>NC_072852.1:86542767-87166036 GCF_028858705.1 Grus americana | reverse complement strand
GAAGAGTTACCGTGCAGTTACCCTCTTTTTAAATTCCTCTGTAAGCAGCTGATATTGGGCTGCCTTTAGGTGTAACTAGGTGCAGGTCTTATGACCCTGCGTGCATTAGCCCAGTACAAATTATAGGGTTAAAAGCCTTCTGGATCATATTGATATCCATGCGATTCGCCCCAGCCTCCTTTGTCCTTTCTTGTCTCAGAGTCTGTGTTACACACAGTTGTGAAAAATCGGCTCGGAAGATGTGACCCTAGCTATGTTTGGAGAAGGACTGGGGAAAAAATATCATCAGCATTTTGACAAGTTATTTGAATTCTGCGGTGGTGAAGAGAGAAACAGCCTAGTACAGCTCTATGGGCTTTAAAGTGGGACAGTGAGCGCATAGGAAAGAAGGTGGATCTACAGCAAGAAGGGAATGATGGTTTCTTTCTGGAAAGATCAGAGCGAGATCAGAAGAGAGGAATGATGCGAGGGGTGGCTACAGTGAGGATTAGAAATCCCAAACATTCAGAAATAACAATGCAGAACCTCCCCGTGTCATGAGATTTATCTTAAAATTATGAAATGTTATAAAGACTTGCTTTCATCCGCATTCTTCGCCTCCTACTTTCAACTCTTTAGGTTACATGAAAATCACATTTTGCAGTTTCCCTGTGACCATAAAGATAGGCGTTTGCTTTGTGAACAAAGTGAAAGCATGGGAGTTAATGAATCCAGGAGTCTGGAATTTAATCCCAAAGCCCAGCACCCTGATCTAGGGATGAGGCAAAGACTTTGCTAAGTTGGGGATGTTACCATGCGCTCTCACGAGAGTTTGCATATTTTAAGAAGATGATGGTCTTCTCACTTAGAGAGCTCAGGATCTGAGTCATTCAAAGGACTTTCTGCTCTTTCCCCTTGTTTTAGCTCTATGCAGGACAATGAAGGAGCAAACAAAAACATGGGGACCCAGCACACAGGACATAGGGCTCAGAGTTGAGACGGAGGCCAGAGAGAGCATCATGTAGCTAGGATGCTCGGGCTGCCTGGCTTTATCTGACTAATAATGAAAGGCAGCAAGCATGTCAGAGAGTGTGAGAGAAACAGATCGATAGACAGATAAAACTGAGATGGAAGGAGCTGGCAAGGGGGTGGGGAAGAGAGTAATAAAACACTACAAATCAGCAGGGTTATGTTTGAACCTGATTTGAATGCACTCTATGCTGGTGTAAATGAATACAGCAGGTGTAAGGCTGTGGTGAATCAGCCCTAAATACAGAATCAGGGAGGGAAAAGTAGGAAAGAGATGGTCAGTCCTCTTGTTAATACTGCCCCGTAACCTGCCTCCAGAGCTCTGACCCAAGCTTACAAGCCCTGCTTCTCCTTTAATCCTGCTAGCTCTGAGAATACAGACTGACAGCCTTTCCCCACTGCCCTGGGCCACCATGATCTTCAGCCTGTCCTGAAGATGTGTCTGTCAGGTAAAACATGTCTCGGTCACATTTTACCCGAGTGCAGGAAACGCTCCTTACCACCTTGTTCATGGAGGACCCAAGGCAGGACAATGCCCTGAACTGGTGGGTTTGGGGCACTTTTCTAGGAGAGCTGATTGATGGTGCCCACATGTATGTACCAACAGAAGCTGACCAGAGAAGCCTCTTTGTTCAGCTCCAGATTTTTGAAGCAAATGAGACTGAGACATCCCAAAGCTAAGGGGGTGTCAGAGCGTGTAAATGAAAACATGCTCTACCAGAACAGGACCGAGGATCTGGTGTCTCCCCCTAACCAGGTGTCAGGGCACCTGTTTGCCTCCCTGGCCTGGGCACTCAGAGGCGTTTTGCTCCTTCTGCCTGGAATTAGTTTTCAGTGACTTCCACCTAATTCTAGTGGCATGACCATTAACGTTAGAAATTTGGTTTTCCACACTGACCATCGCTGTCCATACTGCTCCCTTCTTCTGTCACTAGCCTCAGCGTGGAGACCAAGCACTGAAGGAGCCTCAGGGACTGAAAGGACCCTGAGAAGGGGTAGGGACAATACATATGGTTCTTCGAATGAGCTTGGAGCAACCTCTCACTGGGAGACACAATGACCTAACTCCCCAAGGCAGCCATGGGTTGTATTTTCTAGCTTTAAAATTGTGTTTGGACAAGTACAGTACCCTGAAGGGGCTTTCTCCACAACTCAGCGACAGCAGCTGCGTGAGAAGAACTAGAGTCAAAGCAAGTGACGAGAACGGAGTTGTTGATACTGGCAAGTAAAACCTTCACAAACTTAGACTTTACCCAGATGAAGATTTCAAGATGTTATGCTTATTTCAAGATGTTACGCTTACAGAAGTCTGGCGAAGCGCAAGTCAACTGCCTTTAATACGTGCTAAACTGATCAAGCTGAAGACCGATTCTCCTGCCGGCAATCATGTGCTCGAGTGCAAACTTGCCCTGACAGCACTAAGATTTTAACACGCTAAAACCATGTTGCCTGCACAGACTATATTTGGCTCCCATCAATTTGTTGCCTCCTTTGCTTTCATGAAAAATCATCGCTGATTTCTGAAGGAGCCAGCCATGAGGAAGTTGGTGCCAGACTGGAAACTGTTGGCCAAACAGCTTAATGCTGCTTATTGAAATGAGTGTTTGCTGACTGCGCTCCTCTCAGCCCCCCTCACAACTCACCTCTGCCTACCACGTGATTTGTACAAGACAAGAAGAGCTATTAAGTTTTTTTCCAAAATGACCCTCACTTTTTAGTCCCATCATTGTAAAAACAGCTCTTTCACCTAGCATGGGGAAGCGTGCCCTTGGTGATTCCTCCTGATCACATTACACTAACTCATTTGCCCACCAAGAGATACCTAAAGTATACCATAAACATTTCTATCCTTGTGGAGTGTTTAAACTATCTTTTTATGGGCATGCTCTGCCTGCATCAGGGATGCATTTCTTGACAAGTGCGATGGTTAATGATTCAGCAGATAGTAAAGCAATCTTTTTCGTAAAAATTAATGCAGTAGAGGAGGGGATGCAAGCAGGGATTTAAGAAATGTACAGTTTAAATACATAAGGACAGTGTTTTGCAACCTATGATTTTTTACATTTAGATATCCCCAAAACGCTGCCCAAAATAGTGACATCTTAATGGTGTGAAAGCAGATCAAAGACGAGAGTGATGTGTAGGCACACACAAGCACCTCTCAATTCTGGTTGCTACTTATGGAATATACCATTGAAATATGAAAAAATACTGTGCCATATAGTGGACTGTTTTCTCATCAGTTATTCTAACATAAATATTGTACAGATAAAGCGTATTCACCAACATGTATGGAGAGACCCATAAATACAGGGACATTCACGTGGTATCTGTGACTGTCACACCCGCTGCACCTTGTTGGATGACTGGGTAGCTCAGTGGAGTTTTTCACAGAAGACGGGTGGCGAAGAACAGGAGAACACTGAGTAGGTGCTGGTGGTGAGCAGGGCAGGGAGCGAAAAAAGTGGTGGAAACCAGACATGACAGCTGGCTGGTGCCTGTGACCAGCATGGCCAGAGCTGGTGACAAACCGATGGCCGCTGTCAGCCTGGGTGGGAGCTGCACTCCAGGCAGCCCCTGTGGGGGCCAAGTCCCAGCCTGGGCAGGCCCAGCCACCGCTTGAGGCCCAGGGGGACCTGAACGCTGCCCTGCCAGGCTGGCAGGGGGGAGGCTCCCGGGGTTGTGGCCCTGCCCGGGCCCTGTGGAAGGGGGGTGCCAGCGCCCCAAGGGATGCCCTGGGGGATGGCCAGCCACCCCCAGCCAGGCCTCCCCTTGCGCTTCACGCCATGCCAGGCCGCGCCCCGGGCCCCAGCGAACCGCCTGGGCCGCAGGGGGTGGGGGCAGCAGCGGGCACCCGGCGTGGGCCTACGCCCGCCACACCTGCCAAGCCCTGCCCGGCCTTGCTCGGCTCCGGGGCCGGGCGAGGCCGGGGCCAATGCGGGCGGCGCCCCGGCGCTGCCCTCGGCTGCCGGGGAGGCGACACGACGCCGCTCTGGCCGGCGGGGGGCGCCTTCGTGGCAGGTCCGGTCGGCCGCGTGACCGGCCAATGGGGAAGCGGCGGAGGCGGGCCGCGCCGCTGTCTCCCCCAGTCAGAGGCAGGCGCAAGGCTGCGGCGCGGCGGGGTCGGGTAGCGTCAGCACCCGGAAGCGGCCGCTCTGGGACGGTGGTGCCATAGAGAAGCTCTGGCGGGGCCGGGCGGGGCTGAGCCGTCCGGCGGGTGGCGCCCGGCGGCGGGGCCGGGGCCGGGGCCGGGGCCTGCGTGAGCGCGAGCGCGGCGTGGCCCGAGCCCCGCGGGGGGCGGCGGCGGCGGTAGCGCCATGGCGGCTGAAGGGAAGGTGACGGGGCAGAGCCAGGAGCAGTTCCTGCTGCTGGCCAAGGCGGCCCGCGGAGCCGCCCTCGCCAGCCTCATCCACCAGGTGTTGGAGGCCCCGGGCATCTACGTCTTCGGGGAGCTGCTGGACATGCCCACCGTCCGGGAGGTGAGACCGGCCCGGCCCAGGCCCGGCCCAGGCCCGGCCTGGCCCCCGCGGCCCGCTTCTATCTGCAGGCCCGCCGGGCCCTGCCCGCGGCCCGGGCCGGAGGGCTGCGGAGCCTGACCCTGTGTCCCTGCAGCTGGCCGACAGCGAGTTCTCCCCCGTCTTTCGCCTCCTGACCATCTTTGCCTACGGCACCTACGCGGACTACCTGGGTGAGGCTGGGCCCTGGGGTGGCGAGGGCACTAGGTGGTTCAGGGGCCCTTTCCCTTCCCGGTGATGCTGGGCCCTCTGTGCAGAAAATGTCCCTGAGCCCCTTGCAGACCCTTACCCAAACTGCCCACCTTTGCAGCAAGAGCCGTGCCTACTTTGCTACGGCCCGACAGATGCCTGATTGCGGTTTGGGCCCGAGGCCACTGGAGTATCTGACAGTAATTAATGCTGCCATTTGCCAGCTGTGTGGGGAATTGCCAAAAACATCTTGACAGAGACATTTTTGAGGGGTGAGGGGAAAGACTTAAGTATCCGCTGGGATGTGCAGACCTTCATAAATAAGGCATGGGACAGCTAGAGAGGATGACTTGAGGCTGAGGGGAGGAAAGGCTGCTCAGAAAAGGTATTTTGAGCTGAGAATTAATGGGGATGGCTTGACAAGATGAAGCATCGCTTGGGGGATTGGTGTGCAGACGCTGTAAGAAACAGGTATGGTGCAGATGCTTTTGTGCAGGGCTGGAAAATGGAAAATGAGGCATAAATTCTTATACCCTGTTCTTTTCCCTGACAACAGCTGAAGCAGCAAACCTCCCTCCCTTGACAGAGGCTCAGAAGAACAAGCTGAGGCACCTGTCAGTCGTTACTCTGGCTGCCAAGATCAAGGTAGCGGCCCTATTTTTCCCCAAGTTCTCTTTCCAATGGGATTCCCTCATGCTAGTTACCATCATGTTTCCACAGTGCATCCCCTATTCAGTGCTGCTGGAGCAGTTACAGCTGAAGAACGTCCGTCAACTGGAGGACCTCGTGATTGAGGCTGTGTATGCAGATGTGCTGCGAGGGAGCTTGGATCAGCGGAACCAGCGCCTGGAGGTGGATTACAGCATTGGGAGGGACATCCGGAGGGAGGAGCTAAGCACCATCACCCGCACATTGCAGGAGTGGTGAGGAGGAAGCCCCCAATACTAACACCCAAAAAAGGTTGCAGGAGTGGCCGGTGGCTTCCCCGGATCCTCTGTGTGTCACTGCGGGATAGTGTTGTGAGGTGGCCTGCTCGATCCCCTTTCCTGTACTCCAAGGGAAAGTAATTTTCCAAATTCCCCTGTTTGTTGCTGGGGGGGTGTGATGAGACCACAGCATCCTTTGCACAATCCTGGCTGCTGACAGGAGGCTTTCTGAGTATATATCTGTAGTTCCTAACCTGGTGTCACTTTATTTGTCCCCCTCCCAGGTAATAACGTCACTACATTATTACGTTGGACACCTGCTCCTGTATCTTCCGTGGCTGTTGTAGCTGTCACCTTCCAGTCTTTCTGGCCTCTAGAGTTGAAATCTTGTCATCTTTCATGTTTCTTTCTATGCTGTGTAAATTACCTCGCCTGTTCAGTTCTACGTCTTCTCTCCAGGTGCCAGGGCTGCGAGGTTGTCTTGTCGGGCATTGAAGAACAGGTTAGCCGGGCCAACCAACATAAAGAGCAACAGCTGGCACTTAAGCAGCAGATAGAGAGCGAGGTGAGTGGGCCAAGGAGGGAGCAGTCAATGCCCCTGACTGTAAAATAACTGGAATCCTTACCCTGTCATTGTTACAGTCTTGCTTAAGTAAGGCATCACCTTTTCCCTAGGCCAGAACCCACAGGGGGGTGTGCCTGAACAAGAGTCCTAAATCAGCTAAACACTCTTCTGCAGTGCAAAGATCTGGACAGCTGTTGGCTCTTTTGTTTCACCTGAGCTTGCAGCTCTTAATACCAGAACTTGCTTTTAAAAAAAAAATAAAACCCACACCACCAAAAACAAAAAACCAAAACAAACTAAAAAACTTGGGAAATTCATTTGTTCTTTGTGCTGTTGCAGGTGGCAAACCTGAAGAAGACCATTAAAGTGACGACAGCAGCCGCTGCAGCAGCCACGTCCCAAGACCCGGAACAGCACCTAACAGAGCTCAGGGAGCCGGCCCCTGGCACCAACCAGCGCCAGGCGAGCAAGAAAACTTCCAAAGCCAAAGGGTGAGGAGTGGGGGCAAACAAAGAGAGCCACTCTGTGTGCATCTGTGTGTGTTCAGGAGGTGAACTGAGGGGACCCCTGTAGCAGAGCAGTGAGGTTACTGACTGCAGGGGTCTGCTCCCTGGACGTGGGATGGCCAGAGATGTAGTCCCAGCTGAGCTCCTCTTCTGCTAATTTGGGAGAAGATGTCTGCAACTCTTGATCCAAAGCACAGTTCATAAGCTTTCCTTGTGTTTTGTTGTGAAGAATGTCAACCACTCTTCTTTGCCCGTATTTAGAAAATGAAGTCAGGGATGGGCCTTAGTGTCCATTCTGATTTATTTTTTTTTTTTCTCCCCCCTCTCCTCTCCACAGGCTCCGGGGCAGTGCGAAGATTTGGTCTAAATCAAACTAGTTGGATCTCCCTTCGCAACTGGGAGGGTGAGAGGAAGAGATTTGGGGGATGGAGGGGTAGCAAGGGTCCCAAGTGTGATGCTTCTGAGCTCTTCCCCAAGACCCATCTTGCCAACGAATTCTCCTGCATGTTTGTTCTCTTTCCTGTCTTCTTTACTGACTTTCCAGGCAATGCCTCCCTCCTCTTCATCACAACTTTTCACATACTCTAAGCTTCCAGTCGTATGTGTTGCTGTTTCCCCTACCCCTCAAGCCCCCATTGCCACGGCCATGTGTTTCTCTCTTTCTCTCTCCCTGTCTTTTGACAGGTTAATTTAAAGAGCCATAAAACTGGGTTGGTCACCTTTGCAGCCGCAGGGCATCACAGAAGCTCGGAAAGAGTGCGCTGGTGCTCAGCAATCATGTTGGCTCTATGAGACCCCTGGGATACTTTGCTCCAGGTTGCAGCTGCCATGTTTGATTGTTTAATCTTTGTTTTACTAGGCGGGAGGGTAGTTTTTGAAGGGATTCTTTTAAAAAAAAAAAATATTATAAATATATATAAAACAATAAAAATATAGATCTATGGACATATCTATACAAACTTGTGCTCCTGTGGTGGTGTCTCTGTCTCGCATACTGATTCTGGATGTTCCAAAATAAGTTGTGATATTGAGAACCTCTGTCCCATTTCTGGATGGAATATATCTTCAAAACATTCTTCTTTCTTTTCCAAAGGGCAGTGCTACAGTAGCTCAGTAGAGCTGGGATGAGAGTCCATAAAGCAGGAATGAATCATAAATCTTATTTAAAGCATTTCTTGTGTGATTGATTTGCATGTGGAATGTTCAAAAGAGGTGCTTTTCAGGTAGCCTGAGGAAGGTGCAGAGACTGATGAAAAAGGTTATATTTGTCTCAATACTACATGCCCAGTGATCTTGGACATAACGGAAAGTGATGAGGGAACTTGTCTGACAGAAAGCTGAAAGTAACAGAGTCAATGCCCATCTGGGTGAGTTTTAGTTTTTGTGGTATATAGATGCTGCTCAAGCTGTTCTTGGGTGATGTTGGAGCCAGGTTGGAAAGAAAAAAAAAAAAAAAAGGAAATTGACTCCTGTGAGATGCCCAGAAAAAAAATCAGCTTCTTCAGAGGATGCATTCTTGAGACTGGCTCCAAGCCGAGTCAGTTGGATGCGAGTGTCGCACTGCTGTTCCACTATGGTGTATGCTGATGTAAATGTAAATTGACACCATGACTCCCACCCCCGCTTACTTGTGCCTCTTTCCTTGTGCCAATGCTAAAATTTGATTCCCTGTACCTGGGTGTCTGTGGGTGAGCAAACCACTGACAAATTAAACCAACAAGAGAAAGCCCTGACCTTTGTCTGCATGAAGGCTTTTTCAATTCACTGGCCCAGGTGAGTTTTCTTCTGGGTCAGCTCCTGGTGCAGACAAGTGAGAGCTGGAGCGGAGGCAGTGTAGGTGGGAGCAACCCTTGTTAAGGTGGTGGGGAGGAGAGGGGGGTGAGAACACGCTTGTTTTAGCGAGGTGTGATGCGATCTCAATACTCAAACACCGCAAAATGCTGGTTTGTGCAATATTGCTGTTTTACTAATTCTGGGCTGCTGTAATACAGCACTAACTGTCAATGGGAAACCCCTGTCACCTGAACCCATGAATTTAAAACTAAGCAGCGTCCTTCCCTGCGTGTAAGGTCACAGGGCAGGGTGTGCCAGCCAGCTGTGCTGGGGGCAGGGATATGTCAACCTGTCCCAGGGTGACTGCTGCCACTGGCTGAGGTCTCCAAGAGCAAGGGCAGCCCCACACCTTTCCCTTTCTCCCATTCCGTGCCCTGAGGCATCCAGCTCATGGAAGTGCCGAGTAGGAGAGGTTTGGCATGAAGTTGTCCAGATGGGAGATGGAAATAGATGCACTAGCACATTTCCAGGTAAACAGCAGGGCTCATAGCAGCAGGATCGTATCAATCTGACCCATATCCTCATTCCCTTTGAGTCTCTCTAATTTAGTCCGCACCATGGGCTCTTACTTCCAATTCAAAAATCTTCAGAGTGGAGACTCTGCCTTTTTCTTTTCTTTTCTTTTTTTCCCCAATATATAATTTATTATGCTGAGTAGGCCTGATGGCCTGGTTGTCCTGCACGTGCCATGTGTGGCACTCAAGATGATCTGCTCCATAACCTTCCCCGGCACGGAGGTCAGGCTGACAGGTCTGTAGTTCCCTGGATCTTCCATCCAGGAGAAAAGCACATCTCATTTTCCCTACACTGTCCACAACCTAATCAGAAAGCACTTACCTCTCTCTCATCTACAAGAAATAGATAATACCAGCCCAGTGTATCCTGGTCCTGATATATCGGCTTCTACCTCAGTTGTCACAGGCAGATTGTAAACACAAACAAACCCGCTCTGAGGGAGGAGAGAACTTCTGTGCCTCAGACCAAAAAAGTGACAAGCAGTGCCAAATACTGGCCACTCATAGAGCACCGAACTGAAGGCTATGGCAATGCAAATACGATAATCATCAAGAAAACCTTGACAAAGCCAATGAAACTTAACAGGTTTCAGATACGTAGTGGTATTGCAAATGTAAATATTCACTGTATGGCTGGAGGTGACATCCTTAAAATTAAACCGTAAACACGGACAACTTGGCTAATTTGCATCCATCAGAATCATGTACAGAGCACTGAAAAAATCTGATTGATAAGATATCACAGAGTCAATATGCCAGTTAAAAACTTCAGCAGAAAGACCTGAGCACATCAAACAACAGTTTGCAGAAAAACAAAAATGAACAGACTTGGATAACTAAACCATCAATATAGCACACACTCAAAGCAAGCTGGCAAGGTGGGTAAAACAACACAAGACCCCCTTTCAATTAAACAAAGAAGTAGGTAGTTAGCACACTAAGAGGGCAGTAACAAGAGGGTTTAGGTCCTGAAACATTCGTAACATTTAAGTGAGCTGAGATTAAACCAAAATTGCTCCAAGCCAAACAAGACTTCATTCTAGGCGCATTCACTTTGAGCCAAAGGCTGCATCAGCACCAGTTTTGTGCACCTCAAATTGTGGAATGGCTCTAAATGTTTTCCTACAGCCCTGCCTGCCAGTAACCCACCCCATGATGCCAAAACCAGACCAGAAGACACTTGGAAAGCACACGGTTAAAGTCATGCTTCCAACAGGCTGCACACAACAAACTTCAGTTCTCCCCTCTGCTTTGCCACCAAACAGGAGCAGGTAACCACCAGTGTCACCCTGCCTGAGGGACAGGCTGCTACCTCCCATCAGGTAAAACTGGGTACACAAATAATATCCACTGCAGAGCAGAGAAAAATGTCAGAGTCCGCTGCAAAGCCCCAAAAGACAAACTTGTGTTCGGCTGTTGTTGCTTTAGCTTTGCTTTCCCTATGATTCTCAGTTTAGGCCAGAATGGTGAAAGACTCTGATCCTAATGACACCTTTTCTGACTCCCCAGCTTGCCCTGCGACCGGTCAGCCTCACGTTTTACAGAGACGCAAGCACAAAACTCTGGTTCCACCCAAGACAGCGACGGGAGCAGTAGCTAGGGTGAAGGGCCTCGCTCGCCTTCAGGCACAGGATTTCTAGCGACATTTGGGCCGGAAACGAGCGAGCAAGCCTGCGCTTCCCGCACCCTCACAGCCCCCGGCTCGGTATGGAGGGGAGCCGACCCCCAGGCTCCTCCGCCCGTGAAACAGACGCCCGAGCCGGGGGAGCGCCGCGGTCCCGCACCGCCAGCCCCGCGCCGGCAGCAAGGCGCGGCCGCCCCCAAGAGCCGAGGCGGCCGCCGGGGGTCGCCCCCCTCGCAAGGGCCGGCCAAGCCGGAGGCGCGGCCGGGCCGACGGCAGGGAGAGGCGCGGGGGGACAGGCCCCTCCGGAGGGGAGCCGAGGACGGCCAGGCCGGGCGCCCGCCCGCCCCCACCGGGATTGGGGCCGGTGCGACGGGGCAGACCCCGCTGGGGGGGGGGCGGGAGAGACGGGTCTGACCTCGCTGCCCGCAACGGCGGGAGCCCCTTCAGGGCCGGGCCGGGGTGGCACGGGGGCGTCGCTTGGCAACTGAAGCCCCCCTCAGATTTTGCGGGGGGGGGCCGGCGCGGTTGCTTGGCAACGGAACCCACCACGGCAGGAGGGGAGAGAGGCGACACGCACTCCCCTACCCCCGGACCGCGGTGCTGCGTCCACCTTGTAGACGTCGCCTTAGGTGGGTCCCGCCCGGTTCTCCCTCTCCCCGGTACGCTGCCCCGCCCCGGCCCCCCGGAGCTCCCGTTCGCCCCCCGGGGTCCCCACGCCCGGCCCCCGGTGGGCGTGCGAGGGGCGCGCCGCGCTCGGCACCTCCCTCCGCCTCCGCCGTGCGGGGCGATGCCGGGCACCGGGCAGTGCCCCGGGGCTGTGCCTGAGCCTGTGCGCGCTGGGGCTGCTGCCGGCGGCGCTCGGCACCCACCGCCGGTACGAGACCGACCCGAGGCGGCACCGGCCGCCCCTGCCGCTCCGCCGCTTCCCCCCCCCGCCCCCGCCGCAGGCTCCGGGCTGCGCCACGCATGCCAGACTGTGGCGGACCTGCTGCTACCTGGGCATCGGCACCCGCCTCGACAGCCTCGTCCGCAGAGCCGAGCGGTGCTGCCGGCTCGGGGAGCCCCCGGGTTCGGCCCCCGTGCGTGCAGCCGGGAACCCAAAAAGCCAGCCCCGTGCACGTTCACCGGGTCGTCCCCCCCCCCGCAAAAGACAGCACCCGAGCGTGCAGCCGGCACCCCCAGAGCCAGCCCCTTGGCATGGGAACCGCGATTCATCCTCAGAGCCAGCCATTCTGTGCGTGCAGCTGGGGACCCCTGCGGCGCCCGGATCCCAAGGAGACCCTCACGCTGACCCCATGCACCGGGGACCACCTCCCCCTCCCCTGGTGCCCAGCCCAGTTTTGAACACGACTTCTCGAAAGGTGCAAAGCAAGCCCTGTCACACAAAAGCCATTGCTTCTGCAAGCCCCGGTCCTTCCTGACCCGTCCCTGGTTTCTAGCTCGGTGCGCGGGAACCCGGCGCTCCCTGCCCCAGTGTGCAAAACCGGGATCCCAGCGTTGCCCAGCTGCCTGCAGCCTCTGCTGCCAGCTCCCGCAGGAGCTCCTGCAGCCCTTGCCGGCTCCTGTGGGGTATCCGTCCTTCCCCAGCAGGGCAAGGGAACCACGCGTTGTGGATGTCCCCGCGTCTGCGCCATGCTGTGCACTTGCCAGTCCCCTGCCCCACTGATGCAGCATCTGTGCACACCCATCCAATGCACCCTGGCTGGGCAATGTCTTCCCCTCATCCACCGGACTGCTTCCCCTTATTTTGTGACTTTTTCGAGTCTTGTGCATGCCCCCACAGGGTAAAGCGTGCACCCCACTGCCTCTTACACCAGCATAGCCAGTCCTGCTTCTGCTGCTATCTTGCACATGAGTTTCCAGCGTGGAGGAGTGTTACAGAAGAGTCCAAGAAGACCCTCACACCAAGTCATGAGGTTCAGGCTGGACCCCCTTGCTTTCTAAATTGCTTCTCAGAGAGCCGTCTGGTTGCGGCTGGAGGCACTCTTAGCCTCCGACTCTAAAGAAGAGTTCAGACGCTAGGTTCCACGACAGAGTCAGTTTATTTCAACTCGAGCTGGGTGCCTCCGTGGAGGGTTAGGTTTAGGGGTTAGGGTTCAATTAGAGTTTAGGGTTAGGGGTTAGGATTAGGTGTTAGGGTTAGGGTAGGGTTAGAGTTAGGGTTACAGTTAGTGTTAGGGTTGTTAGGGTTAGGATTAGCATTGTCTCAACCCACCTAGAGAGAGAGGCCTGGCTAATTTGCATCAATTGGGAGTCTACTTGATGAGTCCTGTTTTCCATAAGTTGCAGGGAGGGGTCGTGACAACACTTTCAGCTGTTTAAATTACCTCGAGCCTTCCTCCCTCTTCATCTGTCTCTCTCAGTGAGGAAAGTCACTGTGCTCGCTGCATTTGCGATTGTCTGCGAGAAGCAATAACGTCCACGCACATCAGATTCTCCCACTCCCCAGGAAGGTCCAGTCTGGGACTGAGGTGCCAACAGCGGAGGTGATACCTGGCAAGCCCTGAGCACCTGCCAAATGTCTGGCACCTCATGCCCTTTGAAAGAGGAGCCACTTGCAAAGCCATTGGGGTGTGAAGTGAAGGAGAGAGGAGAACGGGCTTGGGATGGAGCTGAGCAGCCGGACAAAACACGTGTCCTAACAGCTGGCTGAGGTTCAGCGGGAGCTGGGCTGGAGTGGTGGCTGTAACAGGGCTGGAGCGGTGTCACCCACAGGGAGAGCTGAAGTTACCAATAACAGAGGGGGATATTTGTGCCCCACAAGAGTCCCGTTGCTGCTTAGGAAGAGCAGCCGTAACAGCTCTTTGTCCCACCTGTCTCGGCTATTCTCTGACCTGTTGAGCTTTGCTGTCCTGAACCACACTGTGGCTATTAGGCACAAAGGGTCTTTTTAAACACACCGAATCCATAGTTTAAATCCAGGCTGCAGATCCCGGGAGTGGAAGTGAAAGCATGCCTGAGCCAGCACTGAGAGCTCCACGCCAGTTGTATGTGATGATACACTTGTGTGAGCGCCCTGCACAGCACGTGGCAAGGCAGAGCTCCATACACATGCTCACATCGGTCTTGTGAGCACAAAAACCTACACGTGAGTGACAGTGACCAGAGTGTGGACCAACGTGGGGTCCTGGGGGGCTCACCACACCAGCCCCAGGCTGTGCTGAAGCCCCAGGCTTGGATCCTCACGGCTAAATCGCAGCCAGCACGAGTCTGCCCCACATCCTTCTGCCATAACTTTGTTTTGTGGCATCCAGCTTGCCCCCTCTCCATGGCTCACCTCATGCCTCCAGTAGCAGTATTTGCCTCCTCCTTCCCGTTTTCTTATTTGCACCTCTCGAGGCTGGTTGTATTGTGGGTTTTGGAAGAGTTTGGGATGAAACATATTTGACCAAGGGGCATGTGCATGGCTCTGAAAGTCTTCCATTTTTTTTACTTTTCAAAGGGAACACCTTTTAAGACCTCCATTAAGAAAAAGGAAGCAGAAAGTAGCAGATAAAATTACTTCATACCTTTGCTATGACTGAAAAATAAATGAGAGGTGTGCAGTGCAGAATGAAAATATTGCTGCAAATTGCCTTGCCGGATGGCAAACAGTGAGCAGGAGCACAGGTTTCCCTTTGCCCTTCACCTCAAAAACCACCCTTTTTATTTTCCTGCTCACTTCAGCCATGACTCTGAATTTTAGTCAGGGAGGATGTGAAGATTAATTAATTAGTTAACATTTGTAAATCACTTTGAAGATGGCAAGAGTGAGATGAGTACCGAGCATTATTATTATAGGTATTCATTTTAATTTTAAATGTCTTTGTATTTTTAACCCTGTTTTCTCCCAAAGAAAAAAATGAGAAAAGAGACCCTGAATAGAGCAGAACAGAAATACCTGGACACACGACACCCTAAGCCCTGGCAAAGGACTGAGGTTTAGGGGATTGTAGAAGAGAGGGTACGGGGAAGCGTTCGTCCCAGCTCTAGGAGCAGGAGATCTGCCAGCCCTGGCACAGAAAGTGTAACGAGTCCTGCTCAGTGATGCATTGCAACCCCTCTTTGGTTATTAAATGTGAGGCTTTCACATCTGGATTCAGAAAAGGGTAGGACAGGACCTGAATGGCTCTGTCCCTGATGTTTGACTTTTGCCAGCTGCCTCCAGCCATCCTGTGCCAAGAGGTAATCATGGATTCTTATTAGGAATTGGCGTTAATGATGGTAATTCTTCTTATTGCATTACTGGGGGCACAATTTATTCTGGGGAGCTTGCTGCTCCCCTTCTTGAAGGTGGGGGGGTGGTGGTGCAGCTCCCCCTCCCTGGGCCACTTTGCGATCCCAACTTTGTGTTCTTGTCTTGGTTACAAGTGCAGTGAGTTGGGATGATCAGGCGCTCCCTAACCGTACCTGGAACTCCTGCTGCCTGGATCATAACCCCAACTGGAAGGTATCAAAATTACCTGACGTTAATTATGGCCCAAATGGAAAGAAAACACTGACCAAAGTCAATCAACTCACGATCCTATAAATAGCAATCCTAGGTGAGACCCTTTGAGCTCTCTGGTATTGCAGCGGGCTGTGACCCAGTATCTCCCCTTAAGTTGCTCAAAACTGTGTAAAATCAATTTTTGATGACTTGGCATAGTTGGCAGGATCCTAATATCAGGATTTGCAACAGGGTCCGACACCATGGCGCCAGTGGCCCAGTGTCTGCTGCGGTGCCCGCCTGTACCTGGTGAGTGGGGAAAAGCATAACAGCTGAGCAAGCACCCTGCAGGACTTCTGCAGGGTTCTCCCCATCCTTTGGTGGTTTGTGCTGGGGGACCTGTGGAGGTAGAGGTGGTCTTTGTGCTTAATGGCCCTCAGCAGGGCTCCCCTCAAAGGGAGGGGTTTGGCGTTTTGTTTACTGGGGGTGCTGAGGCTGCCCTTGCCCATGTTCCCCAAATGAGACATATGAGGGGTTTGGGGTTTTTTTGTTTGTTTGTTTTGATGAGTGGATGGGCTAGTGTGTATCAAAGTACCTGTCAAACATCACCAAGCCTCCTTTGTGCTGGGCCACGCTGACTGGGGGAGAAACATCTCATGACAGCAGGTTTCCCCAGGCTGGTCTGGGGTGACCCGGGAGGATGGCAGCCCTGCCTCTCCCCAGCGGCAGGATACGTGTCCGCTGCCTCCATCCTCCCACGGTCCCCAGTGCCAGCCGGGCAGTGGGTGCTGCAGCATCCCTCGGGGCTGCAGGGACACTGCAGAGGTCATGGTGATGACAGCCAGCTTTACCGGCCCATGGGATGTTCATGCAGATGTGTGGTCCCCCAGAGCTAAAAGTGGAGATGCTTCGCCTCTGCTCTAGCAGGCCATTGGCTCATCTCCCCTCCCAAGGCTTTTTGTGGAAGGTGGGTGCCTGACAGTCTGGTCTGTTGGATGAACCAACACAGATGGACAGGTGTCCTGGTCAGCTTCCCGCAGGGCTGTACCTTCTTGCAAAGGCTCTTTACTGACAGCAGCTGCTGAGGGTTGTGTCTGCCTCTTGCCATGGCTGGACCAGTCCCTGGGGTGAGGCCCTGGCTCTGCAGGAGTACAGCGCAGAGCAAGGTAGAGTAATCAACAGAATCCCACAATCCATGTCAGCAGCTGCAAATGCATCTCTCAGATATCTGACATCCTTCTTGTCTCCTTTTTATGTGCTGGAATAGTGGCTCATTTTCCTTCTGTGACCGTTTTCCATGGATGTCTGTCTGTATTCTTTCCTCATCCCTTTTCCTAGTACTAGTTACTGCTTGGCTGCAATACTCCGAAAAAAAATCACCTGCTTTCTCTGCTGGTTCCTCAGCCACCCTCCTTTTGGGTGTTTCTCTTTGGGGCTGCTCCAGTTTTCCAGGAGCATCCCTGCCGGTGCAGTGTGGAACTGGGCTGGATTTTCATCTGCCTTCTCTGCTGGTGGTGGGCTCTTCCACTGCCGAAGAAAGGAGTCCGTTTGCAAAAATTCTTTGTGCAATGTGCAATTATATTCATGTTGCGATGAATTCAATAGATACTGAAATGTCAGCTGGATTCAAGAGCTGTGACCCTTATACAGCTAACAAGAATGTTCAGAATTACAATAGCACTTGTGTGTGCACTAAAAGCAGCTCCAAGCCCTCCTGCTCTGAGGCACAAGCGAAGCCCCAGCCCCTTACGATCAGGAGAAAAATGTTCCTGGGGAGGCTTCACCCTGTGTCCTGCAGGATTCCCTGCATCTGCCTCTGAAGCATTTAGCTCTGGCTTTGGGTCGCAGGAAGATGGATGATCTGTTTGGTGGGAGCAGAAATGAGAAGGGGGCTCCCGGTGACCGAGTGTGATCTCTTACTGGTACCAGCTCATAGTGTCTTGCGAAAGCTTCTCAAGTGTCAACCAAAAACTGGTTAATTTTATTCTCCCCACTAGTTCCCTTGGCAGGCTGCCACAGAACCTGACTGCTGTAGTGGTTAGAAAGGTTTTCTAATTTCCAGCTTAAATGGATTCACAGCTACTTTATTCTCTTGTGCCTGTGCGGCTTTAGCTGAAAGCTGTTCTTCCTCCCTGGTGCTTATTTCCCTTGAGTATAGACTTCACTTTGCTTAACTAACCAAACCAGCCTCCTCATGCACTGTGAACTCCCCATAGCTTGTAGGCTGTCCTATAAGCTTGCTCTTACTTGCACTTCAAATTAAGCTTTCTTGGCTAGAAATGAGCACAGTTCTTTTCCACAGGTGAAGTTTCACCAGCATCTTGCACAGCAGCAGTAACGCACACCGATAGCTACCAGCAACGCCTCCCGGATTGCGTGTGTCTTCTCCTTGATGCCTCAGTAGGTGCTTACAGTGATTCACTGGTGATCCTGAGTCTGTCGTCTTTTCTGCTGCTTGTAATCAAAGAAGCTCTAGTTTACAGCTAAGAAAGTCTTGATTTTACGTCCAATGTGCCTTTTCCCTTCTACTTTGTGCTACTAACTTTGGTCCCTTTGCTGTTCCTGACACCTTTAAGGCCACCTGCATCTTTCTGTGTGATACCCTCATCCAATTTTGCAATGTGTCTGGATTTTATTTATCTACTCATATGTATTTTTTTGCAATCTTTGTTCTCATTTTCTTTTATTTGTAAGGGATGGATATGGTGAGGCTAATGTGTCTACCTCAAGCTTACCTCTGATTGTTATGGCATCAGGAGCTGGAGATAGGCATCTATTCCCCTTCCTTTGTGTCTCCTTTCCCCCTCCCCTAAGTTTGTATTAAGTGCCCTCAATTTAATAAACCCAGCCAGCCAAAACAGTCAGATGTAAGGAGATGGTGGAAGTAATAATAACCTAAAAGTGGAGTTTCTCCATGGGGACATTTTTTGAAGTGTTGTCTTTAAAAAAGAAAATTCCCAGGAGGAAAATTTATAGTTATATTTAAGACAGGGCTGAAAAATAAAACCAAGTCATTTTTTTTTTCCCAAGTTTTTCGGAAAGTAGAAAAATGTTACAATATCAAACAAGAGATTTTAACCTAGACCCTGTATTGAGGTGTCTTTTAAATCCCACTGTTCTCCAGCACTGGAGTTGGTTCCACGGGAGGGGCATTTGCCTGTGGGATTTTACACTCGCACCCTGTGGAAGTGTGTATTTGTTTCCCAAACAAACCATTGTGCCCACAGACCACTCCATTTCCTGCAGCTCACTCTGTGGTCCCATGTGCTTTGAAGTTATCAATTCTCAATTCTCTTCCTCCCCTTCCCACCCTCCCCTGCAGTCTAGCACTGTGCCAGCCTGATTTCCTCTCCAATTCATAGAAGTTAAAGCCTGAAGGGACAGATACAACCACATCGTTTGGCTTCTCAAGTGGCCGAGAACTACCTCATCCCATTCCTGTGCCCACTCTCCAACTTGTCCTTGAGACACCCCATCTAGGTTTGGAGTAGCAAGAGCTGGAAAACCTAGGTATGCTCTAATGATCCCGCTCTCCCGTGAAGGTCTGCATCTCATTTCCAGTTCCATCATTAGGTAGCTGCAGGTTTTCTGCTAGGTTAAAGAGCCCTCTACTGTCAGAAACCTCATTCCCACGTAGGTAATGCCAGCCCAAGTGGAATGAGCTCAGACACAAGAGTCTTGAGTTCACGTTATCTTGTAGTGCTGGTCAGTGTTTCCAGGCTTCGAGTCATCCTTGTTGCTCCCTGCTTGAGTCCTTCTAATCTTTGGTGTCCTTTTTAGTGCCGTATACTCAGATTTCACACAAAGGGTTCACTATTGTGATATAGGGGAGAAACTTTACCTCCCTTCTTGGCTAATGCCTCCAAGTGTAACCCATCTCCACAGCTGAGGAATTATGCAGGTAACATTCATTTACTTGGTTACTTCCCAACCCCCTAATTATTTTTGAAGTCCCTCCAGAGTTTCCAGAAAATGGTCCTCCATCTTCAAATGGCACAGACTGCATTTATGTTCCTAGATGTATGTCTTTCTGCTTCCAGTGCAGCCAAAACCACTTACTGTTTATAAAGAAACACCACACCAACAGTTATGGACTGCTCTGCTCATCTCCTCTTTTCCCATTGTTTATCACCTTCATTGTTCCTTTGGTCCTCTGAAAGCTTCATCAGCACTGGCTTAATATCTTCTTTCAGATCATTAATCGAGTTACTAATGAGCATTAGTTTCAGAACAGTATCCTACTAGAAATAATTTCATATTCTGGGGTCTCTTCTTCCCCTCATTACTTGAAACCTATCAGTGAACTAAGATTTGTAATATTGGTCCTTTTGTTGTTTTAATAATTATCTATTTCTTTCAAATCAGAGTGTAGTCTTGTGTGACTAAGAAAGACACCTTGTGCTGGTGTAACTTTTAACTTTAGGTTGCTGTAGTGCCTTTCTTAACCCAACCCAGAAAACATTACAGCTGTTGGACAGGAACAATTTTGAGAAAGTGAGATCGAGAACATTATAAAAACTGATACATTAATTTTTATTTTTAAATTTAATGCATTTTCCATCTCTTATCTTGACTTAATGTCAGTTTACCTGGTTTATAGCTGTGGATTTAATCTCATTTACTATTTACAAATACTGGCACAAGGTTAACTTTCCCAGGAGCATCGTATTTCTCCAGTATTCTACGACACTTTAAAAAGTACAGTGAAAGGTGCACAGTGCTTCAGCACTGCTGACAAAAACATTGAAGGACAAACTTTCCACTAGCTCTAATGGCTCTTATTTTCACAATAAATTTACAAATATGGAAAACCGAATACACAACAAACAAAACCCCTTAAGTTTGTATTCTATTTCTGTGTAGCTAACGCACTGTCATCTAAGGTTGTCATCCATCTTTCTGCCAGTGTTTCCAGCCTCTCTCCACCTCATTCTGCGCCTCCCAATTCCTTCCCCCCACCCTTTTAAGCACTGCAGACCCCCCTGTCTCACTCCATGTGCCCTACTTGGTCCTTAGCAAGATGCAGAAGTACCACCAAACTGCATTGCTTTGGTGCTTCAACTAGTCCCATTTGAAGGTGACAGCTGCGGGAGAAGGTGTGAGAATGGATTTTGCCTCCTTCAGATGGATAAGGATGACTTGGAGCCAACGCCCTGTGCCTCTTAAACACTGTTTGACTGTCATGTTGGGAATATCCAATCCTCTCTTTCTCCATCCTGCTGGAAGAGCTGTCACAGACATCTCAGAAATGTAAGAGACTCATCCCAGGCCTTCCCTTTGCCCCGATACAGCAGGTGGAATACTTTCAGTAGGAAACCATTTTCACTTGAAACTGAAACTAATGGGGAAAAATGTAGGCATGGTCTAAATGCCGAAGTTAGGGTGGTGTAACAGGGGTGGGCTCTCCGATTGCGCCGCAGTTCTCATTTTCAGGCAGTTCAATTGGAGCAGCACTGCAGATGCAGACCCAGGCACCTGCTTACTACAACTTAGAGCTGCTCACAGCTTGTGTAAAGAAAGCAGAAGAGGAGTAAACCATTGGTTGCGCACACGTACCTTTTCGTTGCCTCCGTGCAATTCTCTGTATGCTCCTCCTTTGGATTAATAACCAACGTCAGTGATCAGTAAGTGAATCTTCATCAAACCAGGGTATTGGCGAAAGGGAGAGCCCCAAGTGCAACTCAGCAAAAGGCCCCCACTGGGGTACAGATCCGCCCTCTTTCTCCTTGCCATCACATTCCTTCCATCCACCGACCAAAAAGCACCACCGTGCCCAGACCGGTGCCAGCCTGGAGCAGCTGAGGCAGCTTCTTCAGCAGAATCCTGAGCAGTGGGTGAAGAACCACTTCCCAGAACCAGAGGAGTCAAGGGAGATTTACCATCCCCCTTCTTTGGGAAAAACCTCCTGCTCTCTCAAGTCAGAGGTTAATGTACCACGTCAGCCTTGGGACTAGCGAAGGGGAGACCCTCCAATACACTTCCTGTGCTTACTTTTTGGTTCAGGATCTCTAAAACTCTCCCCTGCACTCCTGTCTCTGCTTCCCAGCCTTAGCAAAAGGTCCTCCTCTAACTGAACCTCTTTTCTGTATCCCCAGACTACCAGAGTGACCTGGAGAAGGCCGAGATCTCGGAAACAACCACACAGCAGTTAGCAAGGCTTGAGCAGTGAGGTGAATCACACCCCTACACACCACGGGGTGCAAGAGCACGCAAGGGTCCCACATCTGTAAGCAGGGCAGCACCCAACAGGGCGCAGAGGCCCAATCCAGATAAAAGCATCATCTCTCTTTGAGAAAGAGGCACACCCGCTCCAGTGTCATCCCCACTTGTAGGGAGTCATCGTTGCAACAGCTCACACCGCTAACGTCCCGGTTACCACATTTCTATCTGTTCTCTGTCAAGATTAGGAATTCCATGACCAAGCCAGAATGGATCCTCACATCTTAAAGGTCCAAGTTAATCTCCACTACCACTAGACCCACCTCCCTATTCTTCTCAGACATTGCCTGAAAGAATGGCCAGGACTTTGCCACCGCTGTCTCAATGCCGTAAGCAGCTTTCTGAGCTCAGGACGTTCTTTGCTGGTTCAAAGCACCAGGTTCCACATCTTGTGCCAGCTCCAGACTACCACCGAGATGAGGGCTGCTGCTGCTGCAGTTCCTTCTCTCCAAGTCTGGCAACCCCAAGGTGACTTGTCTACCACCAAACCTCTCCCAAGCCCTGTTTTTTTCTTGTGTAGCTCCTCCTTTGCCTTTGCTCTCTTCAGGGCCTGCCTTGACTATGGCATCTTCAGAAACAGATCACTGGTTTATCCCCCTCCAACACTGTTTCAGGTTTGCGTGGCAAGGTTTTGGTAGTGGGGGGGCAGGGAGGAGTCACAGGGGTAGCTTCTGTGAGAAGCTGCTAGAAGCTTTCTCTAGGTCAGACAAAGCCAATGCCAGCCAGCTCCAAGACAGACCTGCCGCTGGCCAAGGCCGAGCCCATCAGTGATGGTGGTAGCGCCTCTGGGATAACAGAGTTAAGAAGGAAAAAACCAACCTAGCGGCAGCTTTTGCAGCCAGACAGAGGAGTGAGAAGACGTGAGAAACTCTGCAGACACCAAGGTCAGTGCAGGAGGGGGAGAAGGTGCTCCAGGCATCAGAGCAGAGATTCCCCTGCAGCCCCTGGAGAAGACCATGGTGAGGCAGGCTGTCATCCTGCAGCCCACGGAGGTCCATGGTAAAGCAGATATCCACTGCAGCCCCTGGAGGACCCCACACCAGAGCAGATGGAGGCACCTGAAGGAGGCTGTGACCCCATGGGAAGCCTGCGCTGGAGCAGGCTCCTGGCAGGACCAACGGACCCGTGGAGAAAGGAGCCCACGCTGAAGCAGGTTTGCTGACAGGACTTGTGACCCTGTGGGGGACCCACGCTGGAGCAGTTTGTGAAGAACTGTAGCCCGTGGGAAGGACTCATGTTGGAGAAGTTGGTGGAGGACTGTCACCCGTGGGAGGGAGCCCACACTGGAGCAGGGGCAGAGTGTGAGGAGTCCTCCCCCTGAGGAGGAAGGAGCGGCAGAGACAACGTGTGATGAACGTTGACCACAACCCCCATTCCCTGTTCCACTGCCCTGCTCAGGGGGAGGAGGTAGAGAAATCGGGAGTGAAGTTGAGCCTGGGAAGAAGGGAGGGGTAGGGGGAGGTGTTTTAAGATTTGGGTTTATTTCTCATTGCTCTACTCAGTTTTCTTGGTAATAAATTGGATTAATTTTTCTCTAAGTTGTCTGTTTTGCCCTTGACAATAACTGGTGAGTGATCTCTCCCTGCCCTTATCTCGACCCACGAGCCTTTTGTTGTATTTTCTGCCCCCTGTCCAGCTGAGGAGAGAAGTGACAGAGCAGCTTTGGGGGGCACCTGGCCTCCAGCCTGGGTCAACCCAACACAAACACTTACTTCACTGTTTGAACTGAGTTCCCTCCCTTCACTCTCCCAGATGCCGGAGACCTCTCCAACTGCACCCAGGATGCGGAGCCATCACCTGAAGAAGAGGACTTGGGGTTTGCTACCAGACAGAACAGCACGGGGAAGTGGGGACAGAGCCTGCCAGCAGCTAAGGCTCTGCCCAGCGCTTCCTTGAAGGGTGGAGTCTGTGCAAACTCTGTCCGAATCTTTCAGGGGCTGGGTTCTGCATCCTTTCTTTCAGGGGAAGATAGTCCCATCCTCAGCGAGGTGTCTGCCCCTCTCTTAGTGCCCAGATGTATAACACAGGGATGCATGGAAAGATCCTGGCACACCACTTCCAAGTGTAAGTCACCCATCAATTTCCTGCCTTCTCTTCCAAACGCCTTGATGAAAAGATTTACATAAGGATGCATGCTGGAGCAGGAAACTGGCCCGAGAACCCAGATCTTCCCTAAGTCCTGTATTCCTAATGTCTCTCACATTTCACCCAATGCTGAAGAAGTTAAAAAAAGGGTCATTCATAATGACGTCAGCCTCAGTTGCAGAGAAATAATGGAAAGATAATAGAAATATTGCCTGGCTGTGCAGGAACCCCAGAGGCCCAATTCAGGGCCGCACAGATGACCAGGTGGCAAGAAAGACCCACCAATCTCCCTTGAGTGCACAGCAAAACTACAGCAATTAAAGGGTATTTTTTGCAAACGGTGGGTTCTTGGGTCTTCTTTCACATTTTCCATGCTGAGCATTATCTCACTTTGTAAGTACACGGGAAGGCTGTAAGGGTATTTTCTAGAAGAAAATAAAGCCTTAGAATTAAATACCAAGTTTCTCCTCGGCAACTTCCCAAGGATGTGAAAGAGGTTACTTAATTCCACAGCAGGTACAATTACATTAGCTGAAGGTAAAGACTGATCCAACAATTCTTTACAGTTTGTTTCTTTATTCAGTAAACATCTAGTTACAAGTTTCACAAATTAAAAAAGTGGGGGAGCTGATTGAAGAGGGATTGGGGGGGGAAGGGGGCCCACAGGCTGATCCAGCTTTTGTTCTGCTCCTCCCTTCTCTAACACGCACTATCCTTCTGCTTCTCTGTAGCTGCACCAGGGAGCAGGAGGGGAATCGAAGCCTCTGTCCCGGTGAGGGGACCGACACAGGTTTCTAGCAGAATTCCCTCATTTTTCTTTCACAGGGGACTAAACACAAACTTCAGAACCAGCCCAACTCAGCACAGAAAGAGCGGAAAGGATGGAAAAGGCAAGGTGGCAGCTCCTCATGCCCACCACTACTGGCAGAAAGAACAGAACCAAGGGAGAGCAGAAAGGGAATGGGCAATTAATGCGTTCCTTGCGCATCAGTGAGATTCCCCACGGCAGCACCCAAATGGGGCAAAAAAGAGCAATGCAGAAGATTAGTTGCTTTGTTTCAATTCTTAAGTGGGAGGGACGTTAATACTAAATTTGAGGAGGGTCTGAGTGGTGCTTTGAAGGGGCTTCAGAGTTTCACTGTCTGTACCTGGGAGGAAGGGAAACAGAAAACATAAAAAGAGTAAGCAGTGACTAGAAAGCAGGACAGAAGATAGACAAGGACATGTTTAAATCTGATGTCGACATCAAAAAAGGAAAAAGGGAAGAAGTCCCTTTTCAAGCGCTAGATTGCATCCTAGTGAACCCTATGCAAAACACAGGACAGCAGACACCAGCACTTACTTATATTTCAAACTGGACTGGCAGCAAAAGGTCTCCACATTCTATACGGTATAAACACTCTACAGATTGTGATCCTACATCATTTCATGCCACTTCAACCATCAGTTAAGGCTGACACCACACTTTTTTGTTGATGACAAAGCTGAACAGCTTCTACCTTCCCATTCAGAACAGTATTTTCTCAAAATTCACATCTTCCCCTGTTCTCTAAATTAAGTGGGAAAACCCATTTCCAACCAACACTTCAAAAATAAGGTAAGATTGGGGCAATGAAAATAAACAATCATATGGCTAAGAGGCAACCACGCAGTGGAAGATGAGGAAAAAAAAACTTGTTAAGACTTACAAGAGCGTGTAGATAGATTTGGGGGTGGCCACGCTGCACCCCCCACAAGGTCTGCTCTGCATTCACCAGTCGTACCGACGGGACTGTCTGGAGGGAGAATCCTCAGGGCCCTGGATCGCAAGACGAGTCCCTTCAGCCCGACGGCCACTGCTGCCTTCATGACGTCGGTAATCCAGCCCCCGCTGTGGCCGGAAACGGGATGTCTCTCGCCTCCACTCATCATCAAATGCAGCTGCATCACCTATGTAAGGAAAGAAGGAGCTCAGATGTGGAGGAGGTGGGGAAGCGGCACCTGGGTTTGCCAGGAGGACACGGACAGTACTCACTTTCATCCATGTTGATGTAGTCCTGCCTCTCCTCCTGGTCACCCGTGCGGTGGTTCCGTGACCGCTGCATGATGTGGGCCCGCTCCCTGATGTGGTGTCCAATCGACATTTGTTCCAAGCCACTGTCTGAGTCCCTTACGGTCCGTCTAGTCTCACGGATCTGAGGGCAGATTCCCGTGTAGAATCAACATTTTAATTCACTCACCCAGCCCCATAAGGCACTCTGATTCTTGCCCACAGTATTTCAGTCACGTTGCACTGCCACCACTCCCAGGATATCAGATGCAACATCAGGAAGAGGGAAAAAGATTCCCCACTGCCAGCACTTCCCATTCCCTCCCAGTGGCCCTCAGCATGGTTCAGCGAGTCACAACACACTCCTTGAACTGCAAGTGACCACAAAGCAGAAGTGCTGTGAGTGGCCACCAAATGAAGTCTATCCACCCACAGCAAAACCAGTAGCCTCCTGCTGGGAAGATGCAACTGCAGCCTCCTCCTTACCCCACCAGGTGCTGAACGCATCTCTGAGGTCTCTTGATAGACTTTGGGCCCATCACCCAGGTTGGAATAGGAGATGACAGTTGAGGAGGTAAATGTCTGGCAGTTAGCACCACTTGTCATATGCTCCTGCAAGAAGAAACGGGGAATGGTATGAAGAAGCAATGGGAGGAAAAAAAGAGATGGCAGTTAATTCTCTCTATATACAATACAGTAGGAAGAAATTACAGTAGGAAGAATATAATCCCCATGAGTCCATCTTTCTGGAGAATGCATGTTCCTGTTAAATGAATTCTTGTTTCTTGCTAAACAAGTCTACGCCCACACTTCCTTCCTCACCCATCTCTCCTTCCCGCACTTAGAGGGTACGCATCTCAGGAACACGCTCTCTATGACTGAATCCTGGTCATGAAGTAGAGCATACAGCCTCTGCCACTCAGCAGCCTGAGCACAGCCCATACCAAAGCAGCACAATGAGGTGGGACACATTAGAGGGGATGGCAGGAGCACCCTCAATACTCCCCTCAATACAGGAGGGTATCCCTCCCCTTATTTATGGAGGGTTCTTACCATGTTTCCAATCATGTCGTTCATCATCCCAAACATATCTATAAAGCCACCTGCCTAATAAAAAAGGAAAAGAGAACACAAGAATAGTCAGTTTGGAAAGGTACAGGAGGGAAGAAAAACAAACTATCTGCAAGGGGCAACAATGTGCTGCCTAAGAAGAAAAACCTTGATCTTTTCCCTTTCAGTGGTACAGAAAAACCCCACGATTTGGGGTTGCTGTTATCTCCATTCTCTCAGGTTGCATTGCCCAAGTGTTCTGGCTCTCCAGATCTCTGGATATGGCAAAGGTTGCTCTTTTAGTATGGGTCTGACTCCCGATGCACTGGCATTTGTGAGTCCGGGCACTCAGCAAAGCTAAGAGAAGAAATCTCAGGATGTGCACTAACAGTGATCTTAACCACAAGACAGTCATCCTTGATGTTTTCACCTCATCACTGTCAACTCTTAATTTAAATTACAAGGAAGTTTCCATTGATTGTATTCTTTCTAACATAATGATAAGTTTTCTTAGTTTCCCTACAAACACCTGACTTTTTAATCTTGTAAACCTAAAGGCTGCAATAATCTACTGGGCCAGCAGGTCTCACAGGTTAATTGTGCAATACGTAAACAGTTTAAACTTGCTGATTTTTTTTGTTTCCTCAAGTAGCCTCTTGTTCTTGTTTCCAGCAGAGCAGTACTCACACGCAATGTTATTATCCTTTGAAGTCTATCGGTTTGTATTCTTATTAATCCTTCTCTGAGCTACAATTCCAGGACGCTTAGTCTCTTTCACCGAGGCAATCCTGCAGAGCAAGGCAGCTAAAGTTGCTGGATCTGGAATAATCTATTTCCACTGTATTACTTTAGTAGATGACGGAGATCAGCACGCCCCAAGCATGGTGTTCTCACATACATACAGCCTTTTTCATTCCAGTCCTGTTCACCTGAAGTATTCTGTTGGCTTTTCTATCTGCCACCACTGGCAAAAGAGGTTCAACAATCAGCTCTGCCTACTGATGGCCTCCACTCTTTTCCTCCATTACCTACAAACAGATCTGCAGCTTCTTTTCGGACATATGAGGTTACTAAGAGACTATCTGCTCTTCCCAGATATAACTGTCCTAATTCCTAAAAACTATTGTGCTATAACAGCTTTAGGGCTCTCCTCTGCCCAAGGTGCAAATACAACCTCCCCATATAAACAGAGTTAGAATCTCTCCTCTAGAACAGGTCACAGACTAGATTAAAACATTAGAGGGGAAACAAGGGAAAGGCCTGAAGTCATACAGCAACCCAACGAGAGAGGTCCAAGAGAAACCAGCTGCCTCTAGTTTCAGTTCAATACCCTCTTCTGTATTCCATTTACTATAAATCTAGAGCTCATTCTGGTTCCTTCACACCTTCTCACCCTCACTACCTGTTAGGATAGATGGTCTTGCTCACAGATGGCTACATTTTCACATCCGTTACACAGAGTGCTGATGAATCTCAGTATGGAGCCACTACTTGGAAAGCCTCTAATTTGACCCAGAAAAACAGAGAACTTACCATGCCGAGCATCCCGAAGGGTGAAACAGCTCCTGCCTGCCAGGACAACAGAAGAACAGAACAGAGGATGACCTTGCAACAGCCAAACACTAGATCCTCCTCAGAACACTCTCATCCTTCTCAGAAATAGAACTGGGAACATTCAGGCCCAACAAACAAATCAAGAAAATACCCCACAGTCTCATGTCGGTTCAAACTGTATCACCCCTAACAAACCAGACAGAAGGTGATACTCCTAAATTTCTCCCAGTTATATTGATTTATTTTATTTCTTCCCTTCCTCCCATTCAACCTAGAAACAGTTGTGTCCAATGTATTAATGCACATGGAGTAAAGAAAGGGACAAGGACACTACTGGTTTAGAGATTAATTCTGCACCCACCACCCATGTGAAGGAGAGGGGCCTGCCCAACTCAAAAGCAGTGGAAGAAAGCTAACAAAGCAGTTTAAGAAATCCCATCCTGTACTCAGCCCCTCTTTTACCTGCATCCTACGGCCAGCCTGGCGAGCCCCAGGTGTGGTCCCATCAGTGATGCCAAGGAGCGGGCCGAACCCAAAACTTCCAGAAAGCATGCGGTTCATGTGCTGCCGGTGGATGGCAAAAGGGTCCCTTTTGGAAAGGTTGAGAGAATAAGGGTGAGGAAGGGATGACAGAAGACAAAGCCTCACGTAATCCACCCAATCTGACTTTGAGTTTCTCTTATGTAACTGTACATTCCTTTCCAAGCTGAAAATCCAGAATGCCAAGAACTCAGTGTTGCTTATGGAGATCCTTTGGATCACATCTTAATTCTTGTAATAGAAGGCATTACACTAGAGAAGCCCTCTCAGACACTAATTGATGTCTATTCAGAAGTAGTTTGCTGTTCCGCTCCCACTAATGTTTTCGGGTCAAGCATGGCCAATGCCATTCCAGAACCTTGCTGCTCTAACAGATGAAAGCCACTTCTCAGATCTGCAGTCCATGTACCACCATCGTTTCATACTCATTTCCTCTTGTGCCATCAAATCCCTTTACATTAACAGCTCTACAAAACAATCAAACCCTCTAGAAGAACAGTTCTTCATTTTGCCCTCCTGGCTACAAAGAGAGGGTTACACTTTGGGCTACTTTGACTTTCTACAACAGAGAGATATTGTCCTCTCACCCCTCCACATACACGCACACAAACACGCTCGAATGCAAGACTGAAGCCTTCAGAATGGACTGTATAGCCTGACACTGTGTGACATCCCTCCGCCCCAAGTAATCTTCATCTGCTATTTTCCTACAATATTATGTGTACACTTGTCAAGAGGTTGAGACCACACACAGCTTTTGTAGATTTGAGAGGGAAAGGGAACAATAACTGGGGTCCCTAACTGGTTTTCCTTCCTTTCCTTCTTTTGCAGCCTCCACTTTAAGGGCTGTATGCATTCACACATACTGGAGGAGCAAGGAGAGAAAAAGAATAAGGAGAAACCATCACAGAATACAGTGGTCACAGTAAAAAAAGTCAGGGAAATACCATAGCATTTCTCTGCACATCTAGTCTGCACATATCCCTCTTGAATGTGAATAACCTCAACAGCATTGAATATTCCTGAGATCACAAGAGCACCAACTACAAACCAATACTTTTCCGTCTCTACTGGAAATCCCATAATAAAAGGTAGACTCATACCTGCCACATCAAGGAGAACACACAGTCATTCTGTGACTAACTGGGACATCAAGGCCTTCTCTACCACTAATTTGTTTACAGCTGGTAAAATTCTTGTTTATTACCAATTTTATAAGCAAAAAATGGACTTTATTCTTCTACATAAATTAATTCCACCAAATTTATAGTAGTGCTATGCTTAACATAATCAAATCCTTACTGTATTAACAGTGTATTCCTTAGCTGCTTTGGCATGGACCACCAACTTAGTTTCACTGCCAAAATTTATCGATAGCGCCCAATTTCTGGACTGCGGACAGAAACAAAAACATTCAGTAAAAGGAATCCCAGGAAGAGTTCTTGGGACCTTTGCTAGATTTCAAGACTCGTATTTCAAAACTACTTGTTGTCTTCTCTTTACTTAGTTCCTTACAACTTGACAACTGCTTTAGCAGTCTTCTCCAGCTCTATTAATGATTCTTTGTGCAGAACAGCAACAAACACTGGACGTAACAGTAGATTTCATCTATCTGAACTGAAATCCTACTTTGCATAAGAAAAAAAAAATCCTTACGTAAAGAAAAAGATTAGGTATTCCAACCCTCTCTTCCTCACAGTTGCAATGGCTTTTGGCCTACTTTATTTAATTATGCTTTCCTTCTAAACCGTGCTCTGATAATACAGAGATCAGACCAACACGAACCAGGCTATTCCCTGCGCTGCCCCTTAGGAGACTGTATTTTTCTCCAGACAGCTGCTGCGCTGCGGTATTTCCCGCAGCCCAGGAGGCCTCTGTCCGCCTATTCGGATGCGAGTATAGCGTACACCTTGCCCCCCCGCTCCCCAGGATGATCGGAGCCGCAGCCCCCCCTCCTGCTGTGCCGCCCCCCCAGGACGATGCCCAGCTCGACTCACATGGCAAACATGGGGTCCTCCGGCTCGCCATCCCTCATCAGCCGGAACATGCTTCCCTCGGTCGGGGGCGGCCTCTGCGGAGGGGAGGGGGGGAGGTGTGAGTACAGCCGAGGCAAAGGGCGGGGAGGGGACGGGCAGAGGAACCGGCCCCCCCGCCCCGCGCCTCTTGCATCGTCCCCATGCCGGGCAGGTGATAGCAACTGTCCCCCAGCGGCGCCCTAGGCCGCGACCCCCCCGCCCCCGCCGCGGCCCTCCCGGCCCCGGGCCCAAGCCCCGCCCCCGGCCCCGTCCGCCGCGCCCCTTCCCCTGCCTGCCGGCGCGCCGGTGGGTGCCGAGCGGCGGTCACAGCCCTTCCCCCTCCGCGGCAGCAGGACGCCTGCGGGCCGCTCACGCCTCCGATCCCATCGCGGCCTGGGACCGCGCTCGCCCCTGCCGCCCCAGCCGGCTCGCCCCGCGCATGCGCACCCGGCCCGGCCCGGGCGGCGACGCGCTTGGCGGGGAAAGGCGAGGGGGAAAGAGGGGGGTCCCGCGCCCCGCCTCGCGCCGACGCGCGCGCGCCCCGAAGCTCAGCCAGGCCGGAAGGGCTGCTGGGCAGAGCGCCCCCTGGCGCCCCCCGTGGCGCGGCGGGCACGACCGGGGGCCGCCACCCCGGAGCCCGCACCCCTGTACAGGGCCCACCGGAGGAGGACGCCCCGGGCCCAACGGGTCGTAGGCCGAACGGCCGTGTGGCGGCTTCCTCAGCCTGCCTTACCGTCTGGGAGGCCTCGGGCACTGCTAACGCCACCCGTCCCGGCGCACGGCAGTGCCTGGTGGGTCCCGGAGCGAGCTGCAGCTGGCAGCAAGTGAAAACATGCCCCAGTGACAAGGGCCCATTGTTCCTCGGGCAGAGGCGATGGCGGGCGGGCGCTGGGGGCGTTGCTCACCTCCCGCCTCGGTAAGAGGAGGGCAGCTGAGGGGCAAGGCGAGCACTCGAAGGGTCAGAAGGAGAGGGAGCGCTGTCATGGGTGGCTCTGTCACGCTCATAGGCCAGGGAACACTGCGGAGGAGGAGGTTGCCACCTGGCAGCTCACATTAGTGGTTGGTGACCAGTTATTTCACTGACAGAGTCTGCAGCTACGGCTGGGCCGCTGCAGGGACAGCACTTGGCCCTGGGTTCCTGCCGAGCATGGGCACCTAGGAGGCACTGAGTGATGTTTGCCTGTGCTGAGTGAACAGGGAGGGTACTTTGTAAGCTGGCTGTGGGTCATCACTGCCCCGGGCAGCTGCCGGGAACCACGGACAAAGCACAGGTACTCGGTGCATGTGCCTACAGTGGTGGTGGGGAACCTCTGCAAGTCAGTGGGGTGACAGCCTCTGTCACCATCCCTGGGGAGTGCTGGTTGCCTTCAGCTACCACTGGATTAAAAGGAAGAAAGCTGGCTGATTCATTCCAGCTTGAGACCAGGGCGTGCTTCCTTAGTGGTGTTTTTGTTGACTGTTGCATCCTGCTCGCTGTGTGTGGGACCCAGGCTAAGCCCGTGCCAGAAGACTGGAAATAGCAGGTTGCAAGATGTGGTTGAGGAATCAAACTCCTGGGTTGTGGCAGGAGCCACGTCCTTGGATTTTGGAGTCTGACAGAGGAAAATGACCCGGTAGTGTGCATGGAATGCGTAGGGGACTTAACAGTACTTCTTGCTATAGCTGGTCTCAAAACTGCTGGGTGTCCAGAAAGAAGACCTCTCACTGGACACCCATGCCTGTGCGTATGCAGAAGACTCTTCCGATGTCCCCCACTGTATCTAGTAACATGTTCTTCAGAAGCTGAAACTCATGTCCACAATGTGGAAGCTGTGGGCAGCACAATGGTGCAGGATCATGAGGTGGAGACAGATCCAATGGGCAGGGCACGGGCTAAGCAGCGCCAGAGCTCTCGGGCAGTGCTCCTTAGGGAGGCTGTTCCTAGGTGAGCTGCTGAAACACTCTCCTGTTGCCAGCTTAGAGCTGACCTGTCAGCACTGAAGTGCATACAGAGTCTCTGCTAGCGCTGCCTCAGCCTCTCCGCTGCTTCTTTTGCAACCCTGAATCATCCTTCAGAGACCTCCAGTCTGGAAAGCCTTTCCCATTTGGTGTGTTTTCCTTTTGCTCTGAGGCTCTCCTGGCGTTTGATTAGAGTGTGTGGAGCTGACCTCAAGTGGCAGGCTTCAGAGGCAGGTAAAGAGCTTCTTGGGCAAGAACAGAAGCATCTTTTTTTTTTTCCCCCCTTCTTTTTTTTAAAGGACTTGATGTCCCCCAGATACCAGTGATCCTCCCACTCCTGGAATGTCCTAGAGATGTGTTTTGGGTTTGCGTGGCAAGGTTTTGGTAGTGGGGGGGCAGGGAGGAGTCACAGGGGTAGCTTCTGTGAGAAGCTGCTAGAAGCTTTCTCTAGGTCAGACAAAGCCAATGCCAGCCAGCTCCAAGACAGACCTGCCGCTGGCCAAGGCCGAGCCCATCAGTGATGGTGGTAGCGCCTCTGGGATAACAGAGTTAAGAAGGAAAAAACCAACCTAGCGGCAGCTTTTGCAGCCAGACAGAGGAGTGAGAAGACGTGAGAAACTCTGCAGACACCAAGGTCAGTGCAGGAGGGGGAGAAGGTGCTCCAGGCATCAGAGCAGAGATTCTCCTGCAGCCCCTGGAGAAGACCATGGTGAGGCAGGCTGTCATCCTGCAGCCCACGGAGGTCCATGGTAAAGCAGATATCCACTGCAGCCCCTGGAGGACCCCACACCAGAGCAGATGGAGGCACCTGAAGGAGGCTGTGACCCCATGGGAAGCCTGCGCTGGAGCAGGCTCCTGGCAGGACCAACGGACCCGTGGAGAAAGGAGCCCACGCTGAAGCAGGTTTGCTGACAGGACTTGTGACCCTGTGGGGGACCCACGCTGGAGCAGTTTGTGAAGAACTGTAGCCCGTGGGAAGGACTCATGTTGGAGAAGTTGGTGGAGGACTGTCACCCGTGGGAGGGAGCCCACACTGGAGCAGGGGCAGAGTGTGAGGAGTCCTCCCCCTGAGGAGGAAGGAGCGGCAGAGACAACGTGTGATGAACGTTGACCACAACCCCCATTCCCTGTTCCACTGCCCTGCTCAGGGGGAGGAGGTAGAGAAATCGGGAGTGAAGTTGAGCCTGGGAAGAAGGGAGGGGTAGGGGGAGGTGTTTTAAGATTTGGGTTTATTTCTCATTGCTCTACTCAGTTTTCTTGGTAATAAATTGGATTAATTTTTCTCTAAGTTGTCTGTTTTGCCCTTGACAATAACTGGTGAGTGATCTCTCCCTGCCCTTATCTCGACCCACGAGCCTTTTGTTGTATTTTCTGCCCCCTGTCCAGCTGAGGAGAGAAGTGACAGAGCAGCTTTGGGGGGCACCTGGCCTCCAGCCTGGGTCAACCCAACACAAGACGGTAGGAGTCCCTCATTTTTTTCCAAATACTAAGTCAGGGATTCCTGCCTTCCAGACACAGACAGGGCAGGAAAAGAAAAGATTTTGGAACCACTATTGCTTTGCAGATTCTTTTTCTGTCCCTAATGCTGCTCCTCCGCAGGTGGCTGGTGATCCAAAGGGCTGAGTTTATAAGAATGGGGGCTGAGACTATGAGTCTTACTGGATGTTTCTGAGGCGTTACAGGCAGTCCTTACACTTGTTGAACCTACCAAAGACTGCATCACCAGTGGTATTACCAGTTCAGTGAAACCCTGGAAGGAGGAACTGGAAACGTACCCTTTTTCTGGAAGATGGACAAGCCCAGAGTTCTGAAGAACGCAGAAGCTGTGTTACTGCACTATTTGTAGGAGAGGTTTCTGTATAGTACTCACCACATTATGTCTTAACGTGCACCAATGGGATGGCCGTTTGGTAGGTTAGAATAATGAAGCATATGGGGGTGTGAATGAAAAGCAAGACTCCCATCTTGCTCCCATCACATTCTCCATTTAGGCTGCTTCTGTTTTCATCATGAATAAAAGCCATTAACCATGTCTCTCCATTTCCTTCTTTTTTTTTTTTTTTTAAGCTGCCAAGGTTGTGCTGGAGGCAGTGGAGGATGGGGGGAAGGGGAGGAAGAAGCTCAGCAGGCAGCCAGAAGGAGGTGAGTGAAGGGCAAAATGGAAGAGGGATGAATGGCGCCGCTGCCCTCAACTCCACCTTCTCCCGGCTGCTGCCAGGCAGCCCGCCTCGCCCCCGGCATCCCCATTGCCCTTAGCAGCACAGTCAGGCAAAGGGGCAGCCACAGTGGAAATGTTTTAAAAGCAAACCGAGTTATCACATGGTGAAGGTAAATAAACAGTAGGCTGCAAAATCATGCCTTGTTACCTGCTGCTTCCAGGGACTGATCATATTGGCCAGGAAGACAGAAACAGCTTCTTAATGTGTCCAAATGTTCCAGGGTCTCTGTGGATGCCTGTAAAACAAAGAAATCCTCGTTATCAGAAGTCAGAGCTACCCACAGCCATATCCTCATTGGTTCCCTTCATCTGTGCCTCTTACGTAATCCTCACTCAACAACTAACTACGACCTCGGATGAAGGGCACCCTGAGTGAAGGACAGCTCTGATTTGATCCTCAGATGTGACAATTCATATTTGGGATGGTACAGCCAGCTTGTGGTGCCTGCAGCTTGTGTTGTGCGGCAGCGATTACTTTCAGAATATTTTGCTCGTGTTAAGAATGTGGCTGTCACACTGTGAGTGAGAACCACGACCTCCATCTGTGCTGTGTTAGCAAAGAGAGGTTCACAAAAATCACGACTGAAAATCTCCCTCCCCTTTCCAGTCTTCTGACAGGCTGTGTCAGCCCTCCTCACTCCCTTCTGCTCCTCTTGCTTCATCTCATCGTGTTACCTACCCTGCTTCCCAGTCCTCCAACGTGCTTATTTAAATGTGTTGCCTCTCAGGAAGCTGTTTGTCAATGCAAAGTTGGCTGGTGGTTGACTTCTTGGGTATTTCCTCTGGACTTCAGGATACAGCGTCATGAAAGAAGTACAAAACTCATTATCTGCCTGGATTTTTAATGGACACGGAACAGAACGATGAACAGTGTGGATTAAATACATAAATGCATTCAAACACATTCCTTCTGCACATTGAGATTTTGCTAGTTTCACTTTAAGTAAAAGGACAGATACTCTTTGTGTCTGAATTTATGTAAATCTAAGAAAAGTTAATGCAAGCATACGACCTTCTGCTCCTTTGTTGTTCAGCAAATAGTTTGGAAGAGTTTTGGAACCACTTATGAGTTAGGTCACAAAATAAAATTCTTAAAATACCCAGTATTGTGTTTTGCTTTTACTCAGAAAATGGCTCAGCGTTAGTTCAGCCTTCAACATAAACAACAAAGTCCACGTTCCCCAACAGAATACCGCAACAAGGCTAGCAAGGTATTAAAACAAAATGCATAAATACTTGCTTCTAGGTGCATGCACCTTGCATATGCTAGAAGCAGAAAAATACATACCACACATGAGAGCCTAGACACATATGCAAGCACGTGCTCACGTATGAAGATGCACACATGCAAGCTTAATGCATGCCTCAGTAGAAAAGTACCGTGCTTTCTATACTCACAAAGTAAATGCATGCAACAGAGAGAAATAGCACCACTGTACACAAACGGGTATGTACTGCATCTAAACACATGCACAGGCCTCGTGAACACAAAGCACAAACAGCATACAGCACAAAAATTGTAACTTATTATACAGAGAAAATTACGTTCATATTGTTCTCCAGGCTGCAGACACACACACATATTGTCTATGTTCCCAAACAATGACATATCATGTAACTTCTGCACCTCTCATTTTGTCTAAGGACATAAGACTTCGAAAAGGATGGAATATATTCTGCTGAGTTGGCAAAGCAACTTGAGGCAAAGATTACAGAACATATTGAAAAGAGACTCGCATCTGCAGACCACACAATGAGTATACTCGCATTTGCAACAAAGGGAAAAACACAGATGGAAGAGGGAAGTGGAGAAAAGCTGCAAATAAATTCGACAGATGAAACGCAGAATGGCACAAATCAGATGGAGGAGCAGAAGACACAGGGAAGAGTTAGGTGAGACAGTTAAGGGATGCCCTCAGGGCTTGAGTGAAGCAGCTGCACACTACAAGCCAAGGGAATCTCACCATCAGGATCTGAAGGGCAAGAAGAGTTGGGATGCAGAAATGGGCATGTCACAAGGCACAAAGAAGAGTTTCATATTGGATTTAAGGGGAAAAACATACTTGATGCAGGCATGCAGGGCAAAATGAGACTTGTGGAAAACAAGGGGAGGATGCGAGATGAATTTTGTACACGGAATAAAGGATGTCACAAAGAGATGCCAGGGAGAGGGCCACAAGAAGAATGCTGCCAAGAATACAGGTATGAGGCAAAACTTGAGAAGCCACAGATGAGGTAAAAATTGCAAAGAGGATACGGTGGGGAGCATGGAAGGGAAAATGTGAGGCTGCACACTGCAAGTGCTGGGGGGAAGGGAGAGGTCACAGGCAGCGCACCAGTCTGTAGAGCTGACCAAGCGGCCGCGTCCTGCAGGCTGCTGGGAAGACACTTCCTTTACACAAACAGGTGTTTGTCTATTTGCATCTGTGCTGTCCGTGTCAACAACACACTTTTGGCACAGCGACATCACAGAATGTAACCCCTGCTTTCTCTAGGATGTTGTGTCAAGGCCTGTTTGTGCATCAATATGAAAATGTCTCTGCCAAGGGATGCGTGTTGGTGTAGTTTTGCATTTTCAGTAGCTTAGCTTATAAAGAAAAGAAGGAAAAACCTGGAATGGTGAAGAGAACAGCAGAGCCATGAGCCACGCGTCTCCTGACAAGCAGAAGCAGAGAGGAACAACATCTGTCTACTTTATAGATTTTTTTGGGCTCCTATTTTTGGGTGTAGCTCCAGAAATTAAGGTTTTCTTTTCGCAGAAGAGAGGGATGAAAGAGGGGTACTTGAACCAAACCAGGGCTAGAATGCTGATAGCAGGTAGATGCAACAAGATGGCAAGAGGGGCTTTATGGAACACAAGGGGAAAAAAAGAAATAATGCATGTATTTTCATGATTTGTTATTTCAGTGCTAGTCTAGATCTGTGTGTCTGGGTTACATGACAATTTCTTTGGACCAGGCACCATGCAGCATGTGTAGCTAGGAAGTCCATGTATTAGATTATCCAAGAGAAGCGGCTGTAGCTGTGGAAGAGATGAGATGACAAGGTGGGGACTTCCTACCTCCCTGTCACACAAATTATGCTTTATCCAATGTTTCATACTTTCCTTCAGGAGATAGGTACTTACTACCTCCTCTGTTCCACAAGTATCAATTGCTTTTTCTATTAAATGCTCAAGCTGGAACACATTCGATGAAACTCAAAGGACCAGTTCTAAATCCTGACTTTGCGCTGAGGCTTACTGAGTTTGTATCAGAAGGACAAGAAGGGCTTGTGCGCCCAAATACATTTTCCAACCAGACAGATTAGTAACTTTGCCTTGTACCTGCAAGAATGGCTGTGTACACGTGTACATCCATATATACTCACGTGCATGCTTAGTTTTGTACGTAGGCTTGCAAATGCACGCAGATTTTGTGTGTGTGCCTGTGACTAAGAGTGGCACAATATAAATCTTCTGGGAAAGGTAAAGGGAATTTAGTCATCCTGGTCTGCTGAAGCTGACAAACAACGGTCTGAAGCACGGCTATAGGAACATCTATTTAGTTTACAACAAATCCCTGCAGCTGCAAGACACAACCTGCCGTTCTGCAGGTTGCTTACGAGGAGACTCAGAGCTGGGGGGTGATCCTTCTCAGCAGGCCGCCCCCTGCCCGGAAGCACCGCCAACGCCTCCGCGACCGGCGGGGGCCGGGAACGGGCGCGGGCCGCAGGCAGGAAGAGGCCGGTTGCCAAGGCAGGCGGGCACAGCGCTGCGGCAGGCGGCAGGGGTCAGTGTTGCACGCCGTATGCTGCCCAGCCGGTTCTCCGCTCGCCCCGCCTCGCCGCCGGAGCGGGAAGCTGGGCTGGGAGCGAGCGGCTGCAGCTGCCCCTGGTGAAGAGCGTCAGCGGGTCACCGCCACCGCTTCGGGCTGCTGAGCGCCCGCCGCGGAAGCGGGGGGGGTGTGTGGGGGGTGTGTGGAGTGGGAGGAGCGGTCTGTTTGGCCGCAATGCCTGCCGTGCTACCGCGTAGTAGCTCCCAGGACTGAGAACACCGAGGGCCCCCCCACTTTAAGCGCTGGATGCACACAACGCCCCCGCCCCACGCTGCCCGGCTGCTTCAAAACAGGCCGCTCCCCTCACAAGCCGCTCTGGACGCCAGCCCGCCGCCCGCCTGGGAAGGCAGTTGCAGCACCCACGGGAGAGCAGGCCTGCCTCGGGCAAGCGCCGAGCCTGGCAGTGCCCCATACCACGCCCGGCCCGCCCCACGCCCTCAGTCCCTCGCGCGCGTTCCCCACCGCCCCACGTGCAAGCGGCCCCTCCCTCCTCACAGCAACCATCCCCGCTTCCCCCACCGCCACCAGCGAGCCTACTCCCGCCAGCCAATGGAAAGCCTGTTGCCAGGCAGACGGCTCATTTGAATAGCCCAATCAGGTGCCCATCCATTAGTCCCTCCTTATATGGGGAATCGGGATGCGCTTGCTACCCCTTCCCCCCACCCCCGCAAACTGCCTCGCCGACGCGCGCGAGAGCCGGGCCCCGCCCTCGCCATCCGCCGCGGACAGAGCGCGGGAAAAGCAGCCTGGCTCCCGCCTCGCCCCCACCCGGCGGGTTCCAGCGTTGGGGCCCAGCGGAGGGCAGGGGAGGGACGGGCCGTGGGGCGGTCGGGAGGAGCCCCGCCGCCGGGAGCGCTTCCAGCGGGAGGGAAAGAGGGAGGGAGGACAGGCAGCTGGAGTGGAAAATTCCAGGCAGGAGGCCGCGTGAGCCCGGCCGTCGCCAGCGTTGCCCTCCCAGACGATCTAGCCGCACCGCTCCTCGCTCACCCCGGGCTCCTCCAGGAGGGGCGGCCAGGCTGTACGGGCGGCTCATTTTCCCCCCCTTCCCCCCTCGGCCGTACTGCAGGGGCGGCGGGCAGAGGGCTCGGCTGCCTCTAGGTAGTACCCGCTGCGCCGGCTCAGAGCGGGGCTTTCGAGCTTCGCGCCCCCGCCTGGCCTCGACGGGCCGGGCGGCGCTGAAGGGGGGAGGCGGCGCTTTCGCGGGGTCTGCGGTGCGCCCCTGCTGCCGCGCGGCCGCCGGCCCTGGTGTTGAGCCGAGCGCACATTGTTCTAGCGGTCGCGCTCCCCGCGGCGCGGCCCGTCCCTCTCCCCTCCCTCCTCCGCCTCCCGTCCCTCTCCCCTCCCTCCCCAGGTCCCTCCTTCCCTCGTCACCGGGCGGTGTATAAATCCCCTTCCCCGGCGTATCCCCCCACCGCGGGAGACCCTGGTACTTTGGCCCCCGGGGCGGGAGCCCGCCGCCGCCTCTAGATCGCTGAGACTTTGCGCTCCTGCCGCTGACCCGCCCTATTGTCCCCGCGGGGCTCCCTCGAACGGTTCCCACTGGTCTCTTCCCTTCGCTACCCGAGCCAGGATGTCGGAAAAACGCGTCGAGGAGGTGCCGGCGGAGCTGAGCGCTAAGGTGAGATCCCTCCCCGCTCCGGCCGGCCCGCTCCCGACGTGGTGGTGGTGGGGTGGGGGGGGAGTGAAGGACACTGGCGCCGCTTGCCTCACCGCGGGGTCGCACGGCGGCGTCCGAGGTACCCAACCGGCGGGGGGCGCGCGCGGGCCCTCGCACCGCCCGGCCAATGGGGGGCGGGGGCGGGGCGGGGGGCGCGAGGGCCCGCGCGCCCCCCGCCCCGCCCCCGCCCCCCATTGGCCGGGCGGCGCGCGCGCTGGGTTCCGGGCGGGGCGGGGTGTGTGGCGGGGGGGTAGATCGCGCCGGCGGGTCTCTCGTCAGGGCGGGAGGCGGTAGAGTCGTTAGGGAACGGTTTAACGGCGGCGGGGCCCCCGGGTGTCATGGGGAGGCCAGAAACGCCTCGATCCTAAGAATAAGCTTCTTTAAAAAAACCCAAACCACTAAACACAAAAAACAAGATTAAACTCTTCCGTGGTTCTGGTTTGCACATGTGTGTGGTCTAAAAGTTGCTCTGACGCATTTTTGCTGCTTTTTTTTTTTGTCAGGGAGGGCAGTTTTAATGCCTAATATGTTTTCTCACCGTGATTCTGCATCTCCTTTCAACCCTCTTTGTTTAAGCATCGTCTTTTATTTTCTCACCGCTGACCACTGGAATGTTTTTTCTCATCTCATGTATAGGAAATGAAAGAAAAGAAGGAAAAACTTGAGGAGAAAACAGTCCATAAAGAAAAGAAGAAAGAGATAGTAGAGGTGAGGCCCTGCTGAGGGATAGATTTAGAGGCATCTTGGGAGCATTTTATAAGGGGTGGTTAGCCTGGCTCGCTGCAGGTAATTTATATGAAGGGAGTATGGGAGATCGAGAAAGAGGACAGGCTGGTGGAGCTCATAAGGGAGAGGGGCAAATGAACAGCGAGGTATAGGATCATTGTGGAGAATCAGCCTCGAAGGACTTAACATAGTCAGCATGGCTCAGCGAGAAGAAAAAAGATTTGAAAAAAAGGGAATAGAGTCAAGGGCAAGTAGGAGTTAGGAGAAGGTGGCACAGGAGACGTGGTCCTGCACTTACTGAAGTATTCTGAGGTCATAAGGAGTATAAGATGAAGAAGGTTGGGAGATGGAACAGTGAGGAAATGCACAGATTGATGAAGGTCAGAAGGAACCTGGAAGCAGATGTACTACGAGCACAGGCTAAGTCATTAGCCTGTGCTCATAACCAGAGAGATACTCTGATTGTTGGGATGGCATGGCAGCAGCTTGTCAGGATGTAAGCTTGTGGAAGTCAAGGGGGTTCGTATTGGTGGGGAAGGACTGGAAAGAAGGTTGGCTGGGAGGCGGGTTTCAGCTGTGTGGGACAGCTGGGATGGTGGGAATGGCGGTGTCTGAGTAGCAGTGCAGAGGTCACTCCATGCACATCTGAGACTGGCGTCTGAAGTGGCTGGAGCTGTGGAAATTGTGCTTGCAGCAAAGAGCACATGGGAGTGTCATCCTGATGCCAATTCCTGCTCTGACCAATTTGTTTTGTCCAGGATGAGGAAAATGGAGCTGAAGAGGATGAGGAAGAGAATCCTGATGATGTGGATGATGATGAAGGTGGTGATGAGGATGAAGGTAGGAATAATAGGTATAGGGACAATGGGAGGAATCAGGCTGTGGGGGAATGAAAGATCATGGAGGGAAATTCCTCCTCTGAGCCCTCTGACTGTGAAATTACATTTCCCTCAATGCTACTTCAATTAACTTGTGATCTCCTCTCTTGCTTGTGCTTAGAAGGAGATGAGAATGGTCAAGAGCAGGATGGTCATGCAGAAAAACGATCTGCAGAGGAGGAAGAGGTGAGTGATAGCGTGAGAGTAATGGCAGTGAGAAGGAACTAGGTTACCTGCTATGTGCTGATCAAATCCACATGGATGCTGCCACTGAGCATCTCAAATTGGCCTCTCTTTGTTTTGAGTAAACAAATCTTATGTGGCAGGGGGATAATAAACCCCTGTAGACTCCTTGTAGGATGCAGGTCTTTCCACTAGAAGTCATGGTGCTGAGATTGTGCTGGGCCATGACCCCTCAAACACCTAGGACTTCTGGGCTTCAGGCAGAAGGTGGTCTTGTAAGGGTTGATCTCAGGGTCTGTCTGAACTGATGTGAGCCCAGGTTTGTTACACCTCCCGAAAACAACAGCACAGATATCCCTCCAAATGGAGCTGTCCACGTCTTAACCATGACCGTCAACAGAACAGTTGTCAGGCACTCAAAGATCCTTTAGAGGAATGGATTTAGGGTGGGCCAAACAGATTTCCATATGGAGGAAAGAGCAGCAGTGAGATTTTTGTGGAGAAATGATGGACTTGGTGTGGTGACTGATGGTAACTCCCTTTTTTCCTTCTCCATGCCCTGTGTAGGATGAAGTGGATCCAAAGAGACAGAAGACAGAAAATGGGTCTTCAGCTTGAGTCATCCCCTTCCATCTCCTCTGTTCCGTCCATCTCTCCTCTTCCATTCCAGCCTGTGCTTGCACTGTCCATTAGCCTCTGGCTTCACACAATTTCAGATGAGGAAAGATTAGAAATGCTCTCAAACAGGGAAGACAGCAGTTTCCTTCTCACCCGAAGATCTAGCCCAGCCATGATATTCCCCAGCTGAAATTATTCCACTTCCCCAGATCCCTTCAGCTGTGCCCCACTTAGAAAATGATCCTCCTCCCTCAAGAATCTCATCATTTCCTGGGGCCCAGTACGTAACCTTGCCAGGCCTGTGGGCCAGGCTCCTCACATGGCAAGTGCCTCTCCTTCCCTTTTCACTTGCCCTCCTTTTTTTGTCACTGGTCAGACAGATTCTTGACAGCTTCTGCTCCCCAGGCCTGCTGTCAGATATCCTCCCTCAGTCCAAGAGGCTGCGGGCACAGATCTTGTGGTGCGTTTTCCAGTCCTAGGCCTCTTCTCGTCTGCTTTCCCGTTGAACCCTGAGAGACGAAGGAAAAGAATATTACAAGTAAATAATGGTTCTATTAAACCACACACGGAGACAGAATTTATTTTAAGCTTTTTTCTTTTTTTCAAGTTTACATGACAGCAAGCTGGCCCTCGTGATTTTTTCAGAAGGGTTGTTTTTATATATGAATTTCATCTGAACTGCATATTTTTTTTTAATTTGGAGGCTTTTTTAAAACAAATCAAGAGAGAAACAATTGGGGACCAAACTTTGATTTCCATTTTTCCCTTCAGATTTTCTTGTGACCATTTTTTGTAAATTAAAGGCAATGTAGCCACAGCGTTTTCTATGGCACAGACATCACGAGGGTGATAGATATAAATATATATATTGTTTTCAACCAGCACTGTAAATAAAAGCGTTTAAAAATATTTCAAACAGCTTGTGTGGACAGTTGTGTCTGTATGCCTTGAGTTACGTTCCAATTGGATCGGTAGAAGTTGGTTTGCAGAAAGAGGAAGTGACTTGACCAGCAGCTGGTAGAGAGAGGAACCTTAAGTTAGTCACAAGACCTGTGTTAATTATTCAAAGGACCCCTGCATGCTGGAGACCAGTGTGCATGGGTTCTGCTCCGTCTGGCACGCAGTTCCAGCAAGGGCATGGCATTAACAGAAGGTGAAGCTCCAGGGCTGTTGTGAAGCTCTCAAAACCGCAATCGGCACGGGCTGGACGACAGAGGCTCAGGAAGGGAACCCCAGCTGTGGCTGCCGGACGAGGGTAAGTGCTATTCTAACCGTATGCTGCCCTACTGCCTCCCTGCCCTGTCCCGCTTCACCAGTACTGGTCACAGCAATAGGGAAGTGTTTCAAGAGGCAAGAGCTTCAGTTCTGTGTCCCACCAGCTGCCTGGGAGAGATCTGTCAAGCATTTGTCTTTTTATCTTTGCAGACCTTTAAAGTTGCTGTTAGTGTGTCTTCCTTATTAAACTTGTACCTTGGCAATCACACAATGAGCCACCGAGACCAGGAGCTGTAAATAATACCAACTTTTGTCTGAGCATCGGTGGCTTTGTGCTTGTCCAACTGCAGCAACGGATCAGATACTGGAAGCGCAAACAGTTCCTTGTCTCTGGAGGGGCAAAGTGTTGACCGTTGTTCTCTCCAAACGTCCATGTTTGGCTGCAGGCCTGCTCCCAGGACACAGAGGGATGGAAGCATGGTGGAAGCAAGACAGCTACTGCCAAGCCCCTTCCCACCTGCAAATGTCTCTGGGGGCATGTGCCTGCCCGGTGGGACCTCGCTGCACTACAAGGTGTGGGTGCACCACTCCCCCAGCACCCATTTGCTGGTGGAGCCTCTGCTGGGTCTGGACCCATCTCGGCTCAGGGGCCACCACATCCCTGGTGCTCCTGCCCTGGCCCCTTCCCTCCTTCCCAGCTTGGTGCCAGGGAGGGGATTTGAGCCCTTCTCCTCCAGCAGGGATGGGCCTGGTTCAAGCAGGCCACTCCCGATTCTGGGACATCCTGATCTCCAGCTGGAGCCATGTGCTGGATTCTGTGTTCAGGGGCCTTTGCAGTATAGTCATTAGAGCCATGCTCTCTCTCTGCTGCCAGGGCAGCCCTGTCCTGCTCGCAGAGCTCCCTCTGCAGCTGGAGCCACAGACGGTTAGGGTGCCTTCCCCCTATGAACAGCATTTCAAAAGCAGGTAGCTGCTGCCTCGCATTGACTTGCAACACCCCTCCCTGCTCCTGCCCGCCTTGGGCACTGTGATCAAGGTGCTGATTCAACCTGCGTGTATCTTGTAAATGCACTTTTGCAATTTTGTATTCCTCCTATTGCTCCATTTTTAAAAATGATGGATTTTAGTCTCTGTTCAAGATACTTTCACATTGGAGCAAGTCCTCAAGGACTCCCCCAAACTTTCTGCTGACCAGTCACCTTTTGCTGTTCGCTGCTGAAGATAATTTATTAGTGAATGTTACAATCTCTGCAGAGGCTGATTACAGTTTTCATGCTTCTTCCCCACCACTGCAGCAGTGCCTGACTATGAGTAGTGAAGAATGTACTTGCCAGTGAGAAGGTGTGTAGAGAGAACTCCATCTCTGTTTTCTATGTGGATGCAACACCAGTACCTCTGGCTCTATCTAGCTGGTCATCCAGAAGGAAGTGAGGCAGCACATGATTGTTAGGCCAGCACTAGCAATGTGCAGAGATCACCTAGGCCGCCTACCAGATCTTAGCTGGGTTCCTGTCCTACCTCAGATAAGCGAGTGACCCCTTGCACCCCGGCAGGCATCACTGGATGGCTGTGGCAGGGGGTGCTGAGCCTGCCAGGATAGCACTGGCAGGATGCGAGCTGCTCCTTGTTGGGTGACTGTGCGGGTGCAGCCTACTGAAGAGGACAGCTCTGGATGTGGTGGTGAGCGGCAGACAGCAAGCATGAGAGGAGGCAGCTGAATTCCATGTTGATTGAATAAAACTGCTTAAAGCTTCTGGTTAAGCAGAGCAACCTGACCTAGCTTTGGAGTCAGCTCTGCTGCAATCAAGGGGGTTGGGCTAGAGATCTCCAGAGGTCCCTTCCCACCTACATCTTTCTGTGATATATGAAGAAATAGAGACCTGCCATGGAAAGTCTGAGCTGAGTCTGAAGATATTTTGAAGTGCTGAGCCCAGAAACAAATGCTCTTTGCATCTTATAGCTGTCACCTTCTCATTTCCCACTTAGGCAAATGATCCCCTCCACCCAGCCTCTTTGGTCTTTTACACCAGTTTTAAGCCAATAAATGAAACAAGACCAGCGTAATCAAAACCATCACATGGGCAGAATTGTGAACCCTCCTTCAGACCTGGAAAAAGTGAGCCCTCCAGCTGCCGCTGGTCTGGGAGGAAAACCCTTCTTGCTTCAGGAAAGTCCATAATCACCCTGTTGTACTAGCTTAAAAAAAATAGTGAAGATTAATTACTTCTCTTCCCCCACCCCTTCCTCTGGGATCAGGGACTTCTTTAGGCCCTCTGGTTAGGAGACACATTGCTCAGCCGCTTCCCATACACCATATGGGAAACCAAAACAACTTGCCTTCCCAGATCCTTAAGAAGCCCATGTACTTTTCCCTCCCACCTCTCTCCCTTATTTCAAGAGCAGAGTCAAAGACAGACACGCTCATGGCTGATCCAGTCTGTGTGTTTTCTCAGGGAAGAAGTCTGTGTTTACATGTGTGGGCTCAGACTGGGGACATACCACAGATGGACAGGACTGGAGCGCTGGTATTATCAGTGGATGAGTTTGGGGTTTGTTTCCTGGTGAGCTCTTATGGTTTTAGCAAAACATGGACAGTCACAGGGGTGAGGAGAGACCCAGGGTGTTAGTATTCAAGGGTCTCAGACACGAAAGATGGCTTATGGATCAAGCATGGTGCCATCAAATACAGCTTCACCCTTGTGGGAGGCATTTTCTATCAGACACAGAAGAGTATGCTTTCCCATCTCAGGCTGTTCAGGAAGCCTGAGTCCCAGCTGGAAGTATCTGTGCACAACAACAGTTCCTTAGCTGAGCCTCAAAGAACTGGGATATCAGAGCAGACAAGCTTCACCTTGTCAGGTGTATCTGTGCAGACAGGCTATGGCAGACGACTAGGTGACTTGCTGCAAATCACCCATTAAAGAGGACAGAAGAGCATGTGACCCATGTATATGCTGTGGGTGATATCTAGCTGATGCTACTTGTCATCGGGGGGGCTGTAGGAGCCACAGATTCTACAGATCTCCAGCATTTTTTATAATTAGATTTATTGTCCCCATTCTCTACCATGTGTGTTAAACACTTTGTCTCAAAAAGTCCAGTTGAACATTTCCAATGTCCTAGCGGGGTTCAAGATGCTTTATTTTCAGTTTAGTCACTTAATCCATGAAGTGGTGTCATAATGTCAGCAGGGTGTTTGGCCATATGTTCTGCAATGAAGAATCTTGTCCCTAAGTCCAAAGTATTACTGGAGCTTCATGAATCCAAGATGGAAGATCCTAAAACCAGTAAAGGCTGTAAGATGTAGCAAAAATAGTCAGCTTCCAGAGCCCTGTGATTATGTATGTCTGCCAATACCTCTCTGGCAGCTCAGGCAGAGTCATGTCTCAGACTTTCCCAGGTCTTACAGCAATTCATCCATCATTTTAGGCTGCATTTATTAGGCTGCAAAATTTGTAATGAAAATTTTCAAAGCCCCTTATTTGAAGCATCCTTCAGCAGCTTTTCTGTTGCTGCACATCCAAATGACTTCAGAAAAAGGTCTTTGCTGGACAGCACTCCACAGCATGAACTCAGGTAGTGCTCTGTTAGGCTCGTCCATAAGCACACCAGAAATCCCACCTGAAAACTTACAGTTAGTTGTTGTTTTCTTATGTGAAAGACAGTTTCTTAAATGGTCCTTCTAAATTTTTTCCTATGTCACATCCAGTCTTGAAAACAGCTAAAGCTGTTGGATATGATTCCAACAAACCTCCTGAGCTTCCAGGATAGCAGCGTGGTAGGTATCAACCCAGATTTGAGCTGGGAATTTGCCAGTTCTTCACAAGGTAAATTTCACAGAGGATTCAGTAGACAAGTTTGGGAAAATCCACCTTGTAATTCAAATGAGTCATGAGGTTTTGCTCATAACTAAAGAAAATACAGACTGCTTCAGGGTCTGTGAATCCCTTTTCATAGCTGTAGAAATAAGCATCCTTGTAAAGCACTGATAACAGTGTGCCATGTTGACTGTAGTTTCTTGTTGGGAGAGGATCCTATTCCACCTCAGTTTCTCTATGTTTGAAAGGGTTTTCAGATCAAATCCTGACTTAAGGTCTCCCACGTGTGGCAGGATTCCTATAGGTGTTCCCAGTATTCCACAGTCTGCTTTTGCTTTTACTTCCAAGGGTGAAAAGCCTACAGACAGCTGATGGGATCCCAGACTGCAGACAAGGAGGATGACTGCTGTCATGGAATTGGGATACAGTGGTGACACCTACATTGTCCCAATTGCTATACAGTAGAGCATGTCAGTGCTGTACATGTTCTCATTGTTGAAGACTCCAAGGGGACCTCCAGTAGGACCCAGTCCTTCTGTGTAACGTGGGACACAAAGGCTAAGCCCCAATCTCTTCTTTCAAGACCTTGTGCTGAAAGAGAGCACCACTCTGGTAGAATAGGCAGCACAATCAAATGTAGCTCAAACTGATACCTCTTTCAGCTTGGAAGGTGCACCTTATATTTCTTTTCTTGATCCTCTTGGACGGATTTATCAGTGAGAGAGGAATTAAGCGTAGGTCTACAGCTTTCCTGCCTAAAGGGCCCCCTGGTGGCACCAAACTTGATATGTCTCTAAATACTTGGCTGAAAGATCATGAGCAGTTGTCGTCCCGAGTTTCTCCATACCTAAAATGCTTGGCACAGAGCGTGCTGTGAGCTGTCTCTTAGAGCGGAGGAACCAGGAATGGCTCTGATCACACCGCCAGTCAGTGTTATGAGAGGCCTAACTCAAACCTGGAGAAACGAGAAGTACCTGTGTGGTCAATCAGCATCAGATTTGTCTTGGCTGGGTGTCCACAGGGTGATTTGAACAAACATAGGTTCTCTCTGGCTTCCAGGAGAAATGGTCCTTTGGCTCAAGGGTCCAAGGCAAAGGGGGCTAAGGGGACCTGGAAGGAGATTCCTCCTCCCTTGAATCCACTCCTATTAGATGGGACACTGTATTACTTTCCGAATACCTGCTCCGAAAATCTTCTCTCCTGGCCCAGCACAGCTCTTACTATGCTTTTTGTCTGGAACAAGAACAATTCTAGGTCAGAAAGGGATATTTCATCTGATGTGTCCTTTCTCAAAAAACAGCCTTTCTGGGGTTGTACCATACTATCAGATGCATCAGGCAGAGTGTAACCATATCCTCCTCTCATCTGTTTTTCTCATATGCTATCAAAAGAAGGTTACCTGGAAGGTAAGGTTAAACTGAACAGCTCCTGTGAGCCTCTTGCACAACTTCAGGAGCCTTAAAGGACTTGTGGGAAAGCTCTAGTAATCCCAGGACTCACAACTCTTCTTCTGTGGCCAGGGTTGGCTCCACCCATACAGATCCCAAAGCCCCTCCACTAGAAAGGCACATATATACATTCACGCCACTTACAGTCTTCCCATCTCCAGCTGATTTTGGACCCTTTCCCAGTAGCGTCCCCTCCCTTACTGGATCCCCTAGGTACAGCCTTAGAGTTTGACTGTCCCCCTCTTAGGAAGTTAGTGACCTGTTAGTGTCTACAACTCCAGTTGGTTATCAAGAACCTATATTGGATACCCAACAGCAGAGCCAGTACCTGAGATCACTGCACCTTTCTGGAGAACCTGTTTTAGGGTTGTCAGCTGCAGAATTTTCTTGGGGAAACAAACCTCTGGGTTTAGCTGCCAGGTCCACAAGTCCCCAAGCAACAACAGCAACTGCCCTAAGTATCTTAAAATTGTCAGTGCTGCACTGGCAGCTGGGTTTAGGACACTGCTTGAATAGTTCACTTCTCCCAGAGCCATTTACGGACATCAGCCAGCCATTCAGAGTGTAACTCTATGTGACAGCAATGGTGTTTTAAAAGTTTTCTCTACTTCCCACTCCTCAGCACAGTTTCTCATCCACCCAGTTGTGCTAGGGCAGCTGCCTGTAGGAACCTGCCATGGAAATAATTTGAGTTATTTCCTATTCTAATTACACATTCACCTTTTCTTCTCCTCCTCCTTTTAAACGTAATGTTTACACTGGTCTGGCTTACAGCCCCATGAAGGGCCATATTATCACAGACTGTGCATGGCAAGGTGAGTATGTAGCCAGGGGCAGTCATTCCCAGTGGCATTGAGACAGGAAGGCAAACTTGGAAGACAGTCTCTTGGATCAGTTTCCTCATGAAGGAATCCCTCTTTCAAGGTGGAATCCCACCCTCAAGCACCTGGGAAGGTTATCTTCCGACTCTTCCTTCACTTCAAGGAGTTCTTTGCTTTTTGTATCCACCCCAAACATTCATTTTTAACAGATCAGGGCAGGAAATGCTGTTAGTCTTGGTCTGTTGTGGTTTTGGTTGTTGGTTGTTGGTTGCTGGTTTTTGTTTTTGTTTTTTTCTTTTTTCTTCTTTCTTTTTTCTTTTTTCTTTTCAATAGCTACTCTTGAGCCAGTATTTTGACTGTAGCCTCCTTTTCCATTATTAAGGCTTCTGAACTTTACCTTGGCTCATGACTGGACCATTTTGTCCATATTTCCTCCTCTGCACAAGCTGATCTGGTCTTACAATTCAGTTAGGGAGCGCACAGAACCCTTGAGGTTTCCAGTCCTTCAGAGTGACTTTTATTTTGACTTTCTAAGTAACACACAGAAGAAAATGATAGTAATTTAAAAAAAAAAAACAACCTTAAAAAAAGAGAAACTGCCATATCTTCTTCAAGTCTGGAACAAGTGAGCCCTCTGACCACCTGTAACTAGGGAAAAAACAACAGGTCCCTGCTAAACTCAGGGGAAAGTCCGTACACCCACATGCCATCACCACCACCTTAGTTCATTTGAGTCCAGGAGCCTGTTCCTTCCTTTTCCCTGTGGGTTATGTGCGCTCAGCTCAGCAGCTGATTAGCAGCTGATAGATCGTGAACATAGGAGCATAAAAATGGTTTTATCAATGGTGTCTCTAGCCTAGTGCTCTGCTGTGGCTAAGGCAAGGTCCTTAAGGAAAGACACTGAGAGACCAGGCATCATATAGAAGCTTCCTATAAACAAGATCTAAGGACATCCCGAGCTGGCAGGCATACCCAGGCCATCATATTCAAAAGCCAGTGAGGAACTGATCCTCCACAAATGACCTAATTTATACTCCTGGTATCTACAACATCCTCTGACAATAATTCTACCGTCTGTGTGACATGTAAAATGAATTTCCTTTTGTTTGCAGTAAAATTGCTGCCTGAGCTCACCATTGTTTCCTTCAGATTAGATCAAACACCTCAAGTTCTGTACATTGGAAAGCAAGATCTCCAGGCCCTAAGTAATTTTTTTTGTACCTCTCTTCTAAATCCTTTTCCATTTTTCCACATCCTTTTCTGAGTCATGGACTCATTCCAGTAACTCGTGCTGTAAACAGAGGTAACACAATCTGTTCGCTCTTTCAGATCCCATTTTATACAGCATGCTATCATGTATCTCCCTCCCTGGAATCTTTTCTTCCCAGGATACTGTATTCTGTTCTGTAAATGTGATCCACATACTTTGTTCCTCAACATATAAACTTATGTTTTAATTCTAGAGTGTGATTTTACCAGGGGTCTTAGGAGGCAGTTGCTTCCCGTTAACCTTGCCAAATACAAAGTGTGCACCATGCCAGGAGAGACAGTCACACCCGCAGAGCTGCGAACCACATTTTGGCAGCGTAAGTCAGCCATGGACATCAGAAAGCAGTTGAATGTTGAACAAATCATGTGGCAGCTTAGCACTAGAAGCTCATGGAGTCTGAACTTCTAGGACACTTTCGTCTCACCAGCAAATGGTTTGAAGTATTCACACAGGACACAAAAGCATTGGCTGCTTTATCTTCTATTCTCATGCACACTGTACAGTTAGAGAGGGTCCTTTGGTATTTTGTGTGTCTCTCAGAAAAACCTGGCAGAGAAGCCTTTCACAGTGGAGAGAACGCTGCTGAGCATGGCCCTGGAAAACAGGACCTAACATCTGCAAACAGAAACTTCTTAGAACCGGGAAAAATTATAAATGGCTGTCCTGTTTTTTGGCTGGGATAGAGTTAATTTTCACAAGAAGCTGGGAGGGGGCACAGGCAGGACAGCTGACCCAAACTAGCCAAAGCAATATTCCATACCAAATGATGTCATGCTCAGTATATAAGGGGGAAGCTGGCTGGGGAGGAGGAGTCACTGCCTGGGGACGGGCTGGGCATCCGGTTCTGGGCAAATTGCATTGTGTATCACCCACTTTGTATATTCTTTTATAAGTATTGTTGTTGTTATTTTCCTCTTCCTTTGCTGTCCCAGTAAACTGTGCTTAACCAAATCCATGAATTTTACCTTTTTCTTCTGATTCTCCTCCCCATCCCACCATGGGTGGGGGGAGGAGTGAGTAAGCGGTTGCGTGGTGCTCAGCTGTGCTGGGGCTAAACCATGACAATGGCACCAAACCAAAAAAATCGAGCTTAAACCCATGTTTTCCCCATGTGGCCTTAATTGCACCCCAATGACTGATTCCTGGCAGAACTTCCTAATATTTAGTTTGTTGGATCTTGGGAACCCAGATCTCCCCCAGCCCTCATTTAAAAAAAGGAATTTTAAAGCCTTTTTACACAGAAGTATAGTTTAATCTCTTTGGTCCCAGCCTCCTTCGAGGTTAAAGAAGAGTCAGCCCTTAGACCAGCAAAGCCTGTTGTATGTGCCATAATGTCAGTCAGTTGTCTTCCAGCGTGGAGAGAATGAGGGCACCTCCAGGGCCAGCAAGGTATCTGTGCGGTGCTTAAGGCTGGCCGAATGCTGGCCTTCATTAGCAAGAACATAGCAAGCAGTGATTAATCCCATCTTCATGGCACATGAAAAGCTACATCTCCAACACCATGGGACGTTGACACACGGGAGCCAGTCCAGCAAAGGGCCCTAAGATGGCTGTGGGGTGGAGAACATGATGCATGACAAGGGGCATTTGTTCAGCCTGAAGAAGAGGGGGGGGAGACAACTGCTGCCTGCTGCTGCCCCAAGGGCGTTAGAGAGAAGATACAGCCAGACTCCTCTCACAGGGACACAGAGAAAAGTCATGAGACAAGGAGCACAGGTTGCAGCAAATGAACTTCCTATGAGACGCAAGGAAAAGCTTCTCCTGTGAGGGTGTTTCAGCAGTGGAACAGGTTTTTGGAGAGGCTGGAGAATCTCCATGATTGGAGGTGTTCAGAATTTGCCTGGGCCAGGCCCTGAGCAACCCAGTCTAGTTTGAGAGTCACCCTGCTGGGAGCAGAGGGATGGAGCGGACACCCCAGAGATCCCTTCCCACATGAATCTCCCTGTGATGCTGTGACTAACAAGGGCATTTATTTGATTTTGCATTTTTTCTTAGTGGGGCAGCAGAAGCTGTCTTACAAAACAATGCAGGCTGCTACCTGCCATGAGGTGTCAAATGGAGAAGAAATTGAAAAAATTGCTCAGCTGCCACCACATTCTGAATTTTAGTCTGTCACACAATCATGTTAATCCAGCATAAATGTGTAGTATTGCAGAAAGGGGCAATCCCATCTTCCCTTTCATCTTTCCTGCTGCCTCTCTTTTGTCAACACTGATGAGCATCAGAGAATTGATCCAGCTGAAAACTAAACTATAAAGAAATAAATCCCTTTTGATTTACAATGAGCCCTTTCAGTTTAAAAATGCACCATCTCCCTCCCTAGCAATTTTTGTTCAAAGCAAAGTGGTTGGGGATCACCAAATCAGAGACTTTATTCTCTTCAGTAGTATTCTGGAGCACTGCTGTCCCCCTCCTTGGTGTGCCATCGTCCACATGAACCTTCCCAGGGAATGTATTCTTCTGCAAATGATTTCTCATAGCATCACATGCTCCTTTAGTTACCCTCAACTTTTTTATATCTAGTTTTCCCACTAAGGAAATAACATATTCTTTATTAATAAGTATTTGCCTGTAGCCTCCAGAGCTCCAGTGTAGCATAAGCTACGGGCTCATGTTCCCCTGCCATGATGCACCATGAAAACACAGCACATGGACCAGATCTACTTTTTCACAGTTCCTCAGGACACATGCGACTAAGCCTAGAGCCAGACCTTTCTATGCCCTGTGCAATGCTCACCCCCCAGCATCTGAAACACGTCCAAGGTGCCGCTTTTGTGTCAATGAGACCCGTGCTGCTGCCAAGAGTAAGACAGAGAGAGGATTTGAGCCCCATGAACAGAAGGCACATCCTTCTGTGGCAGTTTTTCTTTGAGGGGATACTTGCTGCATTGTCATTTGAGAGCAACAGCAGCAATGGGGATCTGAGCCTGGCATATCTGGATCAGCCGACCTCTCTCTCGGCACCCAGGAGACCATTGATCTTCCTCCAAATCAGCTGCTGGAAGGTCTCGCACCTTGTTGTGGTTTAACCTGGCAGGCAGCTAAACATCACACAGCTGTTCGCTCAGTCCCCCCACTCCCAGGGGGATGGGAGAGAGAATTGAGGAAAAAAAAGTAAAACTCATGGGCTGAGATAAAGACAGTTTAATAGGATGGCAAAGGAAAATAATAATAATAATAATAATAATAATAATAATAATAATATACACAACAGGTCATGCACAATACAATTGCTCACCACCTGCTGACTGATGGCCAGCCCGTCCTTGAACAGCAATCCCCTGCCTGGCCAGCTACCCCTGGTTATATGCTGAGCATGAGGTCATATGGTATGGAATATCCCTTTGGCCAGTTTGGGTCAGCTGTCCTGGCTGTGCCATCTCCCAACTGCTTGTGCATCTTCTGCCTTCTCACTGGTGGGGCATGAGAAGCTGAAAAGTCCTTGACTTATTGTAAGCACTACTTAGCAACAACTAAAACATCAGTGTGTTGTCAACATTATTCTCATCCTAAATCCAAAACACAGCACTATACCAGCTACCAGGAAGAAAATTAACTCTATCCCAGACGAAACCAGGACACACCTGCAGACACAACCCACATCTGCTCTGGAGATCCCCCAGGCCAAAACAGCTCTCAGGAAAGGCAGTCATACAGTCTCCTTGCAAAACTGGCAAGAGACTGGCAAACTGAAGAAGCCACACCTAAGAAGGAGCTTGTATATAATCCATTGGGGGAATCTGGGTGTCCTGGTTTCACTACATGTCCAGCATCATCCTCCCAGCCTGTCCTGACACCACTCTTTCCATCGGTCTTGATGCTGATGGCTCTTTCAGAGATCTTGTTGGCTGCTCATTTCTGCCAGTGCTCACCCACTTTCTGGACCACCCCTGATGTCCAGCAGTTTTCTGTCATCCAGCTCTGCTGTTGGCACTGGAGGTTCCAGCCCTCCGGGGCTAAGGGACCCTGCAGATGGTTGGACTCTCTCTCTCTCTCTCCAGCTACGTCTGGGAGAACAGACCACATTTTGAGAGTCCCACTCTCAGACCAAGGTCCAGGTCTTTTCAAAGCATTCCTCAGCTCCTTTCTGCCCATACCTGAGCCAAGGGAATCTTGACTCAGCGAGACGTGGCACATTGGGTCAGTGCCTGACTCCACCTCAGTGTCAGGTCACTGTAACTGAGACCTTTCTCCTCATAGCTGGCATGCTTCTCCCATTGCTTGCATGTGTTAGCCTCCTGGGTACCTCTTCGCTCTGAGAAAACTTGGTGCAGCCCTGGGATGTCTGGGAGGCTATCACATTTTTTTCTGTTGAATTAAAAGCACGGCATGAGTATTACAATGAGAAATGAGTCAAAATGTAACCTAGCTTACTGCATGGATTTTTGTAGTGGATCCACCTCACCTTCCCTGTTGCAAAACACAGAGGCTGTAGCATCGAATACATCCCGCAGCATCAAAGACATCACTTGACTAGATATTGGCCAAGGTACTGATATCCATCACCACCTCCACAGATAGTTGTGGATGTCCAAAGAGGATCCTGCAGCATCCCATCTCTTCCCCAGGAAGGATCTGGAGGATTTGTGAATGACAACAGTTACACACTTCTCTTCAGCTAATGCTGGCAAGATACAAAATGCTAGCTGCCAAATATGCCCATGAATGCTGCAGATTCTCTTCAGTGATTAAATCACTGGGTTTTTTTTAGCAGAAATGCAGCCCACAGATTCAGTCAGCAACCCCCTATGTTGTTCCTGGCTTTCTAATTCAGGTTTCTCTGGGATATTCAGCTACCTGATGAGGATTGCCCAGCAAAGGTCACTCACCTTTTAGCACTGTCAGGAAAGAGGCTGCAGATTTGTCCAAAGACTCCATAAGGCTATGCTTTCCTAAAGGTATTCCCATGGGATTCTGGGAAGCAGGCCACCGCTAGACTCTCCTCAGCTCCACATCAGAGACGTGTGGTGACCCAGGCACTGCCCATTCAGAAAATCCTCTAAAAAGGACCTTTTCAAAAGTAAAAAGCCTCCCAATAAATGTCAGGCAGCCAGCCACTTTTCCTCCTCCTAGCACTTCTGCAGAGGTACATTTTGGTTTTGTCCAGAAGTATTGGGAGATGTGAACTTTGTCTTTTGCAATCCTCTTCTCCTCATCCCTTTTTAGGATCTGTCACCTCAGATAAGTGGGTCCCTCCTCCAAGACCACCTCTGATGTGCAGGGTACCCTGGCCCTGGGAAGATAACATGCTGCTTCCAGGCATTGTGGAGGAACAGAAGTCTGGAGCAACCGCTTCCTCCTGCAAGAAAGGAAGCACGTTTGGTACCCACCCTGGGCTTAGAGAAGCTGAGCAATTTCATATGGATCTCAGGGATGGTGCCTTGATAGAAATCATCACAGCCCTTTGTGGGGGAAGACTGGTTTGCATCCTTCTACCTCAGAGGTGCCTATTTCGATGCAGCCCATGTCCTGGGCTGCATCAAAAGAGGCGTGACCAGCAGGTCGAGGGAGGTGATTCTGCCCCTCTACTCTGCTCTTGTGAGACCCCAACTGGAGTACTGCATCCAGCTCTGGGGGCACCAGTACAGGAGAGACATCGAGCTGTTGGAGTGAGTCCAGAGGAGGCCACGAAGCTGATCAGAGGGCTGGAGCACCTCTCCTATGAAGACAGGCTGAGAGAGTTGGGGTTGTTCAGCCTGGAGAAAAGAAGGCTCCGGGGAGATCTAATTGCGGCCTTCCAGTACCTGAAGGGGGCCTACAGGAAAGATGGTGAGGGACTGTTTATCAGGGAGTGTAGTGACAGGACAAGGGGTAATGGGTTTAAGCTAAAGGAGGGTCGATTTAGATTAGATGTTAGGAAGAAATTCTTTACTGTTAGAGTGGTGAGGTACTGGAAAGGTTGCCCAGAGAGGTGGTGGAGGCCCCATCCCTGGAAGTGTTCAAGGCCAGGTTGGATGAGGCTTTGGGCAACAGGGTCTAGTGGAGGGTGTCCCTGCCCACAGCAGGGGGGGTTGGAACTAGATGATCTTTAAGGTCCCTTCCAACCCAAACCATTCTATGGTTCTATGATTCTATTTCCACATTGTGAATCTCACACAAAGCTTGCTAATCTGTGGGCACTGGCTCTTTCTAGTTCAGAGTTCTGCTGCTTGGCCCTTCCACAGGCACAAGGTGTTGACTTGGGAACCACTGCATCTGTCCTGAGCACCCAGAGAAAGGCAGCTCTGTTACCTCCCCTCTGGAGCTGAGCTTAGATCTCTTTTACCTCCCTGAGCTTCCCAGTCAGTGCCAGAAGTCTGACAGGTAATCCCAGTCTGACCCCTAGAAACCCCATTACCTGTCCAAGCACCCGTTGAGTACCAACCTGCTGAGCAGCTTTTGCTCACACTACATCCCCTGCCAGACCTTCCCTTCCGTCTCCCCAGGCGTGGCTGCTTTCTATTTACAGTCCCTCTCCACAAAGTTATTAGTAAGTAATTTTTAATTATTTTTTTTTTGCTTGTTATGTTTGCCTTAGCTCTGGGCAAACAGCAATCAGGACTTTGTACATGAGGTCATTTTGGTGAGCATTCTATTTCAGGAACACCCAGACCAGCTGATCTCAAGTTGCACAGATGATAACCCAGTCTTCAAGTCAGAGAGCAATTTCTTATGTCAGTTAAAGTCTGCAAATAAATTAAAGAGCATCTCAAAAAGTCAGCACAAAGCAGAAGATTAAGACTAGCTTCAGACTTGATGCTGCAAGGACCAAAACATGAAAGTGGAATCACTCAGAGAAAAACATGGTATCACAGAAATCTGGAAACACAACGGAAAATTCCTTCAGTAAGACTAGCTCAGTGATACTGCAGAATAGTGTTTTCTATTCCTATTTTTCTTGGTAAGTGGAGTTTGCACCCGTAAGACATGCCAAGAGAGACAAGAAAAGCAATGTATTAAGGTTGTGTGCAAGGTGACTGCTGTGGGTAAGTCTGGAACCTGGCTGAAGGTAGCTAATGCCCAACATGGACAAAGGAGTATTTAGTGAGCTGGGCTTCTGAATCCCTGTCCTGGCCTACTCCCGTGGCAGCCTGCCCCTCATTCCCCATGGCTCTGCCATAGTCCCACATGTGCCTGTCAGCCCCTCTGCCCAGGGGACCCACGCAAGAGGTTCTGAGAAGATGCCCCTGTGCTGATCTCACTCCGGTCACTGTTTATTTCTGCTGCAGGGTCCTGTTCTGGGAGATGACGAAAATGCCATTCAAGGGAGTCAGCATTTAAAATGGGTCGTTAGAGAGAAACGTCACAGGTGTCTTTGCTAAAGATAGCCTGGTGCTGAGTAAAACAGTGCCTCCAAAACCTTCATTTCACAACATGCTCACTCAGCATAATAACTTGGGCCCCAAACACCCCCCAGTGCCAGACAGCTCCCATCATTTTCCGCGGCTCTCCATCATTCCCTCATGACCACCTCTCAGGAAGCAGCAGCAGGATGGGAATACGTCTCTCTCCTTTGCCAGTTCTTACAAGAATGAGGCATTTCCTATGGCACGGACTCAGTGAAGGGCGGTTTGGAGGACTAGATGGGAACAGTGCCAGGGCGCCGAGGCTAAGAGTGCGGAGTGGGTTGGGATGGAGGGGGAGAGCAGCGAGCTTGGTGTCCCCCGGGCGAAGCCAGTGGAGGGGGAGCAGACGGCGCCAGGCTGTGGAGCCGTATGTGCCTCCCCATCACGGTTCCATCTCCTTTCTCTCTCTCTCGTCTTCACCCACACACTCACACCATTCTCACATTGCTGATTCAGGGGAAAGAGAGGTTGATGCTTTCTGCTTGGACTGGGCACCACAAACTGTTTTTCTTGAACAGGAGGAAAAAACACCTCCCGTCAACCGTCACAAGTTCTCCCCCATCTTTTCTCCTCTATTCCTCTCTCATGTGATCCCATGGGCTGTGTAACACGGAGGGCATGACGGACCACTACAAAGCAGTCCCCTGGGCACAATGAGGCACACAAGGTTGCACCAGGTTCCTCTACACTGATCCCACTCCTCAGGAGACTGAAGAGCCGTGTGTGATAAAAGAGACGAGAGCCATCACCACAATAGGGAGCTGCTGTTGTGAGGCGTACCACTTGCTCTCTTTTATCCTCCACCTTCTACAACCAACTGAGGAAAACTAGAGAGCGAGCAAGGATCCTTCCACAGCGAAGAAGCAGCCGCTCTGAGTCACCTCACCTCCAGGAAAAGCCCCAGCCCAGCCCTCAGGGGATGAGCCACTGAGGGGCTCGGGTGTCTGACACCCATGTGAAGGGCTGATTAAGTCCGAAAGAGTCACAGCCAGTGGGTTGCTGGAAAGTGTGAGCCACAACAGTGGGGGTTCTCTGAGGCAAAAGGGGCTCCAGGATGAGGCACATGGGTGGAAATGTATTACCCCATGCAAAGCTCAGCAGCTACATGGGAGTTAGGACAATCCCCCTCAGCACACGAGCTTGGGTGGGTTTTCCCCAGTGCTGCTAGAGGAGGAGGGTCCCTTGCTCACACCCCTCGCAGTGCCACAGAATGCAGCCCCTCTTCTCAGTGCTGGTTGCTTCTCCTGGATGCTCCTTTCTGTCTCCTCAGACCACCTCAGCTTTGTCCCAGATTGCCCCTAGGCTCTAGATGGATGGGTTACATGTGCCCTGGTTGGAGCTCACCATACACCCTTTCCTCGTGCTGCCTGTGAACTGGCCAATGAGAAAAAGCCCAAAAAATCAGCACATTTGAAGGATTAAAGAAGGAAAAAAAAAAAACCCACACCAAAAACCCAACAACAATAAAAAAAGAACATCAGAAAAAAGACCAACGTGTTCTCAAAAGCCCTGAAACAATTAGAGAGAAGCTGTAAGAGGCGGAAAGATCAAACCAAAAAAGGTAAGAGATGAAAGAAAAACATGAAGGGCACTTGCTGGGAAGTGTCTTCTACACTTTTTCCATTCTCTATGTAGAAGCAAAACTTGTAAGAAAAACAACAGCGACCCAAAGAATTTCCACTAAAAGATGCTTAGAGCAGTCTCTCTGGTCCCTCCCTCCTCTCTCTCACTGGCTTCAGCCCTGCCTTCACGTGCCTCAAACTTATACTGGTTTTTTTGGTCGTGACGCATCTTCTTAGTGATACGAGGAAATTAGCTGCCCACCCGCGGTATAAGGGCATCTAGGGAAATGCTTTGATCAGAGAGAGAGACAGCACAAGAGCAAGCACTTCCACCTGACCCTCCCTTGGTTCATCTACACACTCTAACATCTTCTTTGCCCATACTTCATTTTTGCTGATCTCTTAAATCTTCTGACTGAACAAGCACGGACCTGAGCGGGAAGAAGCAGCCTCCTGCCTCTCTTGGATACCACCATGAGGCTGGTGTCCCTGGTGATGTTCCTCACCTTCATTCTGCTGGTTTTCAATGGTAAGAGGGGCTGGACGTATCAGGGAGGGCAGAGTAGCTCAGTAAGTTGAGTCTGGTTGTTACGTAGTCCCTGATAGGTCTGGAAGGGAGAATTAGTACCCTTCTAACCCCACTGAATATGGCGAGATATTGCCCTCTGCTCCATAAGTCACACCGTTTGCTCAACCCTTCATCTTGTTACAGCTGGCCACATCCTACCAGGAGTAGTGGAGGGGGAAAGCAGGGAGCAGAAAGTGTGGGCCAGAGCAGGGAGTTCAGCCGTGCTGCCTTGCCACCTGAGCCCCAGAAAGATGTGGAAGAGCTGGAAGCAGCTGCCTGACAAGACATCCGTGCTGTGGAAGAGGCATGGGGGAAGGTACGTCAGGGCCAAGACAGATCTGTGTCTTTGTGAGGGGGTCGGAGAGGGTGGGAGACACTTTCAACCCCCTTTCTCCTTCCCCACATTCCACCCTTCCCGCCCCCCACCCTTGATATTGCCTTTGTCTCCGGCACGAGCCGCTCACTTGTCCTGCTCCCAGCACCCACCAGGAGCCACACGTGGTGCTGGAGGTGGGGTACTCGGGTCTCCGGAAGACGGCATTGCCCATGAGGCCCCGGGTGTCAGTCCAGGACTCTGCTTTACGCAATGGCAATTTCTCCCTGCGAATCGACCCAGTCCGGAGCGAGGATGCTGGGCTCTATGAGGCACAGGTGGCATACAACACGGAGGTCCAGAGCTGCCAGGTGGAGCTGGGGATAATTACAGGTAGGAGAAGATGGAAACCCTGGAGAATGTTAATTTTAGGACTGGGGAGGCTGTGAGGGTGGGATGGGGTGGGGATGCTGTGTTTGCCAGGGCAGGTCAGCATACAGGCAGCAGCCATGCAAAAGCACACAGGTTCCTGCTGTCTGCTCTCAGCTCTGGAGAGAGGACTGCCTGAGGGACAAAGCTAGGACAGGAGGGGCACAAAGGGATGGTTTGGTAGCTCCGCCATGATCTTAGCTTCCCCCGCCTCCCCCCTTTCTTTTCCTTGCAGTAACCCTCAGTCCACCCAGCCCTGTGGTAGAAAATGAGCCACTCTTGTTGAGCTGCAACTCTAGCCATCGAGCCACCCTCATGGAGACACGCTGGTTCCACAATGGGCACCTGGTCCCCACCTCCGGGACCTTCTGGTCCTTGCATGGGGCTCTCTCCATCCTCCGGCCAGCCATGAGTGATGCGGGCTCCTGGTGCTGCCAGCTCAGATACTCTGATAATGAGATCATTTCTGCCACATACAACCTGCAAATTCTAGGTGAGCTCAGCCTCTATGTTGCTACTCCAGCATCCCCAAGTCACCCCCTTTGATGTGACTCACCAACCCCAGTGGGTCCAGCTTCCACCCTGTTCCTCACTTCCCAGGCCTGTCACCTCCCTGTGGAGCTCTTTCCGGTCACTCCCCTACATTGTCCTCTCTCTCTCTCTGGCTCAGGTTTTGATGGCCCAATGAACCCTGTGGTCTATGCTGCAGCTGGCTCTGCAGCTGATCTACCATGCACCCTGAACTACCTTCCCAGTGCCTTTGGGATCAACGTGGTGACAGCCCACTGGAGCCACCTTGCAGGAGGACACTTGGAAGACTGGGGCATCTCCCAGAATTTGAGCAGCAGAAGCTTCCCCCTTCATCTCCCTGTGGTGGGGCCAGGTGATGCAGGGTGGTACCGCTGTGCTGTCTCCGTTGGCAGCAAGACAATCAGCAGGGATGTGACCTTGGCAGTGGTTACAGGTGAGAGGAGAGACAGGGAAGTGCATCACCCTTATGGGGTTCCCCACTGCTGGCAGTTAAACCTCCTGCATGTCAGTGCAGTGACTGTGGGTTGCTCCTGCTTGTAGGTTCTCATCCCAGGGTGAGAAACAAGGTCTCTATTCAGGGCATCGCACTGCACTGGACTCTGCTGAAAGCAGGGGTTTTCCTGAGTAACTTGATTATTCTTCTTGAAAGCTCAGGAAGACAAAGAAAATAAATTATAGGAGGTAATGAAGGAGGGGTGTATTAGAAGAAGGAGGAATGAGGAAGAGATGTGGACCTGCTCGTATTCTTTCCTGAGGATATTTTTTTCCTTTGCTGCAGTCACTGCAAGCATCCAGGGACCAGTTTCTGAGGGGTCTCGCTTGCTGCTCATCTGCAGCCTCACACACCCCTGGGGACATGAGCATTTCCAGTGGAAGCACCTCGACTCAGCCCCCACTAACAGCAAGCTGGCTGTGGCCACCTCCCGTAACCTGGAGATCCACAGGTCCCAGATGGGCCCTACCTTGGAAATACCCCGAGTGTCACAAAAGGATACAGGCACGTGGGAATGCAGTGTATATGGCCCAGAGGGCAGGCTGGGAGCAGCGGAGTACGGGCTGCAGATCACAGGTACTTTGTCCTGTGGATCCGTAATCAATCCCTTCTTCTCACCCTATTCAGTTTCCTGGTGCCCCTTCCTCTGTCAGCCTCATCCCTTCCTTCTCCCCTTTGACCACTTGCATCCCATCTTGTTGTCACCCTGTCTTAGCTCTCACCAGTTCCTCCTGTTTCTCCTTCCAGTTCCCTGCACCCTTTTGCAGTTTGCCTCTGTGCAGTCCCAGCCTTGCCCCAGTGCAAAATCAACCTTCCCCTCCTTCCTAACTGTGGTTCCTCCTCACAGGTGCTCAGGTCTCCAGTCCTCCCACCATCTTCAGTGGGCAGGTTACTTTTGGGCTCACACTCACCCTCTTCATTCTGCTTACAGTCTGTGTTCTGATTCTGGCCCTACAAAAAAGGGTAAGTGTCCATCACCCCATTTCTGTTAGATTTCCTGTACATCATCCGTTATTTGACCTTCCCCTGGGTACCCTAGAGACAGCAGTGAAATGTCACAGGGACACAGCAGCCAGGAAGAATGGGGCTCAGGCAGCCTGCTGCATGTTATGCACTACATAGTGAAAGCTGTATCCTGGGCATCAGCAGGTCTGGTTAACCGTGGCATTTGTCTGGGGGCAGGTCGCGCACTTCAGAGGAGGGCTAAAACCTCCTAGGAGACAATCACAGTCCAGCCTTGAAAAGCTTCTTACTTATTCTTGCAGAGATCAAGCCATGCTGTAATAGAGGAGGGTTAATTTCAGACTCTTGTAGGTGTCCTCTCTCTTGTTCCTTATCTGGATGCTTTGATGTAACAGAGTCCCCTGCTCCATATAAATGTCTGCTGGTCCCCAGACGCCAATCTCGATGCAGGTCTGTTGTTGCTGGCTCAGCCCTCACGCCTCGGCCCTCTGCTTCTGGCAACTTACTGCCCTTTGTTTGCTCAGCTTGTTCCAGTATCTGTTCTTCTGAAAACTCTGCTTTATCATCTCAAAGACCAGGCCAGGACTGATCCCTCCCCAGCATGCCACTGGAAAAAACTGTGCAAACAGACCGTTTCTCTGCAGTTTTCATACTGTTTCTCTGCAAATGAATTACATGGCAAATTCTTCCTTCAGGGTTTCTCTTTGCTGACAAGAGATACCTTTCATGACTAGCTGTGAAGTAGTTGCCTTCCACTCAGCTTCTTCGAAAGGGTCCACAGTGAAAATCCCCTTCTAGTGCAGAAGGGGCCAGGGAATCAGAGCAATCTCGGGTTGGGAGAACTTGTCCTGGCGAAAGAGCTGGGTCACTTGAACCTGCCTTGAGCTGAAGATGAGAGATGTGACAGCATTGATCCAAATTCTTAGCAAATCTCAGTGGCTGGAGGCTGAGGACAGGCAACATCAGAGCAGAAGCAAGATGGGCATTTAAAAAAAAATGCTGCGGGTAGCACTAGAGAGACTCGTGACTGGTTCTTCGTCATCAGTCCTTAATCAGCACTGATGGTAAATGATAATCTAAGACAGAGATCTACAGTTTCTGGTTGACTCTCTAGACTACACAAGTCCAGGACAAGATGATCAGAACCACCCTTTCTGGCCTAAAACCTTGGACAAATAACCCTTTACAGTGTAACTATAAACCCTCAGCTAGCAGGAAATAAGATACCTGGGTGTCCAGCTCTGCTAGCTTAAACAGCTGTAATCCAGCCAGGAAACTTACCACCTCAAATCATTTGTATATGCCCTCACAGCTTTGCCAAGTAAGCAAAGCTCCTCTGTTGCAGCACAGGTCCTCCATCCACTGATGGTCCTCCTGCCCTTCTCTGCACAGTGGGGTCATCCTTTGTGAGAGTGCAGATGAGGTGCCTTGAGCAAAGATACTAGCTCTTCTCTTGTTCTCTCCCTCTCTCTGCTGGCATTCTCTAAGATTACATTTGCTCTTCTTGCATTGGTTAAACACTGGCTGCTCACTGGTACCCCTTGATGGGCTATTGCCCACATGTTAGGAATTCCTGTTACAATCCCCTGAGCCTATCAACGTGCGGTCGGTACTGTCGCATTTCATTCACCCTGTCATTCAGTTTAGTGCTCCATTCTTCTAAAATATCTGGGTCTCAAGTGACATTTTCATCCTCTTTCTTCCAAATGAGGCTCCTCAACTTTATCAGCTACATTACTCATTAGCACTTTTACACTCTCTATGCCATTAATGACTGGTCCCACAACTGATCTTTGTGCTTATAAATTGTTCTTATTATTTCTCTGCAGCCTGGCAGAAACCTGCAACCAAAATCCCAGTCTCTTCCTCTTAGCTGAGATCACACCTACCATGCCATTCTTTTTACTAATCTCATCTTTCCAGTTGTATTGATTGCCGGTGTGTCACCATATACTTTACTGTTATCAGGAGCCCTGAGATCTACCTCTTTTCCATTGTCTAGAAAGTCGCTTGTTAAAGCAAGATATGAAAGTGCTTCTGTCTTTAATTTGTTCTTATCTCATTTTGCGTGAACCTTCATGCCTTTAATTATTCTCTCTGAAAAGGGGTTGTAAAATCTGGCATACCCCTGAACCTGACAATGGCCTGACCATTGCCCAGATTGTTCTTTGCTCTCTCTTAAGCATGTCCTCTCTTTGTTATTCCTTATGCCCATGACACCACAGAGGATAGTGCTGAGCCAGCCTTCCCCAGAAGAAACTACATGGCTCAGAGAGTGGGACTGGGGCTCTTCCCTGGCTCTGGGAGGGAATGGGAGCCTCGTGATTGCAAGCAGTAGGACCATATCTTCCATGGCAGGGAGAAACCCAGACCTGTGCCATTCAAGTCTCCCTCCCATGCCTGATATTGCCCCTTTCTTCCCTTTCAGGCACGGTCTCCTGCCTTCCCAGCACTGGAAGGGATGGTTGCAGTCACTGTGCCAAGTAAGAAGGAGATGGAGGAGAACAAGAAAGAGAAGATCCAGCAAACTGAGTGCTGATGGGAGCAGAGACACTGGGCCCAGTCTGCATGGAAGGATGAAACTCTGTGTGCCATGCTGCAGAGAGATGGGAACCATGCAGACCTCTCAGGAGGGTCTAGGGATGGCATGAACATAGCAGGAGGCCATGGAAGCTCTGTACCTGCAGAGGGGCTGGAAGCTGCGTAGCAGGGCAAGATGAGACCACCGCTGCAGTACGGTGGCAGGCAGCACAGACGCTTTGGAGCTATTGGGAGTATTTGAGCCAGTAGTTATTGCCTGCTTCAGTGCCACTTCTCTCTCCCAGCCTTTGCCCTTCCTTCACGGCCCCTCTCACAGCCTTTCACTGGTGGGACACTTAAATGCGGGAGATGGCTGGAATCCAGCTCCCCTGTAGCCGGATGGTGTTTTCTCCCCGCTGCCCACTTTCTTCTCCCTCTCCCCGCACTGCCCTGCTCTTGTGCTCATTCAGTGGCAGAGGGGACCCCACAGAGGACTGCACATGTTGCACATTTTGAGCGTTTTATTTTATTAGAAACTCATTTTAGAACCTAAAATAAATCCATCTGACAAAAACACCTGCTGGCCCCTGTGTGCGCTTGTGGAGGATTGCGCCTATTGACGGTGCTGGGTGTACCTCTGCCTGTGTGAAGCAGCTTCTAAGGACTTTACTGTCTTCTCTTTCTCTTTCAGTTCTGTTTTACTGAGGTTGCCTGTTCATTTCTGACATTTTGACAATGGGGAAGGAGAAATTAAATGTCACTAGAGAAGAAAGAATCGCAGGTTCAGTCTCTCATTTTTGCTGTGCTTCAGAGTCTTTTTTTTATTTTCCTCCTGTCTGGCTGTCCTTGTTCATTCATTCATTTATTCCTTTTCTCAGTCCTCATATTTTCCTGATAGATCTCCCATTGATGTTAGGGCTCTCTGTCACTCTCCTCCAGTACCTAAGGAGGTACTTACTAATGTGATCATGAGTCTGCCAGGTCCCATCTCCCATGACTCTCAATGTATTTAGGTTTCATCTAGTTAGAGAATGGTCTTCACCTACTCTCCGAGCAGCCAGGGAGGACTGTGGTACTGCTCTTGAAGTCATTGCATGCCACCCAAGAAGAAAGCATCACTAGAAAAGAGAGTCACACATGGTGGTTTCTCCCATATGGGTCACTGGCCTGTGGCTGCTCAAGCAAGGAGGTGGTGGTACAAAAATGAAGCTCTCAGTGTTTAGGAAGGGAGATTCTCTTGACTTGAGCAGAGGGTTTAACTACCAGGCCAGCTTTTCATTATTTCAGCAGGAATGTGAAGAGGCCTTCTTGTGTGTGGCCCCCACCTTCCCCCCAAGAGCTTCAGGCACAGAGGTAATGAATGCACTCTGGGATCCTCAGACTGCAGGTAATGGAGCAGCACCCAAAAACCTCAACTAGCCCACTCTAGGGAGCACATCTGGACTCCACAGCTCTTTAACTACTCAGCTAGCCATGTATTTTACTGAAAACGATACCCATTTCTCCACTAAGTCCTAGAGAAATGCAAGCAGACGTGTGAGATAGCCTTGCCTGCTTCAACTGTCCCATGCAATTTCAGGCAGACACTGAAACAGCACCAACATAAGGAAGGACAGTCCAGCCTGGTACCAGGCATCTTTCTAGGCAAATGATAATGCTGCACTTTTTTCAAGTTGGGAGTGATCTGTCTAACTCAGATTCCTCTCTCTGCCAGATGCTTTGGAGATAGAGAAAAGGTGGGTTAGCTCCCGTGGGGCTAAGGAGCAATCTAGTATTCAGCAAGATCACATCATAATCTCTCAGTGCCTGAGAGTGGTTTGCTCTCTGTTCTCGTGCACAATGGGATGCTCTCTCATCCTGTAATACTTTCAGCATTGCCTCTTACCAGCCTGGATGTTCTCATTGCTCAGATGTGTGCCTGATCTGTCTTTAAACCGCACTGTTTTCTTGTACTTTCTGACTTCCTCTGGCAATCAGTCCTCAGGTCTGCTTATTCACTGTGTGAAAATGGTTCCTCTTTATCAGTTTTGAATTCAAAGCTTTCCACTTCCATCATCTGTTTTCTCCTGTCATAAAGGCTGGAAGAAGAGGGACTCCCAATCTATCTTCTCTCAGTTGGTTCATTATCCTACAGCCTTTTATCACATCCCTTTTTTCTTATTTCCCTATCCCCTCCTAACTCATTGCCCTTCAGGTACAAATACCAGATTTTGGGGACTTTCTCCCTGACAGTTTGCTCAAGCTCATCTGTATGCATGGTCAGCTCTCCTCAGATCCTTTGCTCTGGAAGAGGAGGCAGGAGCATGGTGGGGGAGCAGTGCTGGCTTACATGGAGGCGCAGTGCCATTCTCCGCATTACTTCCATCCTGCCCTTCATGGCTCCCAACGTCTTGTCTGCTCTTCTGACTATCACTCCCCACCGAACAGCACTGAGCTTATACCAAGCTGTTCACTGTGTCCTCAGCCCAGGGCTCTTGCCTGTCCCGGTACAGTTACAGTAAGCTAAAGCCTAGAAGTATTTATGCAGTTTACATTTTGCCTCCACCTACATGACTTTGGGAACAGTCATGCTGAATTTCATTTGCCTTCCTGTTGCTGATGAGCACAGCCTTCTTACGTGTCTCCAAAGCTCTTGTCATTCTCTCATGTCCTGACAAATTTAAATAGGTTCATGTCATCTACATACTTGGCCTTCTTGCTGCTTACGTCCTTGACCACCAGTAACTCATGTCTTAATTCAGAAACTTTGGGGCCTTACTGCTGCCTCTGATGACAACTGGCAGTTTGATCCTCCCCCTTGCTTCCCAACCTGGGGCCAGTCTCAGGCGCGTGGCAGAGCTGTCCCACTCACCCCCATGCAGGGTCAATCCATTGCCCTGGTTAGCCCTGCAGCTCCAAGGGGGCAAGGCGAAGGTGTGATCTGTTCAAAGATGCAAAATGCAAGCTGAGCATTGGATTATTTACTGTAACACAGGTACTCTTGCTTCACAGCTCTTCACCAAGAACTGATGATACCTGGAGTCACTTTGACCAGAGGCATTGATGCGATTATGTACGGTTACTCTGCAAGATCTGGGTATGCAGTAGGCACCTCCACAATCATTGTAATACCTGTACCAGGTCCTGAAACTACTTTCTTTGCAATAGAGAGGACAATGGTGGCTGAGGTGCATAATCTGCAAAGGTTAGGGTGACACCATCTATAAAGGTTATGAGGCCTCAGACATGGTTGGATATAAATACAAATTCCACCAGTTTTGGGGTGCTGAGAATATCTTAAGCTTCACAGATGTTGCCATCTTGCTTTTGTAACCAGTGGAGCACTTCACGCAGATGAGCATTACTGACAAAATACAGGCACCAATAAAAGTGACAAGCGTGGCCGTTGAGCTGTTTTGTTTGACAGACCTGCCCCGTCCCACTTGATGGGTTAGGGTGAGGTTAACTTTTTAATTCTCTGCGTGGTAATCAGGAGTAATGACAATTACTCTAGAGGTTCAAACAAATCACAAATTTACTTAAAACTCAGCAGAACTACAAAAGATAGAGACCTGGCAAAAGTTAAAACAAAAGCTTAGCAGAACTACAAAAGGTAATGGCTTAGCAAAACTTGTGACTATATTATCTTAATGTGCCGAAAATGAAGTTAGAGACAAAGAGAGTGATAGGAAAAGAAAGAGAGAAAGAAAGAAAGGAAAAGAGAAAAGTTATCACCACCCTTGGATCCAGCAACGTTCTCTGCTCGTAGTTGTAGTCCTCAGGTGGCGGGCATGCACCAAAATCTTGTGTTTCTCCTTTTTATAACCCAATGTGCTCCCCCCCCATAGGCGGGGGTCTGTCATCACTGAGCAGGTGCGGTATGTGCTCAGGAATGTTCCAGAAATGAGTCAGTGGGTTGTGGGAGTCTTGGGGGTCTCACAGTCCCCCCGCACTTCGTGGCTGACTGAGTGAAGGCCTTTCACAGGCACGCATGCACAGGACACAGATGGTCTTTTGTCTACGTGTTTCCGGAATAGGGGAATGAGCTCACAAGAGCCTCCACAGGTTCTGTTCTTGGTCGAGTCGGATGTCTGCGACATTCCCTTGTTATCAGTTTATCCCCGCTTGGGTCAAGACGGATGTTTGCAACATTCACCTGTTATCAGGGCCTTACAACACCCCGTGGCTCAAACAGACGTCTTGACTACTTCTTGGAGGTCATCTTCTAGGGTAGTGATTCTCACATAGCAAAGAGAGGGAGAAAAAAGAGAAGGAAGAGGTGGCACAGGTAATCATACAGCGAACAACAGCTAGGCCAATCATTAAAAATATGAAACCAATAACTAATGTTAGTCCTATTTTCATTAACCATGCCCCCCATCCTGTGAGTCCCAGGGACTGTAGGATGGATTGTAACCAAGAGTTCGGAGTCTCACCATCAAACCAGTCTTTCGGTTGCATGGATTGAAAAAGTTCCACCGTATGGTCAGTTATATCTCCTTCATTTTTGTTCGAGCTTCCTCTATAGAGCTAGTAGTGTTGTGTATCTCCATCGGTGAGATTTAACATCCCACAAGCTTCTTGTTCTTTGAGCAATATCATATCCAGGACTAGACGATTATGAAGGCTCATCTTCGATACGTGTTGGACCTGTAAATTTAATTCTCCAAAAGCATATTGTGTCCAGTTACTTAAAAGATGTACCTGCCAGGTAACATTTTCTAGGACAAATTGGTGCCATTTTAAGGTTGCATAAGGGATAAAAATATTCTCAAACATTAACGCAGCTAGTTGTCCAGCAGTATAATAATTGGGAGTTTGGACTCCATTAATCATCCATTTGGGGCAGGCCTTTGGATTACTTCCCACTTCTCTACGTGATTGCTGGGAAGGTACTGTAAAAATAAAAAAAACAGGATGGACACAAAGAAGGGATACCCAATCCACACTTCAGACCAGCATGATATTCCAATGTTAAGTAAGAATAAAATTTTCCATTGGAGCACCCCCATGCTAACCCCAAAGGGGCTGGATATATGTTAGTTTTACAGGTATATTGATCTGTATAATTCACAGCATATATAATAGGCTTGGTGTTAAGGGTGTCCCTTGTAAGGGATAACGAGTGAAGGGTACTCCACTCCATTCTTGTTTAATAAAATTGCAACTTCTGGGAAGAGTGAGGTTACAAGTTTTGTCGCTGTTTCGCCATCCCTTTGAAGGATATCCCCAGCATGTGCACATATCTCAAATTAAGGTTCTGAGACTATCAATAAACCAAGTTTCAGGAGGATCACCTGGTCTTGAATCACAAGTGATTGTCTTAGAACAATTAAAAAGGGGGCTTTCAACATCCCTGATAGGTGGATCAAACTTAGGCTCTATAAAAACTTGTCCCACTTTGTTCCCTGACCAAGCCCACATCAAATTACTTCTATCTCGAGAGGTTATATGGGTCTTATTTGGGAGTAGGATACACCATTCTGGGTCCCATTGAGTAGAATAGTTTGCTTCATAGAAATCGGGTTTTGTTAATAGATCAAACAGAGGATCCCATGGATAATAATAACAGGAGGTTTTCCTGGTGAATTTTTTGAAAGTGACATTTCCAGCAGGTATGTTCCTTTGGCGTTAGTAAATAAGGGGTTTGATCCATCTATCGGAGAAGAAATAGAGACATTAAATGGTGGTCTGGTAGCTTTACACACCACTGTTGAATATAACTTCGCATTTTTGGCCCATTTTGGAGGTTTACTCCAAACGTCATATATATCAGGCCTTACCATTGGCTATTGCCGAAAATGCACCCAGTTATTCTTGATGGTCCAGTTGGGTGACAGGAATGTTACAGAGGTGGCATTAGTCATATTAAAGATAAACGACAGATTTACAGGTGACATAAAAACCCATAAGCCTTCTTCAGTTAATCTAGGTAAAGTAAGACACAGACCTTTATTTTGATAACCCCACATCCTAACAAAACCTTGAACTAACTCCCAAGCCAGATTTGTGGTATTTTGGCTTGTGGTTCTTATAATGCATAGGGAGAGACAAAAAACATAGGACCAGATCCACAACTGTCAGTGTTGAGCAGAATTGACAATCATGGTTTGGCTATGTATTCCTCTGTATCACACAGATTAGGAGTATAAATTCCTGAAAATAACATCAGCTTTAACTTACTGAGGTGGAGGATGTTTCCGGTAGCTAGACCTGTGAAAGAACAAAGGAAAAGATTCCAATTCTTTCAAATCAGTAGTCAAAAGGATGGGACAATCTATCTGGTATTAATCTTGTCTTCCTTTCCATGGGCATCAGCAGCTATCCATGAATAGGTGTTCAGCAGAATTTTGAGGGTCAGAGGCACCTCCCCCACTCTTGGGAGGTCCACCGGAACGGGCTGTCCTGGATAGTGTAAGGGTTTTACAGGGTCCTTTTTCTCCCTCTCTCCAGGGAGCAAGGAGGGGGGTGTTGGACAGAAAGCGGTAAGTTTAGGGCATCCATTTATCCCCCACAGACCATTTGCTCTGGCTATGGCATCTGGGAGTCTTGCGGACCACCCAGGGTCGTGAGGCCTCAGGATGCGTTTTAGGAGTCCATTGGTCCTTTCTACTATCCCATTAGCTTGGGGATATAGGGGGTATGGAATGTCCACTGGATTCCCTTGGTTTTTGCCCGCTCCTGGACTGCCCCGGCAGTAAAGTGGCTGCCGTTGTCTGATTGAATCGATTTAGGTTTCGGTAAAAAGCTAAACCACAACTTTAACCCTTTTACTGTATTTTCTCCTGGTGCCGCCAGTATAGGCCTCAGGACCTTAAAGGGCCCTCATAGAATTATTAATTGTCGCCATATCTCCTTTTTGTTTTCTGGTATCTTTATGTGTCCTAAGGTAGCCAAGGTTTAGGGGGAATACACACCATTCCTCCTTTCCACCATATACCTACGAACTTCACCTCAGGGGAGGGGAGTTGTACCTTTTCTGCTGGAACCTGAAGTCCTAAACTTTCCAGGTGAGTGATTATTTTCTTTTGGGTTTGTCCCACTGCAGTGGCATCGGACCCCCCCGCCAATATATCATCAATGTATTGGTAGGTTTTAACTCCCTCCTTGTGGGTGTGATTTCTGCTAGTACTTGTGCCAGGGCATGGTGCACCAAGGTAGGCAAATGCCGATATCCTGGGGGCAAACATGTAAAAGTATATTGTATACCTTCCCATGTAAATACCAATCTATCTCTATCACCTTCCTGTAGAGGAACCATGAAAAACGTATCTTTTACATCAATGGTGGCTAAAATTTTATGGGACTGTTCCTCTATGGTGACAATCAGTTCGGCTATATTAGGCATGGCTGCTGTCAGGGGACTGGTGCCTGCGTTTAAGCGCCAATAATCCATTGTTAGCTGCCACTTACCATTTGGTTTGTGAACTGGCCACACTGGGGAGTTATAAGGGGAGTGAGTTTGAATAATTACCCCCTGTTCCTGCAGCTCTCTTATGACCCAAGCGATTCCCTCCTTCGCTCCCAGCGGTAAGGGATAGGGTTTCACATTCACGATTTTGGACAGGGGAAGGGTAGAAGCAGTCTGCAAAAGCCTTATCAGGGTTGCCAGAGACCCGAATTTCCATTCCCTCCCTGCCGAGTCTGTCCAGGACTTCCCTTTCAATAAAGCCAATCCCAAAATATTTGTAGGGAGCACTCCCAATACCATAGTGGTCTCGGTGGGGGTGGTGTCTCCTGGCAGCCAGCACTTGGTCTGTAGGTTGGGGTTTGGAATATCCGAATACATCGGTAACCCATATCTGTTTTTTATCAGGGACAATCCCACTCCAGCCAGCTGTATCAGCATTTAAAGCAGACATTTGGGCCTCTGTGTCTACCAGAAAAGTGACCGGAGTCTTAAAGGCACCAAGGGGAAAGGTTACCAGTAGGTTCCCCAGCTCATTTTCAGTGAGTCTCCTAAAATACACCCACTGGTCGTCCCCCAGCTCACTCACTAGAGACGGGCACAAGGAGTATCCCGACTTTGGAGGGCTGGTGGGCCCCCCCATGGGAGCCATGGGAATGGCCAGTCTCTGAGGTACAGGGGCCATGGGGACACTTTCCTTTCGCAGCTGGCCTTTATCTATCGGTTTCCACATTTTTACCAGCAGCTGCAAATTGGGGAGGGGTAGGCCATCCATTAATTCTCAGGGAATACCCTTATCTCAACCTTCCTTCCACAGTTGATTCCTTGCGCCCTTCCCACAAAGCTCCTGTCTCGGGGGCAGAGTATTTTCTCCTCTGCCTCGGTCCTACGGACTGCCGCTTGTGCCTTCCCCTCCTTTCCGACATAGCCCACGCGCCAGCCATAATTGATCAGTTCCCGTGCAATTTCCCCCCAGGTAAGACCCGGTCCACCCTGAGGTCCCATGGCTACAGTGGCTCTTAATCGGTCTTGAATTTGCACAGCGTAAATCTTCAGTGAGTCGGGTAACCCTCTAATCAAGGGAGTCATCCTGTCCAGATTGGCAAACAACAACATCGGGGAAGGCTGGTGGGGAACTAGGCGCCTACCATGCATCCATTGGAGGCAAGCCGCCTTCTGTATACTCTCTGTAAGCTGGCTCCCTCCAGGGGTAGGGATGGCAATGGGATCTCCTCTCTCCAAGGGGTCTAACCCTCTGGCCCAGTACGCCACCCTCTGGGTCAGGGACCAAGGTTCCCGCTCGTCACCTACGGTCAAAAATACACCAGGACCCCATTATCCCTGAGCCTCTTCCTCCAAAAGCCTTTTTCTGTCTCCGCCTGTCAGGGAGACCCTCCACACATACTCGGTCTCAGTTTCCTTAGCCTGCCTACTATATTTTTCCTGCAGTTTTGCCAGTTCAGTAACGGTATAAGATATCTCTTTAGTGGTAATGGCGGGCTCCGCATCTTTGCCGTCATACACAACTTCAGTTTTAATAAGTGGCCGGAGCTTGGGAGTAGGGTCAGGTTTTGTCACCAGCCCTCAGCTCCTCCCATGGATAGTGAGGGGCAACCTCCCTCGCCATGAGTCCCCCGAAGGCTCCCCCCCGCCTGCCCCACCGCTCGGCCCCAGGCATCCCCCGGCCCCAAAGCCCGGGCTACCGGCCGAGGGAGCCTTGTCCCTCCATCACGCGTGTCGCACCAACCGAGGGCTGTCCCGAGGGCACCTGGGCGCAGGGGCTGAGGGCAGGCGGCAGCCCCGGGGATGGGGGGGGGGGGGCACGGCTGGGGCGGGCCGGCCCTTGCCCCTCGCTGGGGGGGCTGCTGCTGCGCCCCCTCCGCTCCCTTCTCTCCTTGGCCCGGGTGTATGCCGCCATCTAGTGTCCATGCACGACGGGGATTTCCCGCCCACCCGCGCTTGCATTATCGGGTGCATCCATCATTTGTTCCTTTTGTGCTGTGAACAGCTGTGACTCAGCTCTCCAGTGACCGGTTAATACGCCCAGGTCCTTCTCTCCCTTTGCTTTCAGCTAAGGAAGTTAAAGAAAAAATTCTTATAATTACTACTCAGAGGCAAAACCTTATGGTGCGTGCTATTGAGTTGCATCCCACTTTAAAACTATGAGCCTCAAGCTGCTTCCAGTGAGATATTCCAGACCGTCTGTACTGATGAAACCCCTCCAGTTGTGCATCATAACAAATATTGTCACCAACTTCTCCCCCTTTCTTTTGCCAAGGTCATTAATAGTAAGATAGTAAGTAATATCCACCCCATACAGGTCCTTAAACACTCCCCCAGCCACCTCTCTCCTGCCTGTTGCATTTCTGACACATGTTTAACATTGGCTTGGTTTTGTTTAGGTTCACTCCAGCCCGTGTCACTTTTGGTGTTACACTTTCGCGGTTGGTGATTCTTGGACCATCCCTCTCTCCAGTGCCCCTGAGCAGTCCCTGACTTCCCAGCACATCTAGTTAGTCTTTCTCCATCAGACTTCACACCTCCTGTCAAAATACGAGGGACCCCTTGCTCATGAAGAACATCTCTGGAGATTTCCTGATTTTCCACTGTGAATAGCAAATGAACCTTCACGATATCTGCTCAGAGAGTCCTCTCTCCCCAATGTAAGCTTCTGCAGAGAGACTCCAAGCTCCTGCAGACACGTATCTCTCCCCAGCGCAACCTAGGAGCCTTCCTCCTTTCTGAGGTACATAGCTGTGCTGGGGCAAATCACCATGCCTCCTTGCCAGACAGCTGGTTGTTTCTAGCTCTCCACATCTAGCATCAAAAACACCCCTCAACAAGCTCAACAGGTGTCAGCTATTCTGTTGCAAAGAGAAAACTCCTGGCCTTTGAAGCCGCTGACATTCAGGTGCCTGAAGATACAGTTTTCATGCTGTGTTCAACACTTGTCCTTCCTTCTCTCCAATACCACTGAGCAATCACTAATTTTCCAATACATCTGAGTATCCTTTACCCATCAGAGTTCCCAGGCACACGCCTAGCCCTCACCAGTGTGTGGGGAAGTTGGTTTTAAGGAGTCCACCTCTGGAGGTTTCTCAGCTTCCCACTGGAGTCGATAAAAGGTCCTTCACGACATCTGATTTCTGAAACCCTTTTCTCCCTTTTTCGCACTTCCTTGGAGAGACTTTGTGTCCCTGCAGACTGTGACCTCCCCCCAGCATAGCCTGGGAGCCTCCTCTCTCCACTGAGGTCTACGAGAATTTGTTTGTTGCCAACCCCAGTTTGCAAAAAATATTGCTGGTGATGGGATTAGAGCAAAGAGAGAGACAGTGCAAGGTGGGTGGGGAGTGTCTCTGCAGGGGAGAAAACAGGGAAACGTGACAGCCACAACCTTGGCTGTGGGCAATGGTGTGTAGTGCTCAGGCTCTTCTCAACCTGCCACAGGGTCAGTGTGTGGTGCTGGATAAGCCCCGCTTTCCCCATGGGTGCAGTACAGCAACTGTCCCAGCGAGGTGAGAACGAGACTCACGTGGAATTTAAAAAACAGTTAAATATTTATGAGAAATATTACATTCAGAAGAGAGACTAGCTACCTAATATTATTCATCCTTCCTGGACTCTGATGTTTAATTAATGCTTGCAAAGTGCTTTGAGATGCTTGGATGAAAGTGATACAAACACGTCACTGCACGCTGTGACCCTCGGTCCCAGAGGTACCTGTTCACCACACAGCTGTAGCAGCTCTGGGAAATGAGACTCCCTCCTGAATCCCTCCCCTGGAGTGAGAATGGGTCCGTGCGGGGGCCAAGCCTGCCGCTTCAGACCCACAGCTCTGCTTGTCCTTGCAACTCTGCAGCAAGTTCAAGTGCATTTTGGAAGCTTTACCCCTTCAGGGAATGCTGTTTCTGGTAGGTATTTGCAGTGACATAAACCAACTGTTTAAACACAAGCCAGTGTTTCTGCATTACAGCATGCTGGGGAGACAAAAGGCAAGCCAGAATCCGTGCGAACTGAAGCATCAGCTCAATGCCCCAGAGCCCCAAGCCCCGAGACGCCAGGGTCTTACGATCTCAACCTGCCTTTTCTCAGCTCTGTTTTTCCCAGGACAGCTAGGGACCAGAAGGGACACTTCTATTTGCAGGCATGTGAGGGTGTTTTGAAGATACTGATGTGATGCAGCAGGCTCTCGCAGGAGAGCTGTGTTTCAGAACAGGGTTTTCACAGGCTCTGGACACTGGTAAAGCAGGATCCCATCCCATCCCATAGCCTGTATCCCATACTGGGAAGTTCCTGTCTCACACAGGTGGCTCTTTCCCTGTGATGGGAAGGCTTCATCTTTCTCCAAAGACACAATCAATGGACCAGCTGTTGTGCTCAAGGGCTGATCAGTGCTGTTCTTTTCACAGTTGGTGGCACATTATGAACCTCAGTGCTGTGTCTGTCTGTCCCTGCTCCTCCATGTGTTTGTCTGTCCCTGCTCCTCCAAAGCCTGGTTGCATCTCACACTCTCATCCTCCAGACAAAGGGGCAAGTCACTGCCAGGAGGAGAAGAGTGGGTGGCACAGAGATGAAATCTCAGCCATGTCTGGGGCTCAGTGGGTTTCCGCCGTCTTGGCTGAGGCTGGGATTCAGAGAGAGAGAGAGACCAAATGTGGGTGGAAAACCACAAAAGCCCCCTCCTCCACTCTACAGAGAAGGGAAACAGCTGAGATTCAGTAGCTGTACAGATTGCCTAAGAGTAACCTTGTATTGGGTTTGCATGGCAAGGTTTTGGTAGCAGAGGGGCTGTGGGGGTGGCTTCTGTGAGATGTGAGCAGGAGCCGGCCCCATGTCAGTCAGAGCCTAGTCCAGCCAGCCCCCAAACAGACTCACCGCAGGCCAAAGCTGAGCCAATCAGCGATGCTGGTGGTGCCTCTGTGATAACATATTTAAGAAAGGGTAAAAAACACTGCACAGCAGTTGTGAGAGAAGTGAGAAATGTGAGAGAAACAGCGCTGCAGACGCCAAGGCCAGTGGAGAAGGAGGGGGAGGAGGTGCTCCATCCAGGCATGGAGCAGAGATTCCCCTGCAGCCTGTGGTGAAGACCATGGTGAGGCAGGCTGTACCCTTGCAGCCCGTGGAGGTTAAAAGTGGAGCAGATATCCACCTGCAGCCCATGGAAGTTAACAGTGGAGCAGATATCCACACTGAAGCCCCTGGAGAGTCCACACTGGAGCAGGCTCTTGGCAGGAGCTGTGGCTCCTGGAGAGGAGCCCACCCTGGAGCAGGTTTTCTTGCAGGAGCTGTGGCTCACGGAGGACCTGCACTGGAGCAGTCTGTCCCTGAACAACAGTACTCCATGCAGAGGACCCATGCTGAAGCACATCAAATCATGGAACAGCCCAGGTTGGACAGGACATCAAAAGATGATCTGGTCCAGCCTTTCATGGGAAAGGGGCCCTAGATGAGATTATCTAGCACCCTGTCCAATCACATCTTGAAAGCTGCCAGTGATGGGGACTCTACCATGTTCCTGGGGAGGTTGTTCCAGTGCATGATTGTTCTTACTGTAAAAAAATGTCTTTCTTATGTCAAGATGAAGATGACGAACTGTAGCCCATGGGAAGGACCCACAATGGAGCACTTCATGAAGAACCCCGTGGTGGAGCAATGGAACAGCATGAGCAGGAAGGATCAGCAGAGACAAAGTGCTATGAACTGACTGCAACCCCCACTACCTGTTCTCCTGCGACACTCGTGGGGGAGGAAGGAGGGGCAGAAGAGTCAGGTGTGAAGTTGAGTCTGGGGAGAAAAGGGGAATGAGGAAAGGTGATTTTAGTTTTGCTTTTATTTCTCGCTATCCTACTGTGGTTTTAATTGGCCACAAATTAAATTAATCTTTCCCAAAGTTGAGTCTGTTTTGCCCATGATGGTAACTGGTGAGCCATCTCCCTGTCCTTATCTTGACCCATGAGGGTTTTTTTCATCTTATCTTCTCTGCCCTGCCTTGCTGAGGAGGTGGAGTGAGACAGCGGCTGGGTGGGCAGCTGGCAGCCCACTAAGGTCAACCCATCACTGCTATAAAGAAAATATTCTCTCCTCCCACCCCAAATGTCAACCATACTCCACAGACAGGTGCCCCTAACATATCATCAGGGATCCTCTCTTCCTCTGTTATTACTCCTGTGCAACCCCTGGGGTCAAGTCCATGGCCCACTCCTCAGAGGTGTCTCTTCTTAGCAGTGATGCAGGAGACAGGCTGGGAAATGGAGGTCGGATTGCTCTTACAGAGTATCAGAGGCATGGGCTGGGTCTGGATCTGCTCAGCTAATACTTTAATTTGTGAGCTTTCTTTGTCAGTAGGTGTAAGGCCCCTGATAACAAGTGAATGTCGCAAACACCAGTCTTGACATGGGCAGGGATGGGCTGATGACCAGGGAGTGTTGAACAAGAACGGAGCCTGCGGAGGCAGGATAATGTCTTGTGAGACCACTCCTCTATTCCTGAAACACGTAAACAAAGACCATCTGTGCCCTGTGCGCCATGTGCCTGTGATGGATCACCACTCACTTGGTCAGCCCTGAAGGGGGGGGGGGGTGGAGCAGTGAGACCCCCAGGACCCCCACAACCCACTGACTCATTTCTAGAACATTTCTGAACATTCCTGAGCACATACTGCACCTGCTCAGTGATGACAGACCCCCACCTATGGGGCGGGCACATCGGGTTATAAAAAGGGAAATCATAAGTTTTCAGCGCGCGCTCACCACCTGAAGACTACAACTACGAGCAGAGAAGATCGCTGGATCCAAGGGTGGTGATATCTTTTCTCTCTCTCTCTTTTCTTTATCTCTTTCTTTTCCTCTCTATCACTCTCTTTGTCTCTAATTTAATTTTCAGCACATTAGGGTAATATCATCACATGTTTTGCTAAACCCTTACCTTTCATAGTTCTGCTAAGTTTTGAGCATTGTTATGACTTTTGCTAAGCCTCCATCTTTTGTAGTTCCACTGAGTTTTAAGTAAATTTATGATTGGTTTGAACCTCTAAAGTAATTGTCATTACTCCTGATTACTGCGCAGAGAATTAAAAAGTTAACCTCACCCTCACCCCCTGAGTGGGACGGGACAGTAGGGCAGAACCAGTTTCCAACTGTTCGCTTTTAAGTTCCAGCCCCATCACGGCCTCCCATCAGCTGCCATATGGCCAATAGGATCCCTCTGTTTTACACACTCATTCTCCCCAGGTGCCGTAATACATCGCCTTCCGTTATGGTCTCCATTTCTGTTCACACTCAGAGTTGAAATCAACTGACGGTCTGGCTGGAGAGGAGGAGACATCAAGGCCAACGTCTGTTGAGCTGCTTTCTGAACATCGACTTCGTTCTTTTGTTTCAGCTGTAGCTGGGTGAGATCAATTACGGCAGGTGACAAACACAAGGAGACAGAAACACAGAGGCAGAGAAGAAGGAAAAGAGGTAAGGAAACTTTCTTTCTTTCTTTCTCTGAGAAAAGAGGCCAATCTGTTTTCGGTTTTTTTAATGTTACGAACTTTACTTTTCCACACGCATTGCTGTTTTGCCACGAATGGATTGGTTTTGCCCCACTTAAAGGTCTGATGTAAAACCATCTTGAACCTTTGACTTGATAATACTTCTGGCTGTGCAATTCTCAGAAGTCTTTTAGTTTTAACTAAGAAGTGTTTTTCTCCCTGGATTTTTTCCCTGAAAGGGGCAACAAAACGGGAGCTACGAAAAGCTCAACTTGTCTCGGAGCCTGGGGATCTCACAGATCTTTTAAACCCATGTATAGGGAAAAATGTCCAATATGAGGGCCAGTCACTGGTGACTGTATATCCCCAAGGGCTGGAAATGCACTGGGGAGCAGCCCTCCACCAGCTGCCACTTGCTATCACATTCTCCACGTGCCCTCCAGGAAGGGTAACTTTAATCTAAAAAAAGCCTGAAAAATAAGAAGATGCCGGTCTCTAGCTAACTAGGGACGTCTGCTTACATCTGTACGTGCTGAGACTGGAGGGCTCTGTTCTGCTAATCCAGGCTGACTGGCTCACTGCCTGACACCGGCTGCCGATGCAGCCTGATCCACTAGCTCAGGGCTGAGCGAGCAGGATTTCTTGGAGAAAGAGGGATCCTTTCAATTTAAGGACACCAGAAAAGAGACTTGCCTTACCCTTCCATGGGCTGCCACACTGTTGAAAACAGGAGTTTCATTTCTGGTTGAATTTTTCAACTTTCAGGTGGTGTATCCTCCTCAACCTTTGTCAGCCACCTCAGATATTCCTCTACAGGGTGCATTAAGGTTGAGCCCAGGTTACTACTTAATGTTCTCCACTATAAACTGAACAGTCCTCTTAAGTCCCTGGTGCATGTTAGCCTCAAATCAATTCACAGACTTTTCCTTTATCCTCCCCAGTGTTTCACAAACATGGCTGCCAATGCTGCCTGCAGTACGGCAGGGCTTGCCTCATCTAAATTGAGCATCCGTCCCATTCCCATTCGTGGTTCTCAGGTGCCTGGGGATGGTGCCCACCCAATCTGCCACAGCCTTGCACGGATACCTTGTATTCACCAGGGAAAAATTAAGAAGGGATGCATTTTTGCTCTGAAAAATGGCAGATATACGCCATTTTGTTGTGCTGACCTTATCAATATGTATATAGATCCTTTTCCCGTCTGGGCTGCACATCAAGTAAACAGCATGGTAAGATCTTGCTGTTCCTATTTTGGCAGCTGCGTTAATGATACCTGAATGTCATCCCAAGCATGCACATGGCTTGGGAGGGTGATGGAGGACCTGCCTTTGGAGGGCATCTCAGTGCCTTTGCTAGTCACAGCCTCCACTGGCTTTAGAAAGTCACCCCGGGGCTGCAGTTGCGAACTGGAGGATGAAAGAGAGTTTGCAGAGCCAAAAAGAGGAGGGTTAGGAGGAAAGAAGGGGGGGGGAAAGCTCAGAAAGCAAGTGCTGAAATGCCTGTGAGGCAAAGGCAGGTCTTGGCTTCCCCTTAGGCTGATGGAGGGGTTAGAGGCTGTAGGGAGCAGCCCGGGCTGCAGAGATGGAGCTGCTTCTCGTGGCCTCCACGTGTCCAGGCACACATCTAGGCCGGGAGGGCTTTATGGCTGAAGAGAGCTCAGCCGGTGCTGACATGGTGGCCTCGTCACCCTGCCTCATCCTGATGATGGGACCTCTCTCTCTGGGGGGATTGGCAGCCTTCACCTGCCCAGCCCCGCGGACCCCGCTCCAGCACCTCCCTCTCGCAGCAGCTCTGAGGAGTGGCAGCTGCTCTCAGAAGAACGGCCAGAGGTGCTCAAGGGGAAATCGAGGCAGGGTCAGCCAGTCTGGTCTGTGTCTGCATGGCATCTGGGGCTGTTTATGCTCTGGGGCTTAGGGGGACAGTGGGGCCCATGAAATTACCTTCACTGCTATCGTCTCTTTGCTCTCTGCTGGCTACTTTTACTGGTCTTCTACCCCTGCCTGCTGCTCACATACCTTTGCTTTAATGTTAACAAGTAATTTCAAAGAAACCACTACTCAGTAAAAGAGCCAGATCAGCTTTACTTTAGATGTTTTAAACTTGAGAAAAAGAGAGGAGATCCTTACTGAGCAACTGTAACCCCAAAGCCAAGCCAAACTGATGTGCAGGGACAAGAGGCAGCTGCATCTCTCAGCTCTCGCCCGACAGCTACCACAAGGGGAAATGCAAGTGCGGCAGCAGAGGCTGAGGTGTGGAGCCCTTGTGCGGATGGATGGCTGGGAGGCCCCCCCGCCGCACCCCGGCAGTGCGAGCTGCTGTCAGATCAAAAGCACAGCCACAAGCAAGAAGAAGAGAAGAAAATAAGAAAACCACACTGCATGAAAGAAGCACAGGAACACAGTGACAGAGGGAGATGGCCTACTCTGCATCAGGAGCGGTTTCTGAGTTTTTGGGGTTTTTGGTGGGTTTTTTTTATTTCAGTTTCCTCCGCTGTCATGTTGGTACCAGCCTGGGGGAGAGCTCTCTGCAGCCATCACCCACGAGGGCTTGGTGCTGGAGGGAGCGAAGGGCTGACAGCCCCTCTCCCAAGCAGATGTTCTCCAGGCCAGTCTTGGTCTTGCAGGCATCATTCTTCGGAGCAAGACCACTCGCTACCTCATCTCTCCTTTTCCTATCCCTCAGAGAGGCAGGGATTATTAAAAGAAGTCAAGAAGGAAATTAAACCAGTTTAATAAGAGGGGGAAGTTAAAATGAAATGGAAATCAATGTTCACTTGGGAGGGAGCCCTGCTCCTCTGTTGCTAGACGTGCTAATAAATCAAGTATGGCTGGGCTGTTTCCGGCATGGAGGCCAACTGGCATGAGATGGTCTGGGCTATTAAACCCACTTAACCTCCAAAATGAACTGGCTACATGCCAGCCGCCTAATGGGAGTGGTCCCTGGCCCCTGCTAACACCTAAATGCATCCCGGGAGTTGCTTGGGAGAGCAAGAGTTGTCCTGGGCCAAAAATGTGTCAGGAAATGTTCTAGCAATTTAACAGGACTGATGAGTGTGTTCCAGTGCCTGGGGACATTCCCTGACACCACTTAATTTATGAGTACCACCATAAGACACAGCTGGGCTGCCTGTAAGGAGGCTGTGGGTCTGCTACAGGCACTCGCTAATGAGAGCGGCTTGCTCAGTTATCATAGCAGAGTCTTGCTCACCGAGATCTGTAAACTCCAGAGCAGCATTGCCTATGATCAGACCTGGAGGGATACAGGAGGAGATAGGGGAAAATAGGAAGTGGCATGCATGAGAAGTAGCGATAAACAGGGAGAGGGAAAATGTGTGAAAGAAACGGTAGCTGAAGGCAACCCGTTTTCCCCACTGACTTGTGACATGTAGGTGGTAAACATGATATTCTAGAGATCTGCCACAGAAATACGAAGATTAGTGTGAATGCAGTAGGGATGCAGAACACGTGAAACCATGAGAAGAAACAGAAAAACAAAGGTGCATTAATCTGCATCTACCAAACTGGGCAAGGTCAGCAGTTCACCGGTCCCACGGTGCTCTGGTTATGTGCTTTCACTCAATAGCCAGGTAGCAAGAAGGTGAAGAACAAACTGAAGCCATAAGATTACCAAGAAAATAGAGATTCCCAGCCAAAACAAAATGATGATGTGTGACTCAGCAATTTCATTAGTTTTTACCTGTTCCATTACCTTCAGGTTTTATATAAAGTTTAATGACTTAAAATATTCGAAACCCAGCACTGACCCTGTTAATTTGTAGATAGCACTTTACAGTGGGGGCTGACTTTTCCTGCTGGTCCCACTAGGACAGGTGATGAGAGTGTTCACAGCGGAGACAAGGTTTCTTCTGTTGTTTCAGGAATGGATCTTACCCAGGGCCCTATGCCAGTTCTTAGTTATAGATGTTTCTTCAGAGTGAGATGCATACAGATGCTTTGTTGTTGCCCCTTTCCTTATTCTGTAGCGTACCCCAGCAAACTGCTTGATTGCTGCTACTGCATCTTGTTAGAAGTGATCTCGAATCACACACACTGGCTCCTTTGTTTTACTGTTTCTGTACAAAACAGCTCATGCAAATATTCACTGGGTCTGGGATGGGTTTTTTGCTTTGCACGAGGCAAGCCACAAATTTTCTCTGGCTGTGCCTTTGCCATCTATGTCTCTTCTGATGGTGCACATGGCTGCCGCCTTGCTCTTGCACCTGTATTTTTCATATGTGTACATGCGTACATCTGTCTAGCTGTCAGATTGTTGGTCATGCTGACCTGATCTCCATGTAAATGTAGTGTTGATGTTTTCATCTACTCTTTGATAGTTTCATGTGCTCTGATCATTTAAATTAATTTCAATATTAAATTATCCTCTAATAGAATATATTATATTTAATATTGTACATTATACAAATAAATATGGTATAAAATTATTCCTGCATTTCTTTTGAGTTCAATCCCATTATGACTCCAGCCTTCAGTCTATCATGCTACCTGTGACAGGAGGTTTCTATTATCTGCTAGAGCTGAGTGACCATCCCACCAGCTATCTTCCTGACTTCTCTGAAAAATGGTGTGAATATTTTTGTTAGGGATCCAGATCTCCTTGGGCTTGGATCTCTCCTCCATGACCCCACTACTTATCAGTTCTACTTCTGATATCTGATTTTCTCCATTGGTAGCATCCACAGTGTTTTCCCAAATTCCATTAAAACAGGATTTGGTTTGTTCAGCTTGCTTCCCACTGCTTGTCTCTTAAGCTTTGTCAGCTTCTGCCTGACCTTTCACTTGAGGACACGGAGTTTTTGTGGTTTGGATTCTTCAGCCCACATAATATGCTCATCTATATTTGTTGGATTTTCATGTCTTTGTTTTAAAAAGCTCTTACTTTATATGTCAGCAGTCAGGTGCTGTGTCGGCTTAAATGAAGCCTCTCTTGCTTTAGATGAAGCCCAGGGTTTCTGTACAGCTCCCCACGCTCCCTGAGTTCTCCTGTTCCTGATGACTCCATACTCCTCCTCTTTACACTACTTTGCCACACTTTGCAGCCCTAGCACTCTGCCTCATCTTATGCATGTTTCTAGAAGCGTTTCCAGCTTTGCCCTTCCTGCCTTACAAGTTAAGCTATGCCCATAAAACCTTTTCTGTCCTGTCTCTATGCTGTCAGTGTTCACACAGCACTCTCCAGCTCCCCTTCACAGACCTGACATCCCCCAACCTTTGCCTCATCCTGACCAGAGCTTGGAGGTGGGATGCTTCTGAGCTGCACCAGTGCCTCACCCGCTGGCTCCCTGGCCCCTCTTGGCTCAGCCACTTCAGCCGCAAGAGGCCCCTTGGAGGCCTCTGTCTGAGGGATGGTGGATGCCTGCCAGGGACGAGTCCTTTCAGGGCTGACACCTTATATAAGCAACAGGAAAGGTCCGCCCCAAGGGCGCCTTGGCATGAGGAGTGCCTGCTTTTGGAGAGGTGAGGTTGCCTCACTGGTTTTGCTCGGTCCCCAGATCGGTTAACCTGCTTGGCTTGCTTTTTGTGATATATGCCTTGGTTTAGGGATGGAGAGCTCGGTAGTCTCCTCACACCAGCAGCCACGGTCCCCTTCACCTTGTCAGCCCACCCAGCTGCAGTTGATACCAGCCTTGGTCTCTGCTACAGTCAGATACTTCATCTAATTTGATAATTCTCCTTAACACAATAGTTATCTCCCAGTTCCCACGTAAAGTTTTGTTACCATGTATTGGGTCTAGCTGAGATGGAGTTAATTCTCCCCACAGCAGCCCTCATGGTGCTGTGCTGTGTATTGGTAGCTAGCAAACTGTTGATAACACACAAGTTTTGGCTACTACTGAGCAGTGCCAGCACACATCAAGGCTGTCTTTCCAACATTTCTTTTCCCCCCTCAGCAGCAGGCTGGGGGTAGGCAAGATCTTGGGAGGGGACACAGCTAGGACAGCTGACCCAAACTGACCAAAGGGATATTCCATACCATGTGACATCTGCTCAGCAATAAGAAACTGAGAATAGGGGGAGGAACAGGGCGGGGGCATTCGTTGGTTTTTTTTACAATGTTTGTCTTCTGGAGTAAGGGGTACACATACTGAAAACTTGCTTCCCAGGAAGTGGCTGGACATCACCTGCTGATGGGAAGTAGATAATAATCTTTTGCTTTTTGCTTTGCTTCTATGCGCGGCTTTTTGCTTTAGCTACGTTAAATTGCCTTTATCTCGACCCATGAGTTTGGGGTTGTTTTTTCCATCCTCCTTTCTCCCCTCCCTGCCTTACTGAAGAGGGGAGTGATAGAGCGGCTCTGGTGGGCACCTGGCCCCCAGCCAGGGTCAACCCACCACATACCATCAATGCATATTCTTTATGACCTCATTCCTCCCTTCCCTGCAGACTTTTTGTTGACTAGTCCTAAGAATTCAAGCAAGTCTTTCCACAACATCAGACTTGGTAGTTATCGAGATTTTTAAGGTAAGGAGACAAAAACAAACTGAAGAAAAGTATTAATAAAAGTCTAAAGATGGCCTTAATCATAGAATCACAAAATCACACAGAAATATTTAGATGGCAAAGGACCCTTGGAGGTCTCCAGTCCAACCTCTTGCTCACAGCTGGGCTCCTTATATCTAGTCAACAGTTCCTTGCTGCAACCTATGGCTGCTACCTCCTGTTCTTCTCCTGTACACCTCTGAGAAGAATGCGGCTCCTTCTTCTAGGTAATACCTTTTAGATAATGGAAGACTGAATTTAGATCCCACCTTGGCTCTCTTCTTTCTGCCAAACCCAGCTTTCTGTCTCTCCCCGTATACCACGTGCTCCAGCCTCCTCACCGTCCCAGTAGCCCTCCATTGGACTGTGTCCAGTTTGTTGGCATCCGTCTTGTACTGGGGGCACAAAACTGGATCCTATACTCCAGATGAGATCTCAAGTGTGCCAAATAGAGGGAAATAACTGCTTCGCTCAGCCTGCTGGCTGTGCTTTTGCTAACGCAGCCCTGTATGTTTAGCCTTAATCGCTGCAAGAGCAATGATAACCCACCACAGAGAAGTAAAAAAGCACAGAACTCTTGGCAATATAAACACCTGCAGTCCGATGAATGCCAGAAACCTAGGGATGAGTAAAACAAAATGCTTACCAAACTCTAGGGGGAACACTGCAGCTGGATTTTTTGCTGAAACACAGGGCTCAGGTGAGTTTACCAATGAGTTTCCACTTTGCTGCACTGAAGGATGGTGGGTACTGTCTGGGAACATGGGCCCCATCCACCAAGGTCTAAAAATCAACCATTATTAACAGAGCATTTGGGTCTTCCAGGCAGCATTTCCATCCCTGCGGTCTGCAGCAGGGAGGAGCGTTCCCACAGCGATGGAATTATGTGGCACAGTGGTGAGCAACATGCTTGCTGTCGTCTTGGTTCTGCATCTGGGTGAGTCCTTGGCTCAGCGAACCCTCCCAGTTCTTATGGCCTTTCCACAAGCCTCACAATATTTGGGGTGGTTTTAGGCTCCTCATGATTTGCCATATAATATAACTCACAGGGCTTAGAGCAGGCTCCTTCCAGCAATGCAGCTGTGACAGCTGCCTTCTTACCTTGTCTGGCCCACCCCTGCAGATTAGGACAGAGGGGCTAGAAGCTGAGGGGCTCCCTACATCCATGCCCTGTTATTTCAGAGGCAGCACAGACAGCTCAAGCTTTGGGACTCAGGTTGTTCCCAGCCTGCCCACTGAGCCTGCCAGTCGAAACCAGGGTGTCTGGAGCATCACCAGGTTTGGGGACCTGCCCCGTAAAGGTGCAGGAGTGGGGGTTCCTGTGAGACCCAGGGCACACACTGAGCAGAGAGTGGAAAATACTGCCCTCCACGCTGCCTCCAGCTGCCTGGGCAAAAACGTGTGTGTTTCTCATCACAGATTTGCCTTTACAAGTATGATGCTACTGGCTTGCTCAGTTTGACTGCTAATGTTATAAGATTTGGTGGACTTTTCAGTGTTCATTTTCCAAGAAAGGAAGACAACTGAATAAGGCCAAGCCTGCATTTCTCAGATACTCAGCCGTGATTCCTCTGGTTGCAGAGGAAAGATTGGAATTCTTTTATGCACCCTAGCACCAAAAGCAAAGCAAAATATACCAAATCTTATTAATAGCATTCATAATTTCACAGTTTAAGACAAGTTCATCATTTTCTGTGGTCCAATGTGTAATTATTGAAAACCTGTATTGGCAATGTTGCAGATCACCTATGCTCTTGGAGGAATATGTAACTTGTGGAAAACCCTCCCTTAAATTCATGTAAACTTTTTATTTTGCATTTCTGTGGCTCTCCAGCACTAGGGTCACCTGGGGCATCTGCAGGTTAGGCAGCTCTGAGAGCTTACCAGCAGTGAGGCAGGAGACCACAACCCCCTTATTCCCAATTGTACCTCTGGCAACTCCATCTCCTTCTTATGGTCTCCTGCAGAAATTCTCATTACAGTGAAGGAAATGAAGTGGTTCTTCCAAGAAACCACTCGTAATATTTCTTCAACTTTATACAGCCTTCTTATTCTACCGTCACATAGGAGTGAAAAATTCAGAAATTGAGGTTAATCTTCCCAATATCTGGGAAAGGGAGAAGAAATATCTGGATCTTTCTGGAGGGATGGGAAGTATTCACTGACCCACGCTTCAGAAAGTGAATGTATGCCTTTTTTGGTGGGTATTGACTTTCAGGTCTGATCCCCATTATGGCTCAGCAAAATGAACTGCAGATTGGGGTTGCAGGACAGGCAGTGATCCTGAACTGCAGAGGCATACCTCATCACACATATGTGACCTGGAAGTACTACAAGGCTGTTATAAGGTTGTTTAGAGGTACTCATTTGAAAGGTAAGGCTTTCATTTCATCACCCCTTCTCCCCAGTATATGGCTGAGAAACCTCTTCCCTCCTAGCTAAACTTATTTTTTCAAAAGGCAAAGCCACCATGACTGATCGATCTGAAATCAACCCCAACACTAAACACCTGAAGGTGTTGGACCTAAGGCTCTCCGATGCTGGCATCTACACCTGTGAATATGACTCTCACACAGTCAGTATCTCACTGCATGTCTTTAAATGTGAGTGATTAGAGGGCTTTTATCTATGAGGAGGTGAGGGAGGAGGATACTGTAGAGCTTGGAGAGACATCTCTGTGGGGATTCTCCATCTCCAGGGCACAGAGTCTCTGTATTCTCTTTGCTGTGACACTTGTCCCTCTCTCACAAGAAGAGGACTTGACTTACTAGCTGCACTTTTTCTCTTGACAGTGACGATCTCTTCAGATGGGCACTTCCTGCCAAATGAAGTCCCTGAGCTGACTGTAATGCAAAATTCATCTCATCCTTTACCCGATCTCAAAATCACATTGTTTAACAGTAGTAATAACATAGTAAGACCAAAAGTCTCACAAGACAAGACCCATGAAAAATACAAAGTGATGTTAAAGCAACTGGAGACTACGGACAGCGGGACCTGGATATGTCATGTTCATTCAGACTCTCCATTGATTAATCAGAACATCTCCTTTGATGTAAAGGTATTAGGTATGTGACAACAAAAATGCAACTCAAACACAGACTTGAGAACCAGCTTATGAGCTGAGCTTTCACTTTCCAGCATCCCAAGCAATGGTGCTACAGGGTCAGTTTCCCAGGGCTCCTAACATTGCAGCTTGGGGATTGCTCTGCTGCCTGAGCTCTGTCCCACACTTGCTCCCATTTTCCTTTCCAGATTTGCCCTAAAAGATCCCGCTCTCCTTGGGATCTGTTCTTCTCAGCTCTGGTGAGCTTGGGACCTTTGGCTCTTTAAACCTATTCTCAGACACAACTGTTTATCCTTCCTGGGGTATCTCATGGCTTTTCTCCAAGTTGTCTTTCAACTGAGCACAGCATGCATCTCTCCAGTTCAAGGGTGGACATGGGGAAGTGTAGCCATGGCTTTCCCTGCCTCTGTATTCCTTGTCTCTTCTGAATTCAGGTTTTCAGCATCCAGCCTTGGAAAGAAAGTATGCGACTGTTAATAGCACTGTCATCTTGTCATGGCAGCTGAACTTCCAGCAGATAAAATGGAAGGAAGGTTTCACAGGACAGCTGAATTGGAAACAACAGGGAAGTGCAACCGCTTATGAGCTACTTGATTTCAATGTCACAGCACGGGGAGAGCAGCATGAGACCAAAAAAAGCAGGCACTTTCAGTTTGAGATACCTGAAAGCAAACCTAAAAGCACCATAGCAATGAACCTCCCCAAAGTCCGTTTCGACCACTCTGGTCAGTACCAGTGTCAACTGGCGTACAATGGAAAATATGTGCAGAGCAAGACAGAGCTGGTGGTGATGAAAGGTGAGAGAAAGAAAAGTGGGTTAAGAGATGAAGAGCTGCAGAAATCTGGAAGCCACAAGAGTATGGATGGACCCATCTTCCCAACCTCTTGCTCACATGTCCTTTTTTACCTTTACAGTCTCAGCTAACCCTGTTGGGCCACTCCCCAGAGGGGCCGAGATGACCCTGATTTGCCAGGTCTCTAGTCCACTCCCATCCAACGCCCACTTGTGCTGGGAACGTGTGAATGGGACTCAGATGGACGTCAAGAAGTCAAAGCAGCATGAAGCAAAGCTGGAGGTGAATGTTAGTTCTGCAGGGCTGTGGAACTGTCACCTCATAGAAGACAATGACAGGAAGATCAGCCTTAATTACCCCGTGGGTATGGAAATTAGCATCACATCCCTGCCTCCACGCAAAAACCTTAAAATTCTCTTTGTATTTGTCTCTAAATACTTTTCTTCTTCCATAGAGGAAGCTCCTGTTTGGACTAGCTATGTGGTAATTGGAGCAATTATTGGAGGCAGTGTGTTGGTGTTTGGCCTTGCATGCCTGTGCATCATCAATGGTATAAGTTGGCAGCGGAGAAGGGTGAGTGCCCTGGTCCCAGTGAAAGGTGAAGAGGTGACAGTCTCCCCAGACCATAGGAGGAGTCTGATTTTCTGCCTCAGTGCAGAGCAGAACAGATTAAGGGTCAATCCTTAGACTCAAAGCAAATGGTTAGAGATTGATGGGCTGCAGATGTCAGACAATACTTTGCTACCACTTCAGAGGAAAGCATTTGAAGCATAAAAATATCCAATTCTTATTTATCCTTTCTCTCCTGGCAGCAACGGGCAAAAAGAATGGCACAAGCAAGACAATACTTGCTGGAAAACAAGACATGTCAGTGTCAACAGTAAGTGGCAATGAGGGCATCTAGAATGGGCAAAAGACTCTGATTTCGAGACAGGGGAACTGGATGGTCAAGTGGGGAAAAAATGGAGCCTGAGCCTGTTTGGTGCTACAGTACAGCTGCATTTCAGCATTTTCAGCTCTTACTAATGTTAAATCATGTTTAAGAGTTATGATCTATGCTCAATGAATTTCCTGCTATGTCCCAAACCCATGGTAGCACTGTCCCGGCAAACTTTTGAGCAGAGGGGTTTCACATGAATTACCTTGATGTTGAGAAATGCTGGCCAAACCCAAGCAGGAGCTCTAGCATCCTTTGATAGATTCCATAGTGGATCTGGAACTTGGATATCAAGGTTGTGAAGGTGGAAGGCACACAACCAAGCTCAAGGATGAAACCCAAATTTTAAAAATCCATTATGTCCATAATGTGATTCCAGCTCTGCTAGCACAGTGCTGGACTGCAATTTGTGGAAATTGCCAATAACCTCATGGGAGCAAGGAAAAAGAGGAGAAAACCACAGCGCACTGTGAACCATGCCCTCTCCCAAAGACCTTGAGTGATATGAAATACACCATCATGTCCTGGTCCTTTTCATGGGAGCAAGGATTCCTCAGCAGGGATGCTGCCCTTTTCCAGGTCTTTAAGCTTACATGGTATCAGGCATTAGAAGCAGCTGTGGAGAAACACTGACAGCTATTCTGTCACTGGAAGTGGAGAGCTAAGGACAGTATAAATGATTGCATGATCAAGTTCAGTGAATGTACAGGTATAGAACTGGACTTCTGCTTAATTTTCACTGGTGACAGTGGCAAACTGTGATAGTTTCACCTTTTTTTTTTTTTCCCACCATCTCTGAGAATTCAGTGAGAATGTTTATTGGCAAACACTACTTCATTGCTAGGATGTATAAGCAGAATTGGTTAGCATTTCGTGCATCAAAGAATTCACCTTGTTTTCACCTACTTTTTATCAAGGTTGAAAAATAATCCCCATAAGGAGGGGACAAAGCCCATACAACTACATCAAAATCTGTGCAATACAAGTGCTGATACAGTTGTTCTTTAACTCTCTTGGCCAAGTAAGCAGCTCCATATTACTGAAACCTAAACCACAGCCACGTGGATGCACAAGTAACCATTTGCAGCCTCAGCTACAGAGGCGGGCAGTCATTCTCTACACTAAGCAAAAAAGTGGGGGGTTGGCTGGTATCCAAGTGAAGCCTTTCACCTCTACACTACCGGTACTCACACAGTACTCTTCTCTTGCAGCCGGCTGAATAAGTAGTATTGCAGCACTGGAGTCAGAAGGACTGATGAAGTCTCTGCCTGTACCTAAACACCTGCCAGCTCATAGTGCTCTGTGAATCCATCTCCCTTTCTCCTGTTTTGATGTAATTCTTTATTCCTTCATCATTCTCCCAGTCTAATGCTATGGAGGGATGTTGTCTGGCTAGGAGCAGATGGACAAGACAAGAAACCTTATGATTAAGCCTCAGTTCTGTAATGAGAGACACTGAATAGAAGATATATATACATATATATATGTGCTTGTATTTTGCCCATGTACTTAATTTGACCTTCTTGTGGAACCAATTTTATATGCTTCTTTTATCTGCCTGAGCTACAATAAATTACATTGGGGTTGTTTAGGGATTTTTGCAAGCTGGACTAAATTTTTTTTCTGAGGCACTCTTGTCTGGTTCAGATTCACATTTCTCCCTTTCCTGCTAGGATGTGGCATCCTGATTCTATCTCCCACCTCCCTGACTGGCACAAGCCTTCCTTAACACGCCAGCCCTCTGCTCTCCGTGAAATGTGTCCATCCTTATTTACCTTTCCTGGGCAATCTGAACCCTACAGTGCACTCCCCAGCCCCATCCCTCAGACTGTAGTCTTCACCTCTCCCACCACAAACCAATGCACAAGTAAAACCACCACAAGCAGTGGGATTACAGCTTCTGGAGATTAGAGCCTGAAGAAGTTGTGAATGTTGACCTAGAAGGTAAGTTTGGGAGGGGGGTGACAAAGTCATTTCCTAGGAGAACAAACCAGCCTCAGACTTTGCAAACCTGCAGAGTGCAGAGAAGAGATGCTTCTGAGAAAACCGCTGAAAACAGCTCCTTGTTGGCTCAAGATGGGAGTGTGAAGCCCAGGAAATTTAGGATGGAAGTAAAAGTGTGTTGCAGACATGCAAGAATGTCCTAAAAGAAAAATACTGTTAAAATATGTACACAGAAGCCCTGTGTTTATAGAAGTTATTCTACTGTCTGCTAGTGGTGGGTCAAAAAGTCCTTGAAGTCCTACAGCTGTCACTGGCTGCGGTCCAGATTTGTTCGTCTGCGCTGGGCTTGCTGGGGAGAGGCAGAGAGGGGCACGGGGCTGTAGGAAGGGCTCCCCATGATGGAGACACCCCCCCCCAGGATGCCCAGTGATGGAGAAGGGAGTTTCTCTGTAGCAGTCACACCAGCATCGTGCCGTTACTGACAGAGGAAAGACAGGTGGCAACAACGGCAGAGACAACACCTGTGAGCTGGGGGAAATCTTCACACACACACACACACACACAACCCCGTCTCTCCCCTGGAGCGGGGATGCAGCCCCAGGCAGCTGTGGCAGCAGGTGTGGGCCACCATCAGGGTCATGCCGGCTCCTCCACCATCATCCTCACACAAACAGGAGTGATGAAGGCTCGTGCTAATGCCATTTGCCTTCCCATAGCTTGTGCTTGTGCACACAAAACTACATTAATTTTGGAAAAGCCTTGGTCCGTATCCTGGTGCATGCTGTTGCTCCTCCTACTCCTGTCCTGTCCCTGAACTGCCAGTGTAATTTGGGAGCCGGTTGAGGTCCAACAGTCTGCTAAACAAGGCATCTTCAGGGCTTAAGGAGAGGTCAGTTTTGGGAGCTGTATGAGGGAAAATGAGCACAGTGGTGGTCAACATAACGATCATGACAAAGTGCTTGGCATAGTCCCCTCAACCAAAACCAACCCCTGCTCCTGCAGTCCAGACCTTCTCCTTAGATAACTGCTTGAGTGCCCAAGTCTGCTCCTCTCCCCACTCACATGGGTGCCCGGAGCAGAGGGATTATCCTGTACCAGCTGATCCCCAGGTGGGACAAAGCAGCACACATCATGAGCTGCTCCGGCACTGTAGCCATCTCCAGCAGTTCAGATGCTCACCTGAGGCTCTAGCAGCTGAACCAACCACCTCTGTACCTAAAAAACACAAGCCTTGACTTTTTCAGTGAAAGCATCAGCCTGACAAAAAAAGACTAAGCTAATAGGCCTACCTGGCCTCCAGCACAGGGTTCATCAAACTGGGATGAAATGCATGGGTAGCAGAGAATGCCCACAGTGGTGGCTCGGAGAGCATGTGCTGCCTGAAAGCGCTGCCCACAGCTGTGCGAGGCCAGGAGGCAGCAGCCTGCCCCAGCACAGCCCTGATCTCACCCTTGCAGGTGGCAGAGCAGTCTCCAAGCCAGGCTGGTCCTCTCATGTGGCCAGGAGTGGCTTGCAACCCCAGTGACACATTCTGCTCTCTTCCAAGGGCTGGAAGAGGCACGCTGAGTCCCCACAGGCGACCAAAGGCTGTGTCCCCATTCACAGCTGGGACCAACCTGCAAAGCACGGTCAGGTTCACACTCCTGCCATCGATGCAGAAGGTCCCTCCACTCATTTCCAGGTGGCCTGGTTGGCATTACAGCAGATGCGATGGTGCCACTGGGATGCCTGTAAGTGCACAGCTGCGTCCACAGATGCACAGCTTCCAGCTCTCACATCTGGATGGGTGTAACAAAAATTATAAGCCTTCCTCAACACAGCAACACAGCACATTTCTTCAGTAGGGCTCCTGATCTCAGTGGTCGTGACCCTGCCCTACTCTACTTGAAACTCACCTGCAAGCACAAACCACTCTAGGCTCCGATCTCATAAATCTCTTTTTTTGGCAGCTTTCCTGTCTGTATCTTTTCACATGACGACCTTCTTTGTTCCCTAGATGCACAGACTGCCCTGACTGAAAGTCATCCACAGAGTGAGTCCTAGATGGGCTTTGCTTTCCATCTGAGTGCTATACTGAAAACTTCAGTGTGGGCTTCAAGGCAGTACGGAGGTGGAGGTTCAGAGCAAGTGAGAACAAGCTTGCACAAAACATCAGCGTTGATGGAGATGTACTTGACGAGTCCGCAGCTGGAGTGGACTGCAGTAACATCTTGCCCAGGCCTGGGCTGTGGTAATACAACAGCAGGCTCCCTTTCTGACACAACAGACTGTCTTTGCAGCCTGTGCAGCAGGTAACACTGTGGCAACAGTCCTCCTATGTGGCAGTGGAGACAGAGATGAGAAGCCAGGTGTCCCTATCAGATCACTTTTGTGTGGTCCCTTCCTTGTGGCATCCCAGGGCTTTACAGGCTGTGTTGCAGGTATTCTGGTCCTCCTTCTCAACAGGCATTGAGGACTTCTCCCTTTGCTCGGTGTGACGAGGGTGTATCTACACTATGCAATGGAATAACGCCTCTGCACGATGCAAACCACAGTGATGTACAACTCTACAAAGCAACAAACACAATGACAGACATATTTTATCATGTGGTGACAGCTCATCAGAGTAGCCCTGAGATGATGGCAGGACTCAGAAAGGCATCCATGGCAATACTTACAAAATTACAATGGCAGCAAGAGCTCCAGGCAGCGATGTGGAAACATCACGGAAAGCAAGAGTTTAGAAAAAAATGAGAAGTGCTGTTTTTCCCTAATGTGTTGGTCTTTCTGGTTCTACCATTCCCCACGTTTCTAGGCTGCAGAAGGAAAAAAAGCACATACTTCAGTCCTTTGGACCCACCGCCAACGTATGGCCCCTTGTCAGGAGCCACAGACCTGCTTGCTCCAGCAGAGGAAGGGCCTTGGGTGCAGCTGAGGCTATACTGCTCTGTCCAGTTCTGCTGAACCAGAAACACACGGGCTGAAATAACCCCAGCCTTCAGCCCTACCTCCCTGAGCCCCTCCTGCTTCCCAGTTTATTTCTGCCCTTTGAGTGCGGCGCGAGGCAGTGATTCAGTGGATGCTGTCAGCCCGGATCTGCCGAGGCAGTCCATGTGACTCATGCTCCCCGTGGGCTCTGCAGCGAAGCACTCAGATCCCTCAGCCTTCAGAGCCAAATGACCCTGTGTGTTTCTTTGCATGTTCCCAAGGTCTAGAAGGGAGGACACTGTGCACTTCAGCCTCGTCTAATTTTGTTTTATCTCGGGGGGGGGAGAACAGTTTTCAGTGTCCATTCGAGTGGCTCATCAGCCTAATGCAGCTGCAGAGGGAGAGTAGCTTCCATTTGCCCTTCTTGGAGGTGAGGGTGGAGTAGGAGTACCAGACCCTTGCAGATGCTCTGGTTCCTTTTTGAGTGTATTCCCAAGTGTGCGTTTATTACAAGGGACCCTAGGGTTCGTTAGTGTGCTCACATCCGAGCAACACCTCCAAACCATGGTGGGCTGCCTTTGCCTCATGCATGTCAGCATCCTTCCCCAGCATCCCCCCTGAAGAAGTCTTTGGCTCTCCTCTTGTTCATTTTCTAGCCAGCTTGGCTGAGCCTTAGAGGTGCTTCCAGATTTGGAGAATTAGAGAATAGCAGAATAAGAAATGGTGGCAGAGACTGCCTCGCTGGCAAGGAATCAAAGGGGAAGAGAGGAGAAACCCCAGCTCCTCAATGCTTCGGCACCAGCTGGCTGGTGCCACAGTGCCTGTTTCAGGCTCCGGTGCTGGGAAGTCCCTCCTCTGAGCTTGTCTGTGTGCTGTGTGGAGGTGAGGTCCTGGAGATGAACAGTAGTAACAGTGACGCTGGCTCTGTGAGGGGCCACAGCTCCGGAGAGGCCACCACACCAGCTGGAACGACGAGGGGAGCCAGAGAGCTTCCCTGGCACAGGCCGGTTGCATCCAGCATATCAGCAGCCCTCATAAAATCCCAGCCTATTTTTGAATTAAGAAAAGATTGTTCTGATCTTGAGAAACCTCTGACATACCTAGACAAGCTAGGAAAGCAGGTAGTAAAATGAAAGTTGCAATTCTGTGATACAAATCCAAAGAAAAGAAATAATTTCAGCTCCTTCCAGATATTGTAGATCCCCAGATTAATGATTCAAGAGCTCCTAATTATCCTTTCTGTGTATGAGAACAAACAAGTAAGTGTTTAGTAATTTTGGAAAGTGGCGCAATTAAATTCTCAAATGACATTTTTACATCCTTTACAGATTGGGACTCACTGTGCTGGGATATCAGTGAGGCCACAAGGGCAGGAAGGATGAAAAAGGGGTTGGTAACATACAGAACAGAAGAACACACAACGCAGTATGTTGGGGGGTAAGGGGGTGGGGGAAGCAGGAGGATATATACACCTCTGCTAAATGGCATGCAACTTCATAACAACCATGTATTTGACAAGCCTGCCCTGGTACTTCCTTTTCTCAAGGAAAATATCATATACAAATATTTATGTATGTGACAGAGGAAAAAAAATCTTTCAGAAGGTGCCCGGCTGCATAAGGAAAAATATTCAACTGTAAATAAGCATCCACAAGTTCAAATCGCAGTTTTTACATTGCAAGCCCTTAATATTTCTGTGTAGCTCATGACCAGCATTAGTCGTCTGTCCCCTGATGTGAGCTATTATCACTTGCCCATTTTGCAGATGAATTATCTGAGAAATCTCACTAAATCTTTCCATACAGTGCTAAAAATAGAATCTAAGGTTTGGCTATGACAAATCTACATTGCAGTCACTGTCTTTTCTGAAGGAATATGCTAACATATCTGCTTGGCTGGATTCTTGTTAGCCATTAACCACACCCTGCTCAAAGAGCCAGGAAGGATGCCAGGAAACCTGCTTGCAAGCACACGAGCGTAGCCTCACAAGAGGCTGTGTAAGCCATGCTGGGGCTCTGAGGATGGATTTAATTGCATCCATGATCTGCAAGAAACATGTGATGGTCCCATGGTCACTATCAAAGTCCCAACTAAGTGCTGCGAACCATCAAAGCCCTGTGAAGTGAATTCGGCTATTCTGTTAATGCTTTTGCTTTTACGATTCTGGTGTTTGTTTCTTGGTTAATGAGTTCTGCTCCTTTAAGAATCCAGGGCACCTCTGGGAAGTGCATTTCCCTGGACCTGCAGAACTGCTGTCCAGAAATAACTGATCTTCTAGTGATATTCTAGTGAGCTACTGAGCCTTTAGACAGTAAATCACTGGTCAGAGTCCAGCCTGGCTCTGCAGGAATTAAAAATCGCTCCCAGCTCTGTGAGTCCTTCTAGGAGATGAGTCGGGGGTGGGGGTCTCACTTCTAGCCTGGACTTCCTAGATACACAGGGAACCCTGCACCCACAGGGAACCTTACACCATGGGGCTTCGAGATTTCCAGATCCGAGCATTGGTGTTCCTTTGCTGTGCATGGTCAATATACAGTGCATATGCAGTTGCAACCCACCACTTATCAAAACCAGTGAAACCAGGTGTCTGGAAATCCTAGGCAAATAGAGAGAATCTTTGAAATCCATTTAGATGAGATGGATGGATGGACTAGCATCTGCCTGGGAGTATGACAGCCCTAGGGTAAATGCTCTTCTCCTTCCCACAGAGTTCATTCCGCTTCACAGTAAATCTTCAATTTTGTGCTTTCATTCAAACTAAGTACCTGGCCACATTTGCAAACACAAGAAGCCTCCTCGAGACAGGAGGATCTGTCCCCATCCAGCTCTGCTCACCAATCTCTGTCAGGTGTAGCCCGAGCCATGAAGAGATGCTGGGCTGCAGGATGTCCCTACCTGAGCGGAGCTGAGGCAGGCAGGCAGCACAGAAAGTGCCGGAAGCTTGGTTTGCTGTTTCCCTGAGATAACAAGAAGATTTATTCACCCACGCAGGCAGGCTAACAACTCACACTAAGGAGACTCAACTTCTGAATCAGAAGAGGATGGCAATGTGGAAGTTATCACATTAAGTAATTCATACAAATGACACAACTGAAGCTGCACAAATGTTTACATTTGTGGATATAGACCTCCTCACTCCAAGGCGTAAACCTCCTGCAAATGATAGGAGTTAAAAAGAAAAGACTGAGGGGGGCCATAATTGTCCCTTCTCACGTCTCTGGCTTCTGATGTTGCTGGACTGACCACTGAGATGAACCACCTCGGGGCTGTTCCACCTTGACAGTTCCTGCATGCCAGAGAATAGCCAGAGCATGGCAGCATCGTCGCCACCCACCTTCCTCAGAAATATCATCTCTTATCACCTACCTGAAGCAAAACCGGATCTATTCTAGTGATTCCTGATTCTACTCACTGTCTCTAAAACAGGCCCCAGTCACAACAGCCAGCGCAATGCAAACAGGTCTTGTCTCAGAGGTGATCTCTGTTATTCCTCTGGAACTGCTTTTGCTGCTGCCTCTGGGCCTGAGAACCAGCAGTACCTCCAGCTTTCTTACTCAGGAGTCTCTCCTCCTCCTGACTGTATAAAACTCAGATGAAATTCCTTGGTATCCAAGGCATTCGGGATCACCTCAGACAACATTTAGAACGATGTATGAAATCTGCCCAGTCAGAGGGGGTGATAAAGCTGAGCAGACCCTGGATCTGCAGGGTCATGTCCACTTAAGCAAACAGGAGCAGATCTATAGAAGAAAGCAGCTGATGCTGAGGACTTAGTGGCCACACTATAAATGTCTGGGGGCTTACTTCAGCCTAACCCCAGCCCAAAGCAAAGCTGAATTCTCATTAGTTCTCAGAGCCTGTTTGTCACTTATCTTGCAGGTCCTTTCACCTAAATTGTTCACGTTCTCCTGATCTAAACTGAGGTGCTAATGCAGCTGCACCCTAACTGTCCAGAAACATGGACTGCCATCCCACCCGTTCTAATGGAGGAAAGGAGTGTAGAGATTTTGGGAGACATCAGCTCCTAAACGGAACAAGGACAAGGAAAGTGTTGGTGCCTTCACTTCAGCAGCAAGACAGTAACTGAGGAAGATGAGATGTCCATTGTCTTGTGAAGACTTTCTAGCCAGGATTACCCTCACTGAGGTGATGCAGCTGGAGAGGGAGCTTTACCCTTCTGACATGACCAACCCATTCCTCTGAGCACTACTCCTGCCCGGTCTCCTTCCTTCTCTTCCCCTTTCCCTGTTTGTGGGACCATGCTGCTGGCTGGTGATGGAAGAGGCCATCACAGCAGCTGAGCAAATTGTGTCAGCTCCGCTACCATGGCTCACCCTGGGCTGCAGGTGTCCTGGGCACCCCGCTCTCCTTGCAGGCCCGTTAGCACTAGCTCTTTGCCTTTCCCCTCATGTCAGCATCCATCCTCCCCACATCTCTTACGACCAGGGTGCCTCCTCATTACCCTCCTTCTTTGGGAACAGGAGTCCGGCACCTTCTTGTCCCGCAAACTCGTATTCCTGGGGGCGGCCAGGCTTGCCCCGTGGGGCAGGAGGGACGCATACGAGGGGGAGCCGGCCGGGCCACGGCGGCAGCAGCCCCTGCGGCCGGGCCCTGGGCAAGACCAGCTCCAGGAGCCGCGCGTACCCCAGCAGAGCCGGGAGCAGCCTGTCTCGTCACCCCGCGCCCGCCGGGACCGCCGCCGCTGGCGCCCGGGCGCCGGGAGGGGCCGGGGCTGGGGCTGGGGCCGGGGCCGGGGCCGGGGCGGTGGCTCCCGCGCCCGGCCGGCCGGCCCGCCCCCTGGCTGCTCGGCCCGGCGGTGCTCCTGCCGCCGTCTCCCGCCGGCGCTCCCCGCCCCTCGCCCCTCGCCGTCGCCCCGCCTGGCGGATGGCCGGAGCGCGGGGCCGGGGCGGCTGCCTGCGGCGTCCGCTGCGGCGGCCGGGGCCGGGGGCCGGCACAGCCGGGCAGAGGCGCGCACAGCCGCGCGGGGCGCCCGTCGCCATGGCAGCGCTTGCTCCGGCGAGAGGTAAGATGGGTCCCTCCGGCCCCCGCCGCCGCCGCCGCGATCGGCCCCCGCCGCCGCCGGCCCCCGCTCCGCTCCGCCGCGCGCAGGGCGGCGCCGCCGCCGGGCACGGCCGCGCCCCGGAGCGCCCCGCGGGCTCCGCGGCCCCGGCCCCCGCCCAGCCCAGCCCCGGCCGGCCGCACCGCTTCGCTCCGCCGCCAGGCGAGGCTCAGGGCGGCCCGGCCCGGCCCCCCGCCGCCCCTCCGGCTGCCGCGGGGGCCGCGGCCGTGCCCGAGCTGCCGGGCGGGCGGGGGACAAGGGGAGGGGGCGACGGGGGAGCACCGCACCTCGGCTCCGGCCCCACCGGCCGCATCCCCCGCCCCCGTCACCACGGGCACCCCGGTTTTCTCTGCTCTTGCAATTATTCTGGGTCATCTTCCCCTCAGACCCCCCGCCCTTGCCGTCCCCCGAGTCACCAGCCCCAGGAGTCTCTCCTCTCCCCGCTGGTGGGATGGGCGGTGGGATGCAGTGGGGGGGCTCTGGCCGGGGAGCAGGGCCAGGTGAGGATGACTTTCCCCAACCTGTTCATCCTGCATCAGCTCCGGGGCTCTCCCATCCCTGGGAGCGGGAGGACCACGGCTCGGAGCAGAATCGGGCCCCAAAGCCAGCAGAGGCAGGAGGGTTCCTGCCTCATTGAGGGAACAGCGTGGGCCACCAGAACAAGCCGGGTGGGAAGGGCGGCAGAAGGAGATGCTGCAAGGAAATTCGTTCCCCTGGGATTATCAGGGCCAGCAGCTTTGTAACTGTCTCCAGAGGCCACAGGCCTAACTGCAAGAGTGATGGCAGTGGGGGGAAAAAGGTGAACCAGGGCAGAACGGGGGCATCGCCAATCCAGGCATGGCAAACTGCTCCAAGCAAGGATAAAAGGAGGAGAAGCCTCAGGTGGTTACAGAGAGGGTGAGAAAATAGGGAGAAGTAGAAGGAAGGGGAAGGGTCAGAATAGAGCCACTAGCTCAAACTGGGGAGCACTGATCCATCCACAGAAAGATTAAGTTGACATCTGCTCCAGTCAAGGCACGGAGCAGGTCTATACCTTTCTGGAATATACTGCTTGGGTGTACCCTATAGATGAAGACAGGAGAAGGGGTCTGAGCTGGTAGGACCAGAGGTCACTGGCAAAGGTGAGTAGTCTCAGGACTAGGTTAGCAGTCTTGTTTGCTGGATTTGTAACTGTGGGGTGTCTGGAGACGAGAGCGGCCCTGGCAGAAACACACTGGGTGGGCGAGGTGTGTAGCTGGAAGACTTGTGCAGGATATTGGAGTGGTGGCATGCACCCGTGGATGCGATGGGATGGGAGCAGCAGGTTAAAATCCAGAGCGCTAGTGGAGAAAAGCTGAGGTCCAAAGACTGGCGGAGCTGTGGGAGCTGTACAGCAGGAGCAAGGGGTGTTACAGCGGGTGCGTGGGGAGGGCAGGACCGGAACAGCAAGGGGCAATGCAGATCAGGCCTTCCATTACAGAAATGGCATTAGTAATGCTTTGGGTGGGGAGCCTCAGACTGGAAGGGCAGGGAGCACAGTGTCTCAGCAGCACTGGAAGGAGTTGCTGGGGGCCAGAGTCTGGCCTGAGGTATGCAGGGACTGGTGCAAATCTGGCTCTTCTGTTCCCTGAAAGACACAGGGAGTGCTCTGCACAGTCTAAATCGTGACAAGTTGTTTGTGTGGGCAAGGAGAGAGAGAGAGATCTGGGGAGATAGACTAATCTTATATTACTTTTTCTCTTTTCTCTCTTCTACAGTGAACCTCATGCCCTGAATCTCCAAGGGAACCTTTGAAAAGGATTTTCCCCTCCCCACCATCTCCTTATTGTTTGCCAGCTCTGCCCTGCGCTGTGCAGGAAAGCTTGAAAGAGCAGGCTGAGCCCTGGAGGACAGCAAAAAGGACAATGTAGTGAGGGTGCCATGAGGTCTTGAATACAGAACCCTCTGAATCTTGTTCCTCGCTCTTCACTCTCTGTTGATAGCTCTCTGACAGCCTTGGCAGGAACCTCTACCTGGCCACAAGCGTGGCATTTGGTGAGAGGGGGATTATACACGGTGTATGCGCCACCCTCACCGTTTCCGCAGGACCTTTGTCCTGCCTCCTGTCATCTCTGAAACTCTTGGCTAGCTCCTCATTCACTAGGACGCTGGGCAGCAGGCACTTGCTACTACCAAACTGTTTGGAGTCCCCAGCAGTCCCTGTTTGCGTGTGGCCTTCACCAGTCCCAGCAGAAGGTGGTCCCTGAGACCGAAGGTGCCTGGTGGGCACATGAAGTAAGGAGAGCTTTTTCTTTGGGGGAAGAGTGGAGGAGGGGGATGAAATAGATGGGGAGGAAAAAAAAAAGTGAGCCCAAGCGAGTGAGGGAAGCAGCACTGGCAAGCGTTCATGAGAAAGAGAGACAAAGAAGGTGGAAGAAAGAAAAAGAAAGAGAACAAGGGGAAAAACAGGTGAAGAAGTTAGAACAAAGGAAAGAAATATAATCAAACAGAAGGGAAAGGGAGGACTGACAGTGAGACAGAATTGCTGGCTGTTCCGCCTAGCACCTGGTGGCAATGCCTTGAGGAACCCCTCCAGTGTGCATACACCTCGCATCACAGCAGCAACAGCAGCAGCAGATGAAGAGGGACGTGGCCCCCCCAGCGCGGAGTCCCACTTGCCCTCTTAAAAAATCCCAGTGGCAGGGACAGGGTGCAGCCTAGCAGGGGTGGCAGCATGGGGGACTCTGAATCAGAGTCCACCTTGCACAACAACTCACTGTGGTGGCTGGCATGTGGGATGTTAGCCCTGTTGGCCAACTCTTGGATTATCCTCAGCATCACGGCCAAACAACAGAAACACAAGCCCCTGGAGCTACTGCTGTGCTTCCTTGCTGGGACCCACATCCTTATGGCAGCAGTACCCCTCACCACCTATGCCGTGGTGCAGCTGCGGCGCGAGTCCTCCGACTACGACTGGAACGAAAGCATCTGCAAGGTTTTTGTCTCCACATACTACACCCTGGCCCTGGCCACCTGCTTCACAGTGGCTTCCCTTTCCTACCACCGGATGTGGATGGTGAGATGGCCAGTCAACTACCGGCTGAGCAACGCCAAGAAGCAGGCTCTGCACGCAGTCATGGGTATCTGGATGGTATCATTCATCCTCTCCACCCTGCCCTCCATCGGCTGGCACAACAACGGCGAGCGCTACTATGCTCGTGGCTGCCAGTTCATTGTCAGCAAGATAGGGCTGGGTTTTGGTGTCTGCTTTAGCCTCCTGCTGCTCGGAGGAATTGTCATGGGCTTGGTGTGTGTGGGTATCACTTTCTACCAGACCCTGTGGGCACACAGAAGACGCCGGCGGTGCCGCCATCAGAGGGCAGAGGAAGCGTCATCCTGCTCTTCATCAGCACACACCACTTTCAATGTGCCGGCCATTGTAGTGGAGGATGTACGAGGCAAAAGGAGGTCTTCACTGGATGGCTCTGAGTCAGCCAAGACCTCCTTGCAGATGACCAACCTCATCAGCGCCATTGTCTTCCTGTATGACACTCTCACTGGGGTGCCTATCTTGGTAAGCAGCAAGTTCTCCCTTTCCCTTCACTGCATCCACAGTTAAACTAGATTTCCATTTCTCTCAAGTTTTAAAGAAGAAACTCTGTCTTCTGTTCACCAGCCACAGAGTTGCTGCATCTGAATCTGTGTTATTCTGAATTTTAAAAAGATTGCAGAAATTCTCTCATCATTCCACAGCAGCATTTTCTTAAGACAAGTCTAAGCCTGGGGAATACACACCACACAGCTAAAACCACTGTGAAAGTTTTAAGTGGCTAAGAGGAGAGGAAATTATTCTGCAGACTTACAGGGGGATCTACCTCTGTAAATACGATGAGATTTCTCTCTCTCCAATTTGCTTCTGGAGAACTGATACACCAGCTTTAAAAGCTGTGGCAGACAGTTTTCTTTTTCCTTCTGCTTGTTTAGTCATAGTCAGCATTCAGGTTTTGGCCGGCTGGTTGCAAAACTGGAGAGCTGGGGAAGTTCTCAAAGGGAACCGTTAAGAGGACAGAGGCTTAGTCACAGCTTTTTTTTTCCAGTGGCTGTGTCCTTTGTTAGCACCTGCTTAGCTCCAGCTCATAATGAGCATGGGAAGAAGGGATGCTAACACCAGGTCTCCTGTTAGAGATAGGACAGCTTGGAATATGGTCTAGCAAACCTAGGGTAACACCCAGGAACAGTTTTTCAAAGGGACATGAGGTAATTACTTGACAAATCCTTTACAGACAGATTATGTTCTGCTACAGAATTGACTCCCATTATCTTTCTCCTTTGATCTCCACTTCTGTCTTCTTTCTCAGTGTTGTTTCTCTTTCTTACCTCAAAGGTCGTGAGCTTTTTTAGCCTGCGCTATGATACAGCCCCCACCTGGATGGTCCTGGCTGTGCTCTGGTGCTCCATGGTGCAGACTCTGCTGCTCCCCTCCTTTATTTGGTCCTGCGAGCGCTACCGAGCAGATCTCCGCACCGTGTGGGAGCAGTGTGTGGCTATCATGTCTGAGGAAGACGGAGATGATGGTAAGCTCCTCACCACCCCACAGTCACCTTTCTTCCTTAACCCTCTCCCCAAAAGACTACAGAAGAAAGAGCTCTGCCTTGGGAAAAGGACCTGACAGCACTAGGAGTGGTGGTGTGGGTGGCTAGGTGGGATTCATGTTCTAGCTTGGAGTCAGCAACCCTGAGACAATTTATTCTGGAGAAGGCTCTGTCACTCACTTGCTGCCTTAGGACTCACTAGCATCCAGGAAAAATTAGTGCAACAGTAGATGCAAGAATAGAGACCATGTGTACTGCCGCCAAACCACAACGCAAGTGACATGCTGGGCCTCAGCCCAACTTGCTGATCCAAAGGTCCAAGTTCTGGCAGTGAGTGATTCAAAAGTGAGACAGAAGAATCAGGGCAGTCTCTGGGTGCTTTAGTGCTGGGTGCATTAGTGCTGTTGCAAGCAGAAAGATGAGGTCCTTGTTCAGAGGTGAGCCCTGAGGGCTGCAAGTAGGGTGGCAGAATTCAGACAAGCCTTAGGATGGCTTCCAGGTGCCCTAATAACGCTCCTCTTCTGGCTGAAAAGTGTTGACTGCCGTTCTCCTCTTTGCCAGCAGATGGTGTGTGTGATGATTATGGTGACAGCAGGATCTGCAAAGTGAGATTTGATGCAAACGGTGCTGCAGCTGTGAAGCGGGACTCCCGGGACATCAAGCTGCTACCCATGCACCACATGTTGTTGCCCCAGGACAAGGTGCACTACCTACAGGTGAGCTGAGAGCTAGCATGGGCAGCCCCACAACCCACTCTCTTCTTTGTCAGTCTCCCACGCCTTTGTGTCCTCTTGGCTCTCTTCTCTGAGAAAGCCTCAGCTGCTCCCTCCGGTTCTGTCTATTCTAGTCTTCCATCACCTGCCTCCTTCTCTGTTTTCCAGGTCCCTATCTCCCGGAGAATGTCACATGATGAGACTAACATCTTCTCTGCCCACCGCTCCGCTCCATCCTTCCTACACAAGTGGTCTTCATCTGACGACATCCGCATTTCCACCCCCCGCAAGCCTGGCGGCCCCAGCTTCTTGCCTCCTCAGCTGCATGACTACCAGCACCGCCGACGGCCCCCAGAAGATGAGCTGACAACCCTGCGGCAGTTTTTGGAGGGGGGGCTGATGCCGCGGGGCTCCAGCTCCAGTGCCTGCTTCTTCCGAGATGAGATCACCACGTTCATCGACGAGACACCGCAACCCACCCCAGCTTGCAGCCCACGGCACTCCCGTCTCCTGCTCGCATCGCGCCGCGATCGCCGCCTCTCCCTTGGCAGCAGAGAGGAGAACGCTGACCGGCCACGGCGCTGCTCTCTGGCTGGCAATGAAGCCTGGCATCTGCAGGACGGAGAGCAGGTGCCGTGTGAAAGGACCCTTGAGGCCTGCGAGGCACAGACCTTTCAAGATCCCAAACTATGAGAGACAGCATCAAAAACATTCAGTGCCATCACGATTTTTAAATAAAACTTCAAGTGTTCCCTTTGTCCTGGGACCCGATCACTAATTTGCATTCTCATCTTTCTCGCCAGCAGGCAGGAAACACGGCGCCCCGCACTGGTGGGGAAAAAAGAAGTGGGACAGATCCTCAGAAGGCAGCACAACGGATGGATGGACAGCCTGTGCCTGCTCTCAGGTTACAAACACACCCACCGCTGCCACCACCACTTGGCACTCTCGCCAGTCCTGTCCCTTTGTGAACTCCACCCTTGCATCCGCTCTGCCCTAAGAGATGAGGCAGGCACAGAATGGTATTAAAATTCTATATTTGGAGTGTCAATCGTGTGTCTGTTTTTAAAATAATGTATTAGTAATAATTTTGTTTCCATAGAAACAAAATGACTGGCCCAATGTTTAATGAAGCTTCACAGACTTCTGGAAGGGGAATGCGGAATGTGTGAGGCTCCTTTCCTCCCTCTCCATCCCTTTCTTGTCAGCGCACCTGGAAGGCAGCAGATGCTTAGCAGCCCAGGAAGGGAATGAAGCCCGTAGAGGGGTTCTAATGGGAGACCAGGTGAAAAGTTTTCCTGTCCATTTCAGGGCAGACTTAAGCTATCTACAGCTAAGCAGGAGCAGCCTCTGTGCTTTCTAATATCACTCAGCAAAAGGTATTGCTTTGAAGCAACCCCATGCTTGAAAACAATTACATTGTCTCCAAAAAGACCCTGACCCATGACATTTCATTTCACCGATGCAAACTGTTGATTCCAGTGCAAACATTGCATGAAACACGTTGGCCCAAAGTTCTCATCCATACAGAAAAGCTGACAGAGCCTTCCAGGGAGGAGGGCCCTGACTGCCCACGCTGTCAAATCTGGGAGTGGTGAGGTCTGAAGCAGGCTCCTGCCCCACACAAAATTCTTGGAAGGGAGGTGGAGAAGGAGCGCGTGGCAGATCGACCTTCTCCTGCCCGGTGCTGGCAGTAGTTCCAGCCATGGGCAAGGCTGCATCAGATGGGCTGTGAGAGATAGGTAGCCCTTCACCTCCAAAGCACTTCTCCATGTGATGGGTACTGGTCTATGAACTGTCAAAGTGTGCCTCATCCCCAGCATGGATTCTGATAGATTAACTGTAATCTCTTACAAGACATCTCGTTGGAGGGGTGTGGGTGACCCTTCCCAAGGGAGGGTTAGTGCTGGGAGATGCTTGGCAGATGCCTGGACAAAGGACCACGTCAGACGATGAGGTGCCAGTGATCTGCTGGCCCACGCAGGACCAGTACCGGGCTGGTCCCAGCGCCCATGAAGTGGCGGCAGGTCTTAGCTGGCACAGCAGGACCTGCTCCCGCGGAGAGACGTGGGGATGGAGCCCGAGCCGGACCTGGCCCCCGGCAGCGGCCCTCTCTCCCGCTCCCCCACCTGGACGCCGAGCTGCCCGCCCACCGAAGCCCCGAGCCGGCACCGCCCGCCGGCCCGCCCGGTCCGGCCCCCTGGGTGGGCCTAGCCCGGGGCCCGCCAGGACGCCTGCCCGCCCGGACCCCCTCCTCCTCCTCCCCGGCGGTTCGGCCATGGCCTCACTCCTCTGCCTCTGCCTTCTCGCCGCCGCCGCCGCCGCCACGTCGCCGGGCCGCCTGGTCCCCTATGACCTGCTGTACGCGGACGGGGTGCGGGCGTACTTCGCCCGGGACTGGGGACGGGCGGCCGAGCTGCTGCAGCGCGCCCTCCACAGCTACGCGGGGCTGCGGGCGGCCCGCCGCGCCTGCCGTGCCGCCTGCCGCCGGGAGGCGGCCTTCGTCGGCGGGCCGACCGGGGCCGGGCCCTGGGAGGCCGCCCTCTTCGGCCGGGTGCTGCAGCGCGCCGACTGCCTGCAGCACTGCCTGGGGCAACGGCTGGGCGCCGCGCCCTCCGCCCACCGCGCCAGCCACGCCATCCGCCGGGACTTCGAACAGAGGGAGCCCTACAACTACCTCCAGGTGGCCTTCTTCCAGGTGGGGACCGGCTCCGGCGGCGGCGAGGAGCCCCCCGGGGTGGGCTCTCCCCAGGGGGCTGGGAGTCGCTACCCCGGGCAGGCCCCCAGTGCCTCTGTCAGCACAGGCAGGGTGCTGGCTCTGCGCGGCTCTGGCTGACGGGGTGGTGGGCAAGGGCTGGGGTGAGGGGTTGATGGAAGAGAAGGGGGCCCGCAGGAGTGTGACAGGCGCTGCTGCCTTTTCTCCACAGCTGAAGAAGCTGGATCAGGCTGTGTCCGCTGCTCACACCTTCTTTGTCGCTAATCCCCAGCACCTCCAAATGCGGGAGGACATAGAGAAGTACCGGCGTATGTCAGGGGTGAAGTCGGACAACTTCCGTGACCTGGAGGCCACGCCGCACTGGGTGAGGGTTTGATGCAGAGCAGAATGTCAGCAGCTCTTATCCAGTCGTAGGGACCAGTCTGGGGCCCTGATGTATTCCCAAACAAGGGCCGTGGCTTGAAACAGGGTCCCCGTACATAGATCACAGAATGGTTTGGGTTGGAAGGGACCTTCAAAGATCCTCTAGTTCCAACCCCCCTGCCATGGGCAGGGACACCCTCCACTAGACCAGGTTGCCCAGAGCCCCATCCAGCCTGGCCTTGAACACTTCCAGGGACGGGAAACGCACAGCTTCTCTGGGCAACCTGTTCCAGTGCCTCACCACCCTCATCATAAAAAAATTCTTTCTTATTTCCAATCTAAATCTACCCTCTTTCAGTTTAAAACCATTGTCCCTTTCCCTGTCACCACAGGTCTTTGTAAAAAGTCTTTCTCAGTCTTTCTTATAAGCCCCCTTTGTAGACTGCAATAAGGTCTGCCTGAAGCCTTCTCTTCAGGGTGAAGACAAACCATTGCAGGTATGACACAGAGACTTTCTGGTGACAGTTACAGCAGGCTGCAGAGCCTTGGACAAGTACATTTGGCTTAAGTCCAGAAGATTTGCTATCACTGCGTGGTGGGCTGTGCATGATCGGGCAGGCCCCTAGATGTCAGTACTATCCTGTGAGCGACTCGAAGTCTCGGGAAGTCCTTTGGTGTCACCTGCACTGACAAGGGGCCTGGATCTGTCCTTCACAGGAAGCATACGAGGCTGGGGTGCAGCACTATGATGCAGATCAATACCTGCAGGCTGCGGCCAGGCTGGAGGAGTCACTCGCAGAGGCACTGTCAGCACTGGAAGAGTGTCGTGCCCTGTGTGAAGGGCCTCTGGAGGATGAGGAGGAGGAGGAGGAGATGCAACCTGGCCTGTATGAAGCCATTGCAGGTAGCATTAGGGGCACAGAGGGTTGGGTAGGAAGAGCTTGCTCCCCACACTGGGCATGCCCTGTTTCCCAGTGCTCCTGTCTGGAAGAAGCGTGAGCTACTGCCTTTCTTGCTCCTCTCTCTTGCAGCCCATTATATTCAGGTTTTGAAATGCAGACAGCAGTGTGTCCTTGAAATTGCCACAAAGCCAGGACGGATTTCTGCCACGGAAGATTTCATACCCTCTCATCTTGATTTACTGCAGTTTGCCTATGACCAAGGTGAGCAGAGCCACGAGCAGAGCTTATACTGTGGCATCCCCATCCCTAAACTTGACCTTTGCTTCTGGACTAAGAGGGCAGCATGTCATGGGGAGAAGTGGCACACTGACGAGCTCTGCAGCTCTCTCCCTCCTTCTGCCCCCTGACTCCCCTACTCTGCCCAGAACCTCTCTTCTCTTGTTCAAGCCCAAGACTGTGGCCGCCTTGGAAGAAGTCTCCTGTGGTCTGCTTCAGTCTCCTTGTGCAGCTTCTGTAGCGTGTGGCTGTTGCCACTTCTTTGCTCCAGCACTCTCCGTTTCAAGTCCTTGCTCCAGCAGCATGCTGTTCAAGCTGTGTATTTTATACCCAGGCCCCCACTTCCTATCTAGAGCATGTGCTTGCATCTCATCTCAACAGTGGTGTTCCTTCTTAGTCAGCCCTGCCTGCCCTTGCTGAACTGGTTGGCCTGTCATGACGTTGGTCATCCCGTCGCTTTCACATGTCCCTCAGCTCTTCTCTTGGATACCTCTGCTCCTTCCCACACTGACCCAACTGTCTCTGATCTCCTCTGTCAGACCATTGGTAAAACTTGTATCTCAAAGCCTCCAGACCCTAGACCCCTCATCATGTCTTTTGTGTGAGGGAGGTGGAACTATCTTTCTTCCAAATATATACTTATTTTTATCTCTGTCTCCTCTGAATGTGCTCCCAATAAATACTGAAAGTTGGCCTGTTCTTCACCAGGCTCATTCCCTGTATTCTCTGCCCATCGTTGGGTACAGGCCCAAGTAGGCAGGGGTTGATGTGTCCTCGGTGTAAGGCCTCCTACTGCCAGATCCTGACCAGCATGTTGGGTGCTTCTGGCCTGTACACATTTGCTGTTAATGTCAGGTCTTTCAGAGACTTATCTGTTTGTTCTCTTCTGTCCCTGCCCAAGTTGGGAACCAGGCACTGGCTGCTGAATGTGCTGCTTCCTACTTGCTCTTCTATCCCACGGATGAGCCAATGTTGGAGAAAATGAAACAGTATCGCACAGAACTGGGAGAGGACACAGCTGTGACAGCTAGAGAGGTAGTTACAACCCCAGGTCTGTACTTTTTGGCCCTCCCTTGTCCCATGCGACACGACCACAGTCCAGGAGAAAAAAAGGGAAATGTATTTCACTGCAGATGTGTGCCAAGCCCAGGACTGAAGAAACTAGAGCCTGAGTTTACCTACAGTCTATACAAGGCAGGGTCCCTTCAGGACAGAACTGGGCTTTCATAGTGCACAGCAGTGTGTTGGGGCAAGTTTCTGCCCTGGACAGGGGTGGGGTTGTCTTTTGTGGGGTGGTTGTTTGACAGCCTCTTTGCTTCCTTAGAGTATTCAACATTATGTGCAGAGATCTCTCATGGAGAAGAAGTTGATTTATTATGGAGTGGAGCATCTAGGAGGAACTTTTAATGACCCTGTAAGTATCATCTTAATCTTGTTGCCCTAATTTCACCAAGACAGTTGCCAGAATTCACTTCAGTGGCACATGATCCAGAAAGGATCAGATGCTGATGAGAAGAACCCCCAAGTCCTTATGAGGTGGATCTTTAAGACCTTTCTGCTAAAGTTAGTTGGAAATTGCTGTTGTAACCGTATGCATTAGCCCAATCTGGCTGTCATCAGAAGCAGGCCAGAACCATTGGTCTGATCTTCACTGGAGAAGGGGGACAAGGAACCGGCTGTTTGATGTGATCCAGTGTGGGAGAAGTTTGTTGTGTACTGAACCATCTGTGTTTGTTCCTACAGGATCTTTGGACTCCAGATGAGCTAATTCCTGAAAACCTAAAAGAGAAACACAGGTAAGGTTGGCTGAGTTGACTAGGGCTGAAATGTAAGAGTTGGAAGTAGGGGATGGGGTTGGACTGACAGGGGTGATACAAGGAACGGTAGTGCCTACTAAGTAACAGGCAAAACAAGAAGGGTGTGAAATGCTACCACAGAGAGGGGTTAGGCATAGCTCTGTGTACTGACAGCCCTGGTCTCTGTTTTTCCCCTTGCTCCCGAGAGAGGATCAGGAGAAGCAAAAGCAGGAAACTCTGGAAGTGGAAGAGATGGAGAAGAGGGGTGAGTAAAAGAGCTTAAAGAAGGACTTGGATGCAGTCAGCCAGGCTTAGCCAGGCTAAGTGCTGTCTTTTCTTCTATCCTCAGACATTTGAATGCTAGCATAGATGCAGACTGACTTGAATGGCTCAGCAAATCTTCTCACTGTTTCTTTTCTCCCTCTTTGATGCATGTGTAATCTTGTAAAATCTTGCTGTATACATCTCTGAGATGGGAACTCAAAGAGCACTGTGGCTGGAGAAGCTGACAGCAGTGGTGCCTGAATACGTGACAAGCCTGTGGACGTGCAGATCCCTGTTCAGTGTGGCAGGAGTGTCTACACCAAACCTGGTTCAACTCCACCAGCCCAACTTCAAACAACACTTTTCTGAAGGGGACGAAGGGCGGGAGGGGGGGAATGAAAACTGGAAACAGACTATTTGGCTTAGGCAAGTCTTTCCCTGAAAAACACAAGTTCAGACGATTTGTGGCTGAATGCTATAGACTGCAGCGCAGAGTCTTGTGTTCTTGCTGGTCCTCTGGTCTTATGTGTGGACACACAGCCTCTTGCAGGGCTCTGTCCTGGAGTCTTTGCTTGAAGTGACCCCAAATGGTTCTCTGCTGCGACACATGGGAGAGCAGATCATTCTGAGGGCCTGAGTGCCTTGACATTCGTGACCATCCAGAGGTCGGGGGGGGGGGGGGAAACAGCCAAGGATCAAAAGATCAAATCACCAGTTAATACCCATTGCTTCTCTTTGGGGCTGACGAAAGTAGAAAGATTCACTGGAAGTAATTCTGGGATAAGATGTGTGATTGAAAGGAGGGTTGATGGAGGTGTTTACCTGCTTCTTTTCTCCAGAGCCTCACCCCAGTAGGCTGGACCTGTTCTGCTGCTGCGATCCACAGTGCATTCAACTTTCCCCAGCTCCCTGCTGCTCTCCCAGCAAGCCCCAAGTTTCTGCTGGTTCCTGAAGTACTTGCTGTAGGCCAGCTTCCCCACCTGATGCTCTGGTCCCCCTGAAGCATGTGAGGGGTGCAAGTGGCCCAGGTCTGCGAGGAATGGGTGCTTCTGGGGAACTGTCCTGTCTTCTCAGAGAATGTATAGTGTCTCTCCACTTCCTTATCCAGGCTGGGGGTTGGTGTCTGAGGGCTTCTTTTCCAAAGTTTGCTCATGCCTATCTGTACTTGCTTCTCTGACAGGTCCTTTGCCTTTTGAGGGTATTGCTGTCACGATGGATTCCCGACAGATGAATGGAACCCAGAGGGTTGTGTTCGACAGAGTGCTGACGGAGTCTGAGTGTAAGGACCTTCTCCGGCTGACAAAGGTGAGGTCTGGGTCTTGTAGGAGCTCCTGTATGTGTACTTTCCTCCTCAGCAGGCAGGGCTGTAGTGTTTCCATGGAGGAGATATGGCAGCCTAATGTATGTCACCTGTATGCTCATATTCCAGGCAGCAGGAGAAGCAGGAGATGGCTACCGGGCAAGACGGTCGCCTCACACCCCTCATGAGAGATTTGAAGGGTTAACCGTTTTGAAGGCCACACAGGTAAGTGGCTCTGTGAGTCTGCTGCCTTCTTGATTGTCCAGAGTGTTTGCCACTCGAACATTTTTCTGTGTGAAGTGCACTCTGGATGGGGCCATGGGTGTGTTATCTTCCTCACAAGTGCATGTGTGGTTTCTCCTGACCCTCTTCCTCCCTCCATGATCATGTTTAGGCACGTTGTACATGGAGGGCTTGACAAGTGCTTTCTCTCCTGTGAGACGGGGTTTCGGAATTGCTACTTGTCCCTGTGCGGTAGTCTTACGGACATGCTTAGCTTAGCATTGGAGAATAAATTAAGGTGGAAGAAGCGTCTGGAGATCCCTAGTCTGACCCCCTGCTCACAGCATGGCTAACTTCAAAGCTAGATGAGATCCCTCAAGGCTTTGCGCTGGCAAGTCCTGAACATCTCCAAGGGTGGAAATTCCCCAGCTTCTCTGGGTGCCTGTTTCAGTGCTGTACCACTCTAAGGAGGAAGAAATTTTTCTTTATATCTAGCCAAAATTTCCCTTGCTACAGCTTTTGCCTGTTGGCTCTTGTCTTTCCAGTGTGTCCCTCTGAGAAGAGACTCACTCCATCTTCTCTATAACCCCCTTTTAGGTGACAGGAGACTGTAGTTAGATCCTCCTTTGGCCTTCTGTTCTCTAGGCTGAAGAAACCCAGTTCCTTCGGCCTCTCTAAGTCATGTGCCTCAACACCTCTGCCATTTTAAGACCCTTCACTGAAAACTCACTCCAGTTTGCTAGTGTCCCTTGTGTACTGGGGGACACAAAATGATGCTGCATTCCAGATGTGGCTTCATGTGCTGAGTAGAAGGAAAGAATTGCTGTGCTGTACAGGTGTACTCCTGACTTATATTTACATGAGAAAATATGTTCTTGTATGTGTGGCCACAGGACTTTACCCACATCTCTTTTTCTGTACTGTGTACGTGTATCATTTCTTAGACTATCTTTGTATGTAAATATTCTAACAGGCTTGTTTTTCACTCGTAGCTGGCCCAGAATGGGGACGTGGACTGGAGAGATGCCAAATTGCTTCTGCAGGCCAGTGAGAAATCACGGAGAATCATTGAATCCTATTTTACTCCTGGAAAGAAACTCCATTTCTCATTCACACACCTTGTGTGCCGCACGGCTGTAGATGGTAAAGAATCTTTCCCCCATTAGTCCCTGTCTCCTGGAGAGTCTCCTCAGCCTCAGCCATGTGCTCTCAGGAGACACTCTTCCCTTTACTCTCACTGTGCCCCTTTCTCTTTGCCTTATTCTTCCTTGAAACCAAAAATGCCCGTATTTTTTTTTTTTTTGTAACTTCCCTTTTCAGAGGAGCAGGAAAGTCGCATGGATCTTAGTCATCCTGTCCATGCTGATAATTGTCTCTTGGATCCTGAGGGGCAAGAGTGCTGGAAAGAACCACCTGCCTATGTGTACAGGGACTACAGGTAAGAGAATAAGGGGACCTGCATTAGATCATGTGGAGATCAGAATGTCTCCCCGGCCCCATCAGAGGATAAGCTCAGCTTATAGAAACCAGGTGATGGGGTTTTGGCTCAAAGCCAGCCAGGACTGTAGCATCAGACAGAAGGCTGTATCAGTGGCTTCAGAACAAGGTGTGAAACACCTTCCCTAGGCTGGGAAGAAGATCTGCCCTTTCTCCCTCCTCCCTCCTCACAGCCAGCATTAACAGAGAGCAGAACAAGGCTGGGAGGCTGCACGGACTAGAACCATATCAAGTTGTTGTCTTGTGGGTCTACCACAGTACTGCAATCCACTGTCAACCCTTATGACAGTCAGTTTCTTCTAATCATGTTCCTTCTTTCACAGCCTTCCATGCATTACAGGAGAGAGAGAACCAGGCTCTTTGGATTTCCTTTGAGCAGTCAGTGTACTTTGGTGACTATTCTGTCTGTTCATCTCTCTCAAGATTCACTGCCGATACTTTTTGTTGGTTTTTTCCATTCCATGTGAGAGTTTTTCCAGCCTGTGGCAGGTTTTGTTACTCTTCTCTGAAAGAACCTGAAATATATTTTAAAGATGGTGACAGTTGTTGCACACTGCAGCCTAATTAGGTCAGTTTGCTACAACTGATTCCCATTTTCCATCCCATCCTTGGGCATCCAGAAATATTATTTGCCTTTTCATTGAGTTGTAGCTGTACTCAGAGCAGAAATCTTCTCTGAGCAGCCTATGGTAAGGATGTAGGACTTAAAGGGAATTCCAGTGTCATTGAGTCCGTTTCCCTTCTGACATAGATGTTAACTTGATTTAGTCAGATTGTGAAGTTACCAGGCTCTGTCGTGTAACTGGTTAGATCTCTGTCCCTCCTGTGGGAAAGCTGTCCGTTCGCCTCACTCCTCCCCGGGTAGGGGGCCTCTCTGACTTCTGCTTGAATGTATATTAAAATATCTTCTTGGGGTCTCTGCTGCTGAGCTTTTTCTAGGAGTATTCCTGTCTTCTTGCTGAGTGAAACGTGATCGGCCAAACAACTCACAAAGGCTGAGCTCTTCCAGTGTACTTTTGAAAGAGGTCCCTGTGCTCCAGACTTCCTGGATCTCTTCTGATCATTAATGGTTATTAATGAAACAGGATTGGGCCCAGGGGTCCAAGAGTCCCAGTGATCTTCCTCTACGCAAACAGTACTCCTTTTGGTGCCAGTGGCGTGCTAGTCAGGGTGTGCTGTTCACATGCTCTTCACCTTCTTTGCGTTCGTTAGTAATTTCTTTAGTGGCACTGTTCTGAGTGCTTCTACCAGAGTCCAAACGGCTGAGGTCAAGCATGTTTTCTTTCCCTGGGAAATCAACTGTTTTGTCAAAGATTGTGTGGCTAGCCCCATCTGCTTCTAGTACTCCCATCTTACATTTTAAGACCATTTTCCATTTATATTTTGTCCTTGGTTTATCCTTCTCAGAAATGGAGTCTAAAGCCCTGCAGACTGCTGAGGTCAGGCTAACAGGCCTGTTTATGCTTCAACCATTATCCCTACCCTCCTGCCCCTTCGTGCATGTGAGAGCTATCCTTGCTTTTCTCCAGTCATGTTACCACCCTGACTGCCCAGTCTTATTAAAACCCTATGGCAGAAGAGCCATAACTTCCAGTTTTCAGAGCTGGTAATCCTCTCGCTGTCCTTATGTCCTAAATGTTTTGCTTCAGCAGCCACAGTGTTGACTTCTATTTCATTTTCCCAGTCCCATTAATGAGCGTCTCTTGTTCCTCTGACATTTTCAATCAGCTTAATTGAATACCAGGAGGAGTTCAAGTAGTTTGTGGTCCATTCTTTCATCTGGTTGACTTTGGTCTCACCTGCATGGCACAATGGCCTCGCTACTTCTCTTTTTGTCTAACATTAGTAAAGAAATTTCTTCTTCTAATTTTTTCTGCATGCACTAAGCCTCTTTTTGACCATTCTTATGTTACCCTGAAATTCCTTGACTCTTAAGACATGGCTTTCTTTGCTGATCAGTGTCCTCTTCCAGACTTTGGATTTTTCCCAATATTAAAATATAAATAACATCATGCCAGGTCAGAACTAAGGTCTGTCTAGCCCAGGGTGTTGTCACAATGGTACCACAGATGCATGCTGCAGAGGATTAAAAACAAAACAAAACAGGACAAGCATGTCAAGCTAAGTCCCTGGCATACTCTCCTAGCCTCATGTGGCTTGCAGCTCAGGGACTTCCCTAAGCTAGGCACTGCTGTATTTAACACTCCCAAATGGATTCTCCTGTGAACTGGTCTACTCACTTTCTGAACCTGTGGTATCCACAGCCTCCTGTGATAAGGAGTGTGGGGAAGCACCTGGGAGGAATGAGCTTCACCGTCTGTATGTCCTCTTTCTTTTTGTCCACAGTGGCATTCTCTACCTCAATGATGACTTCCAAGGTGGGGGCCTTTTCTTCACTGAAATGGACACTGTGACTGTCACAGTAAGTTTGGGACTGGCCAAAAGAAGGAGGGCTGAGGGTGAGACTTAGTCTGGGTGGGAGGAAGCTAGTTGATTATTGGATCCCACCACTCCAAAAACAATGTAGTGCTGGTGCTGTGGCAGATTCAAATAGGGGCAGCTAAATGCAAATTGAGGCAAATCTCAGACAGAGGAGAAGTTAACTCCTTCCTAGGTGAGATGTTCCAGGCTCTCCCAGGCTGTGGCTATCTGTGACCTGTGTTGATTATCTCTGCCTCCCCAAGGTCTGCCTTGCTTGTAGCCTAGCAGCTCTCTGCTATTCCATGTCCCTAGAGGTAGCGTGACCTCTGTAGAAGGACCATGTACCCCAGAGCAGGGGGCTGCTGGCTTCATTGTCTCTTCTGTCTTTCTCCTGACAGGCTGAGGTGCATCCTAAGTGTGGGAGGCTTGTAGCCTTCAGCTCTGGCAAGGAGAACCCCCACGGCGTGTGGGCAGTGAGCCGTGGAAGGCGCTGCGCCATTGCACTCTGGTACACACACTCCCAGGAGCATGCTGAGCAGGTAAAGGACCATGCTGGGGAAATGGATACTAGTACCTCCAAGCTAGATCAGATCCCCTCGAGCAACGGCTTGTGGGCTTTCCCGTGGGGCAGGGCCTAGAGCAGCCAGGGGTTGTCCTCTGACAAGGTACCTGGTGGAGGGACCAGCTTGTGATGGGTCCTGCAAGAGAGAGTGGGCTTGGGGGGAGGGATGGGGGGCGGGTGTTGGATGGATGGATGGATGTGGCAAAGATGAGATGTGTCTTGTCAGCCCCTGCAAGCAGAGCCAAGACCCTAGCTGGGAGGGGTTCACATCATCTCTGTCTCCATGGCTGCAGGATCGGGTGAAGGCAGAGGAGCTAATGGAGCAGAGGGCTGTGGAGCAGGACCGGTCTGATGGAAAACAACATCCAGGAGCTGATCACAGCGGCAGATCCTCCTCGGAACCTCTAGTTCCCAACAGTGGAGCCAGGCCCACGAGCCAGAGACACAAGCCTGGCTCGGACAGGACGCAGCACCCCAAGGAGCTGCGGGCCAGAGATGAGTTCTGAGCACATGGGGCCCTGGGGGCAGGACTGGCACACACCATGGCCTGGCAGGTCGCGGTAGCGCCGGGACCACAGGGGCCTGGAGCAGTGTATTAGCATGCTAGAGCCGTAGTGATGGGGAGGGATGCAGCTTTACTTCTCTGTGTCATCCCAGCAGATGAAAAATGGGAGCAGGGACAGAGTATTAAAGTCAGTGACACCAGGAACTTCACTGCCTCACCAATGTGTTTGTGTCACTCAGAAGTAAGAAGGTAGGGTGTTCTCACCCCACTCCTCTCAGTGCCAGCTTCTTGGTCATCCAGGGCCAAATTTGAGAGGGGGAAGAGGATCCTGGGGTCTTTCAGCACAGGAACTCAAAACAGAAGCCTCTGAATTTCCTAGGCACCTGCAAACTCCAGAACCTCACAACTGGTCCAAGAGAGGGAAGGTGAGGGACTGTGAATATATGGAATAAAAGCAAAATGCTGGACACAGATGTTGGTGGGAGTTTGAATCCATACACCAGGAGGGAGACGTGCACTCATTGCTGATGGAAATTTAATTAACAAATAATGGAAGGAGATTGAGCCCTCAGTGAAAGAAAACAAATTAAGTATCTGCCCAGATGCCAGCTATTTCCAATAAGGGAGAGCAGGAGAGAAAGTCAGCTCTGCCATGGCTAACCCCTGGAAAAGGGTGGGGAGTGCCTTTAAGAAAAAACACTGTATGCTCATGTTTCCCTGCAGAAAGGTGTTTTGTTTTTTGATTTTGTGGGGGTTTTTTCTCTCTCTGTGCACCAAGCTGCCCCTGAAAGCAGAAGAGATATTTTGTTTATCATTTTCCACCCTCATACAAAGACAATCTGCTGTCACTGCCCAGGGGATTAGTGTCCTGAGATGGGATTATATTGTAGCCAAACGGGAATTGAATGGGGTAGATATGGAGTATCAAAAAGAGCAGTGACCCTTTTCCTGGTAAGCATTAGAGCCAGAGATCAATCTGTGGTCACGACACACTTGGGCCTTGATGAGAGTTGTGCATGGAGACCCCAACTACAGCTCAGGTGAAAGAAATCTGTAGGGCCAGAGCCAGTGATGTAAGAGGTGGATGGGTGATCCCCTCATCACTGCTGGCACAGGACCCCTGCTCCATGGAAAGGGAAGTCTTTCCTCAACCTGAATCCTGGCACTTCTTTGACATGCAAGCTTGGGAACCCTTTTTGCCTCCCATCCTCCCCAGGGTCACAGGAAAAAGAAAATTTGATGTGTGCATTTCGAATTCCTTCTCCCTGGTGAAAGGTCCATCACATCCTAGCACTGACACGTCCGTCCTGATGATTTACATGGGGGCACTGGATGGTTCCTGCTTGAGGATGTGTTGAGGGGTGAGGGGCCAGTGTCCACATCTCTTGCTTTGCTTTGCCCAAAGGTGGCTTGGGTGATTAGACTGATGGCCTCCTGACGTCAGATGAGATCCGTTAAAAGGTATTTATCTCGGGCTTGGGCCAAAGCCGCGGGAGAGATTAAAAGAGATTGAGGCCAAGATAATCCCCTCACAGCATCCCACTAAAGTGGCTGCCAAAAGGCATGCCACCAAATCTTTTGCCACCCCTGGCCCTTGTGCCCAGTTCTGTTTTCCCCCATGCAGAGCCCAGTTTGCTGCCCAGGGAGGGTGTGACCCCAGCCCTGACATTGGTTTTCCCTTGGCAGGGCCACCGTGGGTGGCAACCATCCCTCTTCCCACCCCATCCAGGACACAAGTGGCATGCTGTCCCTGGGAAAATGGGAATTCTTGTGGACTGTGAGGTGCAGCAAGCCCTGCCCCAGTGGCTGATAATCCTAGCCTGTTCCAGCTAATCTTCACTTTATTAGTTTGTTGCTGATATCAACAGAGGGAGTCAAATCTGCCTGTGATGGTTTCTTTCCCTTCAGGAGCAGTATGCTACTCTCTCTTTTCACCCCTCCCCATCCACCTGCTTTGCATTACATCCCAATCCGATTTCCCCAAGTCTCTGGTGTCTGATTTAATTTGCCTGATGCTGCTCCTGGAATCAGCCCTCCCCCAACCCCTCCCGTCCACAGCCTTCCAGCTCCCCATGGGGAGAGATCAGTCCTGGGAGAGGCTGAGGAGCAGAGAGGAAGCGAGGGATTTTCTGGGTGGACGGGCAGGACTGACTGGAGACTGCACAGGGACAAGGGGCTTCTGGCCAGTGGGGAGTCGTTCTCAGCAGGGGAAGCAGGCTGTGAGGGTCCCATCCAGGGAGGACTGCAACCCATCTCACTCTACAGATCCCGGTAAGTATGTTGCCTTGTTGTGATGCCTGAGGTCACCTTAGTAAGCCTGGCACTTGGGACCGTGAGGTTCTTGGTGTGATTCTATGGGGACTCTATAAGGGCTGATCCCATTGGACAATGTGGGAGGGAAGATAGTGGTGGGGAAGGAATTGGGGTTAGCGCTGAGATGTCTTTATGATGATGAGGGGCTTTGTACTGGGATGGGGTTGCTTGTTCTCCCCTTGGCATGTAAATCTCACCAGTTTTCAGACTGGAACAGAGGGTAACGCCTCCCCTGAGGACCTGGCACTCACTACCCGTATGCAGTCCTGCACTCCTGGTGCACCCCTGTGCACACTTCTTTGCAGCTGGCTGCTTTTCTGGATGGAGAAGGAGCCCTCAAAAGAGGGCGAGGAGCAGAGCGGGGTAATTTACCCTGGCCTTTGATCTCTATCACAGGAGAGGGGGATCATCTCTGTATCCGGCTTTGCAAGGAGCCCAGGGTCACCAGGGTGAGCATGCAAGGCCAACCAGGGATTACACAGAGACCATGGGATGCTGCCTATTATTACTCAGTCCTCCCTCCTGCACCTTTCCCTTTTTGATTTACAGCCCTCTCCCAGCATCCCACAGAGGGACCTCTCCCTCCTCTGTGTGGAAGAAGCTACCCAGAGGATAAGAAATAAGGGGGTTCACCTCCCCTTTCTTCCCACACACCACTTGCACCCTGATCCCTATAAAGGGAGTGATGCAGGTGGCTTGGTAGGACAGCCCCTGGGGTGCAGGCTGGGCCTCCACCATGGCATGGTGCAAGGGACATAGCCATTGCCCTAAACAGTCATGGCGTGGCAGCAAAAGGCAGAAGGAAGATGATTCCACACCCTGCCGCCCCCTTGCACCACAGTAGAGGTACTTGATCTGCTATAAGCAGACACCCAAGGGCTCAGGTTGGGTCTGGTTGTCCGCAGACAGGAGTGCTACAGTAGGTGCTTCCAGCAAGTTTGTCAGAAAAGGCAGGAGGGGAAAGAACTGTCATGCTGGAGAGCAGAAGAGATGAAATGTGGTTTCAAAAGCCAAGAACTGTGAACTGGATGAGCACAGCCAAGGCAGAGCGCAGAAGCAGGCTGGCTCGAACCGCCCAAGCCCAGGCTCTGTTTGGCTGTGCCGTGCTCCTCCGTGATGTTTGTAGGAGTCACAACTCTGGACCAGTGCTGGTGCCAAGGTTCTCCTGTCAGTATCTCTTCGCAATGCTGGGCTGGTGGTGGTGAATTGCTTTTTCAAAGATACCTAAGGACTTGGTTTCCTCTACTGCTTAGCGTCCACCTGAAAGAGCCCTTACTTCCAGAAAGCACCGAGCGTGCACCATTTAGAAGCCTTTCCCATTAAAACCAGGCTGGGCAGCTACCATGAACAACTGTGAGCTGATCCGTGGATCCACAAGAAATGTGCATCCCTAAGGTCCTGCTGGTCACGGCAGGAACGTGCCTTGGCCAGACTCTGAACTTCATTCCCCTTTCCTCTGTTCTTCCCCCATTTGGATCCCCCATTTCCTGTCCTAAATTTACATGACCATGACAAGCTCTTCTTTTGCACACCTGCTGTGGTCCTCCTAGGAGGCAGCTGCACTCTGCTGGGGACCAGGTAACTCACTCTCCACAAATTGCACAGGGGCGTGATGGGTGGAGGTGACAGGCAAAGCTGGAGCTATTATTATCACTCATCTGCAGCTCCTTCTGAGGCTGAGAACAATTTCCAACTTCATTTAGAGTGTTCCCTCAAAGGGATTTAAAGGTTTGGACAGAGTCCTGAACCTGAGCTGCCCTTTCTCTATATTTAGCCCTTTTTATCTGTCCTCAACACTGTGCCCCTGCTCTTTGATCTGCCTACCAGCTCTGAAAGCCCCTCATATGGTTGTGCAACTTCACAGAGCAGGTGTCTGTGAACTGGCACTTACATGCTAGTGCCAGAGTTGAGAAGGAAACACCTGGGGAAGGGAAGAGAATGGTGAAAAGCAGGAGAGATGCAAGCAAGACTGGGGATCTGATGGGTAATGAGGAGGACGTGAAGACAGCTTCACCTGGGGCAGAAATTGGAAGAGAGAACAAGGCTCCCATCTCTATGCAGGTCTGGGTGGGCAAAAACAGAAGTCTACAAAGAGATATGGATGGACAATGATCTCAGATGGCCAAAGCTGTGTGAAATAACAGCCTGGAAAGCAGAGACCAGAAGGAGAGAGTCAGAGGGAAGAGGCGGCCCAGCAGAAAAAGGCGATCCAATGCTTAGAGTTGATGGAGGGGAGGTAGAATCAGCCCTACGGAAAACTGAGAAAGGGGAAGATGTGGACCACAGTGGTAGGGCTTGTCTCCGCAGAGTGGCTGGATGTTCAGGTTTGCCACTTGATGTGCTGGTAGGCAGCGACCAGAGCTGGGCGCAGTCTCCGCAGCTTGACTGCACACCGAAGCCGAGGGGCAAATGCCACAAGATAAGGAGGATGTCCAGCCTCCTACAGAAAGCTGCAAGGCCTTCCCCAGCATCTCCCCAGTCTGTCAGTTGGCTGAGAGATGGTGTGGAGTCCCCAGCCCCTTCCCAGAGGAGGAGAAGTGCATGCAGGTGGGCTTTCATGGCATGCATCCTTGCTGGGAAGAACCCCCTCATCACTGTCCTGTCAAAATGAGAGAAGAAAAAAACCAGTGGAAAAGGCCCATCTCAGGTGATGGTCTGTCCCTATTCTCCAGCACAGCCGAGGCTGGCAGCCCCAGGCCACCGCAGTGGCACGTGCCTCCGGGCTCCTCTCCTGCTCCCGCACCGTGTGCTGCAGCCAGCAGATTGGGCTAGCAGCCACGTCCAGTGCATGGGTATGGAGCAGGGAAGAGGCAGCAGTGCTGTGGCTCTGTTCAGGCTTGCAGGCAGCAGGTACAAGTCTTTCTCTGCAAAGTATAACCTGAAATAGCTTCCCTCTGGGATAACCTCATGCCTCCCAGGAGCTAGTTTTTCTCCCTGTTTTTCCTATACTCAAAGCCATGCCGCAGGAGTCCGTTGGCCAAGCAGACATTCACTCTGCCTGAAGGACTGAAGGAAAGCCAGAGGGACAGTCAGGGGAAGGGATTCTGGAGGGAAACTCAGAGAGCTTTGTGAAGCAGCAAGCAAAGGTGGGACTTGGGAGCTATCTGCATGTCCACAGCAAGAGAACAGCCTGGCATTGAAGAACCCAAAGCCCCATTGGCTGGAAGAAACAAGGCCTTCAGGCAACAGGCCAGAGGGGGATGGAGGCTATGTGACCCACAGGGACTAGGAGAAATTCTACTGATGCTACAGGAGCATTTTTTGGCCATGGGGCAAAGTGCTGGTTCTAATGATGAACAACACATGGAGCACATCTGGACACTCACACCTACCCAGGAGAAAGATTGAAGCAATTAAAGACCAGATTTGTCTACAAGAGTTTGAGATGCTATAATCACTGGTGAAGTTTTAAGTGCACGTAACAAGAAAGAGAGAACTAAAACAGAGATGCTATATAATCATACTGTGTACCTGTGTCTTGAATATGGATTACAGTTCTGGTTCACTGCTTTCTCTGCAAAAACCTGTCATCTATACTTGGTAAACAACTGAAAAGGGCTTAGAGAATGACGGAGGTAATAGGATGTAATGGCTTACATGGGAGGAATGTCTAAGTGTGCTCTGCAGTCTGGAAAAGAGATGGATGAAGACAGGTATGGCAAAGATTTATAAAATACTGAGTGATGATGAGGTGAATAGAGAACAGTTGTTTGCTGATTCTTCCAACTCAAAAGCTATGGACCACTAAGTGGAACTATTGTCATTGGGGAGTAATAGAACCAGGAACTTCTTTGCAGAGCCCACCACTAAAGCTGTGGAAGTCATCACCGTGGGGTACTGAGGATGCTAAACTTTGACATGGGCACAAAAACTATGCAGACAAATGCATAGAAAGGCCCATCAAGGACTTGCTGCCTCTAGCTTTGGCCATCAGTGAAAAGCTGGGGCTAGGAAAGTGGGAGAAACACCACTATCTGCTTTTGTTATTCTTAGATCCTTCTCTAGGTATCCACTTTTTTTTGTTTGTTTGGGGTTTTTTTTGTTTTGGATGGGAAACTAGAAGGGAACCCTAACAGAGCACCTTAACAGCCCCCAGATTTCCTTGATGGTCAAAGAGCTGGTGGGAACTGCCTGGTGATGCATTGTCCAGGACAAATGATAGAAAATAGTCACTGAGCTCCCCCCATCAGGTTTCCTCCTCCTGAAGCTGAGAAGGACAGCTTGGCCATGGACAGGGAGAAGCTGATGAAGAGGACCCAGGACTTGGTGGGGCTTGGAATGGAGGTTAAAAATAAAGACATGAGGTGACAAGTGTGGCCAGAACCTCAGCAAGAGGCTCTGGAGTTCTTCAGCTTCCCTGCGTACGTGCAAGCAAGATACAAGACCAAACAGACCTTTGATTGGGCCCAGTACAATCTTCGCAAATGCTAAGGGCTTTGACCAGACACAGCATGACATTACCAACCATTCAGCCAAGAAATGGTTGCTAAGCCTTTTTCAGAGATGCCTACACGTGCGTAACTGAGCAGTCAGTGCCATTTTGTTGTAGTTTAGCCCCAGCAGCAGCTGCACCAGGTGCTCGCTCACTCCTCCTCCCCCTCCCCCCACCCCCGGCAGGATGGGGAGGAGAATCGGAAGAAAAAGGTAAAATTCGTGGATTGGGATAGGAATAGTTTAATAGGACAGCAAAGGAAGAGGAAAAATAACAACAATGGTACTAATTAAAGAACATACAAAGAGGGTGATACACAATGCAATTTGCTCACTGCCCAGAACCCGACGCCCAGCCCGTTGCCAAGCAGTGACCCCTCCTCCCCAGCCAGCTTCTCCCTTTATATACTGAGCATGATGTCATATGGTATGGAATACTTCTTTGGCTAGTTTGGGTCAGCTGTCCTGGCTGTGTCCCCCTCCCAGCTTCTTCTGAAAATTAACTCTATCCCAGCCAAAAAGCAGGACACCCTTCTACCTCACACCTCTTTCCTTTGATTTGTGTCCCCAGAATCAAGGCTGCCCCACGTGGAAGAGCCACCCCTAGGTCAGAAAGATGGGGGAGATGGAACAGATGAAGCAGGAGGCTGAGCAGCTGAAGAAGCAGATTGCGGTAATGTTGGCAACAGTCACAAAACTGCTGAGAGAGTGTCTACCCCCCCGTGTCAAAGTTCTCCTCAGCCACAACTTGGAGTTGAGCTTTCTCCATCTACATCCTTGGAGCCCTCTGCAGTTCTGCACAGCCCTTTAAGTGCTAATGGAGCTCTTCATAGCTTGGGCGGGGGGGGGGGGGGAGAAGGGAGAGGGGAAGGGAGAGAAGAGGGGAGGTGAGAAAGAAATGGCCACCGGCATTGTGCAGCAGGGCAAAGAGTGTAGTGTGTCTCCAGGACCTCCTCTGTCTGGGAGGCAGCTGGTGTTCTGCCAGGCAGGAGGATCCATGGAAAGGGTGTAGCACGGGGAACTGGATGCTAAACAGCTTTTGACTCACATTCCTGATGTTTGACTGGTGCCAAGGTACCCGAGTCACAGACCAGGATCCCTCCGTGCTGGCCACAATCCAAACACAGCAAAGCCACAGTTCCTACTTCTAGCAGCCCCCAGGCTATGGCCCTGAATTTCACTCGCCATTGCCTTCATCACACTTTTTTTTTTATGTCTCATCTGCTGTTTTCTCTTCTCCAGGATGCCCGGAAAGCCTGTGCAGACACAACGCTTGCTCAGGTACGGGACAGGGCTGGCTGGGCAAGTGAGTGCATGTGGGGGTCAGCTAGCACCACTCCACCACTCCAAGGGGGACTCTCTCCAGTTGGGAAGCAGAGTTAGAAGGCTAGAGATGTGATGAGCAGTATAGCTCCTGCCAGTCCAAGATTAATTCTTTCTTTCCCTCCACACTTTCCTCAGATTGTGTCTGGAGTGGAAGTTGTTGGCCGCATCCAGATGCGGACCCGAAGGACCCTGCGTGGGCACCTGGCCAAGATCTATGCCATGCACTGGTCCACGGACTCCAAGTGAGAGAGATGCTGCTGCTCTGCTGGTTGCGGGGCAGCACATGGGTGTGAAGGGAAAGGCGACTCTGATGGGAAGAGAACTACTAACGTGATCTTGTTCCTTTCTTACAGACTTCTGGTCAGTGCCTCACAAGATGGGAAACTGATTGTGTGGGATACATACACAACTAACAAGGTAGGAGTCAGGTGGCTGCAGCAAACCGGGATGCTGCAGTGGATCCCCTCGGAGCTAGTGCCCTTGCCCTGCTTGCTCTGCTGCCAGAGTCCCAACGTGGTTTCTTGTCCTCCCAGGTTCATGCCATCCCTTTGCGTTCTTCCTGGGTCATGACCTGTGCCTATGCCCCTTCAGGCAATTTTGTGGCCTGTGGAGGCCTTGACAACATGTGCTCCATCTACAACCTCAAGACTCGTGAAGGCAATGTCAAAGTGAGCAGGGAGCTCTCAGCCCATACAGGTGTGTGTGCTGCCTGCCTGCAATCTGGGTGCCCTCTGCTTCCAAACCTCACTCTTCTAGCCCTGCCCCATTTCTCATGTTTGCTTGTTCCCACTTCCCAGGTTACCTCTCCTGCTGCCGATTTCTTGATGACAACAATATTGTGACTAGCTCTGGAGACACCACATGGTGAGTGTTATCTTCTGCATCCTGGTGACATGACCTCTGGCTCTTAGAGGCACAGTGCACATCAGCAAGTGCAGTTGTTTTGCTCTGCAGCAGTCCACTATCTAATGATGAATTGCCTCTACATGGGGAGGCCACACAGAGCACCTTAGTAAGCCAGATCCATTCTTGCTCCCTTGGCAGAACAGGTGCTTCTTTTCCCAGTTGAGGTCAGGCCAAGATGCAGGTCTATTGTTGAAGCACTAGGGACCACATTTTAAGCTCTCACAGTATCATTTATCCCATGATAGAAAACATTGTAAATTTATGTGGAGCCCACATACATGCTCCACTTCTCAAGTCTTGCCCACTGTGCAAGGGACACCTGCAAAGCCAATGCCTGGATCCTTTGGTTCTCGGCTCTCAGGTCTCATTGTGCTGTGACTCGGCACAGCGTCAAGTTTTTATTCACCCCCACTCTGTCCCAACACCTGCTTTGGAAGAACTTCTTTACCGAGGATGAGTCAGGATGTGGCATTTCCATCAGAGATCAAGGTTACACGAGGCTGGTTTGCCTGGCTGTAACGTGGGATCCCAGCGAATGCGGCCCGTGCATCCTACGTGCATGGATGCAGCAGACCTTTTTCAGCTGTTTGCCTGTGGGCCCCTCTTACCTCCTCTCAGTATTCCCTTCAACTGTTGCAGTTATGGGAATACAGTCAAACCTCAGACACCCCCAGCTTTAGTCTAACTCTGCTTTGGCAAAGGTATGACCAACAACAGCTGTGAAGATATCTCCTGTTGTATACAGCTGACTCCAGTGATGCTTTCACCTGGTTTCCCACGCTGTAGCCAGACCCATGGCTTCCTTCTTTTTGTTTGCAAGTTTGCTTTTCAGCCCAGCTGTAGATCTGTTCTGCCTGGGTTAGCTCTGAGAAATTCTCTCCTCTCCCACAGTGCGCTCTGGGACATTGAGACGGGGCAGCAGAAGACTGTGTTCCTGGGTCACACCGGAGACTGTATGAGCTTGGCCGTCTCTCCAGACTTCAAACTCTTCATCTCTGGGGCTTGTGATGCTACTGCCAAACTGTGGGATGTGCGGGAGGGCACCTGCCGTCAGACCTTCTCAGGGCATGAGTCCGATATCAACGCCATCTGCGTATGTACGCTGTCTGCACACTGGTAGGGAGGCAAGGAGGGCGGACCAGCTTTGGGACAAGGTCAAAAGAAGCTGTTGCAGTGGTGTGGGGAACAAGGTTCTCAGGAGACCTTGGCCCCATGATCCAGCCTGAAGCAGGGAGGGTTGAGTTCACTGAAGTTTGGAGGCTGGCTCTTCACTGGCACCAGGGCACCAAAGCATCTAGGTCTGACTCAAAGCACTGCTTGGACTCAGCTATTACACCATAGTCTGTGGAGCTCAGCACGCTAACACAGGTGCTGGTGCAGCTTTTCTCATAGCAACTGTTGGGAACCATTGTTCGGGCGTGCTCCAGGAGCCCTGGCAAAAGACACAAGTGAGGTAGCAGGAATACCTAACTCAGCTGAGGGTCTTCATCAGCTCCAGACAGCAGAGGTGGGAACTTGGGATCATAGGGAGGTCTTCTGAAGATGAAATCTTCACAGGAGGCAGTACAGACATTTGGGGGCGAGTATCCCCCTCAGAGGCAAGGATTCAAACTAGAGCCCTAGAGGTGGCAGGACAAGAAACATGTCAGTTTAATCCCATGCAGCTAACCAAATGAGTCTGCCAGCTTCCTGCAATGTCTGCTGCTTGAACCACCCTCCACTAACTTCAGTTAGTACAGCATTTCTCACCTGTCCCATGGCTACCCTGCCAGCCGTATGGCTTTCTGCCTTACCTGCTCCTGAGGAGCTCTTTTTCACTCCTCAGAGCAAGGACACAGAAAATGAGTATGTATGAGAAGGTTGGGGTATGAGGATCAGACGGAGGAAGGCTCCTGTATCTCTGAATCATGCCAGACTCCACCTGGGGAATAATGGGTGGACACTTGTCAACCCCCAAACTAACAGCTGGAGTTAAAGGACAATAATTCTTCCTCAAGCACTGGGATGTCTTGCAATAGGTCTAGCCCCTAGGTCATTGGCTTTCTTGAGGTGGAAGGGGTTTACTTGGTCTTAGGAGAAGCGTCAGTCTCTCCCTTCAGCAGACTCAACTTCTATGATCCAGTGTCTTGTCCCACTGGGTTTTCCTACCTCTGTGGCTTCCTGGTGGTTAGCAGGGAGGCAAAGAGCTGAGGAAATGTGCAAGGCACAGCCTGATTAAAATCTGTTGTGTGCCCTTCTCAGTTCTTCCCTAACGGTGAAGCCATCTGCACCGGCTCAGATGATGCCACTTGCCGTCTCTTTGACCTCCGGGCAGACCAGGAGCTCATAGTGTACTCTCATGAGAGCATCATCTGCGGAATCACATCAGTCGCCTTCTCCCGCAGTGGGCGCCTCTTGCTTGCTGGATATGATGACTTCAACTGCAACATCTGGGACTCCCTGAAAGCAGAGCGTGTGGGTGAGTGGCTCCTGGAGGTCCCTCTTTAATTCCTTGCAAGGTCTTCTGTCCCTACCAAGGCAAGAAAAAGACCTTTTTTTTTTTTTAAAGGGACACATCCTATTCTAACTGAAACCAAACAAAGCTTCCTCACACTTAAGGAGCACACCATAACTAGTACAACTCTCTTTTGTGTAGAAGAACTACTGTTTTTAATGTTAAGGAAGTCAAACCTTTAAACAACATTGGTTCAAGGGGGAAAAGAGCATTAAGGTTCCTATTAACTAAAACTGCTCACAAGCACCAGTAGCATTTCCTACTTTCTCCTAGCCTCTGCCATTTGCCAGTTCCAGGTACTCACAGTGCCATGTGGTAGCCAGGCACCAAGCTGAGCATGGACCTGGGCTTCCATCCAACATCTTTGGATACTCTGTGATGCTCATACACAGAATACACCAACGTGCCATTTTTCTTTCAGATGTGTCTCCTAGGCTCTGAAAATTTATAATGCAGCCCACCAACGGCATTCGTATTTGTCAGTCTTATCAAGGACACCATCCTTTCTTAGTCCTACCATCACTCCAGGGTGAAAGCAGTTGTATGAGGACTCAGCTAGCCAGACCTTCCCAAGCACATTGTTCTTTGGCCAGTCCCATGGGTGGTGGTTGTATGCCATGCACAGATGTTCTTCTGCATGTTTGTTCTTATTAGCCACGTACTGATTTTAACATGTTGTGCAGTGACAGTGTGATACACAGGGGTGTAGGTACACAGCCTACGACAAGTGTCCTCAGCATGGCCAACCCCTTCATCTCTCCCAGGCCCCACTTCTTTTCCTGACCTCTCTGCTTTCTTCCCATAGGAATCCTTTCTGGCCATGACAACAGAGTGAGCTGCCTGGGGGTGACGGCAGATGGCATGGCTGTTGCCACCGGCTCCTGGGACAGCTTCCTCAAGATTTGGAACTGAGGATGGCAGCAGAGAGGGAAGGAGCAGAGGAAGCACGGCCCACAGCCTGAGCCCATGCAAACAGCATCGTCAGCTGAGCACAACAGAAACACCTACCTACCACTCCCGCTTGTCTCTAGACACAGGTCACTTGTAGGGGTCTCCCAGAGTGAAAGGAAAAGGAGAGGTCAGGGAGGGGGACCAGGGGGAGCTGGGGAGCAGGAGCACACACACTGGCCCTTCTCTCCACCTCTAAAGAGGCCCAGCAGTTTCCAGCCTCGTGCAGGCTTGAAGACCTGCAAAACACTGTTCATTGTCTCAGGACTTTATGCTGCAGTTCAGACAGCCTGCATCTTCCTTCAAACAGCTCTACCCACGTTGGCACCCACCTTTCAGAGGACCCTCATCCAACACCTATGTCCCAGACTAAGCTCTGTCCCTGATTTAACTCTACCTAGCTTCTCTGTGCAGCTGTCCTATATCCCTGCAGACAGCCTCAGAGACATACTGGGTTTGTGATTTCTATTATGCAACCTCAAACAAAAAGCTAGTGTAAATTGGGCTCATTTTCCACTGGGGAAGACTTAGCTCATCTTATCTATGCATAAATGGGGGGAAGGTAGCCCTCAGACCTGCCAGTATACCAGGGAATATTACATTTGTTATTATTTATTGTCTGCTTCTTGCTGTTCCTTCTCTTTTTGCCTCACTCCTGCATCGTGTGATGACCCTGTCCAACCAGTAGCCATCAGCCCATTTTCAATTGTTATAGATCTCCATAGCCCAGGCAAATAAAGAAAGCTCACATAAGCACTGCAGGCTGCATTCTTTCCAGCATTGCAATGAGCTACTGCAAACATAACTCTCCTCCTGTGAATACTGCCTGCTAACCTCATCCAGAGAACATCTCATCCACAGGCTTTGCTTCTACCTCAAAGTACTCAGGGGATGGTTGAGAAAAGGCTATTAGTGCCAAGGCTTGCTACCCTAGAATAGGGATAAAGAGCTCAAAATGCATCCTTACAAACTTTAGAGATTTGAGCTCAAGTACAGGACACAGCCATTATATTCAGCCCCTATGCCACTTGTTGGCTCATAGCAACATCCCAAGACTCTGCTAGGGGGAGCTGAAGGTTAACAAGCTAGAGTGACATCAACAAAAGGTCAAGATATTAATGCACAATACTATCTCATTCTATTTTGGATATCACCCTCATGCCAGACCCTTGCTACAGTCCTTTGCACACATTTAGTTTCAGGCCAGTGTAGGTGCAGCAGAACTCCACAAGTGACACTAGATACATCAGTCTCCTGCATAGAGCTGCAGCTTCCCAGCCCACTCTATAGTATGTAGGTTCAAGGCTGGATCCTTGTCAGCACAGCTCTGTGGTGGCACATCACAGGCAAGGTACAGAGGTTAGTTTTAGGACTAATGGAGGGCTGAATTATTTGTTCCTAGATCTTTGTTCACAAAGATGACATTGCACTGGGCAAAGCAGGGGACTCCTACTGTCCTATCAGGACATAGATACAGTCAGCAAAGGTTTTAATACAAGTTTATTTACTACAGATAAAAACTCTACAGTATGTAAATATAGCTAATATACAATAGAAGAGCCAAAGTCCATGCTGTACATAAGACATGCAAAGCTAGGAGAGAGTTCTCTTTTCCCAACAAGGATAGGTGAGAAGAATGACCACAAATCTGGAGTTTCAGTCTATTGCAGGATTTCTTGCCCCTAGAAGACTCTCAAAACATAGCAGCACATTACAGCAAGATCTTGAAAAGGAGATATCTAGTTCTCCACAAAAGGACACTGTTGGTTCTCTTTGTTCAAGTCACTCCAAGCACAGTTCCCAGATTTGAGGCTCCTGCTCAGATCCACTGTCACTTCCTTCTTCTCCCCAAGGCTCTCTCCCAACACATGCCTCTTACCCTAGAGAAATAAAAAAAAATCCCAAACATACAGTGTAAGACACCAGTTAATTCTCAGTGGAACACATAGCCCATTTTCAGGCCATTCAGCTTTGGCTCTCTTGTGACAATGTCTAAGAGTGATGGACTTCTTTCTACACCCTAAACAGAAAGGAAGCACTGAAATGGGCAATATCATGGTGAGGGCAAAGATACAGACATTGGACAAGACCTGAAGGTATCTAGGGACAAAACTGACCCACAGAAAAACCACTTATGAAGGCTCTACAGGAGGCTCTACAGGCCTAGGAGGCCAACTGGGGCCCTACAAAATATAGAAATTGAAGGATTTTGTTTTGGGGTGGTTTTTTTCAGCCCATTCTCCCTTCCACAGCATGACTCATTAAGCTTTACCTGGCGAGGGACAGGAGCACTGGGGGAATTATCATCTTGTAGGATGCTGAGAGGAGAACGACAAGTTCCACCAGATGATGCCATTATTTTGTTGTTGGTCTTGCGTCTTACAGGCTTGCTCCCTAGTGCCAGAAGGAAACATGTCAGTGTGTCATGACAAGGCTAGAGGGTCCTGGATTTTTAATGCTTCCTGGCCTTTATGATCTAGCTTGCTTGCCTGCACAGCAAAGACTGTTACCCAAGGACTTCCAGGTAAAGGGATCACAGAGTGGTTGAGGTTGGAAGGGACTTCTGGAGAACATCAGGTCCAACCCCTCTGCTCTGCTCCCGCAGTGCCATCTAAAGCCAGGTGCCCAGGACCATGTCCAGATGGATTTGAATATCTCAAAAAAATGGAGACACTAACCTCTCAGGGCAATCTGGTCCAGTGCTCAGTCCTCCTCACAGTGGAAAAAAGTGTTTCCTAATGTTCAGATGGAGCCTCCTGTGTTCCAGTTTGAACCCATTGCCCCTGGTTCTGCCACTGGGCACCACTGAAAAGAGCCTGGCTCTCCCTTCCTTATACCCTCCTTTCAAGTATTTATACATATTAATAAGATCCTCCTGAGCCTTCTCTTCTCCAGGCTGAACAGTCCCAGCTCTCAGCCTCTCCTCATAGGAGAGATGCTCAGCATGGAGTTTTCCAAAGCATAGCCTATATTAAAGGCTCTCAGCACCACTCAGTTATAGCACTTAGATGTGCTTCCCACTCTTGCTACCCAGCTCTGCCCAAGGAGAAACTCCAAGGTCTCACTGAAAAAGCCTCCACAATTACAAGCCTATCTCTGAGAAGGGAAGAGCTGACATTTACCTCTTAAAGAGGTATATTTATCTCTTGATTTTGACTACCAATTAAAAACATAGTTTTTTCAACTCCTGACAGAAATCAGTTTGGTAAAAAAAATTTCCCAGAAGGGCCTCCTGCCTGCCAGCTGCAGAGGCCGAAGGCCAGGCTATCTGAGGCAGTGGGAGACAGCTGAACCGGGGGGGACAGACAAGGTTCTGTAAGAAAGCAACCCTGGAGAAGGTCCCTGCACTAGACGGTTGTTGACCTGCTCATACCTCGAACCGTGCAGCTCCCCGGGCACACAGAGCCTTCGGTGTGTTACCCCCGACAACAAGCGCTTACCCGAGGAGAAGCCAGGCCCAGCAACGCGGGCTGGCCGAGCCGGGGCCACGCTGAAAGAGGGCGACCTCTCCGCCTCTTCCCCCGAGGCGGCGGCCGCCTCCGAGCCGCCCGCGGGCGGAGAGCTCTGCCGGGCCGGCTCCTCCGCTGCCGGCTTCTCGGTGGGGCAGGCCGCTCCCGGCGGCGCCGCCTCAGCCCCGAAGGCCTCACTGAGCTGCTTCACCAGGTAGTCCACGCTGTCTGCCGGGGATGGAGGACGGGGTGAGCCGCCATGCCATGCCGTGCCGGGCAGCCCACCCAGGCACCTGGAATGGCCTCACTCACCACTCGACGCGGCTCTCATAGGCGTGCGGGAGATGCCGGGCGTGGGCGAACGCGGGTCCCGGTCCTGGCTGGCACCCACCGCCGGCTCGGCGGAGCCGGGCTGAGGGCTGCCCGCCGGGGAACTCACCACCTGCGGAGAGGGCAGGCGTGGGTACGGCGGGCCGAAGCCGCCGGGAGGGGAGGCGGGCGGCCCGCGGGAGGGCGCCTACCTCGATAGGGGTGCGCAGGATACCAGCGCTGGGGGAGCGGGGGTCGGTGACGTGCGCCAGGTGCTTGTTGCGGAGAGCGGCGGGGGTCGCTGGGGCACTGCCGGAGACCCCCATAGCAGCAGGTACCAAGCCGCACTGCTCCCCCACCCGCCGCCGCGATTCAAATCTCCCGCGCGCCGGGCGGCGCCGCCCCATTGGCCTCCGCACGGAGGAGGGGCCCGCCCCGCCCCCGGACCCGCCCTCGCCCGCCCATCTCCCGCGGGGGCCGCCCGGCCGCTCCGCAGCCCCCGCCCGGCACGTCCCGCCTCGCTCGCCGCCGGTCTGCTGTCAATCTTCGGGGAGCCCGGCACCGCCCCCGCCCCGCTCTACGTCGCCATTGGCCGAGGATCCCGGCACCGCCTCCCGTGACGGTTGCGGTTGGATGAACCGGCCGGGCGGTGCCGCGGGCCTGGCCCTCAGCCTCGCTGTCGGTGCTCCCGTGCGGCGCGGGATTGGCTAGAGTCCGCCTGACCACACTGGGCTCTGATTGGTTAGGGTGGGGCTGTGGGCGGTGCTACAGTGAGCCGCTGTCATGGCGGAGCTGAGCGAGGCGCTGCTCTCGGTGTTGCCGTCCATCCGGGTGCCCAAGGCCGGCGACCGGGTCCACAAGGACGAGTGCGCCTTTTCCTTTGACACGCCGGTAAGCGCGCCCCGCGGCCGGCCCGCCCGCCTCGCCGGGCTGCCCCCCGCTCCGGCCCACTCCCAGCCCACCCGCCCGTCGGGGTGCCGCGCGCGCGGGGCGCGATGGGACTTGTGGTTCCCTGGCGGCCGGAGCGGCCCACGGCCTGACGGAGCGCGGGGCCCTCGGGGACTACAGCGCCCGGCGTGCCCCGCGTCGCGCCCCTCCCGGCCGCAGCGAGCTGGGGGCTGTAGTTCTGGGGCCGGAGCGGGCGTGGGCAGGTCGCTCGCCCCGTTCGGCGGCGGCCCGGCCCCGCGCGCCTGGAGAGCGGGTGCCACCCCGACACCACCCCCCCCCCGCCTCCGCTGCAGGCGCTTGCCGGGACTCGTAGTCCTGCAGGGGGTGGGGGGCCGGGGCATGCCCCGGGCCCGGCCCTTGGCACCGGGGGGCGGGCCGGGGGTCCCCCCCTGCCCGGGTCCGAGCTGCCCCTCCGGCCTCGCCGCGTGGCGTGGCCCGGTAGGGCGGGGGGGCGAGTCGGTGCTGTGTCATTAAGATGGCAGTGGTCCCTTCTCCAGCCGTCTCCACCCAGCCGGCATCCCTGCTCCTCCCTCCCTACCCCCGCCTGGCCTAGGCGGACCTGGGGAGGCCCAGGCGGCGAGAGGGCGAGGTCCCCCCGTTGGCCTCCTCCAGGCACCCATCCGGGCTGTGCCCCAGCCCACCAGAAGAAATGGGCTGCGGCTGGAAGATACTGGTCCTTCGAGGAAGCAGCACACGGCAGCCTGGCCCTCTTTCCCTCCCCGAGCCCCACGGTGATGCCTGTCCATGTGCTCCCCGCTCTGACTCTGTCCCAGCTGGTTAATGTTGGAAAGCAGGCTGAGAGCTTCTTAGTGGTTTCTCTCCTTTCCAGCCTCTGGATTTGGGTCCCTTGCCTCTTTGATTTTTTTAAAGAGTATCTCTGCTGAATGAGTGTAGTGTTTTCCAGATACTTGTGAGATGAGGAGGGCTCATCCTGTATCCATTTTGGAGCTACTTGTAAGCTTTTGAACACAGCAGCAAAAATAAAGTGGTCTGTTAACCTTCCTTGCACTGTAGCTTGGCAGACTTCCCTACGGCACTGGGAATTACGCTTTCAGACAGGGTGCCACGGTTTTGTTGGTAACGATTGTACCATGCTCTGAATGTGTGAACTGTGCGTGCTAAGGACCTTTTGCGAGGTATAAGCTTCTGAGGAATCTCTCTCAGGCTTTCCTGATTCAGTAGCAACCTGCCATAAATGAACAGGCAAACAGATTTTCAAATACATCATCTTGACTTGAGTACCTGTTCTTCTGGGGCAGCCAGACTGGGGCTTGCCATCTTATTTCAGACTAGCTATTAAGTGGCTGGTATGTAGGAATGAGCTGTAGCCATGATTTAATGAATAGTATTCCTAGAGGTCTATCCTAGCAGTTGGAATGGCATTCTTTACCATCTCCCTTCAGTTTTAATCTGTCCTTCCTTCCAGGAGTCAGATGGTGGCTTGTATATCTGCATGAACACATTCCTGGGCTTTGGGAAGCAATATGTGGAAAAGCACTATCAGAAAACAGGCCAGCGGGTCTACCTGCACCTCAAAAGAACACGTAAACTGGTAAAAAATAAAAATATATACAGTCAAACTTGTTCTGAAATTGAGAGCTGGGATATGTCTCTGTATTGAATCAGAGTTTTCTCTCTTCAAATATAACTGATGTTTTTCTTGGTGAATTGAGGTTCATCAGTTCTTCAGCTCTGCTTATGTTGACTTGTTGTATGGATTGCCCATGCTATTTCTGCCTCTTTCTGTTTTCAGAGTAGCTTAATTTCAATCCTTACTGCTTGCCACAGCTTGCCTGTCCCCCTAACTCTATTTCCCTATTTCCTCTCAATGAAATAGAAGGAAGAAGACACCAACTCCAGTGCTGGGGACCCACCAAGGAAGAAACCAACTCGTTTGGCTATTGGTAAGAAAGCACTTGCGTATGATACCATCCTTGTTGTTTTGGACCAGTCCTCTGGAGCTGCCTGGCTTCATGACATGTCACTTTTGCCTTTCCTCTTCTTGGGCTAGTTGAAGCTAGTATCCCCGACCAAATTTAAACGTCACATTTTCTAGTGTGTCTTAGGTGGGTATTTCTGCAAAACAGTTGTTGAGGTGGTAGTTTTGTGCTGTGTTCAAAGTTGCATCATCTTTTCTGTAGGTAAATATGTTTTGCATCCTCTCTTAACTCTATGGCTGACTCAGCTTGGTGTGGGTATAACCATTGCTTAATATGGATGTGTCTGTATTATGTTGATGTATGGGGCTGGAGTAAGTTTGAGAAGTTGTCTAAGTCTGAGTTTGAAGTAAGTTTGAAGTTTCTAATAGAAAAAACTATTTTCTAAACTTCTCAGGTATTGAACTGGTGTTATTTTCTAGATGGGGAAGAAATTACTGGTAAATGCTGTCTTAACATTTTGGGCTCGATAGTTCTTTGAAATACAAGGCTGATACTGGAGGAAATACATATGAACATTAAAATACAAAAAGCAAGCCCTTTTTTGGAAGAACAGGGATGGCATTCCATTACTCTCTTGCACTGACTTCAAAGGCTGTCATGGCAATCAATGAAGATGCTGCTTATTTGGAGCAGTCTTGGCTAGTAATTTCTGAACCATTATGGAGATCTATAAAGCAGAGGATAGGAACATTTTTTAGCAGTAACAGGTTCTTGGCTTGCTGGAAGCTGACCACTAGAGGGAAATCCGGAACCTGGACTATGCACGTCTTGCTTTATGCTCACTTTTTCCGTGGCTGTGCCATTGTGTAGCAGGTGCCCAGTGACACCACTGCTGCCACAGCCCAAACACCAACATCAAGGCTTTTGGCTGCTCCCTGTTTTTATGGTGAGGTGAATGAAGTCCCAAAGGTCACTTCTAGCAAAATTGAGACTAGAATCTGTTTCTTCAGATAGGCAGTGCTTTTATGTATATGATTATGCTGCTTTTGGAGAGATGAGGCCCAGTCTGCATTACAAGTTATTTCTGCATCCTCAGTTCTACGAAGGTCTTGAGACAAGTGTTGTCCCTGGGTCAGCACATAGCTGCCTGTGATAACAGCTTAGTGGTGTGAATAGAGCAGGAGAGAATAAAAGACAGTATTAGGCCTGTGGTTGAGGCAGTGATCTTAAATCCAGGAGAGATTTTTTTTTTCCTCTCTTTTAGATAAACTGTGCTGGTTTACCTAATCCTGACATGGGAGATTTTTTAAAGTACTAGATAGATGTAGGAAGAAAATGTCATTGGCTGCAAAATGTAGCCCTTGATCTCTCTGTACCTCAGCTTCCCTCTCCATGGGAAAAAAAAAATCTATAGTGCTCACTTCCCATGCCAGCGTGTCAGTTGGATGACTTGTGGAGTTTGTGGTGCTCAGATACAACCACGGAGAGGGAGGCAGTGCACCTTCATGGCAAGCTGTTGGCTATATAGGGGGGAAAAAAGGGCTAGGAGGCAGTCTGCTGACTGAAGACCCTCTTCCTCATCTGAAGCTTCAGCAGGTTCATATAACCACTGTAGGGAACTTCAGCAGTCTTTTTTGGTTTGTTTAGAGTTCAGAAATTGTGTAATACCCTGAGGGATTGTGTATTGTTTTACTCTATGAAATGATGGCAGGAGATCTCTCTGGGATGTGCTGAAGAGGCATGGGACTATCTGGGTATGTTGTTGCATGATGCTGGTGACTGTTTTCAGGTATTTCTAAAACCACTCCGGCTTGTAGCATCTGCATTCATACATGGCAGTTTGTGCATAGTCTAAAAAATGTAGATATTTGAGGGGGGAGTTGCAGGAGATATTGTGGGAACCGGGTATTCTTGCCAATGTTTTAACTAAATGCAGTAATGGTTATCACAACTGTGTTGCAAACAGGGTTCTCGAGGCTGAGGCATTAAACAGCAAAAACTCATATTCCCTTCAGAGATCTGTGGCAGCCACAGGTCTTCAGAGATCAGCATGCCATTTTTAATGAAATAAAGGAAATTCAGTTGAAAAAACCCCCAGGGAGTTAAGGCAGCTAGTAAGTAATGTGTCTTCTACCTGTTTCCTTCTGGGATGTAAGGTGTGAATGCTTGGAGAACAGGAAGGGCCAAGGTTTTTTCCTGAGTACCTACATAAATCAAAAACAGGTCCCTCCACTGCAGATATTTTTGGTGAGCGTCCATCATGACTCTTGACAACTGGCAAATAACCTGTTATGTATGGAACCCCCATTTCTGTTGCAGTCTCTGGAAAGCATGGCTAGCTGGGCATGAGAAACTGCTAGGACTATACCTTTCCTAAGACTTTTTTTCTGTAATTCTGGATGTTCTGGTTCCAGAGGAACTCCTGGTTTGCTTTGCTTAATTTTAGGACTCTGAACTGTCCTTCCTGGAAAAGGCAGGAAGCAGAGCCAGGCTCCTCACAGATGCTGATAGACTAGAGCTTTGCACAGGGTTAGAATATGATCTCTTCATGCACATCTCCATTCATCATCTTGGATATAATGTGAAGGACGAACAGCAGTGCTTTATCATGGCTCTGTTCTGGACAATGTCTCTCTAGAGCAGGTCTTTTTTCTGGTTGTAGTGAGGGTCTGGTGATTCCTTCTAAGCATCTGTAAAAAGAGCTGGGAAAAGCAGACCTATTGTCACTAGGCTTATATTTTCTTCTGTGAAGTCCACACCACCAGCAGAAACTTTGGGATCCAGAAATGGAAGGAAGATTGTGGATTTTTGATCTAGAGCTTTGCCTTAGTCATGGTACCTTATTTCATGTAAGCTGTGGGCAAAGAAGCTTTGCAAGCTGTTTGGTTTTACATGTTACCACAAAGGGTTTTTTTCTTCCTGTAGGTGTAGAAGGTGGATTTGACATCACAGAGGAAAAGTTTGAATATGATGAAGATGTAAAAATAGTAATTTTCCCAGAGCATTTGGATATTCCTCGTGATGGTCTGGAGGGACTACCAGACATGGTCAGAGACAGGGTATGTTTGGCGGAGGGCTGTGTTTTCTGTTGTAAAGGAGGAAATGCACCATTGCAGAGAAGGAACCGCTGTCCTGTGAAAGGGATCCTGCAGAGCTGTTGTGAAGTCTCAGCTTGCAGTAAGCAGGGTTGTTCTGCGCTTACACAGTGCAGAACCATTCTGTGATTCTATGATTTATGTTACGGAGGCCTGGTTTGTGACTGAGGCTCCTGAAGGCTGCCCTAGCACAACTGACTTGCCAATCTGAACCTAAACGTGGAGTGTTGTGGCACTGGAAGCTTCTTTCCTTCTGCCCTTAATTTTTTTCCTGCTGTCCTAATTCCAGATTGCCAGTGCGATCGAGGCGATCCTGACAGCAGATTCAGCCTCACGGAAGCAGGAGGTGCAGGCTTGGGATGGGGAGGTTCGACGTGTTTCCAAACACGCTTTTTCCCTGCAACAGCTTCAGAATGATGTCCGCATCCCACCATGGTGAGCATAGTACTGAAACTAGCTGTTTTGCTCTGTATCCCAGATCCACCCCATCACCTTCTTCTCCTGTCCTGGACTGCAGCAGCAGATGAGACTTCTTTTGTGAGTCTCTGAGTGTGCCTTGTCCTACTAAATTCAGGGGAAATGGCAAACTAAGGTATTTCAGGATACTCAGTGTTCCAAAGTAAAAGACGAATGAGATTGCTTGTACTGTGGTCAGCGGGTAGTAATGGAGAGAGTTTGGGAGGTAGAACGCAAAGGTTTGCACCCTAATCTCTTTTTCTCTGTTCCTTCTCAATAGTGGTTGGAAGTGCAGCAAGTGTGACATGAGGGAGAACCTGTGGCTGAACATGACCGATGGAGCCATCCTCTGTGGTCGGCGTTATTTTGATGGCAGTGGTGGCAACAATCATGCAGTCGAGCATTACCGGGAAACTGGCTACCCACTGGCTGTGAAACTGGGAACAATTACTCCTGATGGGGCTGGTGAGAAGGGGGATCCTGTGGGGGTGATAGATGCCAGGCACCACTCAGGCTGACTGTGGTCTCTGACAAGGCAAGTCAGGGAGGATTTCCAGGAATCAGGCTGGTATTGCCCATCTTATGATCTGGAACATTCAGTGTCATCCTATCGTGAACTTTCCCAGCTTGTGGCAGGCAAAGAACCAGCTGATAAAACCTTGTCTTCTTCCTCCCCTCCCTTGTAATTTGGAGGGTTTTAGAATAGTTATCCAGGTTGCCATCTTATTTTCTGTGGTGGGATGTTTATCAAATAATTTTGCGTGCAAAACCTGAGTAGAGAGTATATGGCACAGTAACTCACTTTCCTCACTCCAGATATACCTCTCAACCTTCATCGATGACAAAGTTGTTTGTCTTGTCACATGTTTTGAAGGAACCTCAATATTCTGTCTGTCATGCTACTTTCCTGAGAAAGAAGAGAAACCCCAACTGCTCAGTTTGTCAGACCTCCTTGTTCTGAGCACTCTGTTCTGTTCATCCAGCAGTTAATGTTAGATCACAGGCCATTATAAGTCTCTGCTTTTCTTCTGTGTTCCTGCATAGACGTCTACTCCTACGACGAAGATGACATGGTATTGGATCCAAACCTGGCAGAACACCTTGCTCACTTTGGAATTGACATGCTCAAGATGCAGAAGGTGAGGGCAGGGGGTGGGGGGTGTCCTCCATAGGCCTAGAGGGGGAGAAAAGCAACTCAGGTTTCTTAGCTGGATCCCAGCTTTCTGTGGCTATGCAGAACCATTCCTGGTAAATAAACCCTGTTTGTTGTCAGGCAGAGCATTGCGTCATCTGCCCTTCTTCTTTTGCTGCCTTTTTTCCCTTTCTTTCCTGTCCCTCAGGTTCATTTCCTTGGAGTTCTGTGTCAGTACTGTAGGCAGGGAGGTTCCCAAGCTCTGAGCTTTGCTCCCTAGATTCAGTGTTAGTGTGTGACCCCTTACAGGGGATGGTTCAGATTTCTCCCATGTTTCTTATCATTCCTCCTTCTGTCCCAGGTATTCAGATCAATTCTTGTATCTTCCTCTTCTAATTTAATAAAACAGAATGGATTTGACTCTTTGTTTCTCTACAGCATTGTCCTTTTCACTCCTCTGATGTTCCCTTGAGTCTTTGAGGGTTTTTCCTGTTCTTTCCCTCCTCAGACAGACAAGACAATGACAGAACTGGAAATAGACATGAACCAGCGCATTGGGGAGTGGGAGCTCATCCAGGAGTCTGGCGTGCAGCTCAAGCCCCTCTATGGGCCTGGGTACACTGGTATCCGTAACTTGGGCAACAGCTGCTACCTCAATTCTGTGATGCAGGTGCTGTTCAGTATCCCAGACTTCCAGAGAAAGTAAGTGTGATTAATCACTCATTTTCATTGGCCTGGGTTCCCTTGGGATCAGTACAAAGGTCTCCTAGAGCTGGGAGCTTCTGTTACCGTGACCAGGCTCAGAACTGTGTCTTTAGTAGATGAACCCATACGTCCCTTAGATTGTTCGGTTTTTTCAGGTATGTGGACAAGCTGGAGAAGATATTCCAAAGTGCACCTTCGGACCCCACACAGGACTTCAGCACACAAGTGTACGTAGAGTTTTGGTGAGAGAAGGAAGGCTGAGGCTGCCTGGGTGCGTCCCGACCTCTGTGCTGCTACAGTGTGCTTTGCTGCAGGTTTCTCCCTCAAGCCTTGCCTCTCTGTTTCCATGTCCATCACCAGAGACACTGATCCTCAGTGATCAATAAGAATCTAAGCCAGGAAGGTTCAGCTGAATGCCCTAGATGGAGAGGACAGAGTGCACCTCAGTGTTCATGAGAGGCCCTTAAATGTATTATGTGGTGAACGCAGTACCATCTGTTACCACGGGGGGATTTCTGGTAGGCACATTCTATCTGTGTAACAGCAAAAAGGTGCTTGTTCTCTGCAACGGAGGGAGATAGCTACGAGCAAAGAGATATATAGATTTAGGCAACTTTATTCTCAGTGGATAATTTATATATGCTTAAAGAGGCTTCCAGCAAGAGGTATTGTGTGAGCAATAGCAGGAGAATGTATAGAAGGAATACAAGATTTGGGAGAGTGTTGCATTTTAAATACATGAATTCTCTGTTACATCTGCTCTAAAAGAGCAAAGCACTATATGGAGGTTTGGGGTGGAGGAATGGAAGGTGGCATTTGTGGAAGGGAGTTCAGCGATAAGGGAGGATTCTAAATTTGGACAGCCTGGGGAGCCTGTTCACTGAGGAGGGGATTAAATTGAGACAGCCAGAAAGACTTTTGCCTGGGCAAAGAGAGGAATTGGTAGGGTTTAGTTCCAGACAAATGGCAACAGTGATGGGGAAGGACTGAAGTGGAATAGTAGGAGAGTCTGAGCATAGGAGGAAATCACTGAACGTTAGTGTTGTTCATTAAGTGCCTCATGCAGTCATTCTTGATCTTTCCCCTGGGAAAATGTGATCAGTCTGCTCGCAGCAATGCTATTTCTGGCTCAGGCAATTTCACTCTGCCCTGTTGTCTCCCGCACAATCAGTTAGATGCACTGCTGCTTTACCCATGTCAGGCTGCAGCTTAGTTTGGCTGTTATGCAGCTGCTGTGTGGCTCAGCACCAGCTGCCCTTCTCTGGGGAAAAGGAAGCTATTCCTTTATGTTCTCACTGTGCAAGCAGCAGTTGAGATTGGTGCCCAGAAGTCCTAGTAACTTTCTAGTCGATGTCTCATGGGACCACAGAGCAGACTGAGATAAGATGATCTCAGCTGGTGCAGCAGAGAACACTGATCTCTGTGAGATTGGCAGTCCATGGCGGTGTTAAAGCTGGATGGGTTGGTGTGGCTCCTGGAGTTTGTGGGATTGAAGAAACCTTTTTGATGCTAACAGTGACGACTTCATCATTCCAGAGCCAAACTGGGCCATGGACTACTTTCTGGGGAGTACTCAAAGCCGGTTTCTGCAGATGGGGAGCAGCAGCCCGATCAGAAGGTGAGACTTGGATATGGCATCTTCATGATGTGTGTGTTGCATGAGGTATTGTGTATGTTACATGGGGAAGGAAGGAAAACCCTTTCTGAAGACATTTCCTGGGGCTCGTTCCAGGGCCCTGTGACCTGAAGAAAAGCATGGTGAGTGGCAGGACACGTGCTTGGCAAATTATGACCACCTTCTTCTTCCACCTTGTTATTTTTAGGGTATGCAAAATGGCATCGCTCCACGCATGTTTAAATCCCTCATTGGAAAGGGGCACCCAGAATTTTCCACTAACCGACAGCAGGATGCCCAAGAATTCTTTCTGCACTTCATCAACATGGTTGAGGTAATGGTTGAGTTTATCTATCAAATCATGGAAAAACCCAGCTTTGTTTTCTCCCCACAGCAGGGGTTAGGAGTGGAGGTGAGAAGCTGGCAATCAGAGCAGAGAGAGGGAGAGCACACAGGGAAATAGGCCAGCTAGCACCTGCGTGAGCAGAGAAGGAGAGATGCTTGGCCATGTGTTCAGGGCTGATTCCTTGGAGGAATCTCTTTTGGGAGTGGCACAGCTGGAGATGTAAATTGTCCTCTTTAGGAGCAGGAATGGCATGGGTTCCTGTGGTACAGAAGTTGGCTCTGGTTCCTCTTTGCTGTCTTTTCCAGTGGACTGGGTACAGAAGTAAATACTCTGTAGCCATGTCCTAGGTGGCACCGCTGCTACTGCAGATATTTATTTCTGCCATTCTGATGTTACATCTGTCCTTCTAACCTCTCCTCCTTCAGAGGAACTGCCGCAGCTCGGAGAACCCTAACGAGGTCTTCCGTTTTCTGGTCGAGGAGAAACTCAAGTGCCTGGCCACAGAAAAGGTGAAATATACCCAGCGTGTGGACTATATTATGCAGCTACCCGTGCCCATGGATGCTGCACTCAACAAAGGTCAGTAACATGCCAAGGCCAGAACCGTAGCAAACATCGTGTTTAGATACTGTACTTTTATTACAGAACTCCTTAGATGAGAAAGGGACTTCCTCAAGGACTGGCTTTGCCACTTATGAAACCAGACTGATCCTTTGCCTGCTTTTGTGGGATCGGGCTGATTTTTTCAGAGGTGGTGTGACATGGTGATGTCTTTCTAGAGCCATTCCCTCCGACACCACAAGCTGGGCTGCGATTCAAAAGCAAAAGAGGACTGCAGTAGCAGAACAGTGCTCTGGAAGACATCTGCTTTGTGCTTCATTCTTGATGGCGTGTATCTACAGGCCTATTCTGCCTCTGGGTGTAGCTTACGCCAGTTGCTTTGTAGGTACCTAGAGATGGTCCTTGACTCCTCTGCTTTGTTCTCTAGATGAACTACTGGAATATGAGGAGAAGAAGCGGCAAGCAGAGGAGGAGAAGCAGCCACTGCCTGAGCTGGTGCGAGCCAAGGTGCCTTTTAGCTCCTGCCTAGAGGCCTATGGAGCTCCAGAGCAGGTGGATGATTTCTGGAGCACAGCCTTGCAGGCCAAGTCTGTGGCTCTCAAGTGAGTGTGTGTCAGTTATCAGCTAGGCTATGACAAACTGGCAATAGCTGCATCTTTGGGGACTTCTTTTAGTTGCTTGGGGAAGAAGTGTTACCAAAGCTTTGTAGTTCTCCACACCCTGGACCCATAGAACATTGATGCAGAGGGGGAACCAGTCTGTCAGTGCTGGAGTGATTGCTCTCAGGGGATTTCAGTGGGCAGAACAGCAGTGCTAGTGAAATCCTTACCATCAAATTTCAGTTGCTGAGGGGTTATGAAAATGCAGTGATAGTCCAGGAAACTAGCAGCTTTTATTCTAAATTCAAAATTTAGCTTTAAAATCAGTACTGACAGTATGGCAACACTGGTCTTGCATGGTCTCTAAAACTTGTTTAAAGGAAGTTTTTAGCTGTTAAAGTTTGAGCAAAACAGTGACTATAACAGACGCATAAGTTACTTTAACTAATGCTAACTTAAATGCTAATAGCAAGGTTTAAAAAACAGTTTTAATTTTTCTCACTGCCTGCAGCACATGCGACAGTGCAAAGGTGTAGCGAGAAGATTACAAACCTAAGCAGCTTCCTGTTGTGATGCTACTGACTGTTCTGCAATGAAAGAGTAGTTTTCAGAGAATTGGAAGTGTTTTTCTAACAAATACTCTGTTATTAAGCAATAGCTACTATAAACACACAGTCAGTAACACAATCACATTGAAAAGTAGGGTTTTGTTTTGCTTTTTAGTAGTGAGTTATGTTCAAACACTTTGTAAGAATTAGCGTTGAATATATACCATTACTTAAATTAATTTTATGGCATGTTACAATTATCCCCCAATAATAAGTATCTGTCTCTCTTATGATTGCTTCTCCCTTCACAAACATTGCCCTCCGTTTCACAGATTCCAGACACCCTCTCTCTCAAATTGTCTAACTAAATAATGTTCAGTCAAATTCAGTTAGCTTAAAATTCACTGCTTCTGCTTTGTATCTGAAGAAGTGCTCTTGTGCTTGAAAGCTTGTCAGTTCCTGCAGCTGTATCTGTCGGTCTAATAAAAGATGTTATTTCCTCTACATTCCTTAAGGGTTAGGCTTTTAATTAAATACTCAAATCTGAGGAGGTTTGTAAAATACAGGATTGGAAGGTAGAGAACATGTACTATTTTTCCACATCCCCCAAGATTTTGTACATGCTGCATTCTGTCTCATCTGGTCAGAGCCTCTGCTTTAGAAATGGTTGTGTTTGAGGAGCTTTAAGCTCAGCGTAGGAGACCTGCACAGATCTGTGTATCCCCTCCTTAGGACGTGCCTCCACCCTACTCACTGGTGTCTTGAATCAACTAGGTGCCCTCAGTCATTGCTGGCAAAGTATTTAAAAGTATTATTTGTCTCTTTCAGAACAACACGGTTTGCCTCTTTCCCGGATTATCTGGTGATCCAGATCAAGAAATTCACTTTTGGTCTGGACTGGGTGCCCAAAAAGCTTGGTAAGAAGGATGAGAAGTACAGAGCATATAGGTATTGGGAGTCATATATGGGTATTGTGGTCATTACTGCAAAGAGGAAGATAACTACCCCAAAAGGAGCTGCAGACTGTAGCGTATTGCATCCCCGGGGACTTACCCTTCTAGATCTCCCAACCAAGTCCTTTGTTTCTGTCCCTATGGGGAGGCTGAGCAAGGCTGTATCTTGCAGATGTCTCCATTGAAATGCCAGAGGAGCTGGATATCTCTGCACTGCAGGGAACAGGGCTGCAAGATGGAGAAGAAGAAATGCCAGACATCGCACCCCCACTGGTGACACCAGACGAGCCCAAAGGTAGCCTGGGGTTCTATGGCAACGAGGACGACGACTCCTTCTGCTCCCCTCACTTCTCCTCTCCGACATGTTAGTGATTCTCCTCCTCTTTTCCTGATGCCTGACTTGTTTCCTTGCTCTCCTCGTCTTGTCTCCCATGCTAGTGGTTTCCCACTTGCTCAGACTTTCCCTGTCCCTCTGTCAGCGAATGCCGGCTGCCTCCCTTGCGTGCCTGTTATGCAAGGGTGTTATGCAAGGGAGTTTGTTGATTCCTGTTCTGTGAAAGATGGGGAAGTGTCATGTCTACTGCTTTTAGAGGGGGCAGAGCTGGGGTTTATACAAGATTTAACTGGTAGAGGTATTTTATTTTCACAAACCACAGTGGGAAGTGGGGTTTGGAGGGTAGGGAAGAGCCAGTGCTCCTGAGTTCATGAGTTGAATCCTTTTGTTCCCTGGGGTGCCTGTGCGTGAGCCTGCACTTCTGAAGAAGGAAGGTAGCAAAGGATGAGAAGAGCAGAGAGACAGAACTTGTGTGAAACGAAGCCAGGAAACGGTGGCTTAGGAAGGCTGTGTGACACTGCGCAAAATGGAGCAGGCACAGCTGGGTGGGAGTGGGTGGCTCTAATCTTTGTCTTCCCACAGCACCCATGTTGGATGAGTCAGTGATTATCCAGCTAGTGGAGATGGGCTTTCCCATGGATGCCTGCCGCAAAGCTGTGTATTACACAGGGAACAGCGGGGTTGAGGCTGCCATGAACTGGGTCATGTCACATATGGATGATCCAGGTATGAGACCACATGGCCATGGTGAAGTTTATTACATGTGGGCCATTGTACTTCCTGTCCCACTACAGCAGTGGAAAACTGAAGTAGTTGGGAGCTTGACCTGTATCCCTCTTGGAGAGGTCTAACTGCTCTGAGCCATGTTCTCTTTTCTGCTGCAGACTTTGCTAACCCGTTAGTTCTCCCTGGATCCAGTGGACCAGGGTCAACTATTGCCTGCCCAGACCCTCCTTCAGAAGACAGCATGGCCACCATTGTCTCCATGGGCTTCTCCCGGGACCAGGCTATGAAAGCGCTTAGAGCCACGGTGAGAGGCATAGGTGACATCAGAGTGAAAGGATACTCTTGGGAACAAGCATTCCCAAGTTTACAGTCTTCTCTTCCTTCCAGAACAACAGTCTGGAGCGTGCTGTGGATTGGATCTTTAGTCACATTGATGACCTTGATGCAGAAGCTGCTATGGATATCTCAGAGGGGCGCTCAGCAGCAGAGTCCATCTCTGAATCTGTCCCTGTGGGTCCTAAAGTGCGAGATGGACCCGGAAGTGAGTTCCAAGCAGTAGGAATGCGGATTCAGGGGTGCAGCTTGTCTTTATCCTCCCTAATCCATGCGGTACCACGGGTTTTAGCAGCAGCAGCAGCTGCCACAGAGCTGGTCTGGTTGCTGAGGTGGAAGCAGGGAGGAAAATGAGAGGGATGGCCGTGCAGGGCCTGGACCCTTCAGGCTGGGGATTACCTGGAAGCCTGTAAGAGAGAGGCAGAGGAAGTGCCGTCAAGCGAAAGAGGGGAGAGGCTGTGTTCATCTCAGTTGTCCTGGGAGGCTTTTCTGCTCATCAGGCTGCCGTTGAAAAAACTTATTTCGGTCTATGTGCAGAATTGGTGCAAATGCTGGTAGGCTGCTGCATGCTGTTGGGATGGGGAACCCAGCACTCAGGGAAGAGAGAAGGCTAAAGAAATTACCATCTCCTATTTCCCCGCACATTTGGCCTTAAGGCCATTCCCAGTCACACTTGACGGGGACCCAATTCTAAATTATTACCCAGCAGAGCTTCCTTCAGGGGATCCTCTAGAGAGGGCCTTGCACAGGGTGTTTTGGCATTAAGACGCATTTCCTCTTTCCCTGACACTCCTCTCTTTCCCCTCCCCCTCAAGAATATCAGCTGTTTGCCTTCATCAGCCACATGGGCACTTCGACTATGTGTGGACACTATGTTTGTCACATCAAGAAAGACGGCAGGTAAGAGGGACTTTCACAGCGTAAGGGGACTCTGAGGTACAGTTTGAAATCACTGTCTTCCCCTGTTTCTTCAGAGGTCTTGGGGGGTCGGCGATGAGAGCAGGTGAGGGGGAATCGAGTCATGTCTTAGCCACAGAGTGGCATCCCTGAGTTCCCGTTCTGCCTGTTGCAGGTGGGTGATCTACAATGACCAGAAAGTCTGTGCCTCTGAGAAGCCCCCCAAGGATCTGGGCTACATCTACTTCTATCAGCGGATTCCCAGCTAGAACATCCTCTTGCTGTGTGTGGTGGGGGGAGAGTGGGCTGAAGGTGTGGGGGGGGAGGGGGGAAGGGGTGGGGGGGGTGAGGATGAGAGCAGGGTTCTTCTCTCCCCTGCTCCTCTTTCCCCACTCATCCCTTCATGGCCTCTCTGTGGAGACAAGAGTTCCCTGACTGGGGGCTGGAGCCCCCGTGGACACGAGTGAAGGGGGTCCGGGGGGGGTGGGGTGGGAATATCTGTTTCTATAGGAAATGTCCTTACTGTCTCCCCACCCCCGTGTGACACACAGCCCTAGTGCTTTGCTGCTTGGTGGGATAATGCCACCTCCTTGCTGTCCGGAAGGGGAGGAGGGGGCTTGTGTGTATGTGTGGCTTGTGTATGGGGGGTTCCTCCTGCCTGCCCTGCTGGGGAGGGCGCGGGGCGGGCAGCAAGGTGGGCCACGAGCAGCGCCCCCACCTTGTGTGCCCTTTACATGCCAAAATACACGAGGGACAAAATAAAAGTCGAAATACACCCCCTAGCCCGGTTTCTGTCTGCCCTCTGCATTGGTAGGCGCCCCCCGGGAGCGGAAACACGAGTGGTCGGGGGGTGGGGAGGAGCGCTGGCGGTGCCGCGGACTCCCTCCGCTCGGCGGGCGGGCGGCGGGGGCGGGGCTGGGGCGGGGCCAACTGGTGGGCGGGGGCGGGGCGGGGCCACGGGCCCTGCCGGGGGATAAATGCGGGCGCCGGGAGCCGGGTGCTGCTGCCGTTGCTGACCTTCGCCTCTCCTCCGGTACCAGCCCCTGCCCGTTCCCGCCATGGCGCCCAGGAAGTTCTTCGTGGGGGGCAACTGGAAGATGAACGGCGACAAGAAGAGCCTGGGAGAGCTCATCCACACGCTGAACGGCGCCAAGCTCTCCGCCGATACCGGTGAGGGCGCGGCCGCACGTAGTGCACGTAGCGCACGTCCCGCGCGGCGCCTCACGGCCCGGCGGCGGCCTGGCGGAGTCGGGGCCTGGGTCCGGGCGGGGGAGCGGCAAATGTCAGAGGGCGGCGGGGGCGTAAATATGAGCCGGCGGCGGGGCTAAATATACCCGCGAAACCGGATCCGGGGCTGCGGGCCCGGCGGACACGTGCGGCTCCCCCGGGTCGCCTCCGGCTGCATTCCCCGGGAGGAGGAGGCCTCTCCCCGCCCCTCCCGGCGGGAGCGGGTGGGCTGATGTCCCGCTGCCGAGATCCCCGGCCGCTTGTCTCCCTGGGCCCCTCGCCTCTCCCCCATCCTTGTCCCTACCCCGCCTCGTGTGCTCCTGCTCCCGTCTCTTGGCCGGGGCCGTGGGGCACGGAGCTCCGTGCTTCAGCCGAGGTCCCTCGGGGCTGCGCTGCCGGGGCAGGCTGTGAGACCGTGCCCCTGCCTCGCCGCGGCCGTACCCAGTTACAACCCCAGGCGTAACCTGATGCTGCCCTTTCCCCCCGGTTCAGGCGGGCCCGGGCAGCAGGATGGCATTCTTTCCCGGTTTCTCAGCTGGGCCCTTTCCAAGGGGCCTGATACCACCGATCTACCCACTGGAAAGGGCTTCCTCTTTGCTGTTGAGTCATCAGATAGCAGGGATATTCCTGCTGCAGAGGGTCCCCCAAATGTCAGTGAGGGCAGGCAGGCTGAGCCTTCCCAGGAGCTGGGGAAGGGAGAGAGGGATGACCTCTCAGAGCTGGGATTTGGGGATGGTGGCTGGGTACAGTTTCTGCCCTTTGCCTGTTTCAAGGGTGGCCACTTTCTTTGCCTTCCAGAGGTGGTGTGTGGAGCTCCCTCCATCTATCTTGACTTTGCCCGTCAGAAGCTTGATGCAAAGATTGGAGTTGCAGCACAGAACTGTTACAAGGTACCAAAGGGTGCTTTCACAGGAGAGATCAGGTGAGCCCACAGAGAAGAGTAAAGCCAGGGTGCCTCTGGGATGTGAATTTCCTCCAGAGGTGTGAGTCATCTCCTCTCTCCCCAGTCCAGCAATGATCAAAGATATCGGAGCCACGTGGGTGATCCTGGGCCACTCTGAGCGAAGGCATGTTTTTGGAGAGTCTGATGAGGTGGGCGACCCTGGGATGGAGAGATGGTCTAGCTCAGATGTGCCTGCAAAGGCTGGAGGGGTGAGCAGTTAAAATATGACTACAAGAGTAGATCGGACTATTGGTTACCTCATTTCTTTTGCATTCTCAGTTGATTGGGCAGAAAGTGGCTCATGCTTTAGCTGAGGGCCTGGGAGTCATTGCCTGCATTGGAGAGAAGCTGGATGAGAGAGAAGCTGGCATAACAGAGAACGTGGTTTTTGAACAGACCAAGGCCATTGCTGGTAAGGAAAGAAAATGGGTGCTCTTTTCCTGCTTTGGACATTTAGGAAATGGCCATTCTGGCCTTAACTGGAAGTCTGTAATGGCTGTCCTGGCCTTCCTTGTAAGGCTCATAGATATGTTGCTGTAAATGTTCACATATGGTAATGATGATGTTAATAAAAGACCTGTGTGTTCCAGAAGGCTTTCTAGCTCTACCCTTCCCAGCACAAAGTACTGTGCTTACCTACACCTTCTCTCTCCTCCCCAGATAATGTCAAGGACTGGAGTAAAGTGGTTCTTGCCTATGAGCCAGTTTGGGCTATTGGAACTGGTAAAACTGCAACTCCCCAACAGGTATGAGCACAGGGGAAAGGTGGCTGACTAAATGGCCAACTGACCCTTTCCACTCTTCTTAATCTTCCTGAAGACTTTCTCTAAAGACTAAAGATTTAGAGAATCTCTCAAGATTCTCTCAGAGATTCTCCCCTTTGGAAGGGAGTTGTACACAGAGTATATATTGCTCAGCTCTTAGTGGTATTCTTTCTGTTCATTGCAGGCTCAAGAAGTTCATGAGAAGCTGAGAGGGTGGCTGAAAAGCCATGTGTCTGATGCTGTTGCTCAGTCAACTAGGATCATCTATGGAGGTAAATGAATCTGAAGCTGCATTCCAGTGTAGGAAGCAGTTTTTCTGCTTGTTGCTGCAGCTGTACAACATGCTCTGCTGATGAGGAAACAAGGCTGTCAGAGCATGAAGAGCCACCTACTAGCTTGTTTCAGTAAATGGGAGACAGTTTTACTCTCTGCAGAGTAAGATGTGGCTAGTCTTACCCTTTGTGCCCAGGCCCCATTTTCTAGAGCTGGCCACTTCTGACCTTGAAATATTGTTCCCTACTTAGGTTCGGTTACTGGCAGCAACTGTAAGGAGCTGGCCTCTCAGCATGACGTGGATGGCTTCCTTGTTGGTGGAGCTTCTCTCAAGCCAGAGTTTGTGGATATTATTAATGCCAAACACTGAAGCGGCCTGAGGAGCAGTCCCTTGTGGTTCAGAGCAAGAAATGGAAGCAAGAAGGGACCTTTCATTGCACATGTCTTAGTACAGAGGCCTCCTCTGAGGCTTTCCCCCTCCACGGTCATTGTTCTAGCTGTGCTGCTAACCCCCACCACCATGTTGGAGTCTGTTAGTGGGACCCTGTCTCAGCAGAGTCTTGACAGCCTCCTCTCTGAATTGGCAAAATCCTTGGTTGCCTGTTGAGCCCACATTCAATTGGGCCAGTGTCTCCCTTTTTCCCTGCAGTTCTGCAGGGAGAGAGGCCCACTGGTGCTGGGGGAAGGAAAAAGGAATTAGTCTCTTGCATCCTTTAGCTCCATCAGCAAGGAGCCTGTCAGCTTAGACCCTTGTGAGATGTCTGACCTCACCTGTGTCCCATACTGAACAATAAATGAAGAAAAGAAAAAGCAAATGTGTCCTGGATCTTATTCAGAACCAGCTGGGGACAGGCAGTGTACAGAACTTATTACTTATGGAGGTAACTGGTTGCAGAGAAGGTAGCATGGGGTTTGTGGGCTTTTTTTTGAGGGCCCACCACTGCCCCAGTAGGCATTGCAGAGGTTCAACATGCATCTTGCTATCATAGGTTTCACCTGCAGCATGCTGTGAGCATCTTGTTCCTCTCCTGTTACAGCTCTTCTGGGCCCATGGTGACTTCTGTGCATCTCTGTACCAGGAGCTGCCCCACTAGTGAGCTGCTCTTTCCAGACAGGCTTGATAACATGCTCATCCCTGCTCTCTTTGCTTGGGAAGACTGGTAATTGACTTTGCTGCTCATTAAATGTGGAGCAGGGCAGCTCCCTCTTTATGCAGGGAAGGGTTTTTTTTTTTTTTAGGCCAATGTGCTGAGGCTGTGCTTGCTGCCTGCTTTCAGCTGTGGGCTGATGGGTGAGAAAGCAAGATGAGATATTATTTCCCAGCTGCTACACCAGCTAGGAGGCTTTAGGTAGCACTAAGGGTAATGAAAAAGGAAGTGCCTCACAAGGAGGAGCTTAGCTGTAAGGCAGTACGTCCTTGGGAGCCTGTGGGCAGTGCTCTGGTATGGAGCAGACGTGCAGAGGGTGACTCGGTTTGTTAATGCACAGCTGAGAGATCCCCTCCCACTTGATGTTACTGGTCTGCAGGAGCGGCATGTCCCTCCCCTTACCCTGCTAGCGCCACCCGAGGAATGAAAGCAAACCCGATAATGCTGCGGGTCCCCCTGCTCTGCTGAAGGGGTCCCTCTCAGCTGGAAAGGAGGGGGAGAGGAGCTCCCAGCCCTTCAGGGGACATCTTCCTCGGGCGGGGCCGGTGCCGGGCAGCTGCCGGTTCTGCGGGTGGTGCTGGCGCGCCCCCGGGCGGCCGCGGAGCCCTCCGCCGCCTGAGCCTGGGGGGGGCTGGGCTGAAATGGCGCTGAAACCGGCCTCGGGTTTGGCACCGGAGTCAGCGTGACTCGGTAGGGCCACGAACTGCGCCTAAGGCTGCCCGGAGCCGGGGTCGCTTGCAGGCGTCGGCCACGGGCTGTATCGCGGTTGTCGGTGCCTGCTCCTGCCCAGCCCTGCCCACAGAGCTAGGCAACAACCCAGGAGAGTGACCTACATAGAAAAAAAAAAAAACAGATGGGAGCCAAGCATTGATTTTGCTGCTTTGAGGAGAATAGAGAGGCATGAAAGCATTCGTTTAATGAGGAATAAACTCATGGAAAATAATTCCTGCATCAGCAGGAATGCCAGATCTTGTTTTTCTTCTTTTTGTCTGCTTTCTGGCAGGACTAGAGCTCTGTGGAGTGGAAATACTGCCAGATCCTCAATGCAAATTGTAATGGTTGGATCTTAAACAGGTTGCTGTTGAGAAAAATGCATTATGCCAGATGTGATGGCCTGAGAGAGGCTACTGCAGCTCCATGTCCTCAGCCCCAACCAGCAGCCAAGCTGAGCTTGTGTTCCCAGTAGGTACACACACACATCCCCCCCCCATATATACACATATACACAGATGGCCACACAGAGCACTCAGATGAACACACCACCAGCAGCCTCATCCCACCCCCTCCTCTGGCTGAGCAGGATGGAGGTGCGCTAGTGAGTGTGCATATATATATGTATTTATACATATATATATACACACATACACGCACATATGTACAATGTAGCAGCTGGGCTCAGGCAGTCTACCCAGTAGCTGCCCTTCAATCTCAGTCTCTCCGTGCCTTCTGGTCCCCTTAGTACCCAGCTCCCCTATGGTGCTCAGGCCCCTCAACCCCCTAAGGGACCCCCAGGCCCCCCAGCCTCTTCAGCAGCTGCTGTGACTCCCTCAGCCCCCTGGCAGCCGGCTCCTCCCTTGCAGCCCCCTCCCAGACCCCAGGCCCCCTTGCCAGCTGGTCCGGCTGCACCCTCGCTGCTGCTGACACACTGGTCTGCACACACATGCCCATGGGCACACGGGCCCCAAGACCCAGCCCAGCCGATGGCATCCAGACCCGCATGCACCCCTTGCATGTGGTAATAAGAGTCCCTCGCCCAAGGCAAAGTGAGAAAGGAGTTCAATGAGAAGATGGGACAGCGCAGGGCATGGCCAGAGAAACCATCTCAAATCATTTACATGCAACCAGCCTGTTTTATTCCTGTACCCCTCTGTTTTCCCACACTCATTCCTCCACAAATCACCTAGACTCCTCCCTTTCCCACCTTTGGGTTCTCCCCTAAGCATCCCCTAATCAGTCCTGTGCAATCCCCAAACACTCTTCCCCTGCATCCCGTCGTGTATATGCAGCGACCCCCCAGCCCTAAAGGTGCCCTGGGGCTGAGGCTCCCCTGGGATAGCCCCGGGAGGGGCCCGGACAAGGTGTCCCTTCATCTGAGTCCATAATTTGGGTTCTCATCTGCCATCATGCCCCTGTGCTCCTTGAGATGGGCCTTTGGTGGTCTGATGGCTCCTGGGATGGGCCTGGGAGCAGCCCAGCAGGGTGCTGTTTGGGCTGCCCCTCCTGCTGTCATCTCCTTGTGCTCTTTTTTCATAGAATCATAGAATCATAGAATGGTTTGGGTTGGAAGGGACCTCAAAGATCATCTAGTTCCAACCCCCCTGCTACAGGCAGGGACACCCTCCACTAGACCACGTTGCCCAAAGCCTCATCCTTTTGGGTGTGCAGATGAGCTTTTGTCACCTCCCTAATGATCATTATAGTTAGGTTTGGGATCTTTATATATATATATAACCTAAATAAAATTTCTCTCTTCTAAAGATTTGGGTTTTCTTGAATAATTTCTCTTGTTTCTTGTAAGTTCTTTGGTCATCTACAACCAAGGCAGTTGAGCCATATGTTCCTGTTGTAAGACCATATAAAACATGTGCATAGAGGTGCACATGACTTCTACCAGTCCATTCTTCAGCATAAAGGGATGAGGGATGGGAAGAAAAGCATGTTGTCACTCTTCCTCCAGTGCTGATTTGCTGAAGGGCTCCTTAAAGCCTTGGAAAGCAAAGGCAAGAGGAGCTGGAATGCTTTATGTGTAGAGGGGTTTTTTTTGCAGGGGATTTAGTGGAAAACAACATCATAGGCAGGTTAATGACCAGGGACTGAATTCAGATGGGACAAGTGTAGCACAGGAGAAGAGATCAGCACTGGGGACTCAAGTGGGACAAGGCAGGGGAGATGGGCAGCAGCTTGCTGTGCAGCCCTGAGCAGAGCGGGGTGCTTTGCAGGAGGGGTGAGGGTTGGCACATGCGCTGCAACAGCGTGAGACTCGTGTCTGATGGTTGTGCATCCACCTCAGCTTGGACCAGGTTACCTAACACTGACGTTGCCCGGGGGCTGCAAAGGAGCAAAGTGCACTGGAGGGAAAGGGAGCAGGGCCTTGGACTTTGGTACTAACTATGAAATACTGGCGTCTGTTACCTCTGAGCAGCATTCTTGGCTGGTAAACACCCAGCTCTGCTCAGCAGCCGACGGGGGCACAGCCACCCGCCCGCCCGCGGGTGCCAAAGCTGGGCAGGCACCGATGCCATCTGCTGGGTACTCGCAGCCTCAGCCCTCCCCAGCCTGGAGGAGAGAGCTGAAGCAGCATCACCTGCAGCAGGTAGGGACACTGTACCCCAAAAGCCACTTCCTGGCATCTGGGAGATCGTGTCACAGGAGGTTTCACATGGAGCCTAATTAATATGTTGAGCTGAATTAAACATTTACCGTATGGAATGTCTTTTCTCAGAGAAACTCACCACTTGAGCGACCACCACCCCATGCAGCCCAGCCTAACTTTGAAGCCAGATCCATTTTGAGCTGGGGTGTAGACAGGATGACCTCCAGTGGTCCCTTCCCACCAAAATGATCACTCAGCTCTCTGGATACACTCCTAGTAACTGCGGATGTCACCCAGCTAGGAAGGGCTGGGAGCACTTGGGAAGGTAGAGTAGGATCACAAAGCATTTCTGATGAAGGAGAGGCATGCTCTGAGCTTTCCACGTGGAATTTAATACCAAAAATGATAAGCTATTGCAGTTGGAGCAGCCAACTAATGCAAGTGGTCAGCTGGGAGGAGTGTTACCAGCAAGATGATGAAAAGAAACCACAGGGAGCATGGAAGGCTGACGATCTGTAAATCAGCAGTGCACACATTGCTGCAGGAAATCGAGCGTTAGCTGCGGGATGCACTAACCGGAACACTGCCTGTGAAATACAAGAAGTCTTTTTTGCAGAGGTTTACTCAAAGCTGACAAGACTCTGGATCTCACATTTTCCCCGTCTGAGGGAGTAGAAAGGCCCAGAGTCAGGAGACGAGGATAAATCTGGTGAGAGAAGGGGAAAGCCCAGAGGATGAGGCCTGTGTGGCTGAGGCAGAAGCCCAGAGTGCCTGCATCACCTTGCACCACCGTACAACACCCCTCAGCTCCCTGCAGCACCGCTGCGCCGGCGCAAGAAGCAACCACCCCCCCGCCCCGTCGCTGTCACTCAGTGCGGTTGCTATGGCAGTGGCGCCGGGCCCCGCCTCCCCGGTTTCCATGGCAGCGGGGCGCCGCGGCCCGCGCAGCGCAGGTTGGCGGTCGCCGCCAGGCCTGAGGGAGCTCCGTCAGCGGGGCGGGAAGCGGGGCCTGTGGGGATGGAGGGCGAGGAGGGAGAGCAGGCGGAGGAGGAGGCGCTGTCGGAGCAGGAGGGGGAAGAACAGGTGAGGGTGGGGGGCTCAGCACCTTCTGGCTGTGGTTAGGCCAGCGCTGGCGTTGTGCTCTCTCCTTCTCTCCCAGGTGCCGGCCCCATGTGCCCTGACGGAGGAAGTCCTGAAGGAAGGTCTCTCTCTCCTTTGTAAGACTGGCAATGGCCTGGCCCACGCCTATGTGAAATTTGAAGCCAAATACAAGTGAGTGTGCAACACCTGCCCCAGGAGGCCTCTTCCTCCCTGAGCTCCCCATGGAGCAGCTGTGCTGTAAGACCACTGGTGACCAGCCGTGTGGGGCAGAAACGTTTCCAGGCCATGTTCTCTGGCTGTCTGGCTTCCAGTCTGTGCCTCAGCATAGCTTATCCATCCTCAGCCCTGAGCTGGGGACTACCTCCAGCCAGATACGCTGGTGGGGACATCAGTGTCCTCCTAGATGGAGGGGAGCCTGCCCATGGCTCTGAGCTGTGGTCTCCTGGGGGGACCTGAACAGGTTGACCTCCCCACAGTCACTTTGAGAAATATCCGTTAAGCATCTCTCCTGTTATCTGCTAACCTGCAAGGCATGTGCTTGTAAGTACAGTGCCACAATGGCCTCAGGACAGTTCGGAGCCTTAGCCCCATCAGTACACCCACATAACCCTAGACCTAACTGACAGGCCTCAGTAAGACTGTGTCTTTCAGCAGCCTCAGAAGTATCTCAACCAGCTTTTTCCCACTAGGAAAGTCCTTCCACACAGTCCTTGGTGTTTCCACTACTGTTTAACAGACCCACCCCCCCAAACTTATCTTCTTTTCTGCTCTGGTTCTGGCCTCTCCTGACAGATACAATTCAATGGGAATAAGTACTCCCTGTGCCAGGAAAGCAGGTCAAATCTTACCATTCAGCCTTCTTTACAAACTGTTTGGCCTGTCCCTGTCACCTGCCTTTTTCTTCCTTCTCTCCAGCAAGGCTTCCTAGGACAGCAAAGAAGTGGGAGAGGAGGATGCCCTCCCTCCAGCAGTGGCAAGGAGCAAACCGAAAGCTGGTAGCAGGGGGAAATATGAGAAATATTTTATTCACATCTTCCCTCCCACAGGGACTTGACAGACATCAGCCTCCTTGAATGCTTCATTCACCTGCGATATGTGGATTTGTCAGAGAACAAGCTGCAGGATTTGTCTCCACTGAGCAACCTAACCCACCTGCTTTGGCTGAAGGTGGATGGGAATCTGCTTACCAGTGCGAGCATGGAGGAGCTGCCCTACCTCCAGATCATCAGCTTTGCTCACAACCGCATCAAGGATATGGAGGGCATTACTCACCCCTGCTTAGCCAGCCTCAGCCTGAAAGGTGAACCAGACCACCTCTCTTCATTCCCGTTCCCATAGAACACTCTTTTTGGGTGGGATTAACTTTCTCATTGTTTCTTCCTCCTCTGGCACTCAGGAAATAAAATCCAGACAGCGCTGGGCCTGAGTCACGGCAAATTGTTCAGTCTGCAAATCCTGGAGCTGCGAGGAAACAAGCTAGAGAGCACAGCAGGGCTCAGTCTTCCCAAGCTCAAGAACCTCTATCTGGTAAGGGGTCAGCCAGCTTGGGGAGTGGGACAGAGCTGCTGCAGAGCCTGGGACCTCCAGTCAGTGGGAGGAGAGGAAGAGGCTCTCACTTTCAAAGCAGGATAATTTCTGTGCTAGCCCGTTCAGTTCAATCTTCTCAGCCTGAGAGAGAAATAGATTTCAGAGAGCTAAAGAGACAAAATCACTTATTTGAGGTAACTCCTTCTATGCTGTCTGTCCAGATAGTGCAAAGGCAGTCTGACCACTGACCAGTAATTCCTCTGCAGAGAGTGGGGGAGGTGGTAGCGTTCAGTGCACCGGGTTCTTCCCTCCTGTCCTCCTACCGGAAAGAGGTATTCTGTTCTGGCAGCGCTAGGCAAGCCTGTATTCCCTGTGTCCCAGGACCCTGGAGGTCAGTGGGGAAAGCAACAGGTTTGCTCTGGGTGATAGGGGGAGGTGATGCCTTTCTTCTCTCTGATGAGCCTAATCAAATACTGGTTTAAAACCAGCACAATTATATAATTCACACTTTCAGCTGCCAAAAAAGAAACTGATTGAACATCATAATGAAACTAAGATAGGAGTGACGTGGTTTAGGCCCAGCCGGCAGCTGAGTGCCACTCGCTCACCCCTCCCCCAGCGGGATGGGGAGGAGAACAGAAAAACAACGTCAAAGCCTCGAGGGTTGGGATAAGGGCATTTTACTGGGACAGCAAGGGAGAGGGAAAACAATCAACAACAGTACTGATAACAGATATTCGCAATGGGTGATAACAGAGAACAATTTACCAATGATCCAACAACCGGACCAACTGGACACTCAGCCCGGCGAAACCACACCATGCCCTCCCCTGCCTGACTAGCCCACCTTTTATGGTGAGCATGATGTCACATGGTATGGAATAGCCCCCCCCCCCCCCCCTTGGGTCACCTGTCCTGGCTTCTTGTCAAATTAACTCCATCCTTGCCAGAACCAGGACAGGGAGAAGCAATTTCCTAATATCATAAACAATTGCTTCAGGGAACATTTACTCCTAGAGACACAAGTGAAGAAAGTATGTGTGGCTTAGTCCCATGCATCACACAGTGCTACAGCTTGCAAAGACTAGATAGATGTCCTGAGTCACTACCTCTTAAAAAGCAATTAAAGATGATAAAGGCTTTGAAAAGCTATATGGTTTCTTTTCATCAAGACTCCCTGGCAGAAAACACTGTGGAGATTTGCTTGCTGAGATTGCCTGCAATTTTCTGTTGGAAAACTGAGATTTTGGGACTAGACGTGCTCGAAAAAGGGGTGAAGTGGATAAGTCACTAGATACAATACAGGATTTCACAGTAAAACCGGTCACTTTAGTGAATGATTAGAGAGAAGCGAACACTAGAAAAAACTAGAAAAACTGACTCATTTCTCAGGAATTTTTGGGGCTCGAATTTGTGTTCCATGTCCACCTACTCATTAAATCATTTTGGAGGGGAGTCTCTCCCAGTAGCACCTTGCTTTCTGTATAAAGATTTTGGTATTACATGAGCCATGGCTAGATGTAACTGATGCCTCAAGACAAAGGGTTCAATTTAAAGCAACCAAACCGAATTTGGTTAATGTATGACATAGTTGCAGATGAAATTTAGCTTTAAAAAAGTTATACCTACTAGCAGAAAGACTATGAGCTGGCTGTGTACCATGTGGCACTTGTCTCGGTTTGAGGATCACTGCTGTCAGTAGGGGTCTGTTGGTTCTTGGTCATTGTGCAGCAGCAGCGACAAAGGCTACCTAGAGCAAGGCCAGGTATGCAGGAAGGGGAGAGGGAAGCACAGGGAACATATTACAGTAGCTTTCCATAAGAAATGGTGGCATCATGTCTATGTGAAGAACTGGTGTCTAAGGTAAGGTGACAATGTTGTCATTTAATTAACGGTGTCATAGGAAATGTTATTTGATTTGGGGAAAAAACCCCCAACCCCTCAAAAAAAATCCATTCTGCATTGTGCTGTTAGTGCTTGCAGGGCCAGAGCCATTAAAACTATTCACACTGAAGTAATGAAAAAAGTGAGAGTGATGGGAGGTTACTATTCATTTTACAGACCAGTGGTCTGTGAGCTCCCCACCCTACTTCCCACACCAGCTCCTGATTTCCTCTGAAGTACAATGTACTAATCCTTCCTGGTTGTTAAATCTGTTCGCACAACCTTCGCTAAATCGCCGACTTTCCTCTTTTTGTCCTTGTGTTACCCGCTTTACTTGGCCCAGCTAGTCCAGACTTTTCCTTGTCAGGTTTCCATTAGAGACCTCATTTTCTACAAACACTCCTTTTCCTGAGTGACCCAGTCCTAAACTGTTCTCTTATCCCACCAGTTCAGCCTGTGCCCCTTTCATTAGTCTTGAGCGTTGGCCATGTCACTGCCTGGGTACTAACAAGGAACAGAGAGCACAACAGCACCTCTCTCCCCATTTCCTGTGCAGGTATCTGCATCCTTAGAGACTGCAGCCCTGAGCCACAATCACAAGTGAAGCCCTGCGCAGCTCCAGGCTGGAGAACATGGGCCGGGAGGTTGTATTTACCGGGGATGTTCCAAATTTGGCTGCACAAGGCTTTGAGCAGCCGGACCTAACATTGGTGCTAGCACTGCGGTGAGCCCAGGCTTGGGCAGGAGACCTCTAGTGGTCTTTTCCATCTGAGACTCCCCTGTGAAACTATTGCTGAAATTCAGAGCTTCGTATTTACCGTCTCATAACTTACATCACAGTGAAGGGAATTAAATTCAATGATGGGGAATTTTGAACTGATAGGACACATTCTTCCTGCTGCAAGGTTGCAAGAAGGTGCACTTATGGATGGATCACAACAATTATACCAGGAAATGCTTAAAATTAAACTAACAAACCCCACCCACCTGCAACCTCTCTCAGGACCACTCAGCCTGCTTCTGCTCCTAGAGGAATAGAAAGGGAGACTTCTTGGTAATAGATTTCCCCCACAAGAGAAGCAGCTGACAGTGGAAGATCCCTGGACTGCCTGGACTATGTGACTGAGAGGGGCTTGTTATTCATCCTTTAAATACACTTGTTTCAGGCTCAGGTTCATGCTTTTCCCTCCATGCTGTTACTCTCTGAGGCCTCACTGCCATGGAAGGGGGTCTGTGCTGGCAGTGGGTGGTTTTGTCTCGGTCACCAAGTGATGCTACAGGGAACACTTTTTCAGCAAATTTTTGGTCCTTGAATCTTTCAGATTCAGATGGTTAGAACCCATTTGGGCAAGACTCTGAGTAACCTGATCTAGCTTCAGAGAAGGCTGTTATGAGTGGTAGGGAGTCTGAAGGGTAGAAAGAGCTTTAAAGGCCAGAAATAACTGCTGTTTCTTTTCCTGTGTGTCTCCTTTTCCCTTCTCTTTTACTTCCTCCCTGGTGCTCAGGCCCAGAATGCCATTAGAAGCCTTGAAGGCCTTGAGGGGCTAGGGCAGCTGACAACTCTGCACCTGCGGGACAACCAGCTTGAGACCCTGGATGGATTCTGTAGTAGCATGAAGTGCCTGCAGTACCTCAATCTACGGTAGGTCCTCCCTGCTCTCTGTCAGGACAAGAGACTCCTTCATCAGGCTATACTCCCATTTAGGTCTTTAGGATTTTCTGGTTCATTTGGAAGTTGAAGACCTGATGGGGATGGGTTGATCTTCGCCGTTGTTAACTGGTGTTCAGTGCTCAGCTTTCTAGCAGTATAACAGCCAGGACCTTTCCTGGCCTTCTCAGAAAACAGCTACCTCTTCAGTCACTCTCAGACCCCACCTCATATTTTTTCTTCCTTGCTATAGCTCCTTGGGATCCCTCTCTGCGTGTTCTCTGTGTCCTGGACATGACTGCAAGTGCCCTTTCCTTTTTGGCATTTGCCATACAGGGCAATGGTGATATCAGACGATTCAGTGGTCTGTTTGAGCACAGAGAAATCCAGAGATGTCCCTTTTGTCCCTCAGTCTGGGGAGCTGCAGACAGATCTGGATCTTAGATCACAGGTGTGTTGTCTAAGGTCTATGGTCTATCATGCTGCTAAGTTTTGCTTTGTCTGTCTTGTCAGCCTTAAGTTCCAAAGGGACCTCACTACTTGCATGTGTCTCTTTCCCCTGCCCTTGGTGCTTCCTCTTCTTCAGGAACAATGGCATCAATAGCCTTCAGGAGGTGGCAAAACTGCAGGTCCTCCCCATGCTGCAGGCACTGGTGCTGTTGGACAATCCATGCTCTGATGAACCCAGTTACCGGCTGGAGGTCCTGGTCCTGCTGCCACACCTGCAACGCCTCGACAAGGAATTATTTGAGCAAGATGAGCGAGCAGAGGCAAACAAAATCCGTCAGGAAAGGCAGGAGGAAGAAAAGGTGGGAATAGAATGGTGGGGAGAGGAGAAGTGAAGGGAAAGAGACAGGATCAAGCATGCTGATCAAGCCTCTCCTCCTCTAGATTACATGAGGAGAAGGCTGAAGGAGGTCAGTCCCAAGGGCAGAGGAGCCTGCAGCACAGGCCGGGCTTCGCAACCTGATTGCGATGGCCAGCATCGCAATCCTACTGCCATTCCTGACCCCGCTAGCAGAATTGAGCAGCAAAAGGGGAAAAGAAGTCAGGCATGGACTTGTTTAACTTCTCCTTCATTCCTTCTTCAGGAAATGGAAGGATCTCTCCAGGGTGATGTGACTGAGTGACCCTCAGTTTTAATACCTCTTCCCAGAGCAAGTCAAGACTTGGAAACGCCTTCCCCGCCATGCGAGCAGCTGGGAAAGTGAGACCTGCAGGTAGCAGAGCTGCCTTCACCTCATTTTGCCCCTGGAGAAATGGGAAGGGCTACCCACCCTGGTCCTAGAAGCTGCCCTGAGGTACTGCAGTGTTTTTGCAGTCACTGCACTCATATGCTCTATTCTCACTAGACCTGAGAGGGAAGAGGGGAAAGGGGAGAGTTACAGGTTCTGTGGTTGGATTTACAGCTCCCAAAAATCCGACAAGATTTTCTGATTTGAATAAAAATAATGAGCCTGGAGTGACTGGAATTGTTTATCCTGCACACCCACTCCTATTCCCTGGCTCTCTCACCCTCCTCTGTCTATGTCTATCCCCTGTCTCTCTCTCCCTCTCCATCCTCTACGTGCTGTTTGCAAAGCTTTGCTAAATCCTGACTCATCGCAGCTCTGGGTCACATGCTGCTGTCCCGGCCCTATCAGGGGCGTCTCCATCCTGCTGCTGCCACCGCCGTTGGCTTAGAGGACACATCATCTCCCCTTGAGGTCCTGCATCCCTCCTCAGCTTCGTCCTCTCTCCTTTCTACCAGCACTTTCTCAATCTCTCGTTCACCCCTGGCCTAGGAAGGTAAGTGTCTCCCCACGGCCAGCACCCCCCTCACCGCATGCATGTTTCTGCTTCCCACCCTGTGCCCTCCAAACCCCACAGGCACTTTGGGGTCCCTGACGGAGAAGGACCACGGTGAGCGGCATTAACAACTAAACTCCCCTCACTTCCTCCCCCTGCTCCTCCCACCTCTTTCTCCTCACCCCCACCCTTCTCACTTTTCTTTCATATTTTAATTTCAGGTACTCCCTCCTTCCCTACCCCCGGCTAGCATCGTTTCAGATGTGAATATAGGGAATTGCAGGAGGGGGGCAACCAGCAAGGCTAGGCAGTGCTCCCAAGGGCATTGCCGGGAAGCGCGGCGGGATGGAGCTGGACCTGGGGGAGGGGGGTGGCAGTGGGGAGGAGGCAAAGCTCAATTTTGGGGAAAGGACCCAGCCTCAGAGCAGACCAGCCCCCCCTGTCCCGGGTCTCCTGAGGTGTTGACATAAACACGGGCACTCAGCCGGGTCCCAGGGAGAGGGAGGGAGGAGAGGGGATGTTTTCTTATCTGCACAGCCCCACACCACACGGGGGCGGGGGGGGGGGCAGCAGGGAGAGGAGGTGACAGTCAAGCAAGCACTAGCTGCATCAGCCACCACACTGCAGCAGTGCGGGCTTCCTGGGAGCAGTGCCCAGCCCAGGGGAATCGCAGTGGCGAGACGATGCCCTGGCGACACGCAGTGCCACGAAGCAGTGCCCACAGGAAGGCAGCGTGGCAGTGACAGTCTCCCGGGGCACTCTGCCCAGCCCCTGTTCAAGGGAGGCTGCCCAGCCTCCAGCCTGGCTCCTCTCTCCTCCTCACTGTGGTCTACGGGCTCTCGACTATGGCTCCATCCCAATCCCTTATCCCAGCTTATCCGCCTCTGACCTCCTTTCAGGACAGTGCAGCTGATGCCAGGGATTTCAGGGTGCTTCTTTGCACTGCTCAAATGCGGGGGGACACAGGGCAGCAACACAAATGGAGAAAGGGGTGTGAAGGACTAGAGAGATCAAGTGAGTGATGGGGTGGGGCAGGCAAGGCTGGATTTGGGTTTGTCATTTGGCTTCCTTGGAGCTGGCCCCAACAGGGGCAGGTGGATGCGGGCAGAGGGATGTGAGTGACCACGGGCAACATGACCACATAAGCAGAGAGGCACTGCATCTGGCACAGGTCTTGCTGTCAAAGATAATTTTAATGGGGTCCTGTTCCCCTCTCCCCCACGGAGGCTGTTGGGGCATGGCCAGGGCACTGCTGCAAAGGAAGCTTGCAGCTGCAGAGGCACAGCTCTGGAGGAAGTTCCCGCGGTGTGTGCCAGATGGCGTGAGGAGCGCTGCCAAAGCGGCTGATGGGGGATCCCAGCCCAGATGGACATAGTGGAGGGGCCTGCGCAGGCTCCAGAGAGCTCTGGTGTCGCGGACTGAAATGCCCCAGTACAGGAAGCTCTTGCTGAAACTTCAGAGCAGCGTGATTTCCTCACACCCGTGTGATTTCCACCCACCCAAGGCAATGGGGGTGACTCCAGCTTCCCCCAGCCTGCTTCTTAGCTCCCCTCAGTGCTATGATGTCCTGTTTGCAGCACCCCACTCACTGCACACACCCTCACCCCATGCTGACCCCCTGTGCTGGCCATACCCCTGCCAGATGCTCACATGCACCATGGCGGGGTTACGTCTGTGGCCCTGTGGTTACCCCAGGTCCAGCCTCTGCACCAAATTTTGCATGGGTCTGGCTCTGCTCAGGGTTGAGTGAATCATCTGTGGGAGTTGTGGGAGGAAACCTGGCAGGGTTGGGGGTGTGGGGTGACATGCACCTTGCTGCTCCTCCCTCTCCAGGGGGATGCAGCTCCCCAGCATCGCACGGCCCCATGGCTGGGGGAATAAGAAGGTGGGATGGCGGGGAAATAGTCGTTTTGGATGCCCTAGAAAGCAAACTTTAGCAAGAGAAGCTCTTTCAAACAGCCATCCTCACCCACCAGCCTGTTTGCCATTTCAGGTTTAACCAGGCGCCCCAAAATGCCGGGTTTCTTCACCCTCCTCATCTGACAGAGATGCCTCCCGGTCTCATCCGTTTCCCCATCACAGGAGCAGAGCCTGTGTTCAGGCAGGGCCAGGTCTCCCTTCCCTTCAGAGCCCTCTCCCGCATGTCTGAGGCACTGTGGCCTTCAGCAAGATGGCTCCTCTGGCTGCTGGCCTCCTCCGCACTCCTGTCACCTCAGCACAGCCTGACCTGGCGGCTCATGGGGGAGATGGGAAGGCTGAGCTGGGTGCTTGGCCAGGGAGTCTGTGAGAGCTGGGCTGGGGCATTTCTCCCCACCACAGGCTGGAGAGGGGCTTAGGGTCCACGCGGGACGGCCATTCCCCTGCCCTGCCCAGCTCTGCCCTGGCAGCGGCCGCGCTCGGCTGGCTCCCTGCCTGCAGCACGTGGACACAGTGGCTGCTCGTTGCCTGGCTCTGGCAGGGACTGTCCTCGCCTCCCAGCAAGGGGAAGGGAGATGCCGGGAGCTCGTGCCCTGTCCTTGGCGCCGGGACCGTGGACGTCTCCCGGCTGCGCCAGCTGATCCCTCCCTCTCTGCTGCCCGCGGATGCTGTGGCACCCTCTGTGTCTCTGCCACCCCAGGTCTTATCAGGAGCCCTCAGAAGGGGCAGCGCTCAGCCGTGGCACAGGGAAAGAGGGGGAGAGAGAGAGCTCCCAGTTTGTCATCTGCAGCAAAGGGACAGAATAAATTCAAATAGATAACCAGTTCCTGGACAAAATGTGGGTAGATTCCCACAATATGGGTTTTAATAGCAATTTCTAAATTTCCTTGAGCCAATAGTTTTAGCTCCAGCTCATAAGGTTTCTCTTCCTTGACATTAGAAGGGTGAGCACCACATCCTGTGGCCTCTCACAGCTGAACATGTCCTGTCCTCTCCACAGACTCACCATGGCAGTTGAGAGGATCCATGCCCGTGAGATCCTGGATTCCCGTGGGAACCCCACCGTTGAGGTGGACCTGTACACACACAAAGGTATGTGGGTGAGGACAAGAGATGGATGGGAAGTCTTGCCCACCCCAGTGGAGCTGGCACTGTATGGCAGCCTGGCATGCTCTGCTGAAAGCACGGAGGGTCTTCTCCAGTGAACCCCCAGCAGACAGCAAGCCAGGGGAAGAGTGCGTGTTCAGCAGCTCCACACATGTGGTGGGCAAATCACAATGAGACAGCTGGCTGCCATGTATGTGAGTTGAGCCATGTGCCTACTAGTAGCAGGGACCGAAATTTTCATTAACGTAAATATATTTACCTTCTTCTTGCATCCCCGTGATGCCCTGCTACAGCTATGCTTTTAGTCCTGGGACACAGTGCAAGTTTGGAAAGACATCCACGGCCATGCTCATGAGGTGGGGAAAGGTTTGTCCCCGAGATCTCTCTGCAGGCATGTGCATGCACATGTGTCTCAACTGGAAGAGCTGCCATCTGCGCTGGGCCCAAAGCTAGTGAGGGGCCAAAGCAGGCATCCGACCAGTCTCTTCCTCCTTCACTGAGGCAGAAACCAAGCCCCAGTCTGAGGGGGAAGCTGCTGGCAGCTGTGGGTCAAGCTGCCTCTGGAACCAGGAGGAGGGCTGAGGAGCCAGACTTCCACCCATCATCTGTAGTTCTGAGATCAGTGTGGACCTCTGGGTACCTGAGATCCAGGTTTCTCAGTCTGGAAGCCCTGGGTGCATTTATTTCTGCCACTCCGGTGCTCCACCTCTGAGAGGTGCTCCACCTCCAAGAAGACCAGTCATGAGCATCCAACCAGCGGGGCCACCCGTTTGCACAAGCAGTTGCCACATCCTTTCCCACAAAAGCAGAACAGAAGCAGGTGCATGAGGTTTTCCCTTCTGTTCACCCTCTGCTCGCCTCACACCCGTGTTTTGCTGTTTCCCAGGCATGTTTCGAGCAGCGGTCCCCAGTGGTGCGTCCACTGGTATCTATGAAGCACTGGAGCTGCGAGACAACGACAAGTCGCGTTTCCTTGGAAAAGGTGGGGAGATGCCTGCTCTGCACCCCGTTCCCGGGGCTGCCTGTGCATGAGGCTCCGCTGGAGGGTACCACTCACCCACTGGCGTGATGTGGATGTGTCCCACTGTCCTCAGGGAGACCATAGAGGCACAGACCTAGTGTAAAGTGAAAGATCTTCCCTCGCTGTCTCCCTCTCTCAGGCTATGGGTCCTCTCCCTCCCTCTTTCCACTTTCCTCTTTGCCTCACACTCTCTCTCTCTCTCTCTCTCTCTCTTTCTCTGTCTCTTCCCTTCTTTAGGGGTCCTGCAAGCCGTGGATCATATCAACAGCACTGTCGCCCCAGCTCTCGTGGGCTCTGTAAGGATTTCTCTTTGTTCTCCCTTGTCCAATGCTTACTCTGGTCCATCTCTGTCCCCTGCTCTCTGTTTCTGCCTCTCTTCATCTCACTCAGTTAACAGACATAGTGATGCTCTCTGTGAACCTGGGTACACCCCTCCTGCCCTCCATGCCTGTATGTGTCCACAGTGATCTTTTCTCTGGACAGAAAGGATTTAACGTTACCTGGTCCACCGCAGCATCTGTTATACCTACCTAGTCCCCTCAATGCTCCATGTAGAGCTCTCTCCCTCTTTCAGGTGTGCTCCTCCTCAGGCACTGAATCTCATCCACATGTCTGTGGCCTCACACCCATTCGTCCCACCCAGCACTCATGGTGTGATGAGCAGTGACCGTACCGTGCAAGGTCTGGCAGCCCCCCTGGCACAGCCTTGCGGAGTGGTGGTACCACATCTGGAACCTGTTTACACCTGAAGACCTGGAGCCTGCTCTGAGGAGAGCTGAGCTGAAGCCACACGTTACACCCCATGCAGCCTGTGGGGGGGTCTGGCTGAGAGACCAGCTCTCTCTACCCCTGAAAAATAGTTGGCCTGGTGGAGGGCTGCCTGTGTTGGGGCTAATCCTGCCCTCCACCTCACTCCTGGGTACGGCTCCATCCAGTCTACGTTCACTTGCTTGGGGTTGAGCATGTACTGTTGTTCTGCCAAGCTTCTGTGTGACCACAGCACCACAAAGCTCCCTGGAAGCTGCCAAAAGGCTGGGTAAATCCCCAAGGGAGTCCTGTGTCCCCAGCAATGCGTGGCCTTGCCTGGGCTGCAGCTGATGCCCTCTCCAGCGTGGGTACATCTACACTACACTGCAGCAGCAGCATCGTGGTTACCTAAGTTGACTAAATACCAAGGCACTAATTTCCAGAGCTTTGTGTGTATATGTTCCCTCACAAGCTAAAAAGGTCCCTGTGCCCCCCCAGCTTCTCCATCAACGCCTCCTTTCCCACACACCAGAGCCAACAGCCCTTCTCAGCCTCCCCTTCTCAAGAGCTGTTTTTTTCTTGCAGGGCCTCTCTGTTGTGGATCAAGAGAAGATAGACAACCTTATGCTTGAGATGGACGGCACAGAGAACAAATGTAATTAATTCTTCTTTTTTGGCCTGGGAAATAAAGAGCATGGGAGGCTGCAGGGCTGGAGTGGGGGGTCCTATCAGAGCTGTGGTGACCCCAAGGCTGGGCTGGCAAGGGCTGGGCAGGAGGCTGCTGCCTGAGAAGCCTAACTCCTCCTTGGTTTTGCCCACAGCCAAGTTTGGTGCCAATGCTATCCTGGGAGTTTCGCTGGCTGTGTGCAAGGCAGGAGCTGCAGAGAAGGATGTCCCCCTGTACCGGCACATTGCTGACCTGGCTGGCAACTCTGATCTCATCCTTCCTGTGCCAGTAAGACTCCTCCATCCTTGACATCCACCTTCAGAAACTCCAAAAGAAACTTGAAAGGGTGTGTTGGGAGGTAGAGAAGGAAGGGATGTAGGACTGAAACATCAGCTGAGTGCACTGCACTCGTCAAGGAAGCAAACCAAGGCCTGAGATTTGTCAGGTTTCAATATAGAAAAGAGGGGCCTGAGGTGGATATGGTGGAGGTTGTGGTGGGGCTTTACTCAGGATCTCACTCAGCACAAGAACCAGAGGACATCATATGAACCCTCTGGTGCACAGTTCAAAATAAGGGCATACGTGTCTTCACACCAGGGGTAGCTGCCCTGTGAAACTCATTCATAAAGGGCATTGTGGATGCTAAAATTTTCTCAGAGTCAAGGAGAAAGGTCCTGGAAGAGAGATGGACATAGCATTGCTGATAAACACACAGATAAACACATACAGCTCGGGAGATCTCTGAGAGGGAAAGAGGTGGGAAAGTCCTCCCCAACCATTTGCTTTGAGCCACTATTGGAAGGAAGACCCCGGGGCTTACGTGCCTTTGGTCTGATGCATTGTCGCTGATGTGTTATGTTACCCTGTGGGATGTGGCATGAATGGGCATGGTGACTCACCTGAGAGCCTCCTCTAGGTGGTGCCAAGACCGGTTCCTTCAGCTCTGATTCTCTTATGGGCTCTTCCAGGCTTTCAATGTGATCAACGGAGGTTCCCATGCAGGCAACAAACTGGCCATGCAGGAGTTCATGATCTTGCCTGTGGGAGCTGAAAGCTTCCGCGATGCCATGCGCATCGGGGCTGAAGTCTATCACAACCTCAAGAGCGTCATCAAGGAGAAATATGGTAAAGATGCTACCAATGTGGGTGATGAGGGAGGCTTTGCCCCCAACATCCTGGAAAACAGTGAAGGTGAGAGCCTTACAGAGATGGAGTACCCCTGACTGCAATGCTGTGGTTTCCTATACCCAGCTCACAGCATTCCCCAAAGATTGGTTCAAAATATGATGCCTCAGTGTCATTGACTTCCTGTGTTAGGGAATGGTTTCTAAGCTCCTTCTCCATGGGGTGGCCTTGATCTGTCACAATCCCTCCATACAAACCTTTCATGCATGTGCACACTTTTCCAAGGCCTTCTCCCAACTTGTCTCTGGGCTGTAGGATTGTATTTCAATTACTCCTCATCCCTTTGGACGTGACCTCCATAGCTCCTTGGCATGTTTCTTTTGTGCTCTGGGCTCCTTTCTACCTCTCCCATCACACCATCAGACTCTCAGTGTCTCTCAGGACCCTCCCAAGGGAGATTCCCACTGAAAGGCAGAGCTCTCTCCATGGGCTGACTCTCCTGACTGCAACTCTCCTCCTTCCAGCTCTGGAGCTCCTCAAGGAAGCTATTGACAAGGCAGGCTACACAGACAAGATTGTCATTGGTATGGATGTGGCAGCCTCCGAGTTCTACCGTGATGGCAAATATGACCTGGACTTCAAGTCCCCAGATGACCCAAGCCGCTACATTTCTGCAGATGAGCTGGGCGACCTCTACCAAAGCTTTGTACGTGATTATCCAGGTAAGCTGCTGTGCTTGGCAGTAGGGACTGGTGTTGCATACTTAACAGGCGCATCCCCTCTGTGTTTTTGGGGTGGGAAGGGAGGCAGCTTTGACTCATGTTTCTTCTGTTGTCCCTTCAGTGGTCTCCATTGAGGATCCCTTTGACCAAGATGACTGGGAGGCCTGGTCTAAGTTCACGGCCAATGTGGGGATTCAGATAGTGGGAGATGACCTGACGGTGACGAACCCCAAGCGCATTGAGCGAGCTGTTGAAGAGAAGGCCTGCAACTGCCTCCTGCTCAAAGTCAACCAGATTGGATCTGTCACGGAGGCCATCCAAGCGTAAGTCCAGCCTGTTGCCCTCGTTGTCCTGTGAAAGGGTTGGTAATGAACCACAGCAGGGTGTCATGCTATCCATTGGATGAACAGACTTTTGTCTCTACCAGAGTGTAGGATGCTGAGGGTGGGAGGAGAAGATGCCTGGATCTCACCCTGTGCAGATGGTGGTTATAGGAGTGGGAGCTGCTGACTGCGTTTCTTGCTCCTTGCAGCTGCAAGCTGGCCCAGGAGAATGGCTGGGGGGTGATGGTGAGCCACCGATCTGGAGAGACCGAAGACACCTTCATTGCTGATCTGGTTGTAGGACTGTGCACCGGGCAGGTAGGTGAGACCCAGGCCATGCACAGGCCTGGAGGAAAGCGAAGGGATGTGAAGATACAATCCCCTGCCCCACCATGGGAAACTGGTGCAAGTCATAAAAGTGTCTTACAGTGTTTGTTTTGGGGAATGCTTTACAGATAAAGACGGGTGCTCCCTGCAGGTCTGAACGCCTGGCTAAATACAACCAGCTCATGAGGTAAGGGGCTCCAAGGATGAAAACGTGAAAGAGAGAATGGGGGAGTGACTAATTGGGGTGGGAGAAATTGAAAGCCCAAGGGTATATGGGGCTTGTGGGGGAAAGATAAGGCACAGAGATGACAGTAGGATCCCAGGGAGATGCCTGGCGCAGACTCCTTCCCTCCACCTTGGCGTGAGGGTGCAGCCCCACGGGCACAGCAGCTGGCAGGAGCTGAGCTCCTCCCATCCATGTCAGCCTCCTGTGGATGCACCGCCTCTCCAGTGCCCTGGTGCCTCCGATGTGCCCTCGCAGCAAGGGCCTGATGTTTGCTGTCTCTCTCTCTGTCCTGCAGGATTGAGGAAGAGCTTGGCGATGAAGCACGCTTTGCTGGACACAACTTTCGCAACCCAAGTGTTCTTTGAACATTGTCCCCAGGGCACAGCCATCCTGCTGCTCTTTCCCACCTCACAGACTCTGAAGCCCCCTTCCCTCCACTGCTCCCTTTTTTGCTCTTTCTCCCCCTTCGCCACCTACCTCCCTCTCACCTCAAACCCCCTCGAGTTCAGGTGTCCCCGGATAGATGTACCCAGGTGAAGGACGAGAGAGAGGCCTCTACCCTGTCCCTTGCTTTGGGATCATAAGCATTTCTGGATCTAGGCATTGTGTGTCTTTTGTTTTTTGTGCAGGACCACACCTGAGCCACTCTGTTCCCATGTTAGACTACGGGAGCATGCTGCCCGGTGTGTTTCCCTTGTGCACTGAAGCATGTGCGGTGAACATACGTGCGTCGGCTGGTGTGTTTGGGCAAGTGTCGCACCTGTAGCTGTGTCCGGATGAGTGTCACCAGTGGCTCGCTCTCGTTGTGCATGTGTGTAGGTTTATGTGTACTGGCCTATGGCGTCCTTGTGCCCCAGGCGTGTGTTTGCGCTGAGCCCTGGTGGGACCCGAGCGTCGCTTCCCTCCACCCCGAGTGCTTGGCTGTGTTGGGCTGTGCTTGCCAGCAGCTTAGCGTTGAAGTGCACTGCTGTCCCTCACTGGGTGTGCGTGTGTGTGCGTGCTGTCAGTCTCCGGGTCAGCACATAGTACTGTGGGCGATATATTAAAACACATCCGTAAACAAACCCGTGCTCTCATTTGCTTCTCGTGATCTTTTTCTCTCTGTTCCCTTCCCTCTTGCACTCCTTCACCTTCTCCTCTGCCCATAATGTCTGCTTCACCTTCTGGACAGCCCATGCTCAGCTGAGCAACAGACAAACTACAGATCCCTAAACTCAATTAAAATGTATTATTTCACACCTGAGTTGCCTGGCTTGGCCTGATGTTTCTCTCTACATGCCAGTGTTTGGGAAATGGGGACGTTTTGCCATCAAAGCAGGAGAGGGTCACGCAGAAAGGTAGCCAAAACAAGCAGAGGGGACTGGCAAGAGAAAGAAAAGGTCCAGGTACCCCCACCTCCTTTCACAGCCTTGTCCCACAGCCAGACTGCTCTGTCGGCCACCCAGCTGGGAATGCCGAGGGGAAGGCAGGTGGGAGGGTGGGAATTGCCCCTGCCATCTCCACCAAACCACGTCGCATGAAGATCTGCTGTACGGGGATTTTAATCGTGCCCTCCACTGATGTAAAGACGTCAAGGTGGGCCACAGGCCAGCTGCCCACTGAGCTCAAGTGATGGTAAACTGCAACTGCAAGTCTTTGGGACAGAAAAGGCTCCAAGAGGGGCTTGCAGAGCAGTGAATGGAGGTGTAGGTGGGATGTCAGTCTCTCTCAGCTCCATCGTTTCACAGGAGCAACACGGCAGTACTTGAGGAAAGCAGCCTGTGCTCCAGCCGGTGCCCCAGCGGGCTGAGTGCCAGCAAACCCCAGCGCCTGCTCGACAGCATTATTCTGGACAGACTCCAACAAAGGCAGGAGGCTGGGGATGCTCCTGTGAGAAATCCAACCCAAGCTATGACAGAGAATAAATGATAAAACCAGCTTGCCCACCATTACTGGTTCATGTCAGCAGCCCTAAATAGCATAGAAAAGGGAGTAAGTTCAAGAAGAGAAGACAAAGGCTGTGGCACACATGCCCAGAACAGAAAAGAGGGTGGGAGGGAGAACGTGAGGGTAGAGACAGGATTGGTTTCTAGGGGATCACTAGTGAATACAGAACAAATCTCGGTGGTAATGAATAGCTTGTGTCCTAGCCGCAGGCCATCTCTCGCCCATGGTCTGGGAAGTCTCCCCCTCAGCCTCTCGAGCCAGCAGCGTTGCTGCAGAGTAAAACTCACCCCAAACCCAAAGCCCGCACCTAAAAGCCACTGCATCAAGCTCCACGCCTCATGCCCACGGGTGAACAAACCCACGCAAACCCCGTGGATGCTGGGAGGCACACGGAGGCCGCTGCTGCCCACGCCGAGCATCGGCGACAAAGCAGGAGGGCGGCGAGGCCGGCTGCCGGACGCCCACCCCCGGGCAGGCAGCGGGGGAGCGGCGCCACCAGCACGGGCTGGCACCCGGACAAGGGGACGGGGAGGGCGGACGGGGCGGGGGGCTGCGGGCCGGCGGGCGGCTGCCAGCCCCGCACGACGGCAGAGCCGCAGCTGCCTTCTGGGAGCTGTAGTCCGGGCGCCGCTCGGGGAACGCTCCATTTTCCCGTGCCGGAGACCGCGCCGCAAAATGCGGCACCCGCCACCCCGAACCCGGCCGCGGGAACGGGGACACCGGGCGGAGGGGGCGTGCGGCGTCTCGCGGGCGGGAAGGGGGCGGGTTGGCCCCTGCAGTGTCCCCCGCCGTCACGTCTCCAGCAAAAGGGTTCGTGCAGCACAGCGCAGTTTTTGTGAAGGAAAAGTGCATTTTGGGTGCCTGCGTGAGGTACAGGGAGCGGGCTGGGTTGTTTTCCAGTTGTACACCTAACTGCTGTTTTCCTTTGTTTTAGATGCTGGGATTTTGCAAACGGTACGGCTATTGCTGAGCAAGCAGGGCAGTTTTTTGGAAATAAAGTTTCTTAGCTTTCATATTCCCAAGAGCATCTCCCCTTTTGTCTTCTTGTGCAAGGAAGGAAATTAAGTACCCAAGGTAGCCTGTGTTGCCCATTTAAATGCAGCAACGCTGTAACAGCAGGGAACTGGTATATGTGTCCCTACATTGTGGTAAGAATTTGTTAGTGAAGAGTTATCACCAGTGAGGTATTGCCACATCCCTATGTCAGAGAAGACACGTGAAAGCACTGAGGTGATGAGAATGCGCTGCTCCATAGCAGTGCCTCACCTTGGTGGCTTTTCTAAATCAAAAGAGTTTGTCATTGATGGCACAAGGTATATAAGACCCTGGTATGTTTGCTTGGGTCACTGCAAATATTTATCCTTAGCCAATGCATCACAGGATGTATGCTGCTTTCCGTTTGCCTTAGTGGCAGAGATTTGGTGATAGTTTCTTTGTGCTAGAAATGTCCAAACACTTTGCTATTCCTGCATGTGAGGACTCCTGTTGTATAAGCTGATGTCTCCATCAGATTGCTGTGCCTTAATATGCCTTCAGAGTGTGAGGAACAGCACAGAGATGGGGTGGAGATGTGACAATGTCTGTGAAGGGAAGCATTTGTTGGATTTAACTCTCAACTCATATTCTGTTTAGATGACATTTTAAGAGCAATGTTGAGCTGTTAAAGGGATAATTTAACACTAGCCCCTTTCCTCCCTCCCTGCCCCCCCCCCCCTCCCCAGAGCCTGCAGAATTTTCTTTCATTTCTAAATAGTTGTGTGTGCCCATGAAGGAGCTGGAAGGGGAGATGTCACTGAATTAGGCTTGTTGTAGAGTGCACAGAGAAGCCTTAACGATTAAGAGCTACTAAATTTCTCCAGTATCTTTTTGTCTCTCTCAAGAACAATGGGGTGTTGTTCAGCCTTGGGAAACCAACATAGGAGGCTGTCAGAGACACTCTTGTGCTGAACATCGGACAAGAGGTCCAAAAATTTGGGTGCTGGGTAATTCCTATAAGGTGCTGGGCACCTTACTTGAATGGAGAGTATTTGTTGCTGGAAGACTGAATGTGGACAGCTTGGACGGGTTGTCAGGAGGGTGTTATGAAGCTCACTCTCTGGGCAAAGATCAACTTACCAGAGCATTGCATGTCTCAGCGTGGAAACAGCTTTAACTGTGTGCTATGCCATGTATGGGGGAGATAAAACACCTCTGTAAATGATGCAGGTGCCACAGTTTTGGGTGAAGTGTGGGTATCTTAGGGGTCTCTGCTGGCAGTGTACATCCTGCTGTGCCTCAGAAATCAGCTGTGCAGCTATGACATACCAGCACGTCCAGTGGACAACTGAACTGAGGTGATGGGTAAGGTTACCTTGATCCTCACTTCTAGAGGATGCCAGAGTGGCACGTGAATGAACCTCCAAAATTAACACCTCTGAGGCCCAACTGGCTTGATTAAATGGTAAACTGAGGCAGCTCATTGTTTCATTACCAGTCACTGAGCCATCTCGGCCATGGGGACAGCCATTGTGGGGAGACTGGTAAGACTGGGTGAGGAGATTTATAACTTTCTCAGTGTTTCACTTACCAACAAACACCAGTTCACAGGTGAGTTTGAGAGAGCAAGCCAGCAGAAGCCATCCTGGGTGGCCCTGACTGGGTTCTGGCTTGGAGAAAGACTTTCCCCAGGCCTAGTGCAGACTAGAGGGCTTGCTTGATTATTCTTTTCATCAAGGAAACTACTATGTGCCGTGTGTCTGCACTGTCAAAAAGGGAAATGGGGCTCTGTATTTTTAGACTCAGAGTTTCATAGGAAGATTGAAATGGGACAGGATGTCTGGAGGTCTCCATTCCAAACTCCTGCTCACGGCAGGGCTAGCCCCAGAGCTAGATCAGGCTGCTCAGGGCCTTGGCCAGGCAGTTCCTGAACATCTCTGAGGGGCAGATTCCCCAGCCCTTCTGGGGACCTGTGCCTGTGCTGAACCACGCTCAGGGAGGAGGTTTACCCTTTATCTAGTCAGAATTTCTCTTGTTGCAAATTCCATAACCATTTCACTGTGCATCCATCAAAGAGCTTGGCTCTGACTTCTCTGTAGCCCCTTACCCCCCCAAAAAAATAGCTGAAGAGGTAATAAGTTCCCCAATAAACTTTCTCTACTCCGGGCTGAAAGAATCAGCTCCTTCAGCCTTCCCTTTTATGCCATGGGCTCCAGCACTTTAACTATGTTGTTCCCCCCCCACCCCCCCTGCGAGGACTCTGGTTTATCAGCATGTCTCTTGTGCTGTATTTTTGCAAGAAGGCTACATCCCAGCCAAGGCCTCTTTTGCAGGCTACTGTTTGCCCCCCAGTAGAACTGGAAAGCAGTGGGATGATGTGGTTGAAGAGACCTCAAGAGATGGCGTGGCCCATCGCCCTGCAAGTCTGGTATCTGCTTGCCAATCCTAGCTGCTGCATAGACTCCTCAAGTTATTTATCCATCCTGAAAAGATACAGCTAATAATGCTCTTGATTTGCCCAAAGTCCTCAATCTGTTGATTTCAAAGGTGAGATCATTTTATTTCCCGTGTTCTGCAGCCAGTCCACCTTGGTCTACCTGCACAAGCACACACGATCGTTTGTACTTGTCTGCTTTCTGCTTATGTTGATTGCCCTGAATAGGAGTAAAAAGTGGGGGTTTACCTAGCAGCAGTTTGGCTGTGAAAAGGTCCTGACCAGCTGCACTTGTCTTCAATCACTCGTTTTTTGTCCCGCAGGCCAAAAAACTTGGCCTTATTAGTGGAGATGCTGCTTTTTGCTCACAAGTAAACCCTCAGAAGTCAGGATTACTCAAATACAAATTGTTACCCTGCCCCTCTAGTCCTACTTCTCTTTTGAATCACCTCCAACGTCTTTTCATAAACTAAGACCACAGGCTTTACAGGAGAGAGGCCACCTTTGGCTGGCTTCTTGAAATAACACTAAACCTAGCATGATTTTCAGGAGGCATTGGGGTGTCTGCCTCTTTGCTGATGGAAATAATAAATTATACTAAAGTCTTGACAATAAATTTAACATTTGTTTAAGTCAACTTTTTGAAGTCAAGCAACTGACCTGGTTATGGGAGATGATGACATGAAAAGCATTCAGGGCTTGACTTTGTGGTTCAATAAACTTGGTGTCACAGGTGACTGATGCAGAAGACCCCCCTGATGCAATACCAACCCCTGTAGCTTTCACAGAGGCTTTTCCCCAAATCAGAAACCTGAGGGACCTGGATATTTTGTTTAGCATCCAGAAAACAAGGATTTTGACAAGATCTTCCTCCTTCATGAATCATCACTTTGGCCTCTAAGGATCACACTCATTATGAGCTCGGGGCACCAGGCTGTCAGTTCCTAAGGTGACAGTTTGAAGCATCTGTGACAACTGCAAACACTACTACCTTGACAGCAATAATAATCTTCTTTCTTGGTTCTCAGCTTGGCGAGACACTTTATGAAGCAAATACTTACCTCTGTGCTTGGGATCAACAGGGTGTTCTCTTCAACATAGCACCTCTGCAAAATAATATTCTGAAATGTTTCAAACTGACCACCCAAAACCAACGGGCGTTTTTGCAAATGTTAGGCAGAGCTTTTTCAATCCCTTACTCCACGCGTGGAAACCAGTAAGACCTAGGGAACAGTAGCACCCTGGGATTACTGCTGACAGGGCGGAGGCTCTCAGCAAGGGTCAAAACAGAGGTAGGCTGGCGAGAAGGGTGGATGAAAGAATGAATGAAGGCTGGAGACATGTTGTGCAATGGGGTGCTACATGCCAACGAGGCAGGCTCCTCTGCAACGAGAAGCACCAAGAGCCACGCTGCGTCCAGTATAAATAGGGAGGCACCAAAATGGTACAGTACTGCTGGGAAGAGGGTGTGGAACAAACGTGTCGGGAGCCATCGGCTTACAAGGGTGTTGCAGGGACATTGTTATTAATGTTTTCAAAGTGTTGGGGTGATCAGCACTACAGAAAAACCCAGGAGGAGATGAACACATCTGTATTCAGTGCCAAGTTAGGATGCCGTACAGTAAATAGTGCTGGGAGCCATGTAACCGACAATGAGAATTACTGAATAAAAACCCATTGAGAGAGCCACCATCCAGCCTGCTCACTGAAAGGTCCTGCCGAGGAAATACTTTGTGATTATACTTAAAGCCTATCAGAGCACAATACAAGGATTTGCCCACATGCACACAAAGTCTCTCTTACTTAAACACGCAGATGGACACGCCGGCATCCGTGCCACACAGTCTGGGTTTTGCCTACACAACCAGCTGCGGTTTCTGCACCTGAAGCGGTCAGTAAGGGCAGTATCCCATCACTTGTAGCTTCTCCCAGCCCGCTCTCCCTAGCCCGGGCTGGCCACGCTCCCAGAGAAGTCCGTGGCAGCGGCTGCAGTGGGGTCAGACCCGTCACTGACCTCAGCGGTAACAAACCCCGCAGGCCGCCCCCTTCCCCAAAATCTTCCTACGACGGCAACTTTTCCAAAATGGCCCTGCACGCCCTGGCTGGGGCTGAACTTTGCCAGCGAGGGGAGGCAGACGGTTTTCTAAAGCACACCGGGGGAGGACGTTTCATGTTTGTTTGGGCGAACCGGAGCTCCCCCGCACCCCACGGCCGCGTTTCTGGCGGCGGCGGGGGGCGATGTGGCGCCGCTGGAGGCCCGCCCGGACGAGGCCCGCGCCAACCGGTTCTCCGCAGCCCTGCCGCTAGCTGACGTGACCGCGCTTCACCGAGGGGGGGGGGAACCGGGACACCCCCCCCTCCACTCCCCGGGGCGGCCCCGGCGCGGCTGCGGGCGGGGCGACCTCCCCCCCGCCGGCCCCCGCGCGAGGCTCTCCCTTTGTGCCGTTGCCTGGTAACCGGGCGGGGGATGGGAGGTGGCAGGCCGGGCTAGTGGGGGGGGAGGGAGCGGGGGGAATGAGCGCGCGCAGCTGTGGCGCGCGCCCGCCCCGCGCTGCCTGCTGATGAGCGCCAGGCAGGCGGCCGCCGCCCCCGCCCCCCGGGAGGCCTCGCCGCAGGCCCCGGCCCCGCGCCGCCTCCCCCTTCGGCGGCCGGACCCGCTCCCCGATTCCCCGCCCGCCGGCAGAGTCCCCTCTCGCAGCCGCGGGGAGCCCGGCCCCGACCGGCGGTTGTTCCCCTCTCGTTCGGGTGGCTCGGTCGCTCCGGGCCCGTCCTGCTAAAAACGCTCCCCCGGGTTTTCCCCCTCCCCGGCCTTTGTGCCGGCGCCGGAGCGGGGAGGCGAGAGCCGGGGGAGCGGGGCACGGGGCGCGGCCGGGGCGGGGGCCGGGCTGGCTGCTCGCGCCGCACCCGGGTCTCTTCCCCCGTCCCACGCTCCCCACGGGCCCACTCCCGCCCTCCGCGGGTGGGTTGTGTGTGGGGTGTGTGTGTGCGTGTTTCGCGGGGCCCCCGCGGGGAAGGGAGGCGGGGAGGGGCGGTGGCGAGCGCTGCTGGGGGGTGACAGAGCGGAGGGGCGGGGGAGGGGGGCTTGTTCTGGGCTCTTCGGAAATGGGAGGTGGCTAAGGCGGGCAGCGGTCGGAGCGATGGGAGGGCGGCGGGGCAGAGGCGGCGGCGGCGCCTGAACGCGGGGTGCGCGGCGGGAGAGGGGGCGACAGAGCCGCGGGGCGGGGGGGGCCCCGCTCCCGCCGCACCCCCTCGGAGCCGCTGCCCCCGCCACCGACCGGTTATTCCGGAGACGCGAGAGGAAACGAGGGAGCGCGGAAAAGGAGGAGGGAGGAAAGGGAAAAAAAAGGGGGGGGGGCAGTGTTTAAATCCCTTCCCCCCGCTCCTCGCCGCCTCCATTCCTTCCTTCATTCGACCTCCCCTCCGGAGCCGCCGGTGAGTCCCTCGCCCGCTCACAGCCGCTCCCGCCCCGCTTGTCATTTTCGCCCACTCGCTGCATTCTTCCGCGGGTGTTTTTTTTCCCTCCGGTCTGTCTGCCGGGAGGGGGGTGGGGGAGAGGGGGAACAGTAAAGTTGGGGGGGGGGGGGCGAGGGCGGGATGGCGGTTAACCCCCGCGGCGCTGGGGAAGGGCCCCCGGCGGTGCCTGTCCCGGCGTGGATGCGGCGAGGGGCCGGGAGGTTGCCGGGGCGCCGCGGGTCACGGAGGCTCGGCGGGGCGGGGGCCCCATCCCGCTCCCCGTGGTGGCGGGTCCCGGCAGGGGCTGGGAGCGCGCGTAAATCACCGGGGGGGCGCTGCCCGCCCCAGGCCGTCCGCCCGCCCGGGGCTTGTTTGCCTTGGACGGCGGCGGAGCGCCTTCTCTCCGGAAGGGGGGCGGGCAGGGGGCTCCGCGCCCGCCGCGGGGGTCCCGGGGCGGGGACACCCCCCGCTGCTCGCCCGGCGTGACGTCACCTCCCACGGAGCCCCCCTTCCCTGCAGCAGAAAGTTCGGCGGGGGCAGGGGGGTGAGTGCCCGGCGGCGGGGGGTGCGGGGGGCCGGGGCGAGGCGGGAGTTCCGAGTTCGCGGCCGGCGCGGTGCGGGGAGGAACGCACAACAATGCTGGAGAGGGATCAGCCCGCACGCTGCCTGCCGGGCCGGCTCCCGCGCTGCCGGCCCCCCAAAGCCGCCTCCGAGCGGCCCCCTCCTCCCGGGGAGCCTCGTATTGTCCCCGCTTTCCCAGGTGCGGCTGGGGAGCGGGCAGGAACGTTTGGAAACAACGTTTCCATCGGGATGTGACCCGCCGAGAAGTGTGTTTGGTCCCCCTCCGTTTCTGTGGCAGGCACGGGTGGGATGCTGCCCCTCCCGATGCCACCTTCAACCTGGCGACCTGCTTCAACCTGGCGACCTGCTGCCCTGTCCTCTGAAACGCTGGGTTGCTACCTGGGGACCAGGGAACAGACAAGACCTGTACAGTTGGGTGGCATTGGGATGGCGTTTGCGCTCCCTTTGAGCCGGCTGAGATCCCTCGGTGTGTTGGGCTGGTTGTCCTTTTACTATTTAGGTCTTTTGGAGAAGTGGCATCTGTATTTCCCACGCTGTCCTTCTGGCTGTGCCATCGAGCCGGTGGTGGTTCTGCCCTGCTGTCTTCTGCTGGCCTGTGGCTGCCTCGGCTCTCATTGCCCAGCGAATTGCCGGTTGTATTTTGCCAAGTGGCCGCTGTGCTGTTGAAGTGGCAGCCATTTGGTCACCGTGGCATTACTTTACATGCTGCCTTTGCTTGCTGTTGAGTTCTGCCTTGATAGCTGTTGTATGTTCCTGAAGTTTGAGATGGGCAGTGTCTTTCTTTGGATCTGTCTTAGTGTTACGCCAGTTACTTACAGTAGCCATCCTGGCAAGTAAGAATTTCTATGGCTTTTGTCTGCAGGGTCTGTTTTGCAGTGCTGTGGTTCTTGGGGAGCAGCATGTCCTTACTGAGCTAGCCACTCAAATCTTTTCCTTATCTCTGTATTGGGTGGATTGCATGGGAACCGCTATGCTTTCCAGCATTGAAAAAGTGAGGAGAAAGTAGTGGGCCATTATTCTGAGGTGTGTAGCAGAACAGAGGAGGAGTTGGCAATGCCATTCATTTTGTGTCCACCTGAACGGTGGAGCGTGGTTACAAACCCTGCAGGTATGCTTATGCCTAAAGCTTCAGAGTTCACCCCTGCCTTCCTACCAGAATCAAGGTGTCAGTGCATCAGCCAAATCTGTGCCTGGTTACCTCAGTTTCTTAACCCAAATCCCACAGTTGTTTGAGGTGAAAGCTTGACCCTCCTTTCTTCTAAGGCTGAGGGTATTGTGCATCGCTGCTGTGCTGCACGTGCATCCCTGAGGGGCTGGAGCTCCAAGATCATTACCCATGGATGATACACTTGTAAATGTGAATGGTCAAATTGTTTGTTGGAATGAATTTCATCCTTTTTTCCCTGTTTCTTGGCCAAGATTTTATTTTTACGCTGGTTATTGGTGGCTGTACAACCAATTGTTTGTGTATCTCCCTTATGTCTTGGGAATGATCTGCTCTTTCAAACCAGACTTTTCCAACTGTGATTCATGATGGAGCTTTTCAAGTATGGCCGTTAAGTGAACATATAATACCATGGTTCATGCTGGAAACCATAAAAACCCTCCAAACATTTGAAAATTAAATGTGCAGTGAATCCTAATGAAGAAGATTAACAGGTTTAGCCTGTTGCAATGGCCTGCCTTTACCTCTCTTCACATGCATTTACCACCTCCCCCAGATTTTGCACCCCTTGGATACCTCTGAAGGGTTCTGGTTTTCTCACCTTTAGGTTTGTCTGCACAAGGAATTACAATCAGGTTTCTTGTGGGCAGACTGGTATTCCAAAATAATACTGGGCGTGCAAGGAACTATGATTCTATAGCGTAGCGGGATCACTATACTAAAAGCAACCTGGTCTGTATTTTTCTTCAAGAGGGGGAGCCTTTATTTGTAATTGAAATGAATCAGGCAGGTTTTTGCTCTTTCCAAAGTTCAACCTCTGTCCTTTCTTATATACCTTCCTGATTCCTCCTGGAGCTCTCCCCATGTTCGTCAGTATTTTTCTGGGGGGTGGAGGTGAAGTCGAGGAGAGCAGTCACTGTGGAATACAGAGCTGTGTAGGGAAGGATATTTATTTACCAGATCTGGGGTGTGATACCTTTGCCAATGCCATCTCTGGAGTTGGTCTGAGCATTTGTTCAGCTGTGCCCCTTCTTAAATATGTACCTGAATGTTTACTCAATCTTACATTTTTCTTCTTTAGGTGTCTGCCTTTTCTTCTGAGAACCTGGTTTCTTCCTCTGTCAGGCTGTACCTTCCCCAGTTCTGGTTTTTCTTTCTCTTTTGGACCAAAAGAAAAAAAAAAATTGCCTCCAGTGGATTTTCTGATCTCTTTTTTCCTCCATTAGGAGATGCTATGGAAGTATGAAGTATATTTCCTGCATTTATCACTTCATCTCTTCCATCTGTACTTCTTGAGGACTGTTCCTAGTGAAGTACAGAATAGTAATGTTTTACAAATTTCTTAAAGGCCAGCAGAGAAGGCAACACAAGTTCTGAGTGTGTTTTAAAGTGGAGGCATCTTTGAAAAAGTCATGCTCCTAACCAAGTGAGCTATACCTAGGGTATGTATTTTCTGCAGAATTAATTCATGTGATCACTGCCTGAGTCTGGTCACAGTGGATGGTTTAACGTGAACATGAGATGCTCCATCTCAGTGCCTTGCCTGAGTTCCTGAGGCTGCAGCGGTGGCTAAGATGTGTGTTGCCAGGTTGGCCAGGTGCATGTCCCATTGCTCTTTGTGTCACGCTGAACTGAACACTGGAGAATCTTTCTGTCCTTACAGTCATGTGGTGGGCAATTGTGGGCCCACAACCCATGTCCTCATGAGACGTGTATGGAGAATGAGGGGATGTTTCCAGCTCAGGTGGTTTGAGCTTCACCTCTCTGCCTTAGTCTGGTTGGCTGATTTGGGCTTTGAGCATTTGGGGGTGAGGATTTGGCATACATTAAAAGTTTAACACAGGTCAACTTTGTGAGGAAGAGATCCCTTTAGAAGCATTGCCTTGCTTCCAGTTCTGATAATGCCCCCTGCAGAAATCACTGACAGTCTGTTTTTTGTGTTTGCTGTGGCAGCAAACACTGATTTGTTATTGTCTCCTGAAAAAAAAATCAATGTTTGATTGTTGTGGCTGTATTTTCACCTACAAACCAAAGGGTAACTGCAATATCTTCTCTGAGCAATTTTAGCCAATGATGGTCTGTCTGGGCTTTGCTGAAGAAGAGTAGCTGGTTGCTTTCAATCTTCCTTCATGTCTCCTGATTGTTCATCATAGATCAGTTTAGCTGGAAGATTTTAGTCTGGTAGTTCCCTGCCTTACAAGGCACTTGGTGATGCCCTGTTTCTTCCAGAAGGTCTCTCTGTGTTATAGATCACTTAAGTGAAGGTTGCATTTGAGAAACCTTCATCTCTTTGGACAGCGAATTGGATATACTCTGTGTGTGTATATATATATTTATGTCTGTGTGTATATATCACAATATATATAATAGTCTGTATAACATAATATATCTTATACATAATATCTTACATTAAATTTTATATTGATACATATATTGTAGTGTATTGGATATAAATTGTATCTATAGCATAGTATTTTGGATGTAGTACTGCTTTCTTTCAGGCAGTGCAATAGATGAAGTGATTTTCCTCAGAATTACTTGGAATTTGCCAGACATGTGAAGAGGATCCACCCTTCATGAAGAGTGGTTTATCCAGCCATGATTATCCATCAAGCTTTCCTCATACATTGCTAGACCGCTGCTTTCAAAGTACGTTTTCACCCAGAGCTAGACCCCATCACCTCTTGGCCAACCTCTTGATGACTGCTAATGACTTCAGCATTGAAAAACCTGTTCTGGTCAACTGGCTGAACCTCTCCCCTGCACAGCACATGGCAAGGAATGTCACCTGGTGGTCTTTGCAGAAAATATTAGAGTATTTATTTTAGAATAAATTAAAAAAACCCCACAAAACAAAACACTTGAAGACATCTAGTGATATGCTAGATCCCTATGCAAGTTTTTCAAGTGATTGATTTCTCCCACTTTTCAGATTTTGCACTATTTCTGTGTGGAATTTGTCTAGCTTCATCTAGATTCATTGGGTCTGGGGTCTTTGTCTTGCAGGTTAAAGAGCCCTCTGCTGTCAGAAATCTTCTCCCTTTGTAGTACTCATAGGCCATGGTCAAGTCGCCTTTTAACCTTTTCTCCGAGAAGCTAAATATACTGAGCTTCTTAAGGCTCTTACTGTAAGGGGAAGGAGTTACCAGACGTCCTTCTTGTTCTTTTTTGGAAGCTTTCAATTTGCCAGCATCCTTTTTGCAGTACGCAGGTAAAAACTGCACGCGCTCCTCCCGTAATGGTCTCACCAATCCTATATATAGTCAGGTAAAAATTACGTCTCTATTCCTGCTCCTGAAGAGTATTCCTCTCTTTATGCGCTGGTGGATTTCATTCATTCAGGAATAGCCCCCTTAGAAGTCTCGTGCTGGGAACTCGTGTTCAGTTTGCTATTAGCTGTTAATTACAAGGCCATTTCAGAGCTTCTGTGTGTCCTTGGATCTTCATCCTCAAAAGCTTACTACGTTCTTCTGTTCTTCATGTAAAAATCTTTCATAACTAAAACGTTTGTGTTTCGGCACGACCCTGTTGCAGCAGTAACGCCAACTGGTCTGTGCCAGAGTTTCCATTTCATCATTTACCGTCTCACCTGCCTCAGGACCACCTGCAGACTTTACCCATGTTTCTGCAAACGTTGTTCAGCCGGTGCTTTCACCAGCTACCAACGAATTCCATGATGGGCCACCGTGGGCTCTCAACGGCGAGCTTTGGCGGACTTGGTTTTTGACAGTGGATCCACGTGTGAGGTCTTTTTGCTGGGACAGGTCATGCTTGTGCCATAGCTGTCCACCAAGCTTCAGCCCACGGGTTTTCACATGCTGCTTTGCAGACGGTACCCAAGGCATTAAAAATATCTCGGGCAGTGGTTTCAGTTGCCATCATGCCTTTTCTCCTGGCAGTCCAGTCTGAGCCTGATTTGGGATCAGTCTCTGGGCTCAGGTGCCCGCTTGAGAGGTGGAGGCCTGTGTCTGTGGTCTGTGAGGTAGATTATGTATCTGTAGGTGGTAGCACTTTGGCATAATTGCTTGTTTTGAATTCTCTTGGGATTGGGGAGAATTTTAGATACTTGTGGCTTTTAATCCTTTATTGTATTGTGGCCAGGAAGATCTTGATTTAGCCATAAGCATCATGTTTTCCGATTTCATAAAATCGTAAGAACTAGAGTTGTACTTCATGGCGAACTTGGTGAAGTAGGTAAGACAAAACCTCTCCTTTCTCCCAAGGGTGCTTCAGCACTGGCACAGGCTCCCAGGGCGGCTGGGGAAACTGTTCTCTGAAGTGTTCATGGCATCCTCCTCTAGCTTTGCAGTTTACTCTGAACAGGGGGTTTGGAGACCTCCAGTGATCTCTTCCCATGTAAATCCTCCTGTGACACACCATTGGGTTCCTCTTCCCTTGGCCCTACAGGTGAGGGCAGGATCATCCCAGTTCTGTAGACCAATGAAAAACTGTGGGATCCCAAGCAAGGGAGTGACTCAAAGCTTATTGATGTCTTGGGTCTGCTGTACGATTGTCCTGTGCCAATGTCCCTGGCCCCAATTCACTCCTTTCCTTCTCGATCTGTCTGTCCATCTTCTTCCTGTTCAGGCTCTTGTCCTTTGCACAAATGGCTCTCACATTGGCCTCGCTGTCAGTCGTGAATCCCTAGAAACACAGAATCAAGAGGATGTCCTTGGGTCCCTTTGGGCACCATGCCATCTACTGGCTTTTGCAAACTTAGTGAGGTCTATCTTAATGATTTTCTTTTGCCCCTGTTATGCTCTGTGTCCCTGAGCATTCTGGAAACGGCTTTCTGCACCTTCTTCAATCCCCACCTTCATCTTCCCTGATGTTGGGTAACTGAAGCATTACATGGTCTACCAGAGGATGTCTGACAAGTGCAATGTCCAGTGCCATTAATGCTTTTTCTCATTGCTTAAGAATACCTTGCCTCATGCCTTCAAAATAACAATGGTGCCCATAGCTCCCCTGTGATGAATAAATTCCTCTCCTCAGTCCTTCCTACAGATGAGCAGAAGTTCTTAGGGTGGGTGTGCTTGTTCTTTGCCTTGGTGTATCACTCACCACTTTGTGCTGTTGAACTTGTTAAAAACATGCCAATGACCCTACTAGGTCCATGTAGTCCAGAGTCTGCTGCTCCAGCAGTGGTCACTACCAAATCTCTAGGAAGGAGTATGAATTAAGGCAAACTTATGCGCTGTTTTCCTCTGATGCTCCTATGGCTTCCAGTGGTTTTCAGCGGAGGGACTGCTGTAGCTGGATGTGGTTTCTCACTATTCAGCAAGCACCAGTTACTCTCTCTTGCATGAAACTCTCCAGTCTCCCCTTGAATCCATGCAAACTTCTAGCACCCATAGTGTTCTTTGTTTGGAAATTCTGTAGCCACCCATTTCAAGAAGAATTCTCTCTTTTTGTTAGTTTCAAACTTGTTTCTTTGTGGTGTTATTTGATGGTCCTTATTTCTTATACTGGAAAAGGCAGTGAAAAATCCTTTCCTATGCAACCTCTACTTTTCCTAGATGGTTTTACAGTCCTTGATCGTGTCCTCACTTGGTAACCCTTTTCTCTGGGCAGAGATGTCTAACCCACTCAGTCATGCCTCTTCATTGCCCTTTCTAGTTCCTATGGAGGCAGCACAACTGCATACACACTTCAAGATGTGGGAAAACCATGGGTTTGGGCAAGGACATAACGATATTCCCGGTTTTGTTTTCAGCTCCTTTCTCAGGAGTATCTAGCATGTGGTTTGCTTTCTTGATGGCTGCTGAATGCCAAGGTGACATTTTCATGGATCTGCCTCTCGCATCCCAAGGGTATCACTCTTGACTGGCACTGTTCAGTTTAGAGTCCATCACTTTATATGTGGAGATGGAGTTGTTTTTTTCTCTGTGTGCATTGCTTTGTGTTTATCTAGATTGAAGTTCACGTGCCATCTAATTGCCCAATCACTCCTCTTGGAAAGTCCTTCTACAGTTCTCAGTTAGTTCTCATCCTTGTTGTTACCCTCATTAATTTATTTGTCAGCCACGTTGGCTTCCCTTTGCCCTTTTTCTATATCCATCCTGCTTTTGCTTCTTCAGTGTTTTATTCTCTTAAGTTCTCTCTTAAATCATCATCATCTGCAATACTGACAGTGTCCCCTAACTTAATGCCGTTGGGAGGTAGGACGTTGATCCTTGTGAGGATCCAGCAGGCTTTCTTCCACCTAGCCTGATACTTTCAGCACTTCATTCATTCAGACCCACTTGCAGAGTTTGATCCTTCTGACTTTCTTCTCTACACTCTGACTAGTTTGCCTGGGACTGAGGGCTCTGAGCAGAGTCGTATCCTTGCCCGGACCTTCCTCTGCCAGCTTCAGAACGATTCGGGTCTTGGCAGAAAGGGGTGACCATGCTTTTCACTGGTCTGTTACTGAAGAGAGGGGTGGTGAGGTGGCTGTCCTGACTTTGGATTCAGCTTCTGGTTTCCTGTATTCTTACATATGTCCTGCAGCTGCAAAGTTACCAGCAATCTTCCCCAGTAAAGATTTGCAGCAGAAGTCTGGAACCATGATGAGTTGACAGGTGGATAACTTCCATGTACCAACAGTGAGGAGATATGGTAGGTATGTGGAGTCATGGTCACAAGTTGCAGCTAGGAAATTATGACTGGTAATGGGTGTTTCAGCACTGGAATGGGTGTCTGAGGTCGGCTGGGGAAGCTTCGCTCCTGGAGATGTTCAGGACTTGCCTGGATGAGGCCCTGAGCAACCCCATCTAGATTTGGGGTCAGCCCAGCTGTGAGCAGGAGTTCGGAGCAGAGACCTGCAGAGGTCCCTTCCAGCCGACATCTTCCTTTGAGTCTGGGCAACTAGTCTGCGATGTCTTTGAGTAATTTACTTTGCATTCCTTAGTAAAGGGACATCTATGTATAAAAAGAAGGGTGTTAAGTATTACAATAGACCCTTAAACCCTAACAGCTCCACAGGTAAGGTGTGCTCAGGTGTTGCAAATATAGAAGATGCTGCACTTATTGAATCAGTGAGTATGGAGAGCATGATGTGTCCTTCCTCCGCACCGTGCATCCGTAGGCTTCCATCCCACTCACAGAGGGAGGAGCCCAGTGTGTTGCGTTTTGTGATCCCCCACTGGGCTCTGCCAGCCTGTGTCTTCAAGAGATCCAGAGGCCCTCCTCTGGGGAGATAGAATGATTCTTCTGAGATTTTTAAGTAAATCTGTTACATACTTACAGTCATTTTAGTGTGCCCTCAGGAATCGTTTTACGATTAACGTAACCTTCTTTAGTACATCTAACCTTCATTTAGTGAATCAAACTTTATTTTCAGTTGCGTCTGCAAAAATTAATATCTTCTATGCTGTAAATTAAGCTATTGTTAAATGCATGAATGTTTTTATTATTTATTACCTTGCTTTAGCTCTAATTGTTTTTATTTCACTCTGCTCATCAGAAAATATTTTTTTTCTCAGATACATTTTTCATTGCATGGAGGTTCCAGAATTACAGCTTTCATACTCAAAATAACATTCTTACTCCTCACAGTTGTGCAGAATTAAGAAAACAAAACATTAATATAGACTTAATAAAACGTAAATTGGCTTTATCTCCTAGGACTGCCAGCACTCTGCAAGTTTATTCTTAGTATTCTTATTTGGCACCCTTTCCTGAAATGTGAGCATTTTAATTTTTATTTATTATTTTCCTGGGGAGAAGTGAATTTGTCAACAAGTACTGTTGACAGGTAAGTCAACAAGTACATGTAAGAAAAGGATTAAAAGCTGTTGGTTCAGGTTGAGTCCCTGTTTTGCATGGGAGATATTATTTTAGGCATAGAATCATAGAATCACAGAATGGTTTGGGTTGGAAGGGACCTTCAAAGATCATCCAGCCCCTCTGCCATGAACGGGGACATCTTTCACTAGACCGGGTTGCCCAAAGCCCCATCCAGCCTGACCTTGAACACTTTCAATGATGGGGCATCCACAACTTCTCTGGGCAACCTGTTCCAGTGTCTCACCACCCTCATTGTAAAAAAATTTCTTCCTTATGTCCAGTCTAAACCCTGCTCTATTTCAGTTTAAAACCGTTGTCCTATCACTACAAGCCCCGATAAAAAGTCTTTCTCCAGCTTTCTTGTACGCCCCCTTCGATTACTGGAAGCCTGCTATAAGGTCTCTCCAGAGCCTTCTCTTCTCCAGGCTGAACAACTCCAACTCTCTCAGTCTGTCTTCACAGGAGAGGTGGTCCATCCCTTTAACTGGTTTTTGTGGCCCTCTTCTGGACCTGCTCTAAGGTCCATGTGTCTCTTCTGCTGAGGACCCCAGAGCTGGATGCAGTATTCAGGTGGGGTCTTACGAGAGTGGAGCAGAGAGGCAGAATTTCCTCCCACAGCCTGAGGACCATGCTTCTTTTGATGCAGCCCAGGATACGGTTGGCTTTCTGGGCTGCAAGCACACATTGCCAGCTCACGTCCAAATTTTTGTTCACCAGTACCCCCAAGTCCTCCTTCACAGGGCTGCTCTTAGTCCATTCATCTTCCAGTCTGTACTGATTGTGGGGATTGGCGCAATCCAAGTGCAGGACCTTGCACTTGGCTTTGTTGAACTTCATGAGATTCACATGGGCCCACTTCTCGAGCTTGTCCAGGTCCCTCTGGATGGCATCCTGTCCCTCAAGCATATCAACTCCACCACTTGGTGTCATCTGCAAACTTGCTGAGGGTGCACTCAATCCCACTGTCTATGTCATTGGTGAAGATATTAAATAGTATTGGTCCCAGTATGGACTGCTGAGGGACACCATGCATTACTGGTTTCCACTTGGACATTGAGCTGTTAACTGTAACTCTTGGATATGGCCATCCATCCATCCATCCATCCAATTGCGTATCCGTCAAACCCCTATCTCTACAATTTAGCATCAAGAATGTTGTGGCAGACCATATCAAAGATCTTACAGAAGTCAGGTAGTTGACATCTGTAGCTCTTCCCTTGTCCACTGATGTGGTCACTCCACCGTAAAAGGCCGCTAGATTAGCTAGGCACAATTCGCCCTTGGTGAAGCCATGCTGGCTGTCTCTAATCATCTTCCTGTCTTCCATATGTTTTGACATGTCTTCCAGGAGGATCTGCTCTATGATCTTACCAGGCATGGAGGTGAGGCTGACTGGTCAGTAGTCACCGTAATATAGCACCCTTTTTAGAAAAAGGTGCAATATTCCCTTTTCTCCAGTCACTGGGGACTTTGCCTGACTGCCATGACTTTTCAAATATGATGGGGAGTGGCTTGGCAACTACATCAGCCAATTCCCTCAGGAGCCTGGAATGCATCTCATTGGGTCCCATGGGCTGAAGGAGGGTAGATTTACATTAGGTATTAGGAAAAAAATTCTCTATGGGGGTGGTGAGGCACTGGAACAGGTTGCCCAAGGAGGTTGTGGCAGCCCCATCCCTGGAAGTGTTTAAGGCCAGGTTGGATGGGGCTTTGGGCAACCTGGTCTAGTGGAGGGTGTCCCTGCCCATGGCAGGGGGGTTGGAACTAGATGGGCTTTAAGGTCCCTTCCAACCCAGGCCATTCTGTGTGATTCTATGACTTGTGTATGTTCAGGTTCCTCAGGTGTTCTTGAACCTCATCTTCTCTTACATACATGGGTAGATGTAAATCAAGAGGGTTCATTCATCTTGTGTATTAAAGTGCGTGTAGTTTGCCCATCAGTACAGAATTAAGTTTCTGAAAGTGTATTTAAACATTTCATAGTGACCCATTTTATGCAATATTTTGAAGATGAAAGACTCCAATGAAATTCCAGTACATTGCCAATATAAAATCAATTTACTGATAGAAAATTACAAAAATTGACAACTGTCACTGTTGTTATACTGAGCTTGTATATTTTAATTTCTGAGCAGTAACAGCAGTTTTCACTTCGGTTGCAGATGGTTGTTTCCTGGCATTTCTGTCTTAAGCTTTCTGTGTAACACCGTGCTGCCAAGCCTCCTTAATGGGGCAGGTCTCAGCCCTTCCTGGCTGCGTCCGACGGCTGCTGGTGGTCGGATGCTCCTGTCACAGGTGCAGTGTTGGGGGGCTGCAGAGGACAGGGAGGGGTGTGCTCTGATTGTGGGGTGTGTGCTTGCAGTGGTGCAGGAGTAGCCCATGGGAGCCGGACGAGCAGGTGGAGAAAGCTTTAGCTGGCACTCAACTGCCTTCAGCCTGTACTCATGAGTATTCAGTCCCCTAGCAAACTTCATCTACTGGGTAGGCAAGAGTTTCAAGGGGAGTATGATTATTGGAACCAGGTCTACAGTCTTATTCCTTGATTAATCCACCTTCCAGCCTGAGTTCACAGCCCCTGCATCCAGCCAGTATTGTAATTATTTTGTAGGAGACCGATATAAGCCTGTGTTTCAAAACTACCTTTCATTTGGTGTTGCATAAATATATTTCTTCTTAATAAAATTTACTGAGTAAAAAAAATTTGCAAGTCATGGGAATAGTCACGCCCAAGATGGTATTAGCCGCAAGTATTTGCCCACTGCCATCTTGGTACTCAACCATTTTGGCATCCTAATCCCTTTGCTCACACAATCGTTCTCCCTTTCACAGTAATGTCATGCTCAATCATAAGACTGATGTTAAGGCTGTGACATGCAACCTGAACCATGACCTATTCATTTATTGCTGTCTAACACTAAACACAACCCCCTTCCCCTTCCTTCCCTCCCTGTCTCCACTGTGCCCTATAGAAAGACACCAGGGTTGAAACATGAAGTCAGGTACTTAGCCATTGGGAAATGTTGTACTTCAGGTTGTCTGATTGCAATATTTCGGACAAAACTTCATGTTTTCAAGATACTACACAGTTGCTAACTCCAATTAAATTTCTGGGAATTTTCCTTTCATTTTATAAATGAGGGAAATGGAGATGGGAATTAAAAATGTATTGCCTGTGACCATCATTCACTGAGCAGTATATATAAATATGCCAACTTCTGACTTGTCACCCATGGTGCATGTCCCCTGGCTGTACTGTTCTGGTGGGCACTTATTTCTGAGTGATCTTTACCTGTCGAGAGGGATCCATTGGTTATCATCCCATCATACTTTCAGGACACTTTCCAGCGTCTGCAATGTGTTAGAAAGCAGCTGTGTTTGTTTCGCCGCCCTGCTTCCTCCCTCCAGTGCTAACCCGTCGTCCCTTTGCAGAAGGGGGAAGAACCAGGATGGGAACAGAGCTAATGAATTGCAGAGAAACAGACTCAGTTTAATTCTCACATCTTCTGACTTCTAAATCCCTGCCTTTGCAAGCCAAATGCCTTTGATTTCACTTAGGATTTTGGATGTAGTTCCTACATTTCAAAAAATGACTTAAGGAATAGTCACTGTATACTTTCAACAGTTCCCAACCAAAGAAAACAAGAGGTTTGAACTTCAGAACATCTGTACTTAGACTAAAGGAAGAAGTGACTCCTTGCTCCAAGCTTATTTTCCATGGACTGGCATCTAGTGGAAGATAATGCTGGCTGCATTTATAGTAACAGTACTGCTGCACAGCACTGGCTGTCCATTACCATGATGTTCCTTCCTACGGTCTTTGGTCCGTGCCAAGGAGCGCTCTCCCAGATGATGCCTGAGCTTGGTTTAGGAGTTAGTGTAGGACCATGCCACTTGCCAGTGGCCCAGGTTAGATGTGTCCGTCCCCTTTTGGAGGGTGCGAGAATTTTGCCATCCAGTGCAAGCTGCGTAATGCCAATCACCCCAGGACCAGAGAACAGGCACTGTTTTATTTAAAAGTACAGATGCTGTCGAATGGTCCCTTCTTGCAGCATTTGTGGTCCTGATGAGTGGCAGAGTTTTTAATTCATTTCTTTTTTGAGACTGAATAATCTGACCGTGCACCTTGACATCTTTGCACTCGGTGCCTCCAACTAGGTATATGGCCTACCAAAGGCAATGCCTAGGCAGAGCCTCGGCGGAGAGAGGAAGCTAAATCTGTGCTGTTCCCCTCCACCCCCAAATCATCACTGGCTACCTCAGGTGGAACTTGTGTATCACGTACCATAGTCACGTTCTGCCTGCTGTGCCTCCCCTCCTGCTTGGACCAGGTCTGAATCCACCTGAGATTACTGGGATATTGCAGTCAGAAAAGATCAGGAGTAGTAGATAATAAAACCAAGTAGATGTTTTTTTGGTGGGTTTTTTTTGTTTGTTTGTATGTTGGTTTTTTTTCCCCAAGTGAGGAGTAATACAAAAGAATATGAAGACACCATGGTAACTATTGACAACCGAGTACCAGCAGTTGTATTTTAGTAAGGACTGAATCGGGCCTTCAGTGTCTGCTAGCTAAAGAAATGCTGCTGAAGTAATGGTGGTGTTCACTCTTCTTAATCGGCATGGATGCTGGGAGCTTTCAGCTCTCCCTTCTCCTGTCACTGGCCCCAGGGAGGGCTAGCTGGGCCTCAGCTGGCTTTTAACCTTCTCAAGCAGACCGGAGCCCTGGACTCGGGCTGCCCGTCCTGGAGTTTGCTCTGCCATTGAGCACCAGCCGAAGTGACAAAACTCTTCAGCCCTCCGTGGATTTGGAGGTACCCCCCAGGCTTCCCTGTCTCACTGGAAATTGCCTCCCTGCTGTTGGGACATGTGCTGGGTGTACCTGTGTCTGCAGCCCCAGTATGTGCTAGCCTTTGGTGTGCAGGACTCATCTGTCATTTACAGTCCCGGCCAAGCCCCTAAACACCATCCCAGACATTTTGGTCTCATTCCCGTTTCCTCTGCTTCTCTTGCCATCTAGGAAAGTTTATTTTCTCAGACCCTCAATCTAGCATGTAAATGCCATCCTGAGCCAAGGACAAACATTCACCCAGCTTTCTAAGAGAGACCAATGGTGTAAAGTAGGTAAAACTTGAGTCCATCTCATTTGAGATGGACTTGATTACAGTTTTGTTGCCCATGAAGAGTTGCTCCACACTACAGCCTGCATCCTTCAATAGAAGGAGAACTGGAGCCCATGATCTCCTGGCTGCCGATGCAGGACAGTCCACCTTTGGCAAGGAGAATTACTTGAAGCCGGGGAGGAGGAGGAGTGGGATCCATTTTGGATTCCACATGGGGATGCCTGTTGAGTGTGCGCTGCTCGCAGGAGACTGCACCAGGGCTTACATGAGAACATGGAGGGGTTTGGGCAGTAAGCCAAACCAAGCTGGGTTGTATGAAACACAGACAGAAAATAGCAATTCGCAATGCCTCGTAACTCAATCAAACCTGTAAAGGGCTTCACAGGGCCAGGAAAAGGTTATCCCTTCGACAGCAGCCCTGCCAAATGTCTCATTTCCTTTCCAAAACCACAGAGCCCTAAGAACTCTTCAGAGACATTTACAGGGATCTTCGGTGAGGGGAAGGGTTAGGTGTAACTTTGTTAATTGTCAAGGCTCACATTGCAAGCTTTTATTTCATAGATGTTAAAATTAGAAGGCAGTGTTGTGATCCTCTTGTCTGGCCTCTGACATAACAGTTGCTGTACTGAGCCTAATAATGTGTGCATCAATTCTGTTGTATATTTTAGAAAAGTCTTCGCTCTCTAAGTGATAGAAACTTCTGCCCCAGTGGTTAATTTCTGGCTTTGTTTGGTACTGCATATTCAGCGGTTGACATAAGTACCGATTTGGTATTTCTTTTAAAAAGGGAAGTTTCAGTATGTGGTTGGCTGCATATTATTTCTCTGACTTACTTCTCTGGAAAGATGACCTGTCATTACAGGGTTACTGGAAAGCTGAAGAGAGACCTGTGCATTATGATGTTCGGTTCTTTGGTGTGGGAGGTGTGGGTGGCATCCCTATTGAATGTAAAGAGCAGTGACATATTGGTAATGTGCTGTCGCTGCTTCTGTGTGTTCAGAGCTGAGCTAATACTTGAAGGTTGCCAACGTGGCATGCGTTGAAGTTGAGTTAAATTAGGATCGCCTTACAATGTTTGTTTCATGTAAGAAATGTTAATTCTAGATGCTTATCTAGAATAGCATCAGTGTAACTGGCTGAATTAGCAACTAAAGGCCAAAGTATGACAGAAATGTAAGGCTGTAAAATGTGTCAGCTGGTAGGGATTAGGAGAATGCTCTGCCTCCATTAGGTCAGTTGTAAACCATCATGAGCTATTTTTCTATTAAAGAAGAGGTCTCAGTTAATGAATTGTTGTGTGTGGGAATTAATGCTGGATGAGTCCCCTGTGGTTTTCATGATGAGGGTCAAATAAAATATTAATGAAATTAAAGCAAACAATCCCCTGCTCTTCCCAAGTACCTTCCGGATGGGTTTCTCTAAGCATTGGTCAGGGAAGATGTGGAGCCTCACAAGAGACAGGCCAGTGTCATTGCTCCCTTTTCACATGTAGGGAGATGGAGGCGGTGGAAACCAGTGACTCCAGGGCCATACAGCCCAGCGGCAGGTCTGCACAGGAGGTCCAGGAGTTCTTCTGTCTTGTACCTTTGCTCTCATCCGTGGTTTCAGCTCCTGTCTCAGAGCAATGAAAGTGCATTCAGACTGCTCATGCACTGGCTGGCTGGAAGCTGATCTTTCCAGGTCTGGGATGGCCTTTAGGAGTCCCAAATCTCAAGTCTTATACTTATTCACAGAACTTCCCCATGCTTCCGGATCATAAAATATAACCCAGTAGATGTGGATCTTTTCTTCTGATGCCTCATCCACAGGACATGTTTCCTTGCCTTGCAGATTGTCCATTCCAGAGGCCAAGTATAGGAGCTCGAATGACAGGCTGGGGAAGGACAATCTCTTTTTGGTTATACCTGTGTGGTACAGTGCAGTGCAAAAGATCTTGAGCCAGATGGAGCCAAGCAAACTAGCTTCAGGAGCAGCATCCCTGAATCACTTCAGTCCAGTTCCTAGACTCTCAGTCCAGTTCCTAGGCTCTCAGTCCAGTTCCCAGGCTAACACAATCATGGTGCTTTCATATTCCAAACTGGGAACTGTGTGGCATAACAGGATGTTAAATATCTACGGTGCTTTTGGACATAGCACAAAGCTGTGAATTTATTCAGAGGGAGCTCAGAAATCTTCCCTGCTGCAAAGTCTAAGGGTGTACTCTGCATCTCTGGGCATGACTCTTACGTGGTACACTGAGCAGCAGTCTAGTGTATGGAGGAGGAAACCTAGGCAGGCATTCCAAGCTAAACAGAGTTGATTTTGTTTGTGTCATGCAAAATCAAAGCTAAATGCATTTTCTCGCAGCTATTTGTGTACCTTGGACACTGAACAGCCTAAGCAAGACTTGTCACATTTTCTGCATAACATGCTAGTGCACATATACATATGCTCTGGGGAAGGCAGGGCTGTGTTATACCCCTTCAGCAAAGGCCACTGAAGGCTCATTATACAGAGCTAGCTAATGACAGCACATGGCTGGTTAAGGGTAGTGTAACTTACTGCACTGACAACAAGTGGAACTTATGAAGTCAGAAAAGTTGTCATTAGGAACATTTATAGCACTTTCCCATTATTTTTCCCCCTCTCTCTCTGAAGATCAAATTAACAAGGAAATGGAAACACTAAAATTATTTCAGAGGACAATCAACATACTGATAACCATTCCTCCCTGCTTCCTGAAAAAAATTGGAGGACTGCCTACCTCCCATCGTGTGGGCATCACTCCTAGAAATTGGAAATCAGATGTGACAGTGGCCCAAATCTTTTCCCTTCTGATAAGTTTGTTGCATTTTTGGTAAAGATCCTTGCATCTGTAAAAAATAATTAAGGGAACAGAAATAATTTTGTCATATTTCTATAGCAGATCACAAAAAGATGTCTCACACTCCACTCACTCTTTGTACTCTCTCATCTCCTTGTCTGCCTTTCAGGATTCACTGGGACCTTGTTGCATTGCTGGTGTAAGCCCCCCCTTCCAGAAGAACTGCTCTTGCCCATCTCCGCCTCCCCGGGAACAGCCGAAGGGGGGTGCGGAGTGATAATAATTTATGTTTTCATCAAATCGGGCCAAGGAGAATGGGGGTCCCACACCCAAAAGAATGAAGACACGACAGAACAAGGACTCAGTACGTGAGATGGGAAGGGAGGTGTGGGTTGGGACTGAGGCTCAGAGCAAAGCTCGTGGATATGAGTTTGGTGTAGTGGTGTCCCAGGGGTTCAGGGGCTTTGGAAGACTGGGGACAGGGCAGGAGTGGAGGGAGATGCAAAGCAGGACTGATCCAGTGATCGCTCTCGTAGATGTCAATGCGGAGTGGACGGAAGAAAGAGACTCCAGGGCCCCGAGAGGAGCTCAGGTCACGGGGTCGAGCTTCCCCCGGGGGCATCAGCACATCCAGCAGTGATGGCAAGGCTGAGAAATCCCGACAAGCGACAAAGGTAGTATAAGCTAGTACATGAATGTGGGGTGCCCGAGAACTGCCCAGACTGGGTAGGATGTGTTTAGGGATCCAGGGATGCAGACCAGAAGGGATTCACTGAGGAACTCATGCTGGGTTCCTAGCTGTCTGGAATGGGTGGGATCCCTCTTTACTTTCATCCTCAGCATCTTGCACTTCCCATCATCTCCCAAGAACTGTTCTTCTGTCTTACTAGCCCTTTTTAGTGCTAATTTTTGCCACATTCTGGCTCAGTGTTGCACTGCTAAGCTCTTCAGCACATGTGCTGTGGTGGCTGTGTCTCACTTGCTGCAGTCTGTGAAGGTCTGGCAGGGTGGGAAGTTTCCCCTTGACCCTCCCACCTCCCTGTTCTCCTTCTCTTCCTTGCAGAAAGGCCGGGTGGAGGAATCCTGCACCCCCAAGGGCAACAAGCAGGGCCGAACAGAAGAGATCTCAGAGAGTGAAGGGGAGGACACCAACGCTCCCAAAAAAACCAAAACCGAGGTGAGTTGTCCCTGCTGTGATTGCTGGCATATCCTAGGTCCCATTGCCTACCTGTGCTGCTCACAACCACCTGGCTGGAAGTTCCTGCTGCTTGGGAGCCCTGACACCTAGGGTTTTGCACTGCAAAAATGCCACCAGGAGTGACAACTGAGCAGATGGAAGCTCTCCGTCTCTTTTGCCTTGTCTGCAGGGGACTCTGCCACACTCTTGGAGCTGGGCAGGTGCCCTGCCTTTCCCGGCTCAGTGGCATGAGCCTGGCTCCTGGCACCAGTCAGGTTAGACTCAGCCTCTTTTGCTCTCCCAAAGCAGTGTGAAACAGAGGTTCTTAAGTCATGATGGGGTCTGGGTGATGGTTGTGCAAAACCTGCTCACGCACACGCTCTGCATAGTTGTGACAGGGCTTTTCCGCAATGCCAACAGCACTGGGCTGGATCGATGGTCAGATGGTTGGAGGAAGACTCTTGCACTTCTTGGTTCCCTGTTAGCCTGTCCAGGGAACTCACCTTAAGGGCCTGCAAACACGAGGATATTTGCCCGCGTTATGAGGTCATTGTAATTAAACCACTATGGTTACACCTATGTAATTTCTCCATGGGCATGCTCCGTTCAGCTCAACAGTGATCTTTTTTTTCAGTTTAGCCTCTCTTGTAAGCCCCGAGGCTCAAGAGTGGCACTTGTTAATTGTGCATGCTAACTGTTGAATCACCAGTGCTTCATTGCCCAAGGCGAGAGGTGGTGGGGAGAAGCAGGGACTGGGAAGTGCAGGGGGACATCGGGAGGTAAGGAGTGGGGCAGCCGGAGCCTCCTCTGATGCTCAGGGCCGGGGGGCTGGAGGGGAGCGGGTCTCGCCAAGGGAGAGCCCCGCAGGGATCAGACGAGCAATTCTGGGTCTGGGGGCTGTGCTGGGCGCAGTGGTGCGTGCTGCTCCATGCCACCTGGTGGTAGCACTGAATCATACCTTGGCTAACAGCCCATTGCTGGTGGTGGTGGTGCTAGCACCTTTCGTATCTACTCGCCCTCAACCTTGTCTGAAACAGTTCCCTGCCCTCCATCTCTGCCTCTGTACACAAGGTGCCCATTGTTACCTCCTCCCTGAGTGTGTGATGCTCATGAAGGACCTGAGAGCACTGAAGTTGCTCAAAGGGGAGGCAGGAAGGCTGGTGTTAGTTATACCTTGCCAGACAATGTCTCCTGTGGGGTTTTCTAGTGCTGGCAAAGAAAGGTCAGAAAGCAAGTTCTCTGGGAACTTGAAAAGTTTTGTGCGTGGCCTGGGAGGCCACATAACATCTCCTTTTTCCTACTTCAGGAGCTGCCCTGCCCTCCATCCCCATCCGATGTTGACAGCCTCGATGGCCACAGCTTCAACGATGAGATGAGCAGTGATCCACGGGACATTGACCAGGATAACAGGAGCACATCACCCAGCGTCTACAGCCCTGGCAGCGTGGAGAATGACTCTGACTCTTCCTCCGTGCTGTCCCAGGGGCCGTCTCACTCCTACCACCACCCTCCGCTCTTCCCCCAGAGCCCGCCGGTAGCTCCCCCTCCCGACAGCCTGGCCCGTCCACCCGAGCCCAGCTTTGGGCTCCCGGGCGAGGTGCACTCCCAGGGGCCCCCCCCGGGGAGCTACCACTCCCAGCTGGAGGGCCAGGCCTCCCGCATTTTCCAGGCTCAAGCCCCACAGACACCAGCCTCCTCCTCCTCTGCTGTTGCTGCTCCTTCCGCTCCCCCTTCCTCTTCCTCCTCCTCTTCCTCCACTTCCTCCTCTTCCTCCTCCTCCACCCATGCTCCACTTTACCCTACGGCCAATGTGGTCCAAGTTGGGGCCAAAATAGCCAGTGGAGTCGGGGGGCTCCCAGCACCAGGGGGTCGCGAGCAGACCCTCAGCACCAAGCACAATCCACCACCCACCACCCCCATCTCGCTGGCATCGGTGGTTGGGGGGCTCCCTCCTCAAAAGACACCCCCAGCCAACCCTCCGGCCGCCCCCCCGGCTTCGGCCCCTTCCTTCCCCCATGTCTCCGCCAATCTGCCTCCCCCACCAGCCCTGCGCCCGCTCAACAATGCGGTAGCTGCCTCCAGTTCCCCAGGGATGGTGGGGCAGGCCCTGAGCGGCCACCTTTCCTCACCCCATGGGATGGGACAGGACAAGGCACCAGCCCTGGCCCCCTCTCGCTACCCCTATGCCCCGCCGCCGCTGCCGCCCTCCAGCTCCTCATCCCAGTACCCGCAGGCCTCCCCGGCCCAGCCCCTGCCCAGTTACAGTGCCTCCTATGGCCACTCCTTCCCCCCACCCAGCGGCCTCTCTGTGTCTAGCCAGCCCCCCAAATACACCCAGCCCTCCCTGCCCTCCCAGCCAGTATGGAGCCAGGGGCCTCCCCCCTACAGCCGCCCCTTAGGCAATGCTGGCTCCCACCCTGCAGCCCCCTTTCCTGGCCAGCCCCCCCATCACCAGCAGCCGCCCCAGCAGCACCACCATGGCCATGGGAGCGGCGGGGGAGTCTCCCCGGCAGCCACAGCTCCACCCCAGCCCCCCGGGGGTTACCCCCACGGCCTGGAGTCAAACAGCCATCACCCTTCCCATGCCACCTACGGGCTGCGCCTCTATCCTCCCCACAGCCAGGCTGCTTACAGCCAGGCTCCCTCAGCTGCTGCCGCAGCCCCCTCTTCCTCCTCTTCCTCCTCCTCTTCCTCTTCCTCCTCATCCTCCTCTGCTGCCTCTTCCCAGGGAAGCTACCCCAGCATGTGCTCTCACCCCCCAGGGCAGAGTCCTGCCACCTACACCTTCCCCCCGCCGCCACCCCCCTCCCCTGCCCATGGGGCCGGCCCTCCGGTCACCTCTGCTGCCACCACCCTCTCCACTGTCATTGCCACCATGGCCTCCCCCTCCGTTGCCCCCTACAAGACTGTCTCGCCCCCGGTACCCCCCTCAGCCGTGGCCCCCTACGGGAAGCGGGCTGCTTCCCCTGTCCCCACCTTCCAGCCCCCAGCCCCCTACAAGCCAGGCTCGCCCCCCGCTTCCTCAGCCGCCCCTTTCCGAGCAGCCACCCCTCCTGGCTACCGAGTGGCCTCCTCCCCTGTGGCAGGGGGCTACAAAGCCGCCTCACCCGCTCCCTCTGCCCCACCACCCCTGCCAGGAAGCATGGCTGCCCCGGCCCCACCCCCACCCCCACTCCCCCTCAGCGCCGCGCAGATCAAGCAGGAGCCGTCGGAGGAGTACGAGCCTCCCGAGAGCCCTGTGCCGCCTGCTCGCAGCCCCTCGCCACCCCCCAAAGTGGTGGATGTGCCGAGCCATGCCAGCCAGTCAGCCAGGTGAGGGGCAGCTGGTGGGGGAGTCCCCAGGCTGGGGAGGGACATATGAGGCAGGGAAGGGGAGGTCGCCCTAAGCGTGGGGCACAGCTGCACCCTTTTGCCTTCTACATGATGCTCTTCCCTTTCCCACAGTGCTGGGCTTGGCTTTGCCTGCCCCTGTCCCCATCCATGCCCTCCAGCCCTTTCTGTGCTGACAGGCTTCACCTTTTGCCCCCAGATTCAACAAACACCTGGACCGTGGCTTCAACTCCTGCTCCCGCACAGATCTGTACTTCGTGCCCCTCGACGGCTCCAAGCTGGCCAAGAAGAGGGCAGACTTGGTGGAGAAAGTGCGGCGAGAGGCTGAGCAGAAGGCGCGGGAAGAGAAGGAGCGGGAACGGGAACGGGAGCGGGAGAAGGAGCGGGAGCGGGAGAAGGAGCGGGAGCTGGAGAGGAGCGTGGTAGGTCTGGAGGTCCCACTGCCGCAGCACAGATGGGGCAGATGCTCCAGGACCCCCTTGGCTGCTTGCTGGTGGGACTCTGACACTGGTGTCTCTGCTCTCTTACAGAAGATGGCCCAGGAGGGCCGGCCAGTTGAGTGCTCATCCCTTGGGCCGGTTCCTCACCGTCCCTCCTTTGAACAGGGCAGTGCTGTAGCGACTGTTCCCCCGTACCTGGGCCCTGACACCCCTGCTCTGCGCACCCTCAGCGAATATGCGCGGCCCCACGTCATGTCCCCCAGCAACCGCAACCACCCTTTCTACGTGCCGCTGGGTGCGGTTGACCCAGGCTTGCTGGGGTACAATGTGCCGGCCATCTACAGCAGTGATCCAGCGACACGGGAGCGAGAGCTGAGGGAGCGGGAAGCCCGTGAACGAGACCTGAGGGACCGGGACCTGCGTGAACGTCTCAAGCCTGGCTTTGAAGTCAAACCAGCCGAGTTGGAGCAGCTCCATGCCGTGCCAGCTGCTGCTATGGATCCGTTCCCACGTCATGGCGGGCTGAGTCTGCAGACAGCCCCCGGCCTTCATCCCGCTTTTCCCTTCCACCCAGGGCTGGGCCACTTGGAGCGGGAGAGGCTGGCGCTGGCTGCTGGCCCGACTCTTCGTCCCGACATGTCCTACGCCGAGCGCTTGGCAGCTGAGCGCCAGCACGCTGAGCGGGTGGCTGCTCTCAGCAATGACCCTCTGGCTCGGCTGCAGATGCTCAATGTGACACCTCACCATCATCAGCATTCCCACATCCACTCCCACCTCCATCTCCACCAGCAGGATGCCATACATGCAGGTAAGGACCCCATGGTGGTGGTGCCCTGCACAAAGCTCTGCTCTCCCTCCTCCTGCACCCTCCTTGCGTTCCCTCCCTCTGGCCCTGGGGAAGCCCAGAAGCTGCCGAGACTAGAGGTTGAAGCTCCAGATCTGCCTCTTCAGCCAGAAGAGGTCAACATCATGGTCATTCAGCCTTGCCCTGGCTCCCATCCCACCAAGGACACTGACATCTGTTGCAAGTATTGGGGCATTTGTGAGTTCACTGCTTAGTGGTGAGCAGAGATGTTTGCACCACGGCCTTCAGTTCTGGATCTCTGGGGACGCAATATGAGTGCTGGGGTCCCAGTGGCTACCAAGGTGGTAGTCCTGTGGACAGCATCCCTCACACTGTGGTCTGCAGAGGGAGTGGGAGCCCTGCTGACAATTTCGTTGGTATCCTTAGGACTAATGAAATGTTGATTCTCTAGTTTGCTCCTATGGCTCTTGCTGCAGATGGTGGGAGAGAAGATGGGCTAATTGTAAGGAACTGGAGGCTGCTGTCCTTCAGAATTGAGTGGTGGTTCCTTCCATTTCCACATCCCACAGGAAAACAAAAAAGTTTAGGGATGAAAATCTCAGGGAAACAAAGCCTAAACTACAATAAAATAGGAAAAAAGAGCTGTGCCTGCTCAGGTATGGTGAGCAGTCAGTGGGATCTGGTGGCAGAGTCACAGACAGACAAACACACTCTACTACTCAAGAGATGGCATCAGGTACAAATGAATGTCCATTTTCCCCCATGCTCCATTGCTGGGCACCTCCAGCCAGCACCGGCAGAGAGTCCAAAACACTGGAAAGAGCAGTTTTTCATATAAATAGTACCTTGCATTTCAGCCTTAGATAGCACTTACAAACTTGAGTGCCTGGCACTGAGCAGCTGTGCTGGATGAGACCTGGAAATGGAAGCACCCAATATGAGCATGCACATGAATGACAGCCATGGTGGGCAGATAGGCACAATACTGGGTACAGACATGATTGCAGAGCAGGTCCTTGCAGAATTGACTTTAAGGAGCAGTACTTCTCCCTGAGGAGTTTAGGGACAGAGCTATGCCAGACTAGTTCATGTGAAATTCAGTGCAGGCAAAAAGAGTAACACTCAGAAGGACATGGTACTGCATTTGTCTAGCCTTGAAATCTCTATCCCTAACACACACCGACCCTCTCCATGTCTCTCTTGTTGTGCTTTGTGCCTTTCTCCATGTTACATCTTACAAAGCACGGGATAATTATCTTGTGATATCTTTTCTTCCCAGCCTCAGCCTCTGTTCACCCTCTTATCGACCCACTCGCCTCGGGATCACACCTCACCCGGATACCGTACCCAGCTGGAACCATCCCCAACCCTCTCCTGCCTCACCCTCTGCATGAGAATGAAGTGCTGCGCCACCAGCTTTTTGGTAAGGGTGCTCACAGGGACTGCTGGTTTCCTCTGAAGAGCATCAGCAGGGCTCCAAGGGGCAACGTGGTCATGGGGGGGTCACAGGACCAAACTGAGGTCTATTGAACAGAGCTCCAGCATGGCATAGGACAGGCCTACGCTCTCAGGGGATGAGCAAATCCTGCACATGGGCAAGCCTGGGAAATGGAGTGCAGTAGCGTCTCAACTGAGCTTTGGGGCCATGGGTGAGGATGGAGCTGTTATGTTAATGTGTTTATTCTGTTTTGTCTTTGGCTGCAGCTGCACCCTACAGGGACCTGCCAGGCTCTCTCTCCGCGCCCATGTCAGCAGCACATCAGCTCCAGGCCATGCACGCACAGTCAGCTGAGCTGCAGCGCCTGGCTCTGGAACAGCAGCAGTGGCTTCACGCCCATCACCCTCTGCATGGTGTGCCACTCCCGACGCAGGAGGATTACTACAGGTGCATGGACCTGCTCTCCCCCACAGCGTGGGGCGAGCAGACTGCTCTGTCCTCACAAGTACACCTCTGGGCCCAGCCTTGGCCTGGGGCTGGCAGAGATGGTGGGGACAGGGGAGGGTTGTCCCTGAAGTGGGTGACTCGGGCTGAGCCCACAGCTGTGGGTTGGCCACCAGGAAGGTCGTTCTTGGCAAGTGGCTAATCTTGTGTGGGGTCCCACCTCCTCTGCTCTGGGGTTGGGGGTAAACTCGTGTGTTTTGCACATGCTACTACAGTCATGACTAACTGATAACCCTGCCAAAATACCAAACATTCGCAAGGGTTGGATGATTTTGCCAAGACAGGGCTTTCACAAGTGCCTGGGGAAACACATTGGGAAAGAGAGACCTGCAATGTTGTACATTTTTGATAGCATTTCGTACGTCCAAGATTTGCAAAACTTTAGAAGCCAGCTGTGTCGTGCGGGACTAGAATAACAAAATGCAGTGGTAGATATTAAATTCCCTTTTTCTCTCTCACAATCACCTTGTTCCTCTTCTTTATCCTAGTCACCTGAAGAAAGAAAGTGACAAACCCCTTTAAATGGACTCCTACTGTCAACGTGACATCATCATGTCTTTCTCTCAAGAGGAGCAATCAACCAAATCCTGGGGGAGGGGAAGCTGCAGAGTTGACCCATCCTGATCCCACCACGCAGTAGAGTGCAAGACAAGACGGGCCAAAAAGTAACGGGATGGCATCCTGGGAGCAGAAAGTGGAGGAGAGAAAACGGGGAGGGACTGCAACACCACTAACGGACATGAAACGATCGGTACGTGATTTCAGCAGAGCTCTGAAGAAAATGGAATTGGCATTGCACAGAGCTCAAAAAGACAAAGACTGATGAGAATACAGGATGATAGCTGCTCCATCCTTTGTTTTGGGGGAACAGTTGCATTAAATATAAAGTGCAGAGCATTACAGGACTTCATGTACACAACGCTGCTGCCTTTTCTGCTTCTGCGAGGAGAAGGTGTGGCCAAGAAGTAACTTAACACCCAGCAGTCTTTTTTCAAGATGCTTCCTCACACCCCACCCCCCTTTAGGTGTAAGATACTGCTTAGTGATACAGAGAAGCAACGTGGAACTTTTTCAGATTAGCCAGAGCGGCTTCCCATTTTCCAACATCCCTTCAGATGCAAACAAAGCATTACGGGACCCCTTCGAAAGTGGCCGCTCCTGCCTGCAGAGGGACTGGTCCCAGCCATCAGGGTGCAAAGCACCGCAAGACTGTTTGCAAGATGGTGGCTGTGCTTTCCCACGGCTGACTGGAACGGGCATGGCTACGAGGTGCAAAGCACCAGGAGACTCTTTTCAAGACTGCAATCACCACCATGACCCCTTTGAGCCCCATGGGGAGAGCTGATGTGGCTGAACGTACTGCGTCCTGGGACTGTCTTTTAAGATGGTGGCTGCCCCTTTCCCCTCACCCATTCTAATTGATGTACTTTAACTCATGCACATCCTATTAGACGTGGCAGTTTTATGTAGCAACTTGTGACTCCCTTGCCCCCGCGTGCGTGTCTGATTTCACAGTTGTATCTCTCAATTGGTCCCCATATATATATTTACTTAACCATTAAAAGGAAAAGAAAACCAACAACCCAGCTATGGAAAAACACCCAAACAAAGTTCCCCACGCACTCCCAAGCCCCAACACACATTCTAATAATTTATATATATAAATATATATATGAAGCTCTTAAAAAAGAAAAAAAAAACCCAAACAAAAAAACCACCCTTCCAGAAACAGACTGCATTGTGTTCATTTATTTTTACCGGGCCCAGGAGGTGACCTGGCCATGCAGGGCCGCAGTGAGCGGCTCTCCTCGGGAGTGGGCAGAAACACACACTCTCCAGGCGGGGAGGCGGTGCAGTAAAAACCAGGGCTGCCGAGAAGGGCCGGGGAGCTGGTGCGGGCCGCGGGGCTGCTGGCAGCGAGCACCGCCTCAGGGCACGCCGCGGAGGAGCCAGCCGGGGGGCAGGGCCCTGCAAGGGCCCCGCCGGCGGGCACTGACCGGGGCCGGGCGCGACGGCAGGAGCGCCCGCCCCCGACCGACGGGGACCGCTCCTCCTGCAGGCAGCCCCGGCACCAATGGGAAGCCCCGCGGGGCGGGGCGTGCGCGCCGCGGCACCAATGGGAAGCGGTTTATCTACATACCGCCTGAACGGAGTGGCAGGGCCCCGCTTTGCGGTGGCTGCGGCCGCTGCCAGCGCGGGGTGGGGCCAGACGGGGGGGCGCAGAGCCGGAGGCCCACGCGGGAGGTGGCCCGCAGCGGAAGCGGACCGAAGCGGTTCTCGCCCTCACCTAGGGGCGGGTCGGCCTCGGTGGGGCCCGGCGCAGGCGCTCCATACAGTAGTGATTTCAGCTCTTTTAGTATTTGTCCAGCAGGTTTCCCGCCGCGCGGGAAGCCTCACCCACCGGTGAAATGGCAGGAGAGGGCGGGGCTGTGCATGCGTGAAGTGGCGGGTGGCGCTACAGGGCGTGAGCGGCCGGAGCTGCGGCTGGCCCGCCGGGCCCCATGGCGGCGGCCGCGCAGACCGCGCCGGCGGTGGTGGTCTTGAGCGCGGAGCAGGCTAAGGGTGAGTGCGGGAGGGCGGTAGGAGGCTCTGGTGGCTGGCTGGGCTGGCTGGCGGGCAGGCAGGTAGCTAGGTAGCTCTGTGCCCATGTTCTGCAGCGGTGCTGGCGGAGGTGATCAAGGCCTTCGGTGCGCCTGAGAATGCGCAGCGTATGGAGGAGGCTCGGGACAACGCCTGCAACGACATGGGCAAGATGTTGCAGTTCCTCCTGCCCGTGGCCACCCAGATCCAGCAGGACGTGATCAAAGCTTACGGCTTCAGTAACGACGGCGAAGGTGGGTTCTTCCCCGAGTGGGGAGCTCCGGGCCGGCCGACGGGGCGGCGGCGGCCGGCACATACTTCCTTCCCACCCCTTTTCTTGCAGGGGTCCTGAAGTTTGCTCGGCTGATTAAGTCCTACGAGTCGCAGGACCCGGAGATCGCCAGCATGTCGGGCAAGCTCAAGGCCATGTTCCTGCCACCCATGACGCTGCCACCGCACGGGGCTGGGACCGGCGGAGTGGCAACCTCTTGAGACCGTGCACCCCTCCTGCTCCACCGGGTCGCAGTGCTCTGGCCGGGGCTGCCCTCCCGAGGCGTGGGTCCCGTCAGTCTCGGGAACGGAGCAGTTGAACGAGGGAGATGCTGACCTGAAAGGAACGGGATGCTCTGTGTGCGCTTGTGTGTCTGCTCGTGAATAAAAAGTGTCTTGAAAATGCCCTTGTTTTATGGATGAACATGAGCTCAGCAGTGCTCCTCAGGCACAGATGCTGCTCCCTGGTGCAGAGGCAGTTACAGCAGTGCCCACCTCATTCTTGATGAAACCTGTGCTCGTTTTTTGTGGGGCCCAGTATGTACCAAGTTCTGCAAAAGGTAATTGCTCATGCAAGCCTTGGTGTGAAGCCCTAGGACTTGATGTCAAAGTGACTTTTTTTTTAACATTTCAGATGTGTTGAGCCCTGTCTAAGAGCAAGCATTTACAAATGCGCTATTTGGAACATAGTAGGTAATGTGTTCCTACACGTAATCTAGTACTGTTCAGCAAGTGCCATAAATGCTGCTGAGACCCCTGTCTCCAGCAGGGTGAGGGCAGCTGACTCACTCCTACCACCAGTGCCTGTGGCTGTCTTGTTTTCTGGCTGAACGTGCAATCAAACACATCAACCCTAGTGAAAAATGCAGCAGAGATGCAGCAGGGACTGGCACGTTGTGGGAGGCCTGGGCTTGCCCTGTTCGGCTGCAGCCTGGATTAGAACGGTGTAAACAACATAAAATTGTATTTTGTGTCTTTTGGTACTAAAGAGAGGCAAACCTAGTGGAGCAGCCTCGCTTCAGTGCAGTGTTTTGTGTTTCTGACTTGATTCAAACAAAGAGAGGTGAGATACACCTGCTTGCAGCCTCCTGCCTCGTGTGCCTGTTGCACTTGGAAGCATTGAGGTCTTGGGGGAGGGCAATGGGGGCCAGGGCGGTGGGGCTGGGGGTGAAGCAGCCAGGCCTGGGAGAGCAGGGAGCAGCGAGCCAGGTGTGAGAGAGCCGTGTCTGGTTTTGCTTTCTGTGCCTTTTGGTTACAAACCAGGCAGGAATGTAGCCAGTGAGGGCGTGAGCTTAGTGGATAGGAGGCAGGAAGAGCAGTCAGTCCCTTCCGTCTTCATCTACCTCTCCCAGCTTGGCCTTGGCCTTCCCCCACCCCTCTAATTATTCATTAACTACAGCCCAGGAAGTGCTTTGCAAATGGTGAAAATTAAGCCCTGTGCTTGAGGCCTGCCTGACCTGGAGCTACCTTCTTCTTAGTCTGCCTAGGATTAGGTGGAGTTGGGACTGTGCCTGTGTGGATCAGACACAGGTGAGTTACGGGAGGTGCCACAGCCCCTGAACGCTGCCAGCTGCTCCTCCAGAGCCGTGGCACTCACCGCCATGAGCATCCAGCTCTGTCAGGCGGGTGCGAGTCCACCCCTCCTCAGTCAAGGTCTTTGATCTCTCTCCCAAGTGCATCTCAAGATACTGTCTTGGTAATTCCAATATTGCTTTATTTTCTTTAGTAGGACCCCCTGGTTAAGGGCTGTGGTACTTCTTCCACCTGCTGCTGTCTGTCCCCCATCAGTGGGGATCTGAGAGTCAAGATCCTGATGCCGTCCTGTGGGTGAGTGCTGTGAATGCTAGTTAGGGGAAAAAACTAAGAGTTGTTGGTGAGAAAAACAAAACACTGGCAGTAGGAATTGGGCACAGAAGGGAAAAAGCCCACCTTCTAATAGTTACTATAGGACAGCTGGAGGACTGGGGTTCACGGTGGTTTTAGGTTGTTACCGTTGCTCCTTCTCGCTCTGATAAAGCTAGCCCGCAGCTGCAGCATCTCTGAATGTTTATGTACAGAGACAGGTCAGGTGGCCGACCTTTTAAATCCTGGTTATTTCTTGATTCCCTACAGTCTTTCTAGCCCTTTATGGAACAGCAGGACATAAAACCTCCATGGTCAGTCCAAACAGGTGCTCTGCTCTGGGGACTGCAGTGGCCTGGTGTAAGGAAATGGGATTCACACTAGCATTACTCTGTGGTAGGGATCTGGGCACCGTGGTTGTCCAGCACGGTCCTGGGATCCTGTGGCGTGACACAGAGCATCTGGCTTGGGCAAGCCACAGGAAGATGGTGCATCTGCCCGGGTGGCCTCCGCTGTGCACTAACTACTGAACTACAACGCAGTTCTGTGCAAAACGGAAAACCTCCTGTCTAAAGTCATCTCAGCGCTGAGAATTAGAAGTAACAAATGCAATGCTGATTCTCAAAAAGGGCTCCAGATGAGATCCCCCAAATGCAAGGGAAGCCACAGAACAATGAAGTTGGTATCTGGGCAAGAGGGTAGACAGTATAACAGAAAGCAATGAGTGTGCTATTAAAGAAGGAGCCCACATCTGCTTTTGTAAAGGCAAATCCTGTCTTGTAAAACTGGAGGTTTTTGAGGGACTTGGTGAGGTTGTGGATAAGGCAGGTCTGGCTGATACAGTCTCCTTGGATTTCTGAAAAACCCATGATTTTTACAAGTTTTTCTCATCAAAGACTTTAAATAAAGATGAAGTCATAGCATAAGAAAGAAGATGATGTTTTTGTTGGATAAAGGATTAGTAGAAAATAGGAAGCAGAAGGTGAGAATAAACATCCAGTTTTTACAGCAAAGGGTCAGTGATGAGATCACAGGGGCTTAACCTGAAGTCTATGCTGTTCAGTACATTCCCAAATGACCTGGAAATAGAGTTTGTATGGTGAGGTGAGAAAATTGGCTGATTGGTAGAAAGTTATTCAGGATAATAGGGTGGGACCTGATTGTGAATAATTGCAGAAGGACCTTCTGATAGTAAATGAGAGGCCAATAGAACAGCAGATGAAATACAAATATAGGCATATGTAAAAAAATGTTCATGGTGAAAAATAATTCAAAACATATATAAAATAATGAACTGTGAACTAATTGTAACCTCTCTGGAGTAAGACTGTGATCATACGTAAGTCCATGCAATTGTTAGCTTAATGCTTGGTTGTGGTGAACTAATAGCAGAAATCATCACTCTCTTTTTATATACATATGTATGTATGTATATGTCCGTGTCACCAGCATCTTGAACATAGCAGTTCTGTACCACCCTTCACCCTTATCTCCAAAACAATACAACAGAGTTGGAAACATCTCAGAGAGGGACAGCAAAGGTGATCGAATGTGTAGAAAAGCTCTGTATGATAAACACCTAAGTAGGGTTGGAGTCTTCAGCCTGGCAAAGAGCTGAGGACAGACATGGACATTATGGGTCCATACCATGAGCAGCTTGGAGGGGCTGAATAGGAATCAGTCGTTGATTTTTTTTTTTCCTTTCTTTACATCAACCAGATGTTAATAAAAATGAAGCCAGGAGCAGGTTATAAGCAAGCCAAAGGAGGGAGTGTTTCTGTAGCTGAGCAGTGGAACTCCTTGCCAAAGGATGCTAAATTTGTTATGGATTTCATATTTGACTCTACGAGTAGCTGCAAATAGAGGCTTAGGGACTACAGGGGGGAAAGAAGCTCCATGCATTACCTCTTTCTCTACCCTTCCTTCTACTATCGTTTTGATCTCTGGATCACCTAGTCCAACTTCCTGCTCACAGCAGACCTAACCCAAAAGCTAGATCAGGTTGCTCAGGTGAGTCCTGAACATGTCCAAGAGCAGAGATTCCCCAGCCTCTCTGGAGACCTGTGGCAATTGCTGAACCGCCCTTGGGGACAGTGCATGTACAATTTTTCCTGATGCCTAATCAGAATTTCCCTTGCTGCAAGTTATGCCTGTTGCCTCTTGTCTTTTTGCTGTGTCCCACAAAGAAGAATGTGGCTCTAAATTCCCCAGTCCCCCTCTAGGTAGTCTCAGATAGCTGTTAAATCCCTCCTTAAGCATCTTTTCTCCAAGCTGAATAAACCCAGCTGCCTCCATCTATGCCATGCTCCAGGCTCCTCACCGCCTTAGTGGCCTTATGCTGGATTCTGTCTAGTTTCTCAGTGTCTTTTTTACAGCAGTCCAGATGTGGGGGGCTCTTAATTAGCTATTTCATTTATCTTCTCCTCCAAATTTGTTCCTGTGCTAGCTGTGGCTTGGCTCCACAAAGGACTTACAAGATGAGGTTCTACCATCTGTGTTGTACTGAAAACCAAACAACAGTGTAAGAGTAGTCTCTTTGCTGAAATCTTTTGACCTGTTAATTATATTAAGAAAGTATTTTAGAGGCTCAATTATAGTCTGCTGTTGCATGCTGCAGCCATTCAGTAGACCAACCTCAAAGATACCAACAAATTGCTTCTCTGCTGTGGTATTTCCCTCCCTTACCAGCAGGAGCTCCTCCTTGGTAGTTTTTAATTAGGTGGCCCAGATCAAAGATACCAAGGCAGCTGTGTGCATCCAGTCCTGTCCTGAGCTGAAAGCAACCAGAAGTATAAAGTCATTCTGTAAATTATGTGATTTGGGATTTGTATGCACACAAATGTGGGTTACACTGCACCCCATGGTTTGCCCTCCTGGAGGATACTGAATTACACGGGTTTAGCGCTAGCTCACCCTTTCTGTTCTGATCTGGACTCTTTGCTGCCTTGTTCCTTCCCTGTTCCCCTGTGTCCTACTGATGTTCTCTTCCTTGGACAGATTTTCTGCTCCAGCCAGTTCATAAGGTGTAGGTTTTATTTTTGTCTGATGTGGCTTCACATCAACTCTACATAAGCTAATATTCAGGAACTCTCTTTTGGGGCTTCTGTCCAGGAGTTCCAGTCATTTCTGTCCTACCATTAAACAATATTTCTTCCCTGTGCCAGTGCTAGATTGGCTCAGATTTAGGTGCAATCTTTTAGGTGCAATTTCTACAAGTTTGTGTAGAAGTTGTTCCCTTGAGCCACAGATCTCTCTGCCTTTAAAATCTCTTTTTAAAAAAAAATACCAGGTTTAAGTCAGTACAGCTGGATCCCTGCAGCTCAACACATCCCAACTTGTCATGTGTGTGAAACTAAAAGCATTTCAAAGGAAGCTGAAACCAGGACACTGTTGTAGATGCCTGAGCTGCCTTTCTAGCAATGAAGTTTAACTTCCCACTCATCTCTCCTGTACTTCCCTTTGTTGTTAGTTTCTGTCTTGGCCACGAGTTTTGTCTTGGTCATGGCTAGCAGCCTCTTCAGCTTTTTGCAGGGTTTCCCAGTCTGATGGTGCATGGGGAAGTCTGCAGCTGCTGATACTTGAAATGGGCAAGTCTCTTGCTGTTCCTGCTGCCCACACCACCACGCAGGGTGGCTGAGACAGCCCCAGGGAAGAGTCGGGCTCCTTTGCCAGCTGGATTGCCCTTTTTGGTCACTGTGTAACTCCCATTCTTTCATGAGACCTGCAGACCTTGAAACCAGTGCATGGGCTGTAGCTGGAAATGGCTAGGTAACTGGAAATGGTTAGTTTTCCTTCTTTGCATCTGGCTGCCCAGGTTGGCAGCTTTGGCCTCAGTATGCTGTGCTGGGATCTTGAAGGAACTAGGCTAAGCTCTCGTGGTGCTGTGTGGGCCCACTGCAGGTAGCAGCTGTTTGCCCTGCTCTCTGTCTGCTTTTCTGGGCAGCTTCAACACCACCTCCCACCCCATCCCTTCTGAGCTACTGATGCTCATGTCGGTCACATCCCCCAGCAGGCTGTTTTCAGGAAGGCAGTGCTGTGCTTAGAGTGCTAGCCTGGGCCTCAAAGTCTGCAGCTCTGGCTTTGCACAGATTCCCTCTGTGGCTGTACGGAGCACATAGGATATTTACCTGCCCAGAGGGTTCATCAGCGAGCTGGAGTATGAAGGTTTCAGCTGGGCAGCTGAGGGCAGCACAGCAGAGCCAAGCTGTGCAACTGGGCAGTTGTAACCTGTAGTAGGGTGCTTCATCGCTCAATGTATGCCAGCGTGTGCTGCCTGCTTCAGCCTTGCAGGTGTGTGGGTGACCCCAGGCAGCTGTGGTCCCCTTGGCACCACAAGGTGCAAGGGCTTGGGAGTGGGGAGCACTCGTGTCTCTCACTGGCCTTTTGGGGAAGAAGGGGAACAGAGGACGTGCAGAACTGAATTTTGCGAGCACGGGCAAGACCCAAGATGCACTCATAGAGTCAACCGTGGTGTGAAAAAAAGACAGGGACCCAAGAATAATAGGGGGGGATGGGGAGGAAAGACACAAAAGGAGAAGCAGAAGTGTGTGTGCAAAGCAGCTTGGGGCTGGGGAGCTGATGGCTCAGAGCGCTTCCTGTTCCTGGAGCCGCGCGTGCCCAGCTGCGCACGGGCTTGCGCCTGCCTGTGCCCAACAGCACGGTGCAGAGGGCCAGAGATCAAGGCACGTATCCAAAACCAGGTGGATGGAGAGGGTCTGGATGGACTGACGGTAGACGCCAGGAGAGATACATGGCCAGTTCCCAAGAGGCGCAGAAACAGCTTGGTGTTGAGTGCTCCAGCACAGACCTCCGACTTCCCTTTTCTCACCAGCGCAAACTGATTTTTCCTCTGTGTTTTTTGAGTTGCTCTGGTGGTAGCCACTTGGCCTCCTCTTCTTTTGCCCTCCACGATGGTGAGGTAAGAGGGGCTGAGATGTGTGTGTGTGTGTATGTATAGGGAGAGGGACCAGGAAAGTAGGACAGATCAGAAGGGGGATCATCCTGGAAGCTGTAGCTCAGTGAAAACCTTTCATAGGCTGGGGGAGGTATCAGATAGGAAGGGATGCTCCTGCTGGCTGTCACCTATATGACTATCTCTAGGGATGCTGACTGGGGACCATTCTTCACTGTACAAGTCTTCACAATAGCACCTGTCCTTTTTTATTCACCTAGTCTTGTTTTTATCTCCTCTGCTAGGTGGTTTCACCGTGACCTGAGTGGGCTGGAAGCTGAAGCCTTACTGAAGGGACGAGGTGTCCATGGGAGCTTTCTGGCCAGACCCAGTCGGAAGAATCAGGGGGATTTTTCTCTTTCAGTTCGGTAAGTAACTTGGACTCCAACTTCTGTCTTTCCAGGGTTACATACACAGAATGCTTAGTTCCTCACATGTCCTGTGGCATCTTCTTCATCCTGTCCTTATGCCTTTGAGTTCTTTCCAAGCTGTAAAAGGACTTGAACGTCTTCTAGACCCTTCCTCAAGTTGCCCCAGGAGCTTCTTTTTCCAGTCATCTCCTTTCACTGGGATGGTTTGCTCTGGTTCCATGGCAGGAGGTAATGCAGAACATTTTCTGCCTCTTTTCCAACTGCCTCACTGGACTGCTCCCTGCATCATCCCACAGGGTTGGTGACCAGGTAACTCACATCCGCATCCAGAATACTGGGGATTTCTATGACCTGTATGGAGGAGAGAAGTTTGCCACCTTGTCGGAACTGGTGGAGTACTACACACAGCAACAGGGCTCGCTGCAGGACAAAGATGGAACCATCATCGACTTGCGATACCCGCTCAACTGTTCCGACCCCACTACAGAGAGGTATGGAGAAAGCAAAGAAGCTGGTGTGTCTGCGATGAGACCTCCTCTGTATTTCATGGTCTTCTTTCTGCCCTGCCTGCATTCCCAGGGCAAACCCTGCAAAAAGTGTCTCCTGCCTCCCATACCCTCCTATGCTTCCGCAGGGGCAGCATCCCCAGGAATACCCATCACAGCAGACCTAACAGGGCTCTATTTTTACTTCTGGTTTCCTGTTGCCTTTGCTATTTATATACTGTTCCTAAAAGCAAAGGTTGTGGTGTTAGTTATCGGTCTGCAGCGGTCCATAGAATGATGTGTTATGTGGAAGCCCTCAGCCTTGCCCCAAACCTCCTTGGTTATTCTGGGCCTGGTTGACTCACATAGCTAAGAGAAGGACCACGTTCCCCTGCTATTCCTAGCCTGCTTAGTCTCCTTCCTGTCCCTGCTTTGCATATGTCTCTGACACCAAGTTCCTAAATCAAATCAGGTGGTTTTGCCCTTGTGATGTGCTTTCAGGCTCTTTGATGCAGCTCAGGGAGCAGTCACGCCATGCTCTGGGGCAGACAGGTCGTCCTTGTACACCTGGAGACAGGGAGAAAGGATGCCCTGAGTAAAGCGCCTGGGTGCAGCCCTGCTTGCTTTGGGGTCAGGCCGCAGAGGGGCCAGTGTCTGCATGCCGGCTGTCCTCGCCACTCAAGGCCGTTGGGTTGTGGCCCTGCAGTTTCCTCCCTCCCTGCGGTTGGAAACTTCCCCCCCCCAAGGGCTCTTGCGAAAGCTCCTCTCACTCTCTCCCCAAGTGATTTTCCATCACGTGGTTTTGAAGAGCTGGGCTCTACTAGGGGAAGGGAGGGGGGACGGGTCCCATTAACCCCTTCCTACCTATGGAGGGGAGGCCTGGAGACCTCTTTGATGAGTGGGAGGGGTCAACCATTCCCTGGAGGGCATCTGAGCACCTACACGTGGTGGCTGAACCCTTCTTTGGGAGGAGGATCAGAAATCAATGACTGCTGTGTAAGTCACCACCTATTTCTTGCCAAGGCACAACTGCCTGCCACGTCTTGCTGTCAAAATGGTTCCTAGATGTTGTGTAGAGGAATGTGTTGGTCTGGCCAGATACAGAGGTGAATGAATGCCCTGGCTGTATCTGACTGAGGCATGACCTCCTGAACTCCATTTCAGTTCTTGGGAACAGATAGCTCTAACGATGTGAAGTTCACCATGGACACCAGTACCAACCCAGGCCTCCACTGTTAGTTGCTCCGAGGCAGCAAACGTGATCCCACAGCTGTAACCACACTGGCTCGTCTACTGGCCTTGATGGCTGTGTGCGCAGTGACGTATGGAGCGTGTCTGGTGCTTGTTGCAGTACCTGCAATGAGTGGGAGCAGGGAGAGGCGTTGCAAGTCAGTCTGATGCAACAGCTACCTACTTTTGAAATTCTGTTCACCAGGGGAGGTGGCTGGAGGAGAAGGGCTCAAATCTGCTCCCCGACACTGAGCTGGGAAGGAGGGAAGGGGCTGGGGCAGGAGCACCAGGGATGTGGTGGCCCCTGAGCTGAGCTGGGTCCAGACCCATCAGAGGCTCCACCAGCAAATGGGTACCTGGAGGACTGAGATGATTCAGAGCATTTCCCAGTGAACCTCACAGCTCTCAACTTTCTGTAATTTGGATCTCTAGCTCCAGCTTCCAAACAAGTTTCGTGTAAGCAGGACAGAGCTGCAATGAACATGGCCTTCTGCAACTCTACTTGGCAGCTCAGCAGTGTCCCCCCAGGACCTTCTGGTGTGGTCCAAAGGGACTATGGAGCTTGGGATAGGCACAAGGAACTAGAGGATCTGCACACAGACAACCAGGGTCACATCAGGAGTTTCTGCAGGGCCAAGAGCCCTGGTAATACCCAGACTGCCGTCTTTAGTGCTGGAATATAAAATGGCATCACAGGTACTTGTGGGTAGATGTAACCACTCCTTGATGGCAGATCGAATTGCTAAGTCAAGGGCTTCTAGGTACGTGGCTTTGACATCGGCTTGGTCCGCAAGGTAGATCAATTGTGGAATAGTATAACCCTTCAAGATGTCTACCTTTTGTAGCAGCTTCAATGGAGCTTTCCCAATCTGTTGTAACCATCCTTTCTCTTCTTTCCATTAGTTCTGGTTTCGATATTCCGATCCATGGGTCAATGTGTCATCCCAGATATTTTTCAGAGCTGCCCGGTTCAATCATATTGAGGGGAGTGCCATTAATTGTCCATGGAGGGCAGTCATTAACTGTATAAGAGTCTTTCATGGGTTGTATATAAAAGCCGTGGCACTTCTCACCCTGTGTTTTGAGGCCAGTTAGATCACAAAAGACCTCCAAAACCTCAATGTTCTTCTGCATTCCATCCCATGAATCGCTCAGTAAAACCAAGTCATCTGCAAAAGCCATAGTTGTAATATTTCTCAAACAGTGCTGGTACCCACAACCTTCCTCTTCTAACTTGCACAGGAGGGGATCCACAGATAAATTAAATAATATTGGAGACATTGGATTGCCTTGTTTCACTCCAATCCAGATTCCAGTAGGATCCGACTGTTCATTCTTCAGGTGAATATGGGTATTGATGTTATGATGCAAATTTGTTATCAAGGCAATAATATGATTGTCCACGCCCTTTTGTTTTAGAGCCACTACGATGTGAGAGTGGCTCATGGTGTCAAAGGCTTTTGCTAAATCAACAAATACAACGCCCAGGGTCTGGTGTTCCCTCTTCGCATTTCAAATCAGAAGTTGAAATAGCTTCAGATTCTCTGCACATCCTGATGATCTTATAAACCCCCTTTGGATTGATGGGACATGCCTTAGTTAACCTTGCCGTCAAAATTCTTCAGAACAACCTCAAAACGGTTGCTCCAATGATGATTGGTCGCCAGTTATTGAGCCCTGCAGTAGGTGGGGAGGCCAGGGTTGTCCCATCTCCCAGCCTGCTTCTAGTGTCCATCACTTGCACCCGTGCACAGTGCACTAAGATCCCACCAGGCAGGCAGGTGCAGACACCTCCAGAGACCTTTGTGGGTGGGAAGGGGCTTGGCAGCAGCTGTGCCATTTGCACCAAGCTTGTGTCCCTCTGCACCCTGGGTTCAATCCTGCAGCAAGGCAGAGAGCACCTCGGTCAAATGGGGATGCTCCTCACCTTGTACTGAGAGGAGAGAAGGAACTGCTGACTGGATGTTTGCATTGAGGACAGGAACATGCACATGGATCAACAACAGTGATAAGTACCAGGAATAGAATATGGGCACTGGGTGGCTCCTGGTGTTCACTCCCACGGCTAGGCTGATTGCTGCAGTGTGATGTGCCCAGAGAATGGGAATTATCCTTTGATTGAAGAGGTGACTGAGTTTCAGAAAGAGGGGTCACTGGATGGTTCTTTAATGGATCTGATCTCAGAACAGCCATCTGGGTGCTGCTAAATCCAATGGGAGAGTTTCTGACTCACTGGGGGTTTATTTTTGTTTCCCTGGTGTTTGAGTTTCCAAAGCACCCTGCTAGTATCTCAGTAACGCTGGGAGGTGCTGAAACCCACGGACTACCCTCCCCCAACTGGTCTTCAAGCCAGCAAGCATTGCTTACCTGTGCTTCTGGGTATCACACAACCGGATCACACTTGGTGCTTTCCCACCGTGTCCTCTGCTACCAGCATTCTGCTTCCTGGGTCCCTTCTACTTCCACCTCATCCCTTTCCCTTTCCTTTTCTTGCCAGCTCTCTACTTCTTTCTGTCTCATCTGCTTTTCCCAAGATCCTGCTCCTCCCTTGGTTTCCTTCCCTCTCTCTTTCCCTCCCCTCTGTCTTCCCCTTCCTTTCTTCCTCCCTCACCTTTCCCCAGTGTTGCTGTCCTTCACTCGTCAGCTCAAGGGCATCTCCACCTCTCTTCTGACCCTCTCTTGTTTTTTCCTAGGTGGTACCACGGGCATCTGTCAGGCTCTGCAGCTGAGTCACTTCTCCAGGCTAAAGCCACCCCTTGGACCTTTTTGGTGCGGGAGAGCTTCAGCAAACCTGGAGATTTTGTCTTGTCTGTCCTCACTGACCAGCTTAAACCTGGGTCTGATGCTCCACCAGCTGGGGCAACCAGTGGCTCTGGGGGCCGGCTCAAAGTCACGCACATCAAGATCATGTGTGAGGTGAGCAGTTGGGAGAGCAAAAGGAAAGGGGGTGGAAGAGGTCTCTTCTGATTTCTGCTGATCACATCCTCAAAAGCATGGGCCCTGTTGGCTTGATTACCACCAGCAGTATTTCTGAATTTGGATTAAGGTGCTGTCACTGTGCAGGTTCCTTATGTCCTTGCCCCAGCCTGGGTGAGCGTGGGCAGTGCTGGGTGCTCAGACGCGGGAGGAAGCAGGGCTAAGTGTGACCGAGAACTCCAGGGGAGTTTGTGCTGAAAGAGAAAGGAGGATTCACAATCTAATTACAAGTTCATCAGAAGAGTTAAAAGCTCTTGGAGGAAGAGGAGGGGCATCTGCAAGGCCTCCACACTTCATGTGAAGGATGTTACCAACCTGGCTGTCACAAGTTCTCCTGTTTCTTTCATGTGGGATGATGCAGAGAGTGGAGGGAGATTTCAAGGACAGAAAGCAACTGCCCTTAAATGAGAGCTGAGGGCAATACATCTTCGCTGGTCTTCCATCCATTGAGAACAGGAGTCAGTTCACCATGCTGTGAACTTAGTGTTCTCAGGGCAAACTACTATTTGACCTCCTTGCCAGAGGAAATGCCTTTCTAGATGGCCCAGGGTGGTGCCTATGGCTTTGCACCACAGCATTACCTTTTCCCTGAGCATTACCAGCTTTGTCTATAGGAATGTTATGAGTGGGACGTTACACATTCTTCCTCCATTTAGAATGGATGCTACACAGTTGGAGGTGCTGAAACATTTGACAGCCTCACAGATCTGGTGGAGCACTTCAAGAAGACTGGAATTGAGGAGGTGTCTGGCTCCTTTGTGTACCTGAAGCAGGTAAATCATGTTTCCTCTGTTTCTTAGGGATCCTTCAGAGGGATACGCTTGCTGTGTGTTTCTGCTTTGTGTCCCTCTCCTCCTTTTCTCCACAGCACGCAGAAGGGACTTTGCTCTCCAGCAGCGTCTCTCTCATGCCTACCCATTGTGTTTTCCCATCCCCAGCCCTACTACGCTACAAGGGTGAATGCTGCTGACATTGAGAATAGAGTGCAGGAACTGAACAAGACGAGCCTATCTGAGGAGACGTCCAAGGCTGGATTCTGGGAGGAATTTGATGTAAGAAACTGCTGGGGGACATTATTTTGGCTTTTTGGGAACTCCCTGTGCACCACCTCATTCTCAATCCCTGATTTCTTTCTGGACACAAACTTCTCATGTGTCTTGTAAATTCTCGACAATTTATCTCTGATAGAAGCCTCTGTTTGGAACCTGTTCCTCTAAGAAGTGAGTGTCATAAGTGAACCCAGTGAGGTAGAAATGTGCTTTTTCGTGGTTGGGAGAACGAGTCATCAAGTCAATAAGGGCATGAAGCTTGGACTTTTCAAGTCTGGGTTTGCTTTTCACTTCTCTGCGCCTCACAAGCATGTCTATGTGCCCCCAGAGTCACCACTGTTCCTCTGAGTGCCCACCTCCCCTGTCATACATTGTGACATTGCCATGGCTATTCTCTCTTCTGCTCTCAGAGTCTGCAAAAACAGGAAGCCAAGCACCTGTTTGACCGTCATGAGGGTCAGAGACCTGAAAACAAGAGCAAGAACCGATACAAGAACATCTTGCCCTGTGAGTCTTTCATCTCCACTATAAAACACCCCCCCCCCCCAAATACACAAGCAATGAAGAGCTGAGCTATCCCTGACCCAGCCCACTCTATCCTCCAGAGCAGGTTATAAGGTGTGTGGCATTGAGCTGAGGAGAGAGGTCACAGCCTTTTCATGTCCTTGAAGGAAGGAGGGAGGGTTGCATCAGACTCATTAGCTTCTGATGGTCCATCAGAGGGGTAGAGAGATGGGAGGATAGGGTGAGTTGGGTCTGACCCCAGAGAAGGAGAGGTGAAAATCTGAGGCATGCTGCATGCACAGGGTAACATGAATGAGGTGGTGTGGAACAGTGAAGGAACTTCATGTGGCTGGGCACAGAGTATCTCATTGTTCTGTTTATTCTTTTGCTGCATCCCCAGTTGATCACTCCAGAGTCATCCTCCAAGGAAGGGACCCAAATACACCTGGATCTGACTATATCAATGCCAACTATGTGAAGGTGAGACTCTTGAAAGTTGGCTGTATGCCCAAAATGGAGGAGGGCCTGCCTGTTCCTGCAGCCCTTCTGATCTTCCCCTGTCCACACTCAGAACAACCTAATCAGCCCAGATGACCGCACCAAGACCTACATCGCTAGCCAGGGTTGCCTGGATGCCACAGTCAATGACTTCTGGCAAATGGTGTGGCAGGAGAACACACGCGTTATTGTGATGACCACACGGGAGGTAGAAAAAGGGCGGGTAAGTCACAGTTTGTAGGTGTTTCAGAGCTGCCCTCTTTCCCTTCAGCCACTACTCTGTTTTTTCTCTCTTTCCTGCCTTCTGCCTGTCCTCACCCTGCCCTCTCCGCCCACACAGAACAAATGCGTGCCTTACTGGCCAGAGGTAGGCAGCACGAAGGAATACGGTCCCTACCTTGTGGAGAACAGTGGGGAGCACGACGCATTGGAGTACAAACTCCGTCACCTCTGTGTGTGTCCGAAGGATAATGTGAGTGTGCCTGGTTGAGGGCTGTCATGGAGCCTACGGGTTTAACGATCACTCTATATCTAAGGCTGGGAACTGCTGGGTGCTGTGGTGATGCTGCTGGGTGTATTGTTCTTGGGATTGCTGTTCCCACCTCATTTGGGCTGGAATCACACTATTGGAATCACCAAGAAGTGCGCAGGAGACAGAGATTCCCTCTGGCTTCAGACCCACCACTCCCTGGGACAGAGGCCAGGGATAGGACTGGATTGCAGTTTTACCAGCAGGGTGTTTTGTTATTATCAGGGTAAGGCTCTGCGTGAGATCTGGCACTACCAATACCTGAGCTGGCCTGACCATGGTGTGCCCAGCGAGCCAGGAGGAGTGCTCAGCTTCCTCGACCAAATAAACCAGAAGCAGGAGAGCATCCCAGATGCAGGGCCTATTCTGGTGCATTGCAGGTTGGTACAGAGGCTGGGGTTTGAAGCATTCACCATCCTTTACATAGGGTGTAAAAATCTGTCCTGCTGCAGCAGCTCTTCCTTGGGACTTGACAGTGAAGCTTATGACAGCCCCTGTATTTTCTTTTTCCTCTTTGATGCCCCCAAACCAAAGTCTGCTGCCTGTTGAATCCTTGACTCTCTGTGGCATTGCCAAACAGCTGCTACAAGTGCTGCATCCTTCCCCAGAAGCAGCTGCATTTTGTTTCAGGAGCTGTATTGCTCTGACCTCTGCTTGTCCTCTCCTTGCAGTGCTGGGATTGGCCGCACTGGGACTATCATCGTCATTGATATGATAGTGGAAACAATCTCCACCAAGGGTAAGAGGACCCCAAAGCATCTTGAAGTGAATTGGTTTTCCCAGTAGGGCTTAAGTCCAGCTGCAAAGGGATGAAAACTACCAGGTATCAGTGGGGGACATCCTGCCACAGTCCTGAGAAGGTTGTGCTGCCCTTGCTATGTGGCAGCTGCTTGATCTCTGCACCTTATCCACTTTCTGTGGCTTCAGCCTTCCCTCAGCTTGGGCTCTTCCTCCAAGGCCAGACTTGGAAGGTGCTGAGCAGGAAGGAGGGATAGGAGGTCCATACAGGAGTAAAAGAGTATGAAGGGAGGTGGAAACTTCTTGACTGACCACCAGTGTGACTGCTTTTGGTAGAGAATGGGGGCGGGGGGGGTATCAGTGAACACGTCCATAAGCTTTTCTGGCGCCCCTTGCTAGGGCTGGACTGTGACATTGACATTCAGAAGACCATCCAGATGGTGAGGGCCCAACGCTCAGGGATGGTGCAGACGGAGGCCCAGTACAAGTTCATCTACATGGCCATCTGCCAGTTCATAGAGACGACCAAGAAAAAGCTGGAAGTTATCCAGGTGAGAAAGGGGCCTCTACTTTCCTGTCCTGTGAGTGTAGGCCCTGCATGGTGCAGGCTCTGAGTCCAAGTGCTCTGTTTCCCAGGCTTTAAGCTAGCACTGGGACCTACGTAGTCTATGATGGTGCACCAAGATTTGAGTCCCTGTTCCTCCCTTTAAAATTCAAGGGACAATATTAGCAACTCAAGTACCAACCCCTTCTGAACTGCTTGCTAAACAGCAGTAAGATTTAATGCTGTTATTTCCACTACACTTCTATATCACCTCTCCACCAAGTGCTGTTTTGTTACAAGCTGAATCTAAGACAGGCAAGACCTGGCCCTCGTCTTTCCCATCCTGGTTCTGCAGTTGCCTCCCGAGCTGTGGTGGAAGGGATTTTCTCTTACTTGTTGATAAGTGGCATCTTTTATCTCCCCTTGTAGCCTCTGGCAGCATCCACTAGCTGCCGCTACCTGATTAATATTCTTTAGCTCACACGTGGCACTGCCAGGCATTCCAGCGCCTCCAGAAATTTGTTGCCCCACTGCTCACCCCTGTACAAGGACACATTTGCATCACTGCTGCTCACCTCTGTGACAGCAGTGGGCGGCATGCACTGAGCCTGAGGACCTTCCACAATCCACCAAGATCCACTGAGATCCTAGCATGAAGCACGGTTAAACAGCCAGAACTCTTCATGATGCCTCACATGCTTCTCCCAGACCACAGTCTTCTCAGCTCATTTTTTTTTTTCTGTCCTGTAGTCTCAGAAGGGCAAACCGAACGAGTCAGAGTATGGGAACATTGCCTACCCCCCTGCAGCGAGGAATGTGCATGCCAAAGCTTCAAGAAAGTCCTCTAAGTAAGAGCTCACCTAAACCAGAGGCCCAGCTATGCCTGCCCCTGGCAATAGTCTCCCTGCTTGGCTTGGCTGGATTTTTCTTCTTGCTCACTTTTCCCCCTTTTTTCTGGTCTTACAGGCAGAAAGAGGAGTCAACAATTTATGAGAACTTGGGGAAAAAGGAAGAGAAGGTGCGGAAACAGCGCTCCTCGGAGAAGAAGCTGAAAGGCTCACTGAAGAAAAAATAAGCATATATTGCAGGTAGCCCCACAGGGGTTTTGAACCTGGGGTGCAGAACTGGAGCTCACGTCCAGGCTGACCTGTCTCACATTCCTCGCTTTTGGACTGGAACTAGGCTTTCCCCTTCTCTTCTGCACCACCTTTCAGTGCCCTGAACCAGGCTGCCAGTGCCTTGCCTGTGCAGGTCAGTGAAGTCTCCTGCTGCCCCTTCATCATTCATTAACGGGGGGGGGGGGGGGGAATCACAGCCCTTCTTTCCCTTGCTCTCCAAGCACTGTGGCCCAAACTCACCTCTGTTGTGTCAGCTCCCGCTGACTTCTTGAGGAAGAGCTAAAGAAGTCTTTACAGGAGCTACTTCTCTGCCCACTGCTGTTAGTTAGAGGTCAGCCTGTTAGTGTTCCCTGAAGCCTCATCTTTTAAAGTCTGGAGGTTTTGGCCTGTTTCAGCTCAGCTCCTCTGCAATTCAACAGGAAACCTTCTCTTGCCTTTTAACACCAACCCTCTGCCCTACAATCCCTTTTCTACTTGATCCATTGATTGGATGCTGTAAATATACCAGAATTTGATGTGATGGCCATGTTTTCTCCTTTGTTTGTAAATAAACATGTATTCAAACAAATACAAAAAACAAATTTTTTTCAGTAATTTCTTTTTGGGTATATCTGTACTTCTAGCTTCACTTGCAGCTCTGCAAAGACTTAAAAGAATGGCTCTAGCTTAGTTTCCATCACTTTCTACAGCCTTCAAATTCCTGAACAGAAGCTGTGACCAATTACAGTGGCTCCTTGCTGTGAGACTTGAGTGGTGGTAGTCATCAGGTGAGCACAGAAAGTTAGCTGTGACAAACTCAGATGCAGGCTTTTGCACTCAAATTCTGGTATTTGAAAAAAATCCTCATCATACCTCCAAATCATTAGTAATTTTGTCATCTGTCTCATCTGTCTTTGGTGGTACCTTTGGTGGTAAATCATAAGCGCTACTTTAGCAAACAGTGTAGTGCCTGACTGCTCCTTCCTGGGTACCGCTTGGTAGAAATGAAGCTTCATCCTTATGAAGAAGGTAGACCAGAGCATGGCCACATTGTGGCTTCACAGATACTAGTCAGTTACCTACAAGGAGGGCCTAAAGGAGTTGAACACTACAACTGGTTTTATCAGACAGCATTCAGATGCTCAGAGGGGGACCTCTGTCCTTGCAGGTTTTCAGTACTCCAATGGACAAAGCCACAACTGATCTGATCTAGTGCTGTTAATAGTGATGCTTGCAGCAGCAGCCTGGACTAAACACCTCCAGAGGTGCCTTCCCACCACTATTTATATCATTCTGTGAGGGCCAGACAGCATTCCTTAGCACTGGAGCCTATCCTTGGTGGTGTTAGAATGGAACTCAGCATAGTTTTTAAAGCCTTGCCAGTTAAAACTAAGCCTCAGCCTGTAAACTGCACCCAGGAACCATTTGGGAGAATGCTGAGAGAGTTTGGATAAAGCCACAGCTAAAGAGTGCAGACCTGAACCTTTCTGTGGCATCACAGAGAATGTGCTGGGGGAATCCTTAATTTACAGGTACTGCTTAGGCTGTAGGCATCTGATGCTCAAGGAAAAAGATGTCTCAGGTGTCCAGGACTAGGACCTGGTTACAGCTGATGGCAGGAAGAGCTCAGTCCCACTTCGGGAAAAGTCTGAGCTAGGTCACAAAGTGAATTTCATCTGGTCTGAGCCATGTCTAGGCCCTGTGTGGGAAGATAATGGCACTGAGGGACCTGCACCCTCACTCACTGTCAGCTGTCTGACACAGGACCACACTGCGCACTTTAAATGTTCAGCTGCAATCATCCCCCGCTTTGGTGTGGAGACCCTAAGGCTGAGCTCTCGCCTCTCAGTTTAGAGCACAAATCCAGATGGGGGAAGGAGCAGAAAAGAGGAGGACCGTGACGTACCTTGAACTCTGTTCCATATAGCTTGTAAGATGGCGGCAGCGGCCAATGTGCCTGCAAGGTGCTGTACCTGCCTGGGACCTGGCAAGGTGAAGCAGCTACCAGTCTGTACAAACCAGGTGGAAGCAGGCACTGCCTCCTTGTGACCCTGCTGCCTGCCAGAGGACATGCCTGTACTCATGCAGGAGGGAGGATGAATGATGCAAGGCAGTGGCAGACTGATGTGTAGGATGATTTAGGCAACCTCAGCTGTTCCCTGCTTTGATCTGATGACAAATGCATAAACAAAGGCAAGGCAAGGTTGGCCAGTGTACAAAGGAGCAGACAAGCTCTATGGATGTTGTAGTCATTTCAGCCATACTAACAGAACAGCATTCCCCAAGCCAGTGCTGCATGGCATAGGTACAGCAATAATACATTTCCAAGATAAAAGACCTCATCCTGAGGGAAAAAAACCAATTTCACCCTATCTCTAGGCAACTGGCAAACTTACGAGGGACAAATCATAGCACCAAGGACAAGTATCGCATGGCATCCTCTGTATGCTAGGCGGTATTCTCCCTCCTAGCTACAAACTCTGCCTCAAGAAAGCAAAGGCAGAAACAATGCCACAGCGTCAATTCCATCCTTATTGAGTTCAGCAGCTGTTTCTGGAGCATGTGGCTGAGAAAGCTGCCTGGGATACAGACACATAACCTGAAACACAATATACTGGGAGAAAGGACACCACTTGCTGTCATTTGACATGGCAGAAACTTGGTTGGAAGCATTCGGAAGACAGACGATACTTTGCGAGCAGACCCTCTTCCCCATGCACTGGACTTCAGCTTCCCTTAGCCTGTGAGCCAACAGGGATATGCATTTACCGTCTGGCTCTGAAACTCTGCTGCCACTAAAGGAAAAGGCAGGAAAGGGACTGGGGTGGGGTGGGGAGGATGACGACGACGACAATGGACAGAGAAGAAAAGCTGAAAGATGAGTGGACGTATCCTCTGAATGATGCCAGATAACCTCTTCTAAGCCACGGGCCTAAAGACCCCACTCTCAGGAAACACCTGCTTTTGCTTTAGACTCTAATCCACCTCCTTCTTAAAAAGCTGCCGCAGCCTAAAGCAAAGCATACCAATGGTTAGCTTAAACACTACCCAAAGCATGAAAATGATGACATCTTGTGGAGCAAGTTCAGGTTACAGTGAGAACTTCACTTGATGTTTAAATTCCAGAGCTTAATGAGTCCGTAACATCTACTGAACAAGAACTTTCATGATTGTACATCAAGAAACGCAGCACTGAAATAAGCAGCCTACCCTGCTTTATGCTTAGGCATTGTTACAGATTACTTTTGGGTGGCAGGCTGAGAAAGCATTTTCAAAGCTAGTTCAAAAAATTGGTGCTACCTTGGTGCCGCAAGTCACGACATATGGGTATTAGCTATCAGTGAGTTGTAAAACCAAGAATCCATAGATTATGTCTGTTCCTTTAAACATCTTGTGCTGTGCTTCACCTGCCTAAGAGGTCCCTAAAGACCTCTCCTCTTCATTGGAGAGCTTAAAAGTTGGAGTTGTTTGTAAATAGAGATGGTTGTTTGTAAATACAGATGGTCTCGTGGGTGGCTGTCTCGGCCATCGCGGTCATGAAATAGTTTGAGTTCAAAATCTTTGGTGATATAAGAAAAACTGTCAGCAGACGGTAGCATACTACCCTGAATTTTGGGAGAGCAGACTTTAGACTGCTCAAGGAACTAGTTAGTAAGGTCCCCTGGGAATCTGCTTTTGAGGATATCAGAGTCCATAAATGCTGGTCACTTTTTAAGGGCCTTCTCTCAAGAGCACTTGAGCAGGCAATTCCAATGTGTCTTAAGCAAGTGAGGGAAAAGGCTGGCTTGGCTGAATAAGGATCTCCTCCTGCAATTTAGGTGGATAAAGAAAGTGCATGGACTTTGGAAGGAAGGACAGGCTATACCGCAGGACTACATACATGCTATTTGCCACTACAGGGAGAAAATTCATATGGCCCAAGCTCAGTTGGAGTTGAAGCTGGCTGGTACTGTGGTGGATAACAAAAAAGGCTTTTTAAAGTATGTTAACAGCAAAAGAAAACATTGGTCCATTACTTGATGTTGGTCACCTCATACCCAAACAGGGATGAAGAAAAAGCAGAGACATTTAACATTTTCTTTGCCTCTGCCTTTAACACTGATGACGGGCCCTGGGAGGCCCAAGGCCCTGGGCTGGAGGACCACAACTGGGGGACTGATAAGCTCCCAGTTGACTTTGAACTTGTACAGGATTTGCTCCTGCAACTGAATGCACACTTCTATGGGGCCTGACAGCATTCATCCCAGGGTACTGAAGAGCTGGCCAATGTTATTCAGAGACCTCTCTCTGTTATTTATCAACAGTCTCAGGAATCTGGAGAGGTCACAGTTGACTGAAAGCTGGCAAATGTCATCCCAATTTTCAAGAAGGGCAAGAAAGATGACCCTGCTAATTACAGGCCTGTCCATTTCACTCTGGTGCCTGGTAAAATTATGGAGAAGATTCTTCTGGAAGTTATTGAAAAAGACTTGAAAGACGCTGCAGTCATCAGCCAAAGCCAGCATGGGTTCACAAAGGGAAAGTCATCCCTTAATCTTTCATGACAAGGTTACCTGCCTAGTGTACAAAGGGAAGGCAGCAGATGCGGGGATTTTTTTTTATTTTAGCAAAGCTTTTGATACTGTCTCACACAGTATCCTTCTGGACAACACAGCTAGATATGCACACAATACAGTAGGTGCTCAATTGGCCGATGGGTCAAGCTCAAAAACTTGCAGTAAATGGGGTAACATCTACCTGGTGGCCAGTCACTAGTGGTATTCCTCAAAGCTCAGTTTTAGGGCCAGTTCTCTTCAAAGCTTTTGTCAATGACCTAAACACAGGAGCCGAGTACACACCAAGTTTGCCAACAATACTAAATTAGGAGGAGCTGTTATTCCCTCAAGAGGAGAGAGGCTTTACAGAGAGATCTTGATAGATCACCATGCTGAGCAATCACCAACTGTACGAAACTTAACAAGAACAAATGTCAGATTCTGCACCTGGATAGGTGTAATCTTGGATGTACGTATGGACCGGGGGACAAGAGGCTGGAGTGCAACCCTGTGAAAAGAGATCTGGGCATTTTGGTCGATGGCAAGGTCAATGTGTCAACAACATGCCCTGGCAGGCAAAAGGGCCGATGTTATCCTGGGGTGCAATAGGCACAGTATAGTTAACTGGTCAAAAGCAATGGTCCTGCTATACTCAGCATTGGTCCAGCCTCACCTCAAGTACCATGTGCAGTTTTGGGCTCCACAATGCAAGGAGGATATAAAAATACATGTCCAAAGGAGGGCAAAAAAGATGGTGAACGAATTCTGAAGAGCAGCTAGGGTTGTTCAGTTTAGAGGAGACTGATGGCTGACCCCAATGCTGTCTACAACTTCCTCATGAGGTAAAGGAGAGATGGAGGCGCTGATCTCTTCTCTTGGTGTCCTGCAACAGGACACGAGGGAATGGCTTAAAGCTGCATCAGGGGAAGTTCAGATTGGATATTAGGAAAAAGTTCTTCACTGAGAGGGTGGTCAAGCTCCCCAGGGAAGTGGTCATGGCCCCAAGCCTGTCTGTGTTCAAGATGCGTTTAGGCAGTGCTCTTATCCATGTTTTAACTTTTAGGTTTCCCTGTGGGCAGTGAGGCGTTGGACTCGATGATCCTTGTGGGTCTCTTCTGACTCAGGATATTTTACGATTCTATGATTCTGTGAAATCTCCCAAGTCCTAAATCTGGTATAGGGCAGCCCAGTGAGACAGGGAAAAAGCTGGCCCCTGAAGCAGACAAGATTGTGCCTTGGTAAACCAAGCACAGAAGAGAGTTTAGTCAGTGGACGAAGATTTCTCCTATACTTTTGGCCAGGAATGCAGGGGGGGAAAAAAACAAGCTATAACAACGGAAGTCAGGACATAGTACATACATGCTGCTGTGACACAGAAAAGCAGGTAAGCCTGTGCTCACCTCCAGCATCTACAGGCAGCTAAGAAACAGGCCCTGGTCATCCATGAAGCTATATGAACATTCACATCTGCTCATTCTCTCCCCACCCTGTGGTTTCTCAACAAACAGGAGGTTATTTCCCTTGCTCCTTTCCCCGCAACATCCTGATTCTGCCTTCAACCAAATAAAAACTCTGTTCCACCTCCCCCATAGAAAATAACCTCTTCTTCTGGCACTAAACACACTTAGACACAGTATAAATTTTGGGGGGTTTAATTTTTACAAATGTTTGAAAGAATCACTGAGCAGACAGTGACACAAAGATATTCCAGCAGTGACAGGCACCCAATGAATGACATTTTCTTGAATTCAGTCCCAGGTTCTCTTGGGATCAAGAGTGAAAGAGAAACAAAATTTACTCGAAAAAAAGCCTGGTGCTGATGGCAGCAGAACTCCCTCGCTTGGCCAAAAAAAAAAGAATTCTGATTTTACCCTACAGAAATCTAAAAATCAAGATTAGAGGTCAATTACTATATCCACATGGGTTAATACCAGTAAGCACCCTTGCCCCCTCCCCAAATTTAACTGATGGGGTGAGAAAGGGATTACAGCTTCCTAATGGCAGAGCCCAATCCCATAACTGGATCACCACAGATGGAGCAGGGGCATGGGAACCAAATCTGGCTACTGGATTAACAACTTCAAAGTGAGGGCAAACAATACTAGTGGAGGGAGTTCAAAGCTTCCTCACTCATATCTTCTGCTGGTCAGCGCCAGTGGTTCTAGCAGGCTTTAGCTTCTTTCATTTCTTCCCTTGTTTGAGTAGGAGACTGTCACTGAAAGGGAGACAGAAGTGAGTCATTACTCCAGAAAGCACAAAGCCAAGCCAAACCAGACCCTTGCTACAGACTTGGGGGCGTAGGGTGTCACACCCAAAGGATATGGACTTCCAAGTCCGTCCTACTACGTACTTTTCTCAAAGACCCTTGAGCCTCCTGGGATGAGTAAGACAGAAAATTTGGTCAGAGGTAAGGAAGAAAGATCTTACAATCAGAGATCCCACAGAAAAGAAACCAACTCCGCCTTACTTTCCTGACTGTAAGAAATCTAAACTTTTAGCTGCATGCTATTATCTCAGCTGGCGCTGCCTTGTCCAGTAAACAGTGGACAGATTGGACAAAGTCACCAAATTCCTGCCAGCCCTGAAAGCAGGGAATGGGGTTTTCTAGCACGGGCTGGAAAGCTTTTGGAGAGTAACAGGAACATCTTCCCTAGAGATTGTTACCCCAAACCAACACAAATTCCTACGGTCATCTAAACACCTTCTTAAAGCCCTCTGCCGCAAATGCATGATGCCCTGTACACGTGGGACAGATCAGAGGACACTCCTCAGTTACTCCTGCCTTCCCCATGCAAGGTTCCTTATGGGACACACACAGAGCTCCAATTACTGAGCATCTCCTATTTGATGCAAATGTTTGTGTGGCCCCTGCAAGGAAGGCTTCAAGCTTCACATCACAAATGGGAACTGAGATAGAGATGGAATAAACTTCCTGTGGCCAGAAAGACTCAAGCCAGAAACATCCCAGGCACCAGGCAAACATCAACACCCTTGTTCCAAGTACTAACAAAAAGGATCAAAATAAACAGTGCCTTACCTTCCTCTGTGTGTCAAGAGATGCAGTAATAGGGGAAGGAAGGAAGAAAAACAAGAGTAAATTGATTAGATTTCACAAAAATATCAATTTCCACAGTAAGTAAGACTGCTCCCTACTTGTCTGTGTCCTCTGGCATCAGGCTTCTCTCAGAGAAAAGATCCTGAGAGAGCTCCCGAAAGGGGACCAGCTTCACAGGTAGGGTGCAGATAAATCGAGCCATCTGGTCCCTTTACCTGGTGAAGCCCTCATCCTGCAGGTTCAGTACCAAGTTATCCGCTGTGAGATACACACGGTTTTGTGAGCCAGCAATCTGAAAAAGAAAACCATTACGGAGATGGCATAAAGAAGTATAAATGCACATGGAGGAACAGCCCTAATAAAGAACCTATAACCCCCTCCAGACACAGCACTCTTGTTTTATTCACTTAAGATCTCAGTTAAATCAATGCAATTCCCCAGAACAACTCTGTAACTTCCTGACTACCCATCCCAGCGCCATCAGACTTTCTAAAAGAAGCGCTCATTCTGTCTCCCTGTCAGACAGACCTTTGATCCCAAGCTTATCTGTTCCCTTTGCTCAGCCTGCAGGAAACCAGGAGCTTTTGGTGGCTGCAGCTGAGTTTAGGTGATGGAATCTGATGTGGATCTGGCCTTGTCATACGGAGGGCATGAACTCCTAGCCTCACATCTAATTGCCGATCCTTGCAAGTTAAATCTTAAGCTTTACTTGAGCAGAACAAAGATCAGGACAGGGCAGGTCACATTCGCCTTAAATTCATCATGTGGCCACTGGGCTGGGAGAACAGCACAAGAACAAAGGAAATTCTGTGCCTCATTGCTCACCGTTTTTGAGATGTTTTGAGCAGCTCGGATCTTACGTAGCTTGATGTAGCCTGGATTCCTGCTTAGAGCTTCACCGAGGTACAGGAGAGCAAAAGTTAAGGAAAAATCTGCTAAGAGAAGTTACCTACCCTCAAGGAATTCTTCCTAAGCCATATCATCAAATATCTTAGCAATCTCTATCCCAATAACTCGGGCCTTTGGGCAGGCCTATTTTTACTTCCTCAAATCAAGAACAACATTATGGATTATGGTCACATACAGCCAATAAAAGTTAAACCTTAGAACAGGGAATGAAGGCTTGTGGCCTTCTCTGCTCTGACCTGCAATCTCACTCCAGCCAACTGTAGGGGAAAAAAAAAAAGAAAAAAGTGACCTACTTGAAGCTATCACCTGATAACACTCTCCTAAGCATGAGCCCAACGTGACAGATTCTCAGGAGACTGCCAAGCTCACAAGCCCCATCCCACAAAATCTCCCAAAGCAGGATATCATCTTGGCAGCTGTAGCTTCCCCTTCAGCCTGGACAATCTTCTGTTTCTGCTCCTGCTTGGCCTTCTCCACTAGGAACTGTGCACGCTGTGCCTCCTGCTGGGCTGCAGAGAGAACGGCCAAAAGCATTTGAACCAGATCCCATTTTCTGAGCCCTCCACCAGAAGCCTATAGCTGAGGTCTGGGGGCTCTGCTTTCGAAAGAACTGATGGCATTCTGGTGCCATAACCACAAACAAGAAATGCATCTAGGCATACTTTACTTTTTCTTAAATAAAATCAACAGCATCCAGGCCCTCTAAACATAATCCCCACAGTAAGGGACAGAGCCCCAGTCTGAAAAGGAACCCTACAGTCTTGGGAACTCAGTCCCACTGATGGTCCATCCCATGAGCTATGACCCAAAATTTTCTGATAATACTTGTGAAATAACCTGTTTAGCACTATTACTAAGGTGGCTGAGATTTATAACTCTGTAGCTGTATCAATGCAAAAGCAATGACACACTAGCCCAAATTCTGCTTCCTCGTTTAATAATTTGATGAAAAGGCAAAGGCAATCCACCCTTTCCAGGCAGAAACTGAACTCACCCACTTGCTTAGCCTCCACAGCTGCTGTGTATTCACGACTAAAACTAAGCTCTGTGATAGCCACATCATCCAGGATGAGGCTGAAATCCTTGGCTCGCTCTGTCAGTTCTCGTCTAATGAGCAGAGACACCTGAAACACAAATAATAGCAAAACCAGTACCAAACACAGGCTGCTTCTCACTTCCTGTGCACTCCAAAAGTGAAGCACAACTGCTCTTCACAGTTCATTCACATCAAGCCCAAGAGACATTACCTAAACCAAACCCTAAACATTAATACCATCTCTGAATCTGCTGCCTCTAAAGAACGCTGCATACCCGTAGCTACCTACCGCATTTTCAAAAGTATATTACAGCTTATTTATAGTTATCACTTTACTGTACTATACAATTAATAGTGCAAAAATAAAAACTTCCTGGAAGTTTTTTTGCTTTCACATGCTATCACATCTAGTTCCACAGTTCCTGCATGTTTTGGCAGTATGTATTTCCTTCTCCATCTTGAATTTGCCGCTGTTTGCAGTTTGACTGTCTCCTTGTATTTGTATTCAGAGTAAGAAAATAAAATTATCACCCCCCACTACCACACACTGTAGATGCATCACATTTCTTAATTACTGTAGCTACTTGTGTAGTGTGGCTACTCCACTTTTTCAGTGGATGAGTGTTGTTGGTAGATCTTTTGATTTACTCACTTCTGAGTTATCTTTAACTTGCCAGTATCTTTTTCAGGCAGGCTGAGTCGTCCTGCACCAAATATTGACATAACAGAATTATTGCTACAGTATCACATCCTTGACCAGTCTAGCATTTGCTGTTACTTTTACTGCAGCTGTTTCTGAGCAGAATTCTAAAATTATGCCTGAATCCTTTCCTGAGTGAACTGCAAGTGTGTAACTATGTAAAGTCACTTAATTTTCTTCTGATTATCAACTGCTTCATTATACATCACAATAACGAACACTAGATGAATATATGACAAGAAGGCAAATTCAAGTCAGTTTGTTCAGAAATTTCAGAGATACCGAAGTCTTTATTGCTTCCAATAAACCTAAATCCCCTGTAGACATTGTTTCTTTGTGTTACATCCTCCCTTTTACACTCATTCTCTTTATACAAGACCATTAACAAATCCGTTCAGTGCACAGCATGTGGCCTAGCACAAAAGCCTGAAGTCCCTGCTGTGAATCAGTTCTCACAACAGGACCTGGACACTTAGTTCTACTCTTTGCTTTTTTCTTGTCATGGATCAGCAGCTAGTTAAGAGATGAAAATCCTTCTGACAACTTGTCCTCTTTAGCAGTCTCATGCCGGATCTCCTCTAAAGCCTTTTAGAAGACCAGCAACTTCTCTGCCTCAGCTGTCATAGGTGACATATATTCTCAGAATCCCTGGCAATCAAATTATCAGAAGACAAGCTTTCAGGTACAGGCTTTTATAAACTAAATATTTCTATTATTTTGTAACCCACCCAGATTACTCTCTAATCTTTTTCTAAACAGAAATATTTGCTACCCTTCTGTAGCACCCATTACTGAAAATTTACCGCTTTGTTAACTGCTCATCTACTTTGCTTTTCATATTGTTTAGAACTGTTTGACTTGCTCTGACAGATCTTCTGAGACCCATGAAGGGCCAGATAATTGTTTTTTTAAAGCCAGTTCTACTGTTACCTGTAGACAATGGTGTAAGTCAGGTCTCCCTCCCCCATCATTACATTATGGTGCAGTTTTGCATTCTATGTACCAATTAATCCAGTTTTCTTCTCAGAAACTAGTGGTGCAGCCTTAGTCTTTGTATCAGTATTGGAATCAAACTGTAAGCGGGTTACAGTTCCATGCCCTTTCTGTTTGGATGCATCATCCACCAGTCTAATATATTTACCCTTCATCTGTTAGAACGTTCCCCATATCCACAGTTTAATTCTTTCTTTGCAATCTGAGTGTAAGTTTCCTCCAGAAAAGTTCACCTGGGCTCTCTGAGTGATGAGCTGTGAAGCGTTAAACTTGGCTACCACACTCTTGAGCACTTCATTAACAATGGAAGGCAGGACTCGCTCCTCGTAGTCCAGGCCCAGGCGCTGGTACATACTGGGCAGCTCTGCAGCATTGGGGCGTGTGAGAACACGCAGCGAAATGTTCACCATCTGCAAATCTGAAGAGGAGAAAGAGACGTGAGCAGGGCCAGCGCCACAGCCGGACTCCCGCCCCCTCCCACCCCGTGCTCCAGCCTGCGGGGCCGCTCTCACCTTTGGAGCCGGTGGGGGAGGAGATTTTCCGTGGCCGGGCTCGAATGTCGTAGATGATGGGGTACTGGAACCAGGGGATCCTGCGAGGAGCGGGAGGCCCGTTACACGGGGGCGATGGGGACAGCGCGGGCACCCGCAGCGGCGGGGGCCGGGACCGCGGGGCCGGGCTCGGGGCGGGGGAGCTGGGCCCTACCTGAAGTGCAGCCCCTCAGCGAGGATGGTGTCCTGCTGGACACCGCCGATGCGGTTGAAGAAGATGGCCCGCTGCCCGCCTTCCACTGCGGGGAGAAGGGGTATGGTCAGCGCGGGAAACGGAGGAACCGGGCGCGGGGGGAGGGCGAAGGGGACTCACCGATGAAGACGGACTCGCGGACGCCGTAGGCCAGGGCGCCGGCGCCCAGCAGCAGCTTGAGGGCGGTGCCGACGCCCCGCGGCCCGGCCGGCAGCCGCCCCGCCAGGTCCTTCAGGTTCTGCGCCATGGCCGCGCCGCGCCGCGCCGCGCGCCCCGCCGGGAAGGACACCGGAAGCTACCGCCTCCAAGGCGCTCCGGCGGGAAACCGCGGCGCAGGAGGCGTCACCGCCTTCCAGCGCGGCCGCACGGCTCTCCGGAAGTGGTTCCGGCCGGAGCGAGATAACGGGAGCGTCCCGGGCGCCATCTTGGGTGGCCGCGGCGGCCGGTGGGCGGGCTGGGGGCGGTGCGGTGCTCCCGGAGCCGTGTGCCCGGTGCCGCGGTAACAAAATGGCGGCGCCCAGGCGGCCTCGTGAGGAGGGGATGGAGGCTGAAGACGCTTCTCTGGAGGCGAAGCGGCCCCATGGGTCGCGGCGGCTCTTGGTAGTGCTGGAGGGGGCGAGTCTGGAGACCGTGAAGGTACGGGCGGTGGGGGGTCCGGCCGGGCCGGGGGCGGCCGTGGGCGCCCTTGCCCACCTCTCCGTGCTTTGGCCATAGGTGGGGAAGACGTTCGAGCTCCTCAACTGCGACAAGCACAAGGCTCTGCTGCTGCGGAACGGCCGGGACCCCGGGGAGGTGCGGCCCGACATCACCCACCAGGTACCGGCTGGGTCTGGGCAGTGGCTGTGGCGGCCTGGGCTGCTCGGGGTGGCGGGCGGCTTGAGCGGGGTTGTCCCTCAGCATGGGGGATGCCCGTGCCCCTGGAACGGGGGTGAGGTTGGCCTTACCCCATACGTTCGTGGTTTGTGAATTAATTCTCTTTATTTGGTTGTGGGATTGCTTTCTGTCAGCATCACAGTAGAGCTCGTGTTGCCAGATAACTCCTCTCTGCCTCAACATCGGTCCCTTCTGCATTTGTGGGGCCTGACCCTCAAGTTTTCCAAGAGTCCTCTCTCTTGCAACTTCTCTTCTTCCACTACTGTGTTTTTCTATTTCAGAGTCTCCTGATGCTCATGGACAGCCCCCTGAATAGGGCTGGTCTCCTGCAGGTTTATATCCATACCCAGAAGAATGTTCTAATTGAAGTCAATCCCCAAACCAGAATCCCAAGAACTTTCGATCGATTCTGTGGTCTTATGGGTAAGTGATTCAAACTTTATACCAGCCATAAAATACTGCAGGAAGGTGATCAGGAGTGAGGAATTTTGGGAAGAGTCAAAAAGTTGCACCAACCTTAAAAATATGGAAGTGAGCAAAGAGCAGAGAAATCAAAGTGTCTTTTTGTGATTTCTAGGATGTATAGTCCAACTATGTGCTCCTTAGCACAGCGGGGAGTGTCTGTATCAGGCTGTGCTAGCAGTAAAATAACTCACCCATCAGTATTTCTTAGGACCGCTTTAGAAGATGCTGGGAACTCTACAGACAGACTTTTTGTCTACTGTAGCTGTAATCACTAGGTAGAGGATAGGATTCCTCTGGCAAAAGAATGGATAGCTTAACTAATTTTCTTCTCTCGTCAGTTCAGCTGCTGCATAAGCTCAGTGTTCGAGCAGCTGATGGGCCTCAGAAGTTGTTGAAGGTAAACATTGCAACATTCCTCCTTTGCACCTAGTGATGTAGGAGCGGGTTTAGTTTGGTGGGGTTTTTTTATTGTTTTGGGGTTTTTCTTTGTGTGTGCAAAACCATGGACTTAGCTATGTGGCACGGTCTCTTACTTATATGCCCGTTAACTTTCTGCTTTCTGTAGGTGATTAAAAACCCAGTCAGCGATCATCTCCCTGTGGGCTGTATGAAGATAGGTACCTCTTTTGCAGTTCCAAAGGTGTCAGATCTGCGTCAACTGGTTCCTGCAGCGGAGCCAGTTGCCATTGTTGTGGGAGCTTTTGCCCATGGTTCGGTAAGTGCGCGTATCCCTTACTTAGAGTTGTAAAAATCTTTATCGGCATAGGTTTCAGTCTTGTTCTTGGCATGTGGGGGTTTTTGGTTTTTTTTTTTTCCCTGCTCTTTTTTTGCTTGGTTCCCCTGTCCCACCCCCTTTTGTTTCCCCCCAGGTAGGCTTGTCAAAAACAGGCCCCAACGTTGCCACACTTGGGACTTTTCTCCCTCCTGAGAGAGGGCACTAGTGAGGGCTAGCAGTTGTCCTGCTGTGTTTAATTGTGGCTGTATTCAACCTTGGAGAAATATCATGCCTCCCCAACCAATGAAAATAGATGGGGCTAAGTGAAAACTTGCAGCTTGATTACTTTTTTTTTTTCTTCCTCTAGGTCAATGTTGACTATACAGAAAAGATGGTCTCTATCAGCAACTACCCCCTCTCTGCTGCCCTGACATGTGCTAAAATTACTACTGCCTTTGAGGAAGTTTGGGGAGTAGTATGAGCTGCTGGTGCTACTGTCATGGTGGACTCCTAGACAGTGACTCCACATCTGGAGAGGCTCTTTTACTGAGGTGTAGACCTGGTGCAACTTTGGGCTCCTGGAAGGGAATTTCATCCTTCATCCTTGTAAATTCTGGAGCAAAGAGACTTTAAAAGGACTGCCCCACTGACCTTTTTTTCTTCCTATTAAAGGTTGCTTTTGCTAAGAGTGCTTGTGCATTTTACTTTCTTGTGTTTAATACATGGGCAGGCTTGATCCCTTTATAAATTTGGGCTGAGTCCCTGCTTGTCATGGAACTGAAATTCTTAGCTGTGCCCTGCTTGCCCTGCAGCTGAAGTTACTCGGTCCTGTGGCATCACTTTGCTTGGCAGTGTGCAACAGTTGGTGCTCCCACACTGAGGCACCCAAGAGGAAAGGAGCTGAAGCTGATATGAAAAAAAAAAGACCAGGAGCAATTTTTATCTTGGATGACAAACGTAGAAAAGTCAGAGGGTGGCTCCAATCCAATACAGTGGCTGCGTTGAGTGTTTTACAATCATCTGATATCAGCAGAGAGAGGCGAGTGTCCACTGGAGGGTGGCAGAGAGATAAGGCAACATACAGAAGGTGGAGGGTCTGGAAGGAAGCTTACTCCATTCCCCTCCTTTTGGGTCTCTGACCCTGTGCTTTCTCTTTCCCCCTCCTCACATTGAAAAAAGTCATACTTCAAGACAGCAAACTTGGCAGGTGATGCTTTGCTTCCGGAGTGTTAAGTCAACTCCTACAAATGCACGGGTGGTACAATCTGAAAAAGAAAAGTGCTAGAGTTGTTTTGGTTGATTTTTATGTTTGCTTTTCACCTTGGGATGTAACACTGCTGCCCTGCTTCCCCTCCTACCCCAAGTGTGGGATTTGCTTTACCTAGTGCAGCCTTACCTTTTGGCTGTTATTCTGCTTTCTTTAATTTTTCTTTTCGTGGCACAATTAATCTGCGAATGTAAGGCAACACCAATAGTAAGGTGAGGAACAACACGTGGCCAAGGAAATAAATAGACCTGTACACCTGTGAAGAGAAAAGGCAGGGTTAAGGATCAGCCAGCAGCTGATATGAGATCGGCTGGAGAGAAAAGGGTTAGTTGCATGAGGTGTCTGTTTGTGACTACTAAATACCTTCATCCATTTGTCCCAGGTGAAAAGGCAAAATGGCACCAGAGAGTAACCCATAAACATCCAGTGGTTAGCCTGCTGTAGCACATAGAAGATGGGCTGCAAGGCAGTGATGGAGGCCAAAGTGCTTAGGGGAGGACTGTCCCGAACAAGGTTTATGACCTAATTTAAAGAAAAAAACAGAATTCTTGTCAGTTGGATGTCCTATGACTATATATGCAGGCTCTGGGGCCAAAGTTTTCTATCCAGCTGTGTAAAATGAATTTTAGTAAGCAGTTAGTCTAAAAAAAGTAGCCAAGTACCCCATCCTCACAGTTTTAATTAAAAAACCCCACAGTACAAATATGGAATATTGTTCTCTCAGTACTGGGAGATTTAGTAGAGGCATTCAGCTCATGTGCTTGTCCTCCAACCTTTCCAGCTGCCAAGCTCTTCAGCTGCCCTCTACTCATATGCCAAGTTCTCCACTTTTCTTCCTGTCAGCTTCTACGATAAATTCATGGCTTGCCCATGCAGAAGCCAGCAACCTACTGAACTCTTGAGAACAGAACTGTATCATGTTTGAAAACCAATTCCAAAGTGAGCAGCTATTTTTTGCATTTAATCCAAGCAAAGCCTTCAGCGTGACAGCTTCCAGACTCTTGGGGAAAGGCTAATGCAGGCCACCCCATTCTGGTTAAGTCAGACAAAGCGCACCTGTCTTTCAACGATGACTATAAGCAACTCCATTTGAAAGCACACCAGGTAGCCAGAGTGCAGCCCGTGCCAAATGGCCAGGAAGAACAGGGCCAGTGCCTGTGACAGCAGTTTGTTACCCAGGAACTTCAGACGCTTGAAGATGTAGCTAGAGCAGAAAAGAAACAAACTCAAAAGTGCTTCTAGTTTATTGTCTCTCCTCCCCTCTCCACATCAGAGATGCAGGGCCCAGAGGACCGTACGCCTTTGCACACCCTGCAATGACAGGAACAGCAAGAGAGTTCCCCTTACAAGGGCAAAACGTACCTCAGCCCTTGTCTTAAAGACGTCCCAGCTAATGGGGAGAAGTGATTCATCCAACAACGCACACAAAAATAGTATTTTACAACTCAGCTGTATGTCCCAGCAAGTGCTGAACCAAAACCTGGTTGAGTCATTGTATAGGGAGCATCGAAAGGCATGACGTAGGAACCAGCTGTTAGAGCAGTTCTGTGGCTGTTTGACCAGGCTCGCTGTGGTCCCATTCTAGTCTCTGCCCTCCTGCTGCCATCAGGTGCTTGCCTATATTAATGAATTGGTCTTTTAAATTGAATGAAAAGATCTGTCTAACCCAGTAACCTGTTTCAAATGGCACAGCAGCAGAATGTGGAAGAAAAAGTGTAGGAACTGAAAACTGGCAGATTCTTCCTCTAATACTCCCTCTCAGCCTAGGATCTTGGTTCTGTTGTCACAGACGTGACCGACACATTATAGAAGGGGAATTCTGTCCTGCTCACCGGGCCACCCAAGCATTGGTGTTGATGTTGAAAGAAGCGATGGTCCCTGTGAACAAAGGTGTTGTCTCATACAGCCAGACCTTCATGTTGGCACAGGCATCCCACAAAGGCTTTCCGCTCTGGTCCTTCCCATTGTACCCCAGGCCAACAAGGATGCAGACACCTTCCTATGGAAAAAAGATTCACAAGAAAGCAAGAAAGATGAGAGGAAAAAATTGCCTTTTTTTTTTTTTTTTGGAAAGGCAGAGCTGGGGAAGCTCTGACTCTAACTTTCTTGAGTGGAGAGCACCACTGCAGATGGAACAAATGGATAAAAAACTGCCTACTTTTTAGTTAGCTAGCCTTTGCTAACTTAAAGCAAGCTAAACTGACCTGCACTGATCCCCAGATATTTGGATTACTTCCATTTAATGCTATATTCAAAAGCATACTAAGTAGCTGCAAAGGTGCTACCTTTGTTCATTTGTCTTTTGTTTCTGGAATGACATCTAGACTCACCGTAACAAGCCAGCAAGTTACGTATTTGTAGAGTATAATTTTGCCCCAGATCAATATGTAACCACAACGGAACCAGAAAGGCTTCTCCTGCAGAGATAAGAGTGAAATAGAATAAAAATAAACCCCGGAGTTGAGTGGCAATAATGAGACAAGGTAGATGAGATCTCATCACTGTCTTTCATTTTAATCTGATATATGTGTTGAGAATGCTATATGGACTGTACTGCCAGGCTATTGGCTTATGCAAATTTATACATCATTCTCCTTCTTTTGGTAATATTTGGCTGTACTGAAACAGATACTTTGGGAAGACTCTGGGATTAGCATAATCATTGCAGAATTTACTCCCTCATTTATTCATACTGACACAGAAACACTGATAATCTGCAGGTAGGAATTAATTGTTAATGAGTTTTCTAAGAACCTCAAAGATTCTGGTGAGCCTTGCAAGTTACTCTAGTGAAGTTCTTTGCGTGTAATGCTTAAATGGAAGGTCATTAAAAGGCCGCAAAATACACCTGTTAGGTTTACAAAAACAGTAGCATCTAAGATTAATTCTCTATTTGTAAAAGTTTTCATTTTGTTCAGTTCAGCTTAACACACTCCTGTTCTGCATCAAATGGAATCCACAGGACAGGCAGTAAAGCCAAGTCAGTTGTGGAAAGACTTATAACTAGTTGCTCTTTATTTTTAAATTGAGGAAAAACTGAAGAAAAAAAATAAAATCCACTCTTGTAGACCCAGTGCCCACCAGAGAAGTGGAATTCTTCCACAGCCCAGAACTGCCAAATTAATCATATTACCATATAATCATCTGAGATGAGGTATTCATCAGAGACGTACATGCTTGACAAGGTATAGGTTACTAGAAACAAGAGACCCAAACTCAGGCGCTTGAGAGCAGGCACAAAACTGTGAAAGAAAAATATGAAAGTCAAAGAAAAACCTTGGAAAGAGACCGTCAAACTCACAATTTTAAAAACAGATGTGAAGAAGAGGAGGTAGGGGAGATGGCAATAGGGAGTCACCACGTTCCACTGCAGCAGATGCCTCCGTTTGGAAGCTGGGCTGCTAACATTACCAGATTGAGACTGAGTCTGTACTAAAGATGTCAAATTGTTCCACGCCCTGGAACAACACTAGGAAATTAAGCAGAGAGTTACGAGCAACTTTTGAAAGACTGCCTTGTCTTATAAATCACTTCTGGTCACAGTACTTCAATGTCCAGGTAAGAAGGCACTCTGCTGCAGGGAACACGTGGGGGATTCAGCATTCTGGGATCTTAGGAAGGTGAGGAGCTAAGTGGCTTTTTATTACCTATTGGGTCTCTGGCCTTGAACGTCAGTCATCTCACCCCTTGCCAGTTTCTGATAGTCTGTCATGGAGAACTGAGGCCCCACCATGAAGGCACCATAGAAATAGGAGAATCCCGAAACCTCCAGCAAGGTAGGAACTCCCCGGACAGCAAATTGCCGCTGCTCAGGGGTCAGGAACTCCTGCACCAAAGGGAGTGGCATTAATATCATCCATAGGGATCTCGTACTAGCTCTGGATGTTATGTTCTCAGCCTACCTCTCAGTTCTTGCTGTCCATGTATATGGAACTTTCCACTTTGTACTTCATGTCCATTCTTCTCCCCAGCCATTTCTATCCCCACCCCCTCTAAATAGCAACAAGACCCAATGGCTGAGACCAGTTGCACGGATCTCTATTCCCAAATAAGCTCAAAAGATGGAAGGGATCTATTGACATGCATCCCTGCCAGCATAGTAGGCATCGTAAAAGTACCGTATCTGACGTCTTCCAATACCTGACTGCAATTGCATCTACTCTCCCAAGACCTTATCATCCTACCTTTCCTACTTCTTGATGCAAGATTTCATTGTCTTTAAATACTTGAAACTTCAGCTTACGAAATTTCAGCTCAACCTTGGTTTTTTTTGCAGTCAGCAGTGATTCCATGGATGCTAAAGACTCAGTCAGGCCCCAAATAGGAGACGGGGAATGCAGATACTTGAAGTAGGATTAAGAGACTGTAGCAAGTGTTCTGCCCTCTCCCACACACTGCCGGGCAACTTCTCTCACTGTTTCATCTGCTCTAAAAACAGGGCCCCAACAAATGGTAAAGGGTGACCACTCAGAAGGATATGCTAAGACTAAACAAAGGAAAGGAAGATTGGATCTGAGATCTAGTGCAAATGAAAGGTACGCTACCCACAAGACACAGAGCATTGGGGATCTGGAACCTAAAGCAACAGATTTGAGGGAAGGAGACAGTGGGGAATTTGGAAAGGGACAGAATAATATTCTGACATGATTGATTGTCCATCTCTGATCACTACTGTCTCTGTTGCAAATTATTTCTTTCCACTTCAGAATTCAGTGCCCTCAGACACTCAAGAGTCTCCCCTCTCAGCTATGGCTTTTACCAAACAATGGATGCAGCTTGCTAACTCATATCCTTTGAACTTGATTTTCTGACCTCTAGCTCACTGGAATGGCAGGGAAGAGGGGAGGAGGAATGAAGCAGACATGGTGTCTTACCGGATCTTTTCCTCCATCATAGTAATCGATGGCCAGACCTAGAGGTGAGAAACAATTATTTGAAGCCCTGGGATGGGCTGGTTGGGTCGAACAAGCTGTCCTCTCTTCCCCGAGGCATGGCTTGCAGAGTACAAGAGATAAGACGGAGATGTCACTCACCAATCAATTTGAGTGTCAAGACACAATGTGGCATTGTCCACTTGATGTCATAATGTTCTGTGGCTGTGAAGTAATATCCAGCCATAAGGTATGTCTGAAAGAAACCATTGTTTAGGTTATTCAAACTAATTCCTCCAGCTGGTTTTGATCTGTCTCCACTTTTCCACCCACAGTTACTACTGGGAAGTGCAAAACTGAATAGAGGGCTCCTTTCTACAAACCAATGCAGTAAGAAAGGGAGTTTTACCATTTGAAAGAAGAACGTGGTGAAGACAGCAGTGATTGTGCGACCCATTAGTCTCAGTATGAGGAACTGGATTAGGACGCATAGCAGGGAATGAAACAACTGCATCCCTGTGGGACGGGAAAGAGAGAGAGAGAAATATGAAGTAGAGATGACATTTTCCCACTACAGGTCTTCCCAAACCGCAGCACGCCCTGGGCCAGGCAGCTCTGTCTTCCCAAACTCATCTTACCAAAATTGAAGTAAGCAATTGAGAGTCCTGTGAACACATTGTAGAGATGAATGAGGTAGGTCTCCTTCTGGAAGAGGAAATAGCGCTGGAACAAGGCAAAAGGATATCCTGAATAGACGAGAAAACAAAAAGATGAAAGAATCGTAAATTAGTGTAGACAAGCATTTGTAATGGTCCACATTATAGCCTTCTTGAACATGTTAGTAGGAACACGCACTTTGCATAGATACATCATCAAGACAGGTCACGGTGTACATTCCTGAAATTGTATTTCTATCTCGGGAGATAGAAATACCAGATTAATTACTCTGTATATTACACAGAAGAAAATACTTTAACAGGAACAAAATCATATCAAAGTTGACACTGAAGTGCAAGAAATTCCAGGATTACAGTTTCTGGCCTCATTCAATACATGTGATGGATAATGCTGAAATACATGAATTGGACTTTAGTCTCTGATTCATTTCCAAATTCTGTGACAAATACAGTGAACATGGAAAGAAGCTAGATTAAAAAAAAAAAAAAAAAGAGCAAGGGGGGAGGGTGGAATTTTATGGTTAATACCATGACATCATCCTAAAAAATTAAATCCCCGCTCCCACCTCAATGAGTTCTTACATCGTGCCGACCAGCTTTAATCCCACAAGTGACCACTTCCTCAAGTGACCTCCAGTAGCATACTCTTTCTTTTCTAACTCTCCAACTTCAGATTTACATCTGATTTGTGAGCTATTGGGCACACAAAGCTGTAACTAAAATCCACTGGGACTACACGTTAGTATTTTTGAAGAAGCATTTCATATGGAGCAGCTAAGGTAAGCAGAAGAAGTTTTTTCCTTGCAATTTCTGCATGTCAGCTCCAAGTCTAATTTAGGAATGCCTCCAGATTATTCATCTGTGGCTCTAGTGAGAAGCAAACATTTGTGAAGCACTCTGGTAGTACGGTGAGAAATGCCATACAGAAACTCATCAGTAAATTAAATTCTGTCATCTAGGTGAGGTTCATGTAGCATACAATAAACATTGCCACATATTAGACAATAAATATATTGTTTTAATACATATTGACACAGGAAGTGTTGTCCATCTCACAAGTATGTGAAATCTGTTCACACAATTAGCATTTCTAAAGGCATGTGCGCAATGAGCTGAACTGGGATAGCAGAAGCAACTTTAATTCTGGCATTTTGTAACTTACTGCTTTACTTTGCAAGCTTGCGTTCTTTTATCCTGATTAAAAACAAACCAAAAAAGTCTCTTCTAGCAAAAAAAAAAAAAAAAAAAGAAGAAAAAAGGAAATTCATCACCACAATACTGGCATCCATACTGCTTATTAGCCTTGCCGAAATTTGTAGCAGTGGATAGATCTCTGCTACTTACACTAATGGAGTAATAGTAGCAGTAGGTAGTCATGTTTTGTATGGAGCAGTAATAAAAGGTGATGAAATGCACATTTTGCTGAGAAGTGTTTGATGGATGGAAGGTTTCCAATAAGCAAGGCCAAATCTAATCACTGCTGTGAGAGGAAATGAGAAACTCCGTCACATTATGCAAAATAGATGTCTTGCAGTCTGTCAGTGCTAACATGCTGAGGTGTGACTGGAGCCATTTTAAGGTCCTGTCTGTCCCCCCAAACCCCTTGGGAGGGAGTCCCAGAGTTTGGGAGCTTTGGGCTCCCTTCTAGATCCTGGGCGGCAGCACGCTCTACTGAGTTCAGATGCATACCTGCTGCTTCTTGCTGCTCCCCATTTCCTCAGCTTCTCCCATCCCTTTCCCTGCCTCCTTGTTCCTGTTCCTTCCTCCTTTTGTGTCCCATGCCGGTTTCCATGCCACAGGCTGCTTTCTCCATCTGAGCGGCCGGCCAGCCCCACATACCACGGCCCTTTGCCCGCAGAGCCTGGCAACCTTGCTGCCGCTCATCCAGCTTGCTCTTCCCAACCGCAACAGCAGCTCCAAATTCCCCTAAAAAATGCCTTACCCAAACCGTCCCTTTCCCTTCCTGCTCCCCCATGCTTTTTACAGGCTTCTATTTTGTTATCCAGCATGCACGTCTGTCCCGTTTGCCCCATTGCTTCCCTGCACACCAGCTGGTGGGGGGAAAGAGGGAACTGGCAAAGAGAGTTCATCACACCGGCTCTCTGGGCATACAGGAGTAACTCAAAGAATCAGAGCAATTCACATGATTAAAATAAACAAGCAAACTAGTATTGTCTACCAGTCTTTTACTCAGAAACATGCAGACAGGGATTCTTTTCTCACCTGCCAATTTTCCTGCTGAAGTTTAATAAACGTATTAACAACTGGCTTTGTGAAATGGGAAGTGGTAAAAAAAAATAAAGTGTTACCATCAGTTTAGATCAAAAGTTAAAATACTGAGGTTTACTGTGGAAAAATGTTTCCCCCTTTTGAGCAAGGGGGAGAAAAATCAGAGCAGAAATACAGGCAAAGCACAATTTATTGCTGTTTGTCAACACATACAGTCTTAAACCCACATTTTCAAGGGTTTCCCACTCTCTCAAAAATCAGTACAATCTTGTAAAACATTCCATTTTCATTGGGAAAAAAAATCTGGTTTTTGGCTCTAGCCATTTCTGTAGACAGAATTAAATTATGATTGAATACTATAATGTACCTCAAATTTGTAAAAGCCGGAAATTTCATCTACTTTCTCCCATTCCCAACTAGTGTTCTTACTCTTTAAAAGACCTGTCTCACTTGCCAGGCATACTCCTTTTTAGCTCTAAGCAGGTGATCATATCATGGTTTGGGTAGTGCTGCTCTGAAGGAAAAAGAATTACAAGCCCTTGCAAATAGAGAGCTACTAATGTGCATAGCATACATGTTTTTAGAAAGCCACAAATTTAAATCCTGGTCTTGCACTACATAGGTGCTGTTCCAGTTCAAAAGTCACAATGTCAGCCTAAATTCTTCTGATATCCAGAGCAACTTGCTAGTACTCTGGACTGCAATTTAGTTACAGTTTTGCTGTGCACGAGATAATGTTCTGGTTTACAACTGGGCCAATTCCACATAGCAGATATAAATTTTAACCCCCAAATGGCAGTGGATACTGAATACCAGTGGTCATTCTCCTGTCGCCTGTGCTCACATTAACACTCATAAACTATCTATTAAAGAATGAGCTATTCCTACCAAAAACAATGGCAGTACTCCCATCCCACTACAATGTTCTTGAAGCAGCCTGAAATAGTGCAGCAAAAGCAGAAGAGCAGTTTTTGAGGTTATCGTTGCCTCCTGGCAAGCTTGCTGTCACATTTGGAGATGTCAGCGGCAGGATGCTGTGCTGCTTTGCTTGTGCCATTCAGAAGCAACAGGACTGGTGTCCCTGCTCCTTGCAGCCGAGGGACCCCGCACGGCAGCTCCCAGTCTGCCAAAATCCTTTTTCACAACTCCCTCAGGCAGAGTGGACCGAGGCAGGAAACCAGCTGCAATACTGCTGGAGAAAACAGAAGGTGACCCCCTAATCCGAAGCAATTCTCCTGCTCTATGCAACATGGAGTTGAAAAGCAATCTGCATGCAGAGTTGATTTTTGCCTCTAGACAGACTTTCTATAGGAGGGAATTAATAATTGATACAAAAGGGACAAATTAGCCAAGACATGCTGCTGATGACAAATTCCCCCCACCTTTTTTTTTTAAAAAAAAAAACTTCACAGGAACAAGAGGACGATCTCTGGTTAAGAGAATGCCTGCACTGGAAGGAAAGGTCGGCTTCTTGGCCACAGCCATTTGGGAGAGTAATGGGCCACCGCACAAATTCCAGGTTCTCCACAGACACAAAAATCTAATTGAGCAAAAGAAGTAAATGATCAAGAAGCTGGATTAGGCAGGAGGAAAGTTCTACACATTCCAAGCAAAAATAGCACTGTCAAGTTTGCCATCTTCTGGAAAGGGTGATTAAGGTACCTGTCTTCTTCTGGAGATAAAACTGCAAATAAGAACACCAGAAACATTCTTTTCATCTTTGCTCCCTTTTTTTCCCCTTTTATATACATTAGCTCTGTTTCATCTTCAAGAAAGCAGATCAGACTATTTTTCCTCTTCTCCCTTTTGCTGATCAGTTAACTTAACCTTTGTTAACATCTAGCAGATCAATTGTCTCTGTTTTCTTATAACAATGCTAAAACTAAAAGGAAGGGGACAACAGGAAAAAGACACGTTAAAATATAAGCCTTACCTAATATTCTGATTTCAAAAGGTATTCTCTTTTTCTGCCTACAATACTGCAAAACTCCCACACCTTGTTTAACACTGGGTGCATATACGTGAGTATTTTAGTTCAGCTCAGGAGTATACTTTTAAAGTCCATTTATGGTGCTTTAGTTTGCATAGCAATACTGTCTTAAAGCATGTGAACAGGACTCTCTTCAGATGAAAATGAACTGAAAATGCACTCCAATCGGTGTTCAGTCCATATGACTGGACTGAAACAAATCCAAAGTAAATGCCCAAAACCCATCAGGTACTGCACACAAAACAAGTCCACTCTAGAGATCTGCTCCTACTGTACCATTTTACTTGCTATGTAGACATAGTGTGTAGCATTACGCAGCACTTTTTTTTTAATAATTATTATTATTTAAGGGATAAGATGTAGTTGAAGTTAAAAGTTTAAACAAGGCAGCACACGAGTGCTCTGTGACAGGGTTGGTTTTAGCTCCTGTGACAGGATGGTGCTGCTCTTACAACTTCTCCCATATCTTACCCATTAAGACCAGTTGTTTACCTCCCTTTCAGTAAGGTTCTTTCTTGGCTGACCAGCTGGGGACTTGAGTTGGCATAAGTCATCAGTTATGGGCAACCACAGGGAGAATTTCACTGAGTCTAAAAAGCTCCAGGATGCAAACAGCAGGAACAAGCAGAAGATGTAAAAAAAACCAGTGAGAGGTAGAAGAGGAGGAGGTAAGACCTCTTGCAAGGAAAGCAGCTGGTTTCTGGCACCTCTTCTGTAGGAACGTGTTACTTTCTGCAGGTCACTGCTATGTCTGTAGATGAGGGAACACTTCCCCAGTGCTTCTCCTGGCAGGTCTGGGCAGATCAGCAGGGTCAGTTCTGGCTCAGGGCTGTAAACAGTACGTTGGCCCCCCTCCATATTATGCAGCAGAACATGCCAGGTAGCTTGCAAGCCACTGTGGAATAGTATGGCCAGATAAATGTCTTTAGCTCTTTGGGATCATACAGCCATGCAAGAAATAAGATCAACCTAAAGTCTTAAATACACAGTGCCACGAGGCCTCCTGTATGTTGGCTTACACTTCGAGCGGTAACAGCAGGAAATAAAGCCATCTCCTCTCATGGGAGGACAAGAGCAGCAGCACAGAGACCTTCTTCTCTCCTTCGCACCCTTGGAGGGGCTCCCCCCTTTTCTTTGCCAAGAGGCTAGGACAGCATTGGATCAGATCGCTTACTCCGGCAGCTGGAACAGTAATTCTGTAGGTACAGAGCTGGGACCATTGGTGTCTTCCATGCTGATCTAAAGACAGAGTTTCTCCTGGGGGAACACTGGGCCTTGGACCTACTGAAGAATGCAAGGTAGAGTACATCTCTCAAAAGATATTTTCATATGATGGACAGACATTAGTATGCTAGACATACCACAATTTTTTAAATGACAGGGTCCAGAACTATGCTTCAAGTATTATTGATGTTGATAATATTGCCAAATTGCGGCCTAATTTCTTCAAAGGTTGTTTATGCAAATTTTCACATACAGGAAGTCTGAAGTGAGTTTTAATTCTTGCACAATCTGAGTAATGGACTCTATTCTAGTTGTATTCTTTGCTTCAAAAATGCAGGATATATAAAAGGTGTCTCTGACTTAAATACAAAGCTGTGACTAAAATCCCCGTAATTTGCTCACCAACGTGCTGTTACAATCTTCACTTGTTCACTGAGAAAATGTGGTGCCCTTTAGGACTATTCCAATTTTTGTTCTTGGTTGCTCCTCCTTCCTCCTTCTCTCGTTCTTCCCTGTATTTAATTTTTTTTCAGTAGTGGCAGAATGTTAACATTTTAAATGACCCATTTTGGTTATTTCAGATCATGACTAAGTGAACGCTCTTATTCTGAGTCAAGAGAGTGCATTAAAACTATTTTTTCAACAACAATTCAGCTTTCTCTGGAAATTAATGTAAGAAGTTGCAAAGTCCTTTGCGATTCTTCCTCTTTTTTTCAGAAAGCTATTTTTACCAGTTTCTGGTGATCTCCTGAACAGCAAAACCTTAGAAACAGTTGTCGCAGTAGAACTGCACAGTGCAGATGGTAAGCTGCATCACAGAGGGAGATAACCAACAACTTTATAATCTATCATTGAACAAGAGTACCGCGCTTCATCCTCATGGTCTTGTTCTGAAATAATTCAGCAGCATTAGCCGCAGCCAACAAAAATAGTTTTCTTCCTGAATCTGTGCAAACACCTGAAATGGAGGAAGTGAAGGAAAAGCCGTACCTTGCTTGTCCTAATGTCATTTCCAGCTTTTAGAAATGCCTTTCATTTATACCCCATGCCATCCTATGAAGTGGTCATCAGCGCTAGCTGCATTACCAACAGGCTTAAGGCTTTCAGTCACATTAAAAGGATTGTAAACTAAGCTGCAATTAAATGAATATTTCTTCACTAGCGCTGAGTTAAGGAACTCTTGTCACTCCCCTATCATGTTGCTCTGGAGTGGTGCTTGGCTCTTCCTTTTAATATAATGGTATAATGCTTTACTACCCATCCATTAAGCAGGAAAACTCGAGTCAATCCCCTCTGCCTCAGTGGTTCAATCTACATGACCTGCAAAAGTACCAAACTACAGGCAAGGCTGCTTTGCATGCCTTTAAGCCTTCCGTCTGAAGTTCTGCCTCCAATTGCATGTAATTAAGAGATACTGAGCTAGGGAGAAAGGACAGGGAAACGTGCAGCTCTAGCCTCCTGGTTTGGTATAGGTTTTAGGTATGCAGGGGAAAAAAGTGCAAGTGGGTTCCCAGGCCCTGATCTCCAGACTTTCAATACAAATTATAAAGACCCATTAAGACTTTACGAAAAATAGATAGTGGCCTACCTCAGGAAGGGACACTGTGCCATCTCAGCGGGCTTAGTGTCAACACTATACGTGGAACATTTGTAACAACACACACGAATCTCACACTTCATTAATCTACTGACTGCAGTGCGCATCTCTTCTTATCATTAAGATGGTAATTATCTGCTGTTCATTTCAGAGAAGTGGTTTTGCTCACCCATAGAACACCAAGCAGGAAACAGCCTTCCAATATCGTGTTCTAGCTTACTGCTAGTAAGAAGCAAGAAACTCTGAGGGTATGTTCAAGGTGAATTCTGCAAAGGCATCACTCTATCCACACATGCTTTCTAACACCTCTTCTGCATCAGCACTTGTAAGACTAGTGCCTTGGTTGGTTCAGTTGACTAACCTGGTAGTAAACTATCTGCTTTTTCTGGTTTAGGTTTCTGCCAATCTGATGGCAATTAAAGTACCACAGACAGATGTGGGAGAAAAGAAAACAGGACTTTTCCCATTCAGCTGTGGGGGAGCTGCTAGATTAATTCACACTGATTTATGTCTATGTCCTGTATATGTTTCCTGTTACTTCATTTGTTCTTTATAGAAGAAGTTTGGTTTAACTAACTTCTAAGTTAAGTTCAAAATGACAGTCAGTTCAGTCCCCTATATCCACCCTTGACATGAAGAATGTTTTGGTTCAGTTTGATCTTACACATCGTAGATTAAATCAGGCAGAAATAAGTCTGGTCCAAACCACAGTTATAAAGTGACACAACTTTTCTTGCATCTCCTTAAAAATTACACTTTTAGTTAGCCAAAGCAACTTTGACAGATGATACAGTAGCAGCTGTGTCACTTCAAATATACTTTTAGGTTCAGAAAAAATCTTGTATTTCCTCTCTGCTAGGTGACTACACCACCAAAAGCTTTCAAAAACCAAAGTTTCACTGGGCATCTGCAGAGATTTATGTAGACAGCATGTATCCATACACTTGAATTAATGTTTTGGGAGCTGTAACCTCCCCTTCAATTGTTAGCCCACATTGTAACTCTAGCCCTGCCTTAACCATTTTACATGTAACTATCTCATGTTTAGGTAAGCATAAGCAGCATGAGTTTTGCAACATGCTTTGCATTGCAGGTGGAGCGCAGCATAACATCCCGGTTCTTCTGGCCACTTAGCAGGCTTTGCTCGCCCTACCTGGTAGTCCCTGTGATGCCATGCCACTCCCACATAGTTCCATGATCGCTGCAGACACTAATAATGTCTCTTGGCAGAGACCTCCCTGCATTCGGACAGGGTGACATCTCGGAGGGGTTCTGGAGATTCCTAAGCGTGCACCCCTCCAGACACATGCTCGGGGGGAATTTGATGCACATGCAGCGCCTGGCATTCACGCAAAGGCAGCGGAACAATTGCAAACAAAGTTCCCGCGCCCAAAACATCACTCACGACACAGACCTAAAGCGGACTCGTTTTGCAGCACGCCGAGTGCCAGCAGGTCTCAAAGCCAGGCTGCCGCCCCCGGACGCGGGGTGCCTGCACCCCTTTCACAGGCCGCCTGCCAGGCCCTCGCCCCCACCTCCCTGCGGGGAAACCCACCGGCTCGCCCGCCCGCTTCAGGGCGGGTTCCCCCTCTCCACCGGGGGGTCGCACCCGGGCTCGCACCCCGACAGCTGCTGCGAGGCACGTCCCGAACTCCCCGCCGCGCGGTGGCACAAGCCGGGCGCACGCCACCCTCCGCCGGTCGGGCCAGGCCGGACCGGGGCGGGGCCGGTGGCGGCAGGGGGCTCGCCCGCCGGCTCCGCGCGCACACGTGGCCTGGCACGGCGGCACTGACACAGGTGCGGTTCCGCGCCGGCAAGGCGCTGCGCGAACGCTGCCCGGCCCCCGCGCAGCACGGTACGATACGGCACGGCGGCGGAACGGCGGGGTCGTCCGGCCCCACGACGGGCGGGGCGCCCTACCCGGGGCGCCAGACCCGCTCACCCCCGACCGCCGCGCCCTCTGCCCTCCCTTACCCATCAGGATGGACACGATGAGGCGCAGCGCCTGCTCCGAAGAGCCCAGGGCCTCGGCCAGCTGGGCCAGGCCCCAGCCGGACCCCGCCACCGCCATCTTCTCCCCCGGCCGCCCCACCGGCCGGTCGCTCCTCGAACCCGGCAGCGGCACCAGCCACCGCGGCCCCCGCACCGCTCGCGGCCCCCTCCGCGCCCATTGGCTGCGCCGGGACGGCCACGCCCCCACGGTGCCTCCGATTGGACAGCCGGTGGCAGCGGGGCAGGGCCCTGCGCTCACTAAGGCAAAGGTTACCCCGCGAGTGGGCGGTGCCGCGGGGCTGTCCCCGCTAGCCCATGATTGGAGAAAGCGCTTCCGAGGGCGGGGCTCGCCCCGGGCGGCGGGGGGGCGGGGCCAGGCAGGCGAAGCGGAGCTCGCCTCCCCATTGGCTGTGGCGAGACAGGAGAGAGCCGGGCAGGGAGGGGTAGGGGATGGGGCGGGGCAGGGGTTATTCGCGGGCACGAGGCTGCACGAGGCGGGCGGCGCGGGGCCAACGGTCATGCGAGCGGGGCAGGGACAGCCCCTGCGCCTGGGCCAGGTTTAGGTCTGGGTCTCGGTTTGGGTTTGGGTCTCAGTCTCAGTCTCAGTCTCGGCTTTGGTTTGGGGCACTGCTCTGCTGGCTGGGGACAAGGCATGCTACTGAGCCTCCCCAGTGCTGCCAGGTCCGCCGCCCCAGTGGCTCCAGGAAGATAGACTGATGGTGCTTGGCTCTTGTGGCACAGAGGGATCTGCTTCCGGTACCAGGCATTATGGCAGCACCTGGCCCTCACCATGGCCCCGTGGCACCCAGCTCTTTGTAGTCACTGGGTGGCTCTGCCTGCACAGCCTCCTTGCAACTCCTCCGTTGGAGGGTCTTCTCCTAGGTGTGTCCCTTCATGCAGACATCCATGAGTGCACCCCAAGTTCTCCACAGCATAAGCTTCAGGTGCAATGGATGTGATCCTCTTCCCCTTGTTTGTGTTACCATGTTCCTGCTGTGTCATTCAGGTGGGCAGTATTGCCCAAACTTAGCTGGAGGGGCAAACACAGAGTGACACAAAGGTTTGTATGAGAAGGGACCTCTGGAGGTCTCAGATTCAAACCCGTGCTCACAAGCAGAACTCCAAAGCTGGATCAGGTTCCTCAGGGCATTGCCTGGGCAATTCCTGTACATTTTCATTGGTGGTATATTGGGTTTGCATGGCAAGGTTTTGGTAGTGGGGAGGCTACAGGAGCGGCTTCTTGAAGAAGCTGCTAGAAGCTTCCGCCATGTCCGACAGAGCTAATGCCAGCCAGCTCCAAGACGGACCCATCGCTGGCCAAGGCCAAGCCAATTAGCAATAGTGATAGCGCCTCTGGGATAACGTATTTAAGAAGGGGGGAAAAAAACAACCTAGAGGGAGTTTTTGCAGCCAGAGAGAGAAGTGAGAAGATGTGAGAAGCTTTGCAGGCACCAAGGTCAGTGCAGAAGGAGGGGGAGGAGGTGCTCCAGGTGCCGGAGCAGAGATTCCAAGATTCCCCTGCAGCCTGTGGTGAAGACCATGGTGAGGCAGGCTGTCCCCTGCAGCCCATGGAGGATAATGGGGAGTAGAGATTCCACCTGCAGCCCATGGAGGACCCCACACCAGAGCAGATGGAGACACCTGAAGGAGGCTATGAGCCCATGGGAAGCCCGCGCTGGATCAAGCTTCTGGCAGGACCTGTGGACCCATGGAGAGAGGAGCCCACGCCGGAGCAGGTTTTCTGGCAGGACCTGTGACCCCATGGGGGACCCATGCTGGAGCAGTCTGCTCCTGAAGGACTGCACCCCATGGGAGAGACCCATGCTGGAGCAGTTCATGAAGAACTGCAGCCCATGGGAAGGACTCACATTGGAGAAGTTGGTGGAGGACTGTCTCCCATGGGAGGGACCCCACGCTGGAGCAGGGGCAGAGTGTGAGGAGTCCTCTGCCTGAGGAGGAAGGAGTGGCAGGAACAACGTGTGATGAACTGTCCACAGCCCTCATTCCCTGTCCCACTGCTGCTGGGGGGGGGCGTAGGTAGAAATCAAGAATGAAGTTGAGTCTGGGAAGAAGGGAGGGGTAGGGGGAGGTGTTTTATTGATTTGATTTTATTTCTCATTGCTGTACTCTGTTTTGCTTGGTAATAAATTAATTTTTAAGTTCAGTCTGGTTTGCCCTTGACAATAATTGGTGAGTGATCTCTCCCTGCTCTTATCTAGACCCACAAGCCTTTTGTTACATTTTTTCTCCCCTGTCTAGTTAAGGAGGGGGAGTGATAGAGTGGCTCTGGTGGGCACCGGGCCTCCAGCCAGGGTCAACCCACCACAGGGGGTGAGCTCCTGGCCTCCCTGGGCACTTCAGCCAGTGCTGAATCATGCTTTGGGGAAAGTATTTTTGTCCAGATTATACTCTGAATTGCCTATGTTGCAAGTTATGCCCTTTGCCTCTTGTCCTGGGAAGGGTCTGACTCCATCCTCTTTATAATCACCCTTTAGGCAGTGGCACCTATTAGATCCCATTCCTTGTTAAATCTGATGTAAAGAGGGACTGACCAGCAACATGCCTGCATAGACTCGTTTACCTAGGAGACCAGGCTAAAAATCTTGCCTCCCCTTGCCCTTCTCCTTTCCAGGCTAAACAAATCCAGATGCCTCGGTATCAGTGCTCTAGCCAGCTATCCAGTGGTCCTCCACTGGGCTCTTTCCAGTTTGTTCACACCTTTCTTGCACTGGGGAGCCCATAATGGACACAGTGTACCAAATACAACTTTATCTGTGCCATACAGAGGGAAATAGGATTACTTCACCTTAGGTGCATTTCTGACCGTGAAGTTATGGTGTGGCTGTGGGGTGGGCTCACCTGCTGGGAACAGGCCTTGGTGGGCATGGGTTTCACTTTAAATTATGTGTTTTTTCTCATATCTTCCTTTTCCTGCCCCATAGTGGCAAAGGCACAGATCCAGAGAAAGAAGAGGAAATAGTCTTGAAAGAACAATTTTCCCTGCACACTGGGCAGTGCAGCAGAAGATGGAGAGAGTGCAGAGAGTAGAATAGAAAAGGAGTGAAAAGAATGAAAGAATGGTTTGACTGAAACCTCACAAAGTTCAGAAAAACAAACGCACTTGACATAACATGTGGCTTAACATGAGGCTAAGGAAGAACTGAGCCAGAGTCACTTCAGAGGTCCACAGTGAAGCAGCAAGAAGCAAAGGTCTCAAGCTGCCACAAAGGAAATTTCAGTTGGACCGAAGGGTGATTCACCATGGGGACAGGTGCTTAGAGAGGCTGGGTGATCTTCAGCCTTGGAGGTGCTCAGAAGACACCTGGACAAGGCCCCGAGGCTCCCAGAAGGTGAGAAAAATGGAAATCAAGAGTAATCAGTGCAGCAAGGAAGTGTATGAAGAAGGGGAGATCTTGGTCTTGACCTCCAGAAGTCCCTTGAAGGCAGTGTAAGGTGCAGAGTAGCAGGCCAAGATGGTCAGTAGAGGTTTAAAAACTCTCTTGGGTAGCTGATTCCATCAGGTTAGATTTTATAAGTAGGTTACTGTATTTGTTCACTCTCACTGGTCACTGTTCACCAGACTTTTTGCAAAGTCCAAGGACTGACTGAATATTCATCTGTCATTTCCATGTTTAATTGTGTGTATGTGGTGTTTAGGCCAGTTTCCTAAGTAAATGAGGCCTCTGTGAGCATGCTGACTCTCTGTCCTTCCTCTAGTCGTGTTTGACAAGGAATGGGCATCTCAAACTTCTGCATTTGTAGAAGTATCATGAAAATGGAGAGCCAGATTGGAGAGAGAGGCCTGTTGGCATCACCGCTGAAGGAATCTACTCCATAATTGAGCTTCCTCCCATGTCTGATACAATTAAATTATCTCACAAATTTAACACTTGTGGGGCTATAACGTCTCAAAGTCTCTATCCTGCTCAACTATGCTGTTGTCTGACAGGGGATCATTATTATAATTTTATTAAAAGTCCACAAACAAGTTAAAAAGTTATTAGAACATTCATGTAAGAAAGATCCATTGAGGACACGTAAACAGTACGATACAGATGAAACTTCCGGCTCAGTAAGTCTCTAAGCTTTAGATAGCCAAAAATGGGAGAATATACCAAGGAAAGATTGCCACATGCTTGCCTCCTTCCTTAAACCTCCACATTTAGCTTCCCCTCCCCTCATCCTTCCCCTTCCCTTCTCATCCCCTTGTATACAAATTTAGATCGTGTGGAGGATTGCTTAGATTCGGTAGGTAATAGCCTTGCTTTGAAGGTCAGACTGTAACCTGGCACCAACCACGCCACTGTTTCTGCAGCTACTGGTACTCTGTTGGGCTCGCCACAAGGGTTCACGGTGTTGGGCTTAGCTTTCCCCATGCACCAGTACATCTCATGCCCAAGTAGACCTCTGTCTCCTGGCAGACACAGACTCCTCCTGCTTTTGAAAAGGCAAGGTTTGATTTTGGAGGTCACACTTGTAGCCACAAAAATGGCTTTTGACCACAGTCTTGCTCAAGTGGTGTTCGCCTGTAGACCTCCAGCAGCCCATCCACAACTCTGACCTAAGACTGCAGAAAAAGGAAGAATTAGAGGCTATGCTGATTTGGACAAACTTCTGGCCTAGGTCCTTTGTGTTCTGGAATAGCTCAGGAAACAGACCTGTGAAGCACTCCTTTTGGGCACAGAATAACTTACTTGAAATGTCAACTATTTGTAAAATAAATTTTAAAAGTACTGTAGTATGTAAATACACTTGTGGTCAGTTAGTGTGTATAGTGACAGAGAGTGTATATGAACTTTCAGACTTATTTGATTCTCTGATTGTCAGAGAAGAGTTTCAGAAGCAGCATCTGCTCCTGAGATTGCCTAACAGTTTCCATTGCGATACTCTTGTTTTCAGTTGCTTGAAATGTTGCTCTATTTGACTTGTTTAGATTAAGTGGTAGATAGCCACTTCGGGTCAGAGCATAGTAGCTGTTTTTGAGACTCAGATCATGATGAGCACCATCATTTTTCATTATTACTATTTTTTTAATAATTAGAGCAGTTCTATGCTTGGCAGGAGGAGGTGTAACCAAAGTCTGTCTTTACTGTCCTAAAGATATCCTGTGGTTTCATGACATATCATAGGTATTGGTGTGAAACTTGGAGTTCACATGAGCTCAGTGTGGCAATAAGGGAAGGTAGCTGCTGAAGCTTCTGCAAGTTCATTTTTATTGACTCTGTTCGTGGTTCACGCAGCTTTCCCACAGACCACAGCTGCACAAGACCTCAGATGGTTCTTCAAGAGCTCTTGCAGGACTTTCCTTCCAGGACCATTTCTTCTGCAGTGAAACAGGAATCTTGCACCCTGCCTTGCCAGTGCCTCTTCTCCCAGGCAGGCACAGGAGCCTCTCCTCATTGAAATGGCCACGGGAGAGGAGCAGGCTACTAGGTGACTGACTGGAGAGTGGGTGGGACTGCAGTTTAGGGTTGAACACTGACAACGAGGAGGAAGATACTGGAAAAGCAAGAGTCAGAATAAAATTAAATCTGGCTGAAGTCTGCAGCTGCAGATCACTGAGCCAAAGGAAGAGCACAGGGAGGGCAGGGAGAGAAACACCACTAGCAAGAGATGGGGTATGGAGGGAGAAGGGAGACTGCTTGGAAAAACAGGCAGGGAAGATGTGAAAATAAGTTTTCATTAGAAGGATGAATAGGGAGCCTTGGAGCCTGTAGGGGAAGAGAAGTCTGGAGTGGGTGAATGACTGAAACCAGAGTCAGAGAAAGCTGGGACTCAATGGACATCTGAGATGGGGAGGGAACCGTATGCTTGAAAACAATTCACCTTTTTGGTGTGGAAATTATTGCACAAATAAACATGATGCCAGAGCCTGTATTTCAGACATCGCTGACTTTCTTCCCTGGACCCCCCTCCACGAAATTAGGGAGTCGCAGCTCTGTTTGCGGTTCATGGGCTGGGACACACCGTGACCGGCACACGAGGCGTTCGCTGCTGTCGCCGGCGGGGGTCAGAGTGGCAGCACCCACCCCGGTGACATCCATTCTGTCGCCTGGAGGGTCGGACGGGGCAGCCCCCGCCCGGGCCGGCCCTTCCCGCCCTCGCCGGCTCCGCGGCGCCGGCCGGTCTCTGCTGCCGCCTCTCGGTGCCGCCGGGAGCGGCGGGCTGGGCCTCCGCCGTTAGCTTCAGGCCGGAGGGGACAGGCAGGAGACTCTCGCCGTACTGATGAAGCCGCAGAGCAGCGCTCGCTACGCGTGGCGTGGCGTGGCGTGGCGTGGCGCGGCAGCTCTGCCCCGGCTGGCAGGAGCGGCTGGTGTGTCTCAGAAAGAGCCAGCGTCTTGTCAGTGCTGCTAGCTGTTGCAGCTGCTCCGCACTGCAGTTTATAGTCTTGTGGTTTAAAGTAAGCCAAAGTATTCAGGAACGTTTTATGCTACTAGACAAAACTGTAAACTGTTCCATTCCAGCCGCTGTTTCACCGCTGGTGAAGTCATGCATGCGGTGAGCATGGACGTCCCTAGGAAGGTCACAGCAGAACCGACGCCAGTTATCCCATGGTGGGATATCTCCAGCTGTGAGTCAGAGCCCCTCACCCACAGGGAAAAGGCCTTGGATGTAAACAAGACTAGGGCTTCTCTTTTATGGGAAAGGTGGTGCATCACCTGTGCAGGCATCGTCTGTGCTCAGCAGTTGCGGACGCTTGAAGCTACACGCAGGGGTGTAGGGGAAGGCAGTCCAGAAGGCAGCAGGCATCGCAGTGCGGTCCACTGCATGGAGCTGAATGGTCCCGAGTCCCAGGTTTTGCTGTGAGGCTGTGGGAGCTTTGCGTTCAGACTCGGTACTGGAGGGAGTAACAGAAGTGAACAGACTCTGGTGAAAATTCCCCTGGTACAGTATGCAGAGGTGGAAATCAGTGGGTTATACTGAGCAGTTCTGAGCCAGCACACAGGCAGGTTTTCCTGGGGCTTATCCAAGGCTCTGAATTTAACCACAGGCAACAAAACCGGCTTGGGTAACAGGAGCGAAGGCGGGGAAGAAACCCACTGAATCCTGTTACTGCTAGAACATGAATACGGCAAATTACTGCCAAGGTCTTGGTGGATCAAAGATATTTTACTAGCTACTTACATATCCTTGATTACCTGCTGATGGGTTTCACCTAGTTAATGTTATGTTTTCTCTTTTGATATTTACTCCCTTTGTTTTATGCACTGACTCAGTGTTTTCAGATGCAAAAGTGTGGCTTTCAGTAAGAACTCAGGAAAAACTTTTTTTTCTCCCAACTTCCTGGGGAAGGACAAGCCAGTCAAGCCTGTTTTAGATGGTAATTTTATGAAAACTGGAACACTACTGCTTATCATAACATCTGGCAGAAAGGTTACAGCTATGCAGCTCTGAGTCATCTTAAGAAAAGGTTTGTCTTATGCAATTTGGGAAAAGTAGTATGTGGTCATGTAATTTAGGAATTTAAGAGAATGCTTGTAACTGAGCAGAATTATATTGCATTGTCAAACTTAATGTTATCATTTATTAACCTTAATGGCATGTTTTTGCCTCTGTTAAATTATTATTTGAATATAATTTCTGACATAGTTTCAGTGAATTGTAAAATATATTACCTAGCTGCTTTATCTTACAAATTGTAAAAACAATACAGATCTAGGCAAATGCAATAAAATGCTATATGTGTATTTAATGGAAATATATACATAAATATCACTGGTCTTCTGCATAAATAGTTAGCATTATGCAGATATGTGCCCAGATAAAATGCAGCTAGCTTTTATTTAACTTCAGCAATCTTTTTCTTAATAGGTATATGTCTTCTAAAGAATTATTAATATTCATACACATATTAATTTACCACTGCAACAGACAAATTGAGTCAGGTTTATATGAAAATATGCAATTCCCTTGTGATGAAAGGACATGTGTAATATATCAGCTCGCACTCATTTTACTTCTGCCATGTCCATTTTAAAATAAGATCATGACTTGAAGAGTCACTGGCAGTGTCTTTACTTTGCCCAGTTTGGAGGAGAAAACATCTCCCCATGATTTGTTGTGTATCTTTCATCACTGTTTTCCTGGTTCTCAACATTCCAGTTAGAAACATCAAGCTGTGCTCCCAAAATACATCAGAAGTGAGATGACACACTGTTGTCTTTCTCTATCCATTCTCAGTTTGACAAAGAAAACAGACTAGGCATGTTCTTCAAGAAAAGCCTTTATCCTCACTACAATGAAGTCAGTTATGATTCATCTGTAGGTGTTTCTCTCCCTTGGCAATATAAAGGAGTTTTTCAGCTGGGCTTTGCTAACACACTTTGCCTATGGCCTGTTGAAACTTGAATCATTTTTTTTCCCTGCCTAAAACATGCTCTGGAGTATGCTGTGCTGATTGTAAAGGGTAGAGGTTGTAATGGTGTTTTCCATTTTTATTAATAGGCTGGTCCCAGTGTAGCTGGTTTGTGAGGAGAAGGGGTATTCTGGAGTATCAGTGACAGGTCTTTTAGCTTGTATGGTGATATTTTGGTCTTGGCTTGTGGGAACTGGCTGGATTAAGAGTCCTGTCTGGCATAAGTCTTGAAACTCCTTTCCATAAGGATCTTAGATCTAACTTGCTCCAGGGCTAAGCATGATGAACAGTTGCTCTTACATGAAGTTCACTTGGTACATAAAGAGGTAATTATGAGTTCTTAGTCAAGTTCTTACTTACAGGAGTGTTCCCATAACAAAACCCAGCAAAACAGCACACTCTTACTCCTGCTGGTAGCCTAAGAGAGGCATAACATTGAATAGGCCACTGTCTTTTCCTTTTTTTTCCCTCCTAAAAGAGGGTGTCTGAAGCATCAGATGAGGTGCAGTGGCAGTAGCCCAGTGGCCACTAGATTGCAGTAACAGAGTGGACTCTGGCAAAGTGGTCTCTGGACGGGATGATCAAACAGATCATTTTTTTCCATGCAAAAACATTGGACCAGTTCTCAGGTGGACTCTCCCTTTGGATTTTGTTCCTAACTTTTAAAAGGCAGGGGGGCGGGGAAAGAGGAGGAGAGGGGAGGCAGCCGAAAACTCTATTCCCTTCCCTTTTCCCCAAAGTCATCTGATTTCCCGAAAATGCTTAATACAGACCAGATCTGTGCGCCCCCCCGCGCAGCCCGAGCCAACAGGATTGAGCAATGTGTTCTGGAAATTCCCCTCCCTGCCCGAGAGCTGGCAAGCCGAGCATCTCACCCCAGCCGGGTGGCTGGGAAGCCGCATCCCACAGATAGAGGGTGCTGCGATATTGCGAATTAGAGGTTTCTTCCCAGACCTCAGCCTTGGGTACGTTTGGAGGAGGGTGTGCACAGGAAGAAAAAAGAAAACGCGAAAGAGAGAAAAGAGAAGGGAAGAGAGACGAAAGCCAGGCACGAACTAGGGAGAGAAGGTAAATATTGCAAGCATTGGATATGAGAAAGGAAAGTATTCCTGAGCATCGCTGTCTAACTGCTAGAAGAGTCAGGACAAGCTGGTCCCCATCCCCAGGGCCTTAGCATAATTTCTGAGGTGGTGGGAAAAATGGATTGGGTACCCTGGGCGGGAGGTGCTTTCTGTATTAATTTACTGTGCACCAGCATGGTGTTTGGAGACAATGATGGTCATGAGAGAATGCGAGTACCAGTGAGTACCAAGATAGGGATCATCTCTCCATTTTGCCAGTATGGAGCCTAGCATCCCTTCTTGATGCTTGGGGTTGCTGTATGCAGGAAGGAACAGAGATATAAACTTGCTTTTGAGGCAAAACATTGATGTATTCTCCACAAGCTGGGGTTTTAGGGTCTTTGACCTGCCTAGCAGACATGCAGAAGCACAGGCAACATTAATCAGTAACACTGTTTTTTTGTCCCAGGCTGTGACTCCAAAGTCCAATTCCTGAAAGTTTTCAGAAAGGAAGATCAGCTTTTTCCAGATGTGGTGAGTTGTTGAATCTCCAAGGGGAACTCAGGTTTATTAATAATTTCATTTTATAAATTAGGTGTTTTTCCTGTAGTACAGTACTGATTCTCAAATCTGAATGTATCTATAGCCCAATTAACCTCCAGAACAAGGCAGTGAAGTAGGGAATAGCACATAAGACCCTTGTGTTCAACTCCTGCAGCATTACCAGCTCTTCTAGAGCTGAAGAGGAGCAGAGAGCACAACTGAGGTTGTGCTCCTTCTGTGTGAAAAGCTACAGGAGAAGGACAAGCCTCACACAGCCACAGCATTGGTCATTAAAGCTCCAAAGCCAGGAGCTACGCAACATGCTATATACAGCCAAAGACTAGCTTTTTCACTAGGGACTCCGCGTGTATGAGGACAGAGAAGACTACTGCAATGTCATCTTCCCTCCTCTTTTCTCAGGTACCTTATCTTCTGTCTCCCTGTCTGGGCTGATGCAGCGTCCATGTATGGTGAGATCTTGTCACCCAATTATCCTCAGGTGTATCCCAATGATCTGCAGGAATCTTGGGAAATCCAGGTCCCTTCGGGATATGGCATTCACCTTTATTTCACACATATGGATCTTGAACCATCGCAGAACTGCGAATATGACTTTGTGAAGGTACTGTCCCTGTCCTCAAGTGAGAAAAAGACAAGAAGGCAGGTTAGAGCACAGAACAGCAAAGCAGTGTACAAAGCTCAGGGCTGAAAGAGGAGATAGATACATCCTTCCTGTTCTGAGCTCCAAGAAGCCCAAATGACTGAGTGTATCTGCACTAGCAGTCACTAAATTGATTTGAGTTTGCCTCATAACCACATAAGCATTGTCTGCCAACTGAGTGTCCCATTGCTGCCCCCTTCCCCATGTTTCTCCTATATTCATAGGAAAAGCCTTCTTAGCCATCACTGACACCTCCCTATTGCAAGGCATATTCTTAGCCAGTGAACCATAGGTATAAAAGGGCCATTTTCTTAGGCCATTTGCTTTTCTGTCCCTGAAATTATTCAGAATTAATCCATGAGTGGGCATAGATGATTTAATGCAATCAAAAATTGATTGGAAATGATGAAGGTAAACCAGTCAAGAGATCTGTGTATGGATAGTGGACACTCAGATAAAGCGCTGTGGTACATTGCACCACAGTTTTCTATGATCTATGCACCACAGATTTCTTAAAACAGAGACCCACTAGCTCTGCTCCATGTTGTCCCACAAGGCACAAAAGATCAAGCATTTCCACACAAATAGACAGAAACAAGACCATCCTATCCTGCAATAACTATGTGTGAAAAGGGGCAAGAAGATCAGGTGCAGCACTAGAAGGAGACCTTGGAGAAGGACCAAGGTGGGACAGTAGGATGGATGTGCTCTGCTTGGAGCTGTAATAACACGTGTCCTTTTGCAACAAACCAATGAACCTGTCAGACTGCTCTGCAGACCGTCAGTGATTGGTTTTGCCATTTTGAACCAAGGTGTTGATTTTGTGTGCAAGTGGGCCTGAGGAAAGGATGTTAACAGAGAACAGAGATCCATTTCTGGATTAATTTGTATCTGAGGAATTAAGACAGGCATTTCACAGCTTGGAATTCAGTAGACTTGGGCATCTTACAAATGTCATGAAACTGGTTGTCTAGGGGCTCCATTCAGCTGTACCTTGGCTGGCTGTCTTCCACCCTTGGCCAGCTCAGTGGATGACACAGCAGCCTCGGTCCCTCCTGCTAGCTATGTGACATAGCTGTGCCCTGAGAGATCTACCTGAATGCTGTGAGAAATGCATGCAATTTAGGAGCCTTTGGTTAGCCACCTATAAGCTGAAAGACTCAAATGTTGGCAATTACACATACTCCAGTAATGAGAGAAAAACCTCTCTGCATTCTTTTGCAGATCCTGTCTGGTGGCCATGTTGAAGGTGTGCTTTGTGGGCGGAAGAAACCTCATGCCCCTGGCTCCTCGATTGTGGAGGAATTTCACATCCCTTACAACACCCTCACTATGAGCTTCCGATCAGACTTTTCCAATGAGGAGCGTTTCACTGGTTTTGCAGCCTACTATGTTGCAGTGGGTAAGGCTGAAACAGCCTCCTCTGAATCTCTGTAGTGTCCAGGCTGGGGGGGGGACAAAAGCTGACAGAAGGGTTTTCCTTACAAGAATGCCCTATTTAAAGCAGACAGCACTGCTTTCCAATATGGCCAGTATAAATGCTGTCTTAGAGATACCTTTTCCTTGTCGCTCACCGGTGTTTGCTTCACTTTCTCATGTTCCTCTTGCCCTTAGGGCCCTCTCCTAGTCTCAGCTGATTCGTCTTTTCACACTTGCAGACTTGGATGAGTGCATGGATTTTGTGGAGCAACCTTGCAGTCATTACTGTAATAATTATATTGGAGGTTACTTCTGTACCTGTCCACCAGATTATTTCCTCTACGAGGATAAGAAAACATGTGGAGGTAAGAGATCTACATTAGCTGTGGTCAACAGCAAGAGTCCTTTTAGGCCAAGTGAGATATTGTACATGGAAGACCTTCTCCATCAACCTTCTCAACTAGTTGTGACAGGTATATTTTGGTGAAAAAACCATCCCCATGCAAATCTGAACTGGCAGTAGACCGTGATTTGGGGAATTTCTATTACATATTCTTAATACTCTTCTTTTTTTGTGTCAAGAGGATTAAGAAACTACTAAATGACATTCTTTAAAGGCTGTGATGGAGACCTTTCTTAGCGTACTGCTATCTGTGAATGTTTTAATCTCTGACAAAACAGGGCAGTTCAATAAAGACATAAAAATGGCCAAGGGACTGCTTGGCTTGAATAAAAACATTACGAAGTCACAAATGGTGCATGTTGAAAGGAGTATAATATGAGGACCTGAGCATGAGCGAAGAGGGCCTAAATTGCAGGTGGAAGGTAAAAAAAGGCCATTAGAAGTTAAAGTCCCTGGCTAATTGGATTGAGAGTGGCCCTGGCTTCAGTTTCCTGGAAAGATGCAGTGTTTGTGACATGGTGACTGGGGAGACTGGAGATGTGGTGGAAAATGGAAGGCTTGTCAGCTTCATAGTTGGACGATCTCCTTTTTTGAATCATACCTGCGTTCCTTCCTTAATCCTAGTGAACTGCAGTGGAAATGTCTACACTGAGCCATCAGGGGAGATTGTCAGCCCCAACTACCCCAACCAGTACCCAGAGAACTCGCGGTGTGAGTACCGAGTGGCTCTGAGGCCAGGCTACTTTGTGGCGTTGACCATACGCAGCGAGGACTTCGATGTGGAACCAGCTGACTCAAAAGGGACTTGTCACGACAGCTTAACAGTAGGTGTGGGGCTTAGGGAGGCAGTCAGGATGCTCTGGATCTCCCCTCAATTTCCTCATATTCAGAAGACCCTCTGACTGCTTAACTTTATTTTCAACTATGTTGCCTTTTGAAGTTCTTGGGAATACATTTGAATATGTATATATAGAATATATATTTGAATATCTCTCTGAATACATTTGGTATTTCTCATTCTTCTTGTTTGTTATTTTCCTAGCTTGTCTCTGGAAAGCAGCATTTTGGTCCCTATTGTGGTAGCAAATTCCCAGATCCTCCTGAAATCAAAACTAGGAGCAACATTCTTGACATAATCTTCCAGACAGACCATGCAATACAGCACAAAGGCTGGAAAATACGCTACTATGGGAATCGTGAGTAAACACGTGGGAAAGTGTCCTCTCTGCTGCTGAGTTAGGGAGAGGGTTTGTCCCAGGTCAGATTCATGGTAGAACACCATGTTAATATGTTCACAGCTGCTGGTATTGGGTAAACAGAGGATGCCTGTTTGGTAGGGAAAATAATCACTGGGGAGAAGGAAGTTGGGAGCTGGAAGGAGAGTAAATCTTGAAACAGTTAATCACTGATTTCCACCTATCTCTTCAAAGCTATAACCTGTCCCCTGAGTGTCATCCCCAACGCTGTTCTTGACCCAAAGAAGAACAAGTATATCATCAAGGACATTGTGAAGGTGACCTGTGTGGAAGGCTATGAAATTGTGAGGGTAAGTTACAAAAAAAAGCATAAATCCTCTCTGTCCCTCTCAGCAGCTTCCTGATGCCATTTCCCATCAGGTGTCCTGAGCACCTTTGGGGACTCAAAGTTTTCACCACAGCTGTAGTAAGTGAAAACTTCTTCCAGCCACTGCAGCATTTTGAGGACCCTCCACTGGAGTGCCTGTGTGAGATATATCTCATGGCCAGTGACTTACATGGATCGTGTTCTTTTCCCTAGCAACGGGACAGCATCATGACTTTTTACTCCAGCTGTCAGGACAATGGTGAATGGAGCAACTCCCATTTCAGATGTGTTCGTAAGTGACCCATCTCTGTATTGTGGGAAGCAGACTGGAATGGAGCCTTTAGGCTTTAGATCCACTATAGCTCCAGATCAGGAGAATGCTGAAGGACTGGGGTGTGAGCATGCTGAAGGGTACAGAGGAAGGGAGTGCTGATGACTGTACAGGGATCAGAGGAGCTGAGTGGTTCCCCAATATACATATTAATCATATTGTTGGGTGAGGATGCCCCTTTGATTGTATCTGATCGATTTTGTTTCTTCTCTACAGCTGTGAACTGTGGTGATCCCGTTCCTATTGACAACGCCCAAGCCGTATACGTCTCTGAGCTTCGTGAGCCTCTGTACAAAGCTGCTTTCCAGTATCAATGTGATGCACCCTACTATACCCTAAAAACCGAAAGGGATGGTAAGCATTGCCTCTGCCACACAAACGTATTTCTTTGATCAAAGTCCTAAGAAATGGTACTGGCATTGTCATGGGGCTGGCATTATATCCCATCAGGTCAAGACTGGGAAAAAGTTCTTATTGGTGTGGGGTTGCAGGCAGGAGTTTTGTGTTGCTGTTGTGTTTAATACAGTCTAATAATGTCTGTACTTGGGCTGTTGACCTTACATGCATTAGCCAGTCCTGTCTCCATTTGCCTGGTGTGTGAACCACAGCGGTTTTTGTCACATCTAGCACACATTTCTGGTGGAGAAGTAAAGGACTCAAAAGATATCTATTAGATGAGGTCCCACCAAAATAGGGGCAGAAGCACCCTGGTGGGGTTGTGTACTTCTAGGGAGACCTCAGCAATGTTTACCAAGCTGTGCTTGCCTTGAAAATGAGAAGGTTAATACATCATCTTATACAGTAATGCTACTTACCCTCTCTTCATCTTGATTGTATCCTTACGGCACTTTTCTTGTGTGTTCCAAGTGGTGTATCAGTGCTCGGCCAGTGGAGAATGGGTCAACAAAGAGATGGGAACAAAGCTACCAAAATGTGTCCCAGGTACTACCAAAAACTTTGTATATGTACAAGCAGCATATGAAGACCACTGCTTCTTTCATCTCTCTGTTTTTAAACTGCTAAGCCTGATAGTACAGTTGATCCTTTCTATGTTGTTTGAATCACGTTGGACATGGCATTTCTGAAAGCTGTGGGCCCCAAAGAAAGGTCAGACGAGGCAGCAGAAAGAAACTGGAGACAAAAATGGGCAACATAATAAGACATCTGGTATAACAGGACCTCTTAGAGTATCAGTGTGTGTTTCTACACCAGTTTCCCCACCTTCATGTGTGCACATTTTCAAGTTGTTCAGTGCTTTAGATCTCTGTCTATATTGCAGGTAACAAAAAGACTGACAGGTCAAAAGAGACGTCCAACAATGCTGGACCTTTCTGTTTTCGGTCCCTCCCAAGCTACACTGAGAGCTGTAGCTTCTCTTCAAACCTCTCCTGGGGGTAGGGCCCAGCTGTCCACTACTGTGGACTGATGCAGCACTATAGGGAAAGGTCTTTCACTACTCTCACTGGAAGTCATAGCCTAAACCCTTAAGGTTTAACATGTCCTTCGGTATTCAGCTACACTTACTGTGACTGAAAGCTCAAGCAAGGTCCCTGTCAAGGACCAACTCATCGTCTCTTTGTGTACTTGGGAGACACTGAGGAGGCAAGTGCATGGATACTACTGTTCCTGCCTGCTGGTAGTTATGGCTGGGTCTTAACTTCCAGCTGATAGAGAGAATTTTAAATCCTATGTATCCTGCACACTGTTCAGCTTACCCTCTTAGAGAAGCCAGCATGCCTAGGGCTAGTTGTACATGATGCCTCTTCTCTACTCCAGACCCCCAAATCCTCATTGGCAAAGTACAAGATCCAGATGAATTTCTTGAATTTCTCTGTAAATAGTAGTTGCAAACTCTATGACATAGAATATAAACACCAGTTACTCAGAATCAAAGATGATTTAGAGGACACAGGAAGGAGGGGACTATGGACTTTTTAGCAGTACCAAAGAACCCCCTATTTGTAACTGCAATTTCTCCCATCTGGTTCCTCTTTTTTTTCTTTTCTTTCCAGTCTGTGGAGTGCCTAGTAATCCCATTCGAGAGAGAGCAAAGATTTTTGGAGGCACCCTTGCAGAAAAGGGCAACTTTCCCTGGCAGGTGTATTTTGATTATCCAAGAGGAGGTGGTGTACTCATCTCTGAAAGATGGGTGATGACTGCAGCTCATGTACTGGAGGGATACGACAACCCCAACATGTATGCTGGGGTAATCAATGTTGGCAGAGAATCTCTGTACTTGGAGGCCAAGCAGTTGATCCCAGAGGCTTCATTCATCCATCCTGGTTGGAAGAAGCAGCCCATAGAAACCAGGACTGATTTTGATAATGATATTGCACTAGTGAAGCTGAGGGATCCTGTAAAGATGGGCCCAAACATCTCACCCCTCTGTCTTCCTGGTAAATCACCTGAGTATGAGCTGCAGGAAGGGACTCTGGGCTACATTGCTGGCTGGGGCCAGAGAGAGAGAGGAAGACTGCCTATTTATCTCTGGAAGGCCCAGATTCCCGTGGTGGACATGGATGAGTGCCGGTCTGTGAAACCAGAGGGCTCTGCTGATTCCAGTGCTTACCGATTCACTGACAATATGATCTGTGCTGGTGGTGGCAAGGACAGCTGTAAAGGGGATAGCGGTGGAGCCTACGCTATCCAAGATCCTCTTGATGAGAGACGGTATTATGTGGCCGGGCTGATCTCCTGGGGACCAAGATGTGGTACCTTTGGTCTTTACACCAAGGTAGTGCGTTATTTGGACTGGATTACAGAGACCATGAGCAAGCATGAAGATGAAGAAGCTTTGCAGTATTAACTCTCTCCTTTCAGCACAGTCACTTTTTCTAAATGTGATGGTTACATATTCAGGCTGGCTGTGATCCTGTTCGCTCTGTGTATATGATGAGTCTACTCGTTGTGTCTGTGCTGAGTGGAGAGTCAGGAATATGTATCTGTTTCTCCCACTGTCATTGAGTATGGGAAGGGAAATTCTCTTTCTCCCACTCAGTAGCATAAGAGGAAGATGCTATTCTGGAGAAAGAGGCTCCTGCTCCTTCCTCTTATTTTTTTTCTATCCCATTTTTTCCCACTTGAAAAAGACCTAGCCATGTTCCGCCTGACAGGAAGATTTCAGTGAAGACAATAGAGAATAATTGTTGGTTCCCTGGGTAGGTTCAGAGCCTGATTTCTGATTTATCTATTTCCTGTATTGTTCAGAATATCTAATAGCATTAAAGAATTTCCAAATTGCCTTGTGTGCAATGCGCTACTGTGTGTATATTGCCTTTCTTCTTCTCAGTCTAGACCTAGTTCTCCTTGAAACTCCCTAAATCAAGTGTCTAGTCACATTTTGACCCACTACACTGCCAGCTTTTGTCAAGCTGTAACTTGTGCTACCTCACCTCTCTACCTAAGAGTCTTTATGTAGTTTTTCTGAGATGGTTGCATCTCATTGACCAACCATTACCAGCAATGAGGACTTTAGACTTCTGAATCAAGCAAAGCAGAAGAGACAACTTCAAAATCCTTTCATTCACATGTCCTCAGGGCTTTATTTTTCAAACTTTATTGTGTTAGATAAGAAATAAAGCTTGCTTGATTTAGGGAAGGTAGTGTTGTGGGAGAAGATTACCTGACGTGCGTTAGGGGTGTCTTCTGCTCCAGAAAGTCCTGTATCACTCACAGGTATCCTTCCACTAAGATGGTCAGGGAACTGGTGCAGGTGGCATATGATGAAATACGGAGGAAGCTGGATTTGTTCAGCTTGAAAAGGAGGAAGCTAACAGGAGGATCTAACTGCTGTATTCAGGTACCTAAAGGAGGGCTAGAGAATACACGGAACAAGACTCTTCTGAAAGGTAAACAGTGACGGGACAAGAGACAATAGACATGAATTGCAATAAGAGAATTTCCAGTTGGGCTTTTTCCCAGGGTGTGGGTCAGCGCTGGAACAAGTGCCATAAAAGACTGGGGAATCTGTCCCTGGCCATCTTCATAACTCGCCCAGGCAAGGCCCTTGAAGCTCTGAAATTAGTCCTGCTGTCAGCAGTAGATTGGATTAGAGACCTCGTCTTCCAGCCTAAGTTTTTCTGAGAGTTTAGGAAATGGTGAGGAGGACGTGTGGAGTTCTTGGGAGATTTCATATAGATTCCTGCACTCGGCTCAAGCACCTTCAATTTTGTGTAACAGGCAAAAGGTTATTTTGTTGTTGGGCTAGTAAGCAAGGATCTTACACTGCATTCCTGAGGAACTGTGACGCACAGGATGTTGAATGCTTTTTACTTTTATATCTGTATGTGCCAACTTTAATCTAGTATGAAGATTTATAGTAATTCCTTCTTGTGGCTAACTGGCGGACTCATCTCAGCTTTCAACTTTTGGAGTGCAAAAGGGAAATGTCCATCCCTGGTAAACAGTCCAGGCTGCAATCTTAGCCCATGTTCCTCTTGTGCAAAGAGGTGACTATAGACTGGCAAAGAAACAATAATGATGCAGTGCTGCTGTTGTAACAATATTTTATAACTTCACAGTATGTATTAGAATTCCATAAATCACACAAACATGCCCAAACATCTGAGGTAATCATGAGCAAAAGCCACTGGGAATCTTACAGACTGCTATGTCTGGCTACTAGGAAGCTTCTGTTTTGGTATGTGATGGATACTTCAGCAGTAGAAATGGCTCAACAAAGTACAATTTGGGGAAAATTAATCCATTTTAAGTTCTGAAAAAGTGACCTTCAAACTAAGGTAAGATATTTCCTTAGCTTCTGTGACCACAAAGCCACTAAGGCAAGCAGCATCGCACGATTACTCACTAGCTCACTGATTAACTCCAATCTTTCTGGAAAAGGACAGGAAGACAAACTGCTGAAATCAATTCAGGACAGCAGAGAAGAAAAACAGAAATGTGGCTGAACGGTCCAGGAGTAGGAAAGATACTTTTTTAGCTGGGATTGCTATTCCTGGGAGGGTCACAGATTCCTATAGGCATTTGGGACAAATCATCTATTCTCCATGCCTCAGCTTCCCAAAGTTTCCTAGTCTCCTGCAAAGCAGGAGATTCTTTAAGATGGCTTCTCAGTATTTTTTCCTAATTTTTACAAGGACTGAAGAGTTGAGTTGTTCTTGTTACCTGTACTCACCGAGCATACCAGAAATTCCCTGTTCTTCACCTGGAATACCCCCCTGTTGCATGTCTCATTCTCCCTTCTCTCCCCTGGACCAGGGTTTATCCATTGCTCCTGTACAACTGGACACCTTGTTTTTCCATGTTCTTGTTGCCTCTCATGCTCCCCTCTTGCCCATACAAATGGGAAAAATCAACAGGATTCTGACCCCTGGAGATCACAGGTGAACTTATATCAGATGTGCAATTTCACAGATCACTCCCCCAGGGTATATTATCTCAAAAGCAAATGAGAAATACTGACACCTGAGATCTGGAGCTGGATCTCACAGAAAACAGTTTGAGAAGGCAACTATGACCTTACTCCCAGAGTTCCCCTGTCAAGCTCTTGCACTTCAGTTCTCCCAGCGACTCACAAGAAAAAGGTAGGTTGTTCTGCAGTAGCAAAGCTAGTCAAGAGACAACTCCAGAGAATGCCCACAACACGAGGGGGTCACCTTCTCTCTGATGCAGCTGTCCTGCATTTTAGAGATGCTGTCCTGCAGTCTGAGCTTTATTTCATATAGTATAAAAAAATCCATCCTCAAATTCTGATCAGTAAAGAAAGGTTCCTGGGCTCTTTTCTCCATGAGATTGGTTGTTGTCTTCCCTGTCTTTTGAATGTGGCATCACACAGACACCTTACTTTTGCCTCCTTTGAAGCAACCTGGAGTTTCAGACTGGGTAATCTAATGGCAGTTTTGTGACAGGTGAGCAACTGCCACGTGCTGTTGCAGAGCTGGAAACACTTTATTGGTGGGTAATGCAATCCCTGTATAAAGTCTGTAAGTAGCTTTCAGTGATGGGGAATATTTAGTAGTTGTTAAAAACAAAGACAGAAAAACGTAACACACCTGGTTTCTCCAGCAATGATTTTAATATTCATAGAATCTCACTGATGCCAATGGGCATATGCACACTGTACTCAGCACAAAGTACCACATCCATCAAGAAAGTCTGCTGCCCTGCTATCTTCCCACAGAATAGGGTACAAAAGTAGACTGCAGTAGTCTTATGATATCATCAGCACTTCAAAAAATAACATGCTTACTGTTATAAGATTTCCTGATACTATTAAGGCTTCATCCAGTAATAAGATTGGAAGAACTAGAACATTCGCAAAGGCGTCCCACAAGCTGCCAATGGTACAGCAGCTTTGGTAAGTTTTCACGGTACCACCAAGAATTCATCACACAGTACGGTGGCTTTCAGAAATGCTCATGATGAAGGTTATCTGGTCTGTGTGTTTGAAAAGCCTTTGGGACATCATCAAAAGCTTTAGATACGATTTGCTGTGTCTGGAAATTTATATGCTATCAGTTATTCTTCAACTAGTAGGACAGCAACACTTAGAGCCTGTCCTCCCCTACTATCCCTTTGATCCAGTCCAAATAGTTGATGATCTTGGTGTAGAAGCCATAACCCTCGGCACAGCCGATACCCCAAGAAACAATACCGGTAGCCACCCAGCGACCACTTCCTGTGTCTAACACCGTGAAGACGCTCCCACTATCACCCTGGCAGGTATCCTGTTTGACTGTGAGGAAGCCAGCACAGAACATGTTCTCAGAGAAAACCATAGGTATATCTCTCTTCTTACTGTCCAGCCAACTCTGACACTTCTCTCGAGCAACCGCTGGCAGGCTCACGTACTTCAAATTGTTTGAAATAAAGTTTTTTTCCACACCAAAGCCACTCACATAGCCCATGTGCCCATCCATGTAGAACGTGGTGTTGGTAGTATCTGGGAGACAGATGGGCAGTACTGTAGGTCCCAGGGTTACTGGGTGTTTCAGCTCCAGCAGGGCTATGTCCCCATTGAAGTTGTGCTCATCTTCAGGGTTGTAATCTGGGTGGATAAAGATCCTACGTACAGGGTGGTTACCCAACTTGTGGAGCTCTTCTACCTTGTTGTGGCCGAGGAAAATGTCAGCCTCCTCTGCTATCTGGTCCAGGCTTGCATTGTTCCCTCCCGCCCCTTTGGGGAAGATGGTGTGGGCAGCAGTCAGGATCCAGCGATCACCCAGGAGTGCACCACCTCCTCGCCCGTGGATGCCAGTCAGAGCCTGCCAAGGGAAATTGCCTCTCCTTGCTGACCTGCCGCCCAAGATCCGCTGGACTTCAGTAACAGGATTGAACGGCTTCCCGCACACTGTGGAAAAATGCATGGAGATCATGACACCCTCTGTTGCCCTGGCTCGTCTCTCTCTTTCCTGCACCATCACTGTTTGATTTCACCTTATTTTTGCCTTCCTGGACAGATTTCCCTGTCCTCCCTCACTGATACCATTATCCTCACTCCTCTCCCTACATGTTGTCCCAGCTTTGTACTGACTGTAAGCATGAATTGGTAAACACCAGACAAAGTCAGAGTTTTTCACTGACCTGGCAAACAGGCAGGAATCCTCATCTGACCATCTCGATCCACCCAGGTTCCCTCAGGAGAGCAGGTGAATCTGTCTGTAGGATGAGAGGGAAATGAATGACACCTAGGTCTGCAGGCATGGGGTGGGAAGAAGGAATAGGATAGGATAGGATTAGAATGGAATGGAATGGAATGGAATGGAATAGAATAGAATAGAATAGAATAGAATAGAAATTTTCACGGCATTCCTCTCTCCAAGGTGTCCCACGTGCTGCACTCAGCCCTTCCAGCCCAAAGGCACCCTTTCCCAGGAAAAGCCGCCTGTGGTATAGTCTGGAATGTCTCCATCTGGGAGAGCATGTACATCTCGAAGCACCTCGGTTCCAGGGACCAGTAAAGCTCAGGCACTGCTTCTGTAGAAGAAAAGCCTGAAGAGCCATCTGAGTGAAGTCTTAACTTCAGTCAGTCCACATGCTTACAGAGCACTATTTGACCTTATTTAGGCCAAAGAAGGGAGAGAAGAAGTAAAGACATGGATTTTAGATTCAAGTTTCTGATCTCTGTAGTTTGCAAAGAGTAGGACAAGGTGGTTTGATCCAGAAACAGGAAAGAGATGAGTCAGTTACTGCACATGCTCAGTATCTATTTCTGAGGCTATATGGTAGGTCAGCTAACTTGCATGTCCCCTCTCAACACAAACTCCAGTATCTCCAGCATTCTTGCTTTTCTTAGAAAGTTTGTGCTGGTGACTAAAAATAACTTATATACAATTTATCTTACACTGTAGTAAATGCTTCCAAGAAAGTGCTTGCTGTTCTCCTTCAAATCATGATCAGAATTTCGCTGGTGCTGATATTTACTTGCTCCTGATTTTTTTTCTGATGAGATGGAGCTCTGAGTCTTTATGAAGGAGATAAACTCAGATGCAAGAATAATCAAATTCAGCATTAGTACCAACTTAAAGAATGCCTTAGCTGCTTGCACCCAGCCCCAGCGCTAGTGTGTCACCTCTCTCCCGCATGCTGCACAACTGTGTGTCCTTGCTGGAATCCGTATCCAGGAACAGAGTCAGCTTAAAAATCTTCATTTTTTTACAGAGGTCAAATGAGCAGCAACGGCATGGAAATCATGAACTCCTTATAGTGTTGTTGTAATGTCATCAAATCATGTCTCAGGTGCAAAAAGAAGGCACATGAATGGTTTTGAACACTGCCTTAATTTTTCTGATCTGCTGCATAGAAATAGATTTCTCTGTATGTATGTTATTTAGCCCTTAGATGTCTCTGATGCTGAACAATATCCCAAAGAAGTAAACAGTATTACAGTGGAGTAGAGTTTGAGTTTATTTATTTGCATCTGTAGCAACTTGGACTGGTGTGGTGAGGTTTCATAATTTTGGTGATTCCCAGACAGCATGCCTCTAATTTCAGTGAAAGAATGAAATCCACTAGAGAAGAATAAACCTTGACTACAGATGAGAGAATAAGACCTTCTGCAAAAGTTAAGTAGAGTGTGGAGGACGGATGTGATGGACTCTGGGAATGAAGCAGGGTGGGAGAGGCTGAGAGAAGAGACCTCAGGAGCTATGCTGCAGAGCCAGGGAAAGACTGGAGAGCCTTCACAGGAGGAAAGCACGAGCCCTAAGCCCGGGGAGCAGAGATAATTCTAAATGGAAATCTGAGAGGGCTTTTCACACACAGATTTCAATGTCTGTGTGGGATTAGGACTCACCACCGCCTGCTCCGGTGACAATGTGATAATACGGCTCATTGCATTGGTATGTGATCACTGACTGGTATTTGTTGTTTGCACGTTTGTTAACATAGATGTATGCCCCATTGGCCAGGTCTGTAGGGTTGCCACAGTTCACAACTACAGAAAAGGAAAGAAAAAAAAAAAGAGATGAATCAAAGACAGCTTTACTGCCTGCAGGTTTAGGCTTAACTTGGATTGTGGCCGTGATGTGAAGGACCAGTTAGTACAGTGGGCAGAGAGGGGTTGTTCCAAAATGGATCCCAGACTGGGATCTTTTGCTTTTAGATGTTACAACATTATAGCAAAATTTTAGTGATATTGTATGCGATTTTGTGAGGGAGGAAAAACATTTAAGTTTTTGCAAGCAGAAAAATGTAATGAAAGTGAACAGGTCCTTCCAACCAGCATATCCATGAGTCTGCGGTCACAGACTTGAGTCATGGAGGCTGAACTCCCCATGTTCCTGGACGGGGAAAGCCACGGCAGGAGGCATAATTCCTGTTCTCAGATCACTCACTTTCACAGCGGGGCATAGATTGATGCCACGTCCCATCGGCCTGGCAGACAGCCGTGAAGGACAGCAGCTTTCGATTGCCCTGCACGGGAGAGAAAAACATCTCTATTGGTTGTACAGAGCCTTACATCCCCTTCCCCACAATAAAATAATATTCTACGTGCCCATCTTTTCACTGCTGTCCAATAGCTCCCCCTCTGCAGTCTGTTCCAGTTGCTGTCCTCTCCCTTTGCTGCTTTCCCTCTACCCTGTGTTTGCCACAGGCTACAAATTCTTCATAGCAGGCCAAGATAGCAGCAGCCAGCAACCATAAAACCATGACAAGCCTGGGGTGCTACCCAGTCCTGGCAAGTGGATGGCAAGGGAGGCAGGTAACATTTCTGCTCCAAGTCTGACTTTATATCCTTCCAAAGAGATATTCTTGTTTACCAGTGTTTCCTGGGATCTTTGTCTTTCATCTTCTACCAGGGCTTCGTGAAACAGTAACTGCATAAGAAAGGGAGCTAGGAAAGGAGAAACCATTGGAAGAAAGCTGATAGAAGCAAGGAAGAAAAAGAAATTGCAAGAGGTTGCCACGAGTTAAATCTCCAAAGAAAGTTTTACTGAAAGGTGAAAGACTTACACAAACTGAAGAGAAGCCAGAATATGGCTGAAGGGAGTGGAGAAGGGATCTCACCTCCATCAGGTTATACCCAGTCTTGCAGCTGACAACAAAATAGTCCTGAAATTGATACACAGGCTGCAGGTCTCTGATGATGGTAAACTGATCCCGTGGGACAGGCTGTGGGCACCGTATTTCTGTTAGAGAATGGGACAAAGTAAGATGGTATTAACAAATGGTGTAGACAGGCTGTAGTAGCCTCTGGGGAAGAAACGTCTTACTCTCCGAGGTGTAGTGGATCTTCCAGCCACGGCTGAACCCTGATTCATCGGTGAGGAAGAGTATGTCCACCTCATTGCTATTGGTTTCAATGCTGCCAGGTGACTCCTTGCCGCAGAATTCACCAATCTCTCTCCCTCGTGCTTGGATCTGATGAGGAAAACATGTATCACAGAGACAGAAACACACATGCCTCTCTGCCCCAGTATCCCTATTTCAATCCAGGCCAAGTTTGCCATGGTGCCTGTGATGGTGAACAGGGCTGGTTGTCCGACCCGTCTTTGCTGATGTCTGCACTGAGAGATCAGAACAAAGGGCTGACCTACCGCAAGCTCTGCTTCTCCATTATCATTGGAATCAGAGCCGTCAACCCCTTCAAATCCTGAGATTAAGTCAAAGGGAGATAAAACTGGAAGAAGGACGATTTTTTTGGCTCCACTCACAGGGGCCTGTGACTGAGAGCCTCTGACCTCAGGACAATGGTAATTAAGTGCACTGAGGCCGGGACAAGGGAAGAGCTCAGTCCTTCATGCTGGGGCATTCTCCTTGTACTGATCACATATTTCTCATCTGAATGGTGGTGTCCCCACAATTCTGGTCCAGGTCTGGCTGCAGGGTTGGAAGTAGAGCTTGCTAATCTCCAGTACCTTCAGTTGGTCATAAGGACAGTGGACCTGCTGGTGTTCATCAATCTCAAAGGGTTCCAAGAACTTGAGGATGATAGACAGGCCCTTTTGCAGACGGATGCTGTAGTTACACCGGAGGTCTTCAGGATAGGGCTGGGGGTACTCAGGGCTGCTCAGGTACCCAGATGCTTCTGTGAACAACTCACTGCTGCACTCCACTGGTATAGGGGAAGAAAGTAGAGGTCACATTATGGAGCTGTGTCATCTGCAGCCCTGTCAACTGCTCCCTAAACCACTTCTCCCACCCTTCCCAGCTGAAGGGCTCCTTCCCTGGAACCTTCTGATCTTTCAAAATTTCAATTTACCTTTGCAGGAGTGGTGGTCACTCTGAAGCTGGTAGCCAGTCCGGCAAGAACAGAAATAGCCACCCACATAGTTGTGGCAGAAGTGCTGGCACTGAGTCCTTTCATCTTTCTCAATAGCATTGTTAGGGTCACATTCATCAAGATCTGAAGATGCAGGAGATGCAGAGACAAGAGGAGGAAAGCGTTAAACCTCTCTGCTGTACACTGAAAGTACATAGAGATCCATATCCTTGCTTACAGCTTCTCTTTATTTGCATGACAAGGAGGAAAAATGGTTGCAGCCACATAGGCTTCTTTCTGCATGCGGAGGGTATTGTCTACTCACCCACAGCTTGGTAATGGGCCAGGAAGCCCCTGTAGGGAATCACTGTACCATTGTCGTCATTGGAGAAGTCAGAATGAAATGCAAGATGCATCCTGTTCCCCTTAGATACAAACTCCTTTCTTCCTGGGTGATTGCCTGTGGTTGACCCAAGTTGGCCACAGTATCGGCCCAAGTTCTTCTTGTCTGCTTTGATCTGTCAAAGTTAAGGGGAAATCACTGTAGCCTCATAAGATTCAGTCTACTCCATGCATCACTATCGCCCAGCCATGAGTTGCTAGTACCTGCTCCACCCATTTCTATCTTTAACTCCTTCCCTTTCCTTTGTGGGAAGTATGAGATGAGCCATGGTGAACGAAGAGCCATTGCATGCGGTGGCCACTAGATTCCCATCTCCAGCCACCCCCTGGCCCAGGTATCTATGCACGTACCTTAACATAGTCATAGAAGCAGGACTCAGATGGCTCCAGGTCAAAATATCTGAAGGTCAGCTTCACCACATAGCCTTTTGGGACGTGGATATCCCAGATGCTGATGTTATTGTTGGGATATGGCTTGGGATAACCAGGGGATCTGATCTCCCCAAAAAGCTTTGTTGAGACTGGACTAGAACTGATTACTCCAAAGAAGAGGAACACCCACAGGAGAAAAGGAACGTGCCTGTGAACATCATGGCAAGTAAACTATGACATTGCACAAAATTAGCTCATCCAAAATCAGGGGAGACTTCACAAGTGACTTGTGCACTGTCTAATGGAATCCAAACACAGAAGGCCTAGCTGCAGGTCAGGCTTCTGGCTTGGATTACTCGGGAACAAGGAGGACAGCTGAAATGAAGACACCAGCACTACCCAGGTTCTAGCAAGGCATTGTGACCCAGCCATAGTGATTCATCAACCCAGGAATCAGTCTGAAGGAACATGGGTGAATTCCCTGAGCAACATCTGCTTGTTCCCAGCAATCATGGGGCTAGGTCCCTTAGATCCAGGGGAAGTTTGTTTCCCATTGGCTCTGGGCCAGCAGGTCACTTCTTTTTATTGCTAGTTTAGGACCTCTGCCCAGTTCCTTTGGTGAGGGTCTGAAGATCTCAAGCTCAGTTTGCTGAAGAGCAATCCTGCAGTGCCTTCAGGGCAGCCCTCTACCCAGTCATGGCTCAGTCTCTCTCCCCCAAAAGTTGGCCCTAATTTTTTTTTCCCCCTCATTCTGCAGATGTCCCCTCTTCCTCTCTGGGGAACGGGACTATGAGTGTTCCTCCAAAACAAGCTCACTGCCCAGATCTCATGAAAACATCTGCCAGGACGATCCTTCTTCCTCAACCCTTCGTGCTAGCACAGCTTTAATGGAGGGACGGCTAGCATGAGCTTAGCCCCTTTGCCCTATTCTCCTTCCCGGAAGGGTCTAACCTCCCGTTCCGTCCCCGCAAAGATGTGGCTGGGCGCCCCCCCTCCCCAGATGCCCCCGCTCACATGTCCATGCGTTCCCGCGCCGCGCACGCAGCCCTGCCCGTCCTGCCCGCTGCCCCGGCCGGAGCTCCGGAGCGGCGATCAGCGGGAAGCCCGAGGGCCGGTCAGGTAGGTGGGGAGGGGCGGAGGGAGGGAAGAGAAAGCCCAGCTGCAAACAGCTTGGCCCCGGACCAGGCTCCCGCAGCCCGGGCCCTGCTGCCCTCTGCTGCCGAGCTGCTGCCGAGCTGCTGGTCCCCCCGGCCATGCGAACACGGGCCCCGGGGAGTGCTTTTGGGGGCCTGTCGCATCCGAGCCCCGCAGAGCCGATCTGTTTCTTCTGGGCGAGAAGGCAGGAAAACGATTGCTAGAGACCCTTCCTAGGGTTTGGTCTGCAATCCAGCAGCCGTTCTGAGTTTGTTCCCCTCCAAAGATGTCCTCCTAGGAAGTCTCCCCCACTCCGGTGCAGTTTTCTGCTGTAGGAAGCAGACCAGAAATTTTAGTCTTAACAACGTAAAAAAACCCAACAAACCACAAACCAGCAAAACAAACCATCACAAAAGTCAGGTTTTCTCTGTTCTGGCTTGTGGAAGAACACTTCAGAGGTGTTTTTTGGGGGGTTTAGTGGTGGGTTTTTTTGATGGAAACTGGGATCTTCTTCAGGGAAAGCAAGAAACCTCAGGCATTTGAGTTAAATAGATATTAGGAAAAATGAACAATCCTATAGAATTAAAAGCATTCTGAGAACATTCCTTTTCAAGGACCCTTCTTGCTGTTTCTTCTGCAAACACTTTTAAGACAAACAAGATAGATAGATAACGCCTTCAGTATTTAATGGGGAAATGAGAAAATATAGCAACTTAGAAACACATTTCAGGCTTTTATCAACACAGTGCCCAAGACACATATTGTGTGCCACCAACTTCATCCAGTTTAACATTTCTTGGCTTTCAGACTTTGGTGTAAGAGGTAAAGCACTGTTTTAGTGTTTTCCCTTAGAATTATGGGTGACTTCAGAGAAATTAGCAAGTTTCTTGCCTTGGATCATAGGAAATAATTCACAGCTACAAAAACATGTTGAATGAAGATGAAAATAGTGTTAAAAAGAATGAAGAAAGCGTCTTTGGGATATTCATGGTCTATTCATTCAAGTCTACTAGAGAACCTGCTCATCAAACATCTTTGAATTATTATCTGAAAAAGATCACATAAACATGTAATTAGTGCCTCTGTAATAACACCATATGCCCCCACACATCAGAATTGAGATTAAGCAGGGGACATTACCGCAGTACTTCCTGAGATCCAGATACCTCCTCTGCATGATAAACATACTTGGGCAGGCTCACTGCTGTGTTGTGCCATGCCAGAGCAGGTTCTGCTGGCTTACTGTCCCATCAGAAGGGAAGCTTTTACTCAGGAACCACATCTGGAAAGTAGCTGGCAAGCACTGGAAACTCCGAGAGATCTGTTATGAACAGGTCGCCAGTGGGAAGAGTGTTCCCTGGCAAAGTACGGACAGGCAGAGATGATTAAGGACCATTTGTAAGGAAGCTGATCATTTCAATGTGTTCTTGACAAGGAATCTTCTATCCCTGTGGCACTTTCAAGACACATCTCCCATGTCTTCATTTCCTCTCCCCGCCCCGATAACACCATCTGGGCTACTAAGGAGAGTACTTCAGCTGGTAAAGCAAGGGCAGTTAGCTGGGGATATGCCTAACTGGAGCAGCCCACCTCTAATACATGTCTCATAGGCCCACCTGATCTGGACAATACAGCTATGCCCTCATCCCTGCTCCAGTGCTCCCACTGGTGGCGTTCCCCTTCAAATGCTCTGTGTAATCCTCTTCCTTATGTTAGGTACAAGCCGGGAAATATCTGGTACTGTTTTTCCCTCGGGACGATGCCTGTACCTTTCTTTGCTAAAAGGCAGAATATGTGTAGAACCACAAAATGCCAAAACTACCCTGCTTGACTCAGCTGGGTTACAAGAGGACTGGACAATAAATCCAGACAATATCAGAGCAAAGTAAAGAAACTGTAGATGTTCAGCACGGTCAAAGATGCCAATATCCTCTCATGGAGAGAGACTCCTGCTTTGAATACAATGTGTTGCAGGAGGTCATTGGAAAGAAACCTGCTCTACTGCCTCAGAAGTCATGAGATCATCCCCTGATGTGCAGACCCTCTCATCCACTGAAGAGGAGAAGACAACTTGGATACTTTATCCTCAAATCTGAAGCAAGGAGGACAGAGAAATAGCTCTATTGGGCTTCCTACAGCTACACCACCTACCCTACAGTACATCAGGGCCACAGACCCAGGCTCACTGGCAAACACTGAGCTGCTTTCCCAGGGCACTCTACCTTCAACCCCTTGGTTTGACTACCCATCACAGCCCTTTGGGGATGCTCTCTCACTAGCCATAGGGCTTGGGCTTCACACAGCCAGGCCTGTGCTACCCAATGGCTTACCACTTTCTCAGACAAATCATGCCACTCCTGCAGCTCTGGCTGATACAGAGAAGATGACCTACACTAAAAGAAGTCTCAGGACTCTAAGAGTGGATCTTCCCCCAGAATGAGATAGTGAGCAGCAGCAGCATCTTGGTAGTCTGTTTCTGTGTCTTCTAAATCAAGGAGCAAAGCCAAGTGCAATACCCCAGAAGGGATGTAGTTCTGCAGCACCAGCCACTCAGCAAGAGGCAAGAACAAAGCGAGTGTCCTCCCAGTATCACACCTTATCCCCTGCCTTACGCTAGCATCCTCACCTCCCACAGGCTCGTGTCTCAGCAATATACTACTGTTGTGCAAAGTCACCATCTGACTTAGGCATCACACCTACAGCATGATTACAAAAGAAAAAACAGTGAATTATTAGTGCTGGTAGTTACTAACTGAAGCCCTAGAATAGGTTGTAATACTATCCCTTATGATTATTATGAGTGTGGACCACATCAAGTGGGTATGATTCCTATCTATGGTTCTGGCACAACTGGATGCTTCCTGAAGACGCGAGACTGTCATGGCTATATGATGGCTGGCAACCAGTCAGAAGCAATCCACTCAGCATATCACCTTACAGGCTTACATGACAATTATGTGGATGGTTGGCATGCCAGTGGAAGAGTCTGGCTAACCACCTGTACGCAATAGCTGTCTACCATCAAACCAGAACACAGACTCAGAAAATGAAAGTTTGCACCAGCTTTTGGTGCAGGGATGGAAATGAGTTGATTAATTGTTGATCACACAGTCTGGAAGACATCAAACTGGATGTGTTGAAGTGAGCTTGGTGTTGGGGATCAGAAGCAGCTCAGAAGGGCTCTTATTGTAATTGTATGAAGGAGTATGAAGAGGGCAACAGTTGAACCAGCTTCAGCTGCTGTCAGTCAAAGCGCTGCCTTTTGCAACCTTGTGATACAGCAAAAATAGTGTAGAGGCTCCTTCTGGTAGAAGCAATGCTGGGTTGTGGAGGTCCGCATAAAGCAGATAAATGACATGCTGGATGGCGTGGCTATGATTGCTCTTTGGGTTTGATTGCGTCCCACCCAGTGGTGCTCTTGCACTGTGGATATTGACAGGGTGCTGCAGCCTGGGATGTCCTCAGAGACAACCTTGAAGAGCGAGAGGTCGACATTATAGGTACAGCTGCAGCTCCCCGACCCCTTGCTTATCACGTGTTCTGAAGTAATGGCACTCATCTTTGCACTTCCCTGAAAAGAAATTCTTTGGAAAATACTACTTTTTAGATGAGCTGCTGGAGGTAAAAATTGCATTTTCTCAGCTTGAAAAGGGCCTGTATTTCCAAAATCTGCCTACCTCTTGGTTCTCTGTGATTTCAGTAGCTACACATTTCTGTATGCCCTGCCCTTCAACCTTTTGTTGGGGGGCAACCACAAGCATCCTTCAAAAATAACTGCCTGTGGGTTCATTACAGGACACCTCTGTCTTCGGCACTGGTCTGGCTTTTCAGGGGACCTCACCTCCTTTGTCCCTTGGTCTCTGACTGTAGAGAGGAGCTGTGGACCAGGGGAGCTAGGATGGCCATGGGGAGACACTGCCAGGAACGCCAGGGATGCTGGGGCTAGAGGCGTTGGCCGTGGTTTCTTACACCAGCAGGAGAGCCTGAGCCTTCCTCACCCTTGGGACCTTCTCTGGAGCGCAGTGAACATGGGGCGAGTTCCCTTGCCCCAGCCCTCGGATTTCACACCATTACGTGAAAATCCTTGACTCTGAAGGACAAGTTCTGTTTTCCACCCACCCTGCTCGACGATCCCATGATCCTGAGAAGAATGTGGCGTCCCCAGGAGAAGACGGCTGGTGTCGGTGGCTGCGGAAGAAGGGGCAGCCTCAGCCACCCTTGCCCACTCGGGCATCAGCCCTTGCTTCCCAGGGGGAGCCGGGGGTGCAGCGCGGGGTTTGGCTTCGGCGGGGGCGGCGGGAGGAGCGCGCGAGCTGTGGGGGGCCGGGCCGGGCGCGGGGCAGCCCCCGCCCCGCTCATCCGGCCCAACTCTTATTCTGAAAGGAGCCTCCGTGCAGCCGACGGCCCATCGTCCTCCCCGCCCCGGCCCACCCTGGCCGCCTCCTCTCCCCGCCTCCCGCTCCCCGCAGGCCCGGCCGCGCCGTGACCCCCGGCCGCGGGAGGTCCCGTCCCGCCCCGTCCCATCCCGTCCCGTCCCGCTGCTGAGGGAGAGGCGAGGCATAAGAAAACACGCTGCTGCGGGGAGGCGGGGGGGCTCGGCTCGCTCGGGTCTTGTTTCTTTTTCAATGCGGAGCAGTTTGCTCTGGGGAGCGAGGGTCCCGTCCCGGCATCTGTCCAGGGGAGCCGCTCACTTCACTTTCTGGAAAACCTGGACGCAGACCTCATCTTCAGCGGTCATGCGCTGGGGACAGGGGGGCGAAAGATGAGTTTAGGCTGGATCCCTTACTTCTCTCCCTCCCCAGCAGCAGCCGGTGCGGTCCTGCCTGCCCTCCTGCTTGCAGGAGTCTTGCAGGCCACATGCTGCTGCATGCCCTTCCCGACCCTCCCAAAGCTCCAGCGGGTCAGCCTGCAGGGGCAGGGAAGGGCCATTGCCTTTGTTGAGCTGTGTTAACTTTTAAACCCTGGAGGTGGATGTTTGTGTGAAGCGGTGGCTGGCCCCCAGGAGCTGGGATTGAAGTCTGAGGGGAGCTGGAAGGAAGCTGCACAGCTGGCTCAGAGCCCGCAGCACCCACACTGTGTCACCCGCCCACTGCAACTGGGATTTAGTGAGCTGTGCTGGACCCCTCCTCACCAGATGCAGCTGGTCCCCCTCCAGCCAGTGCCTCCAGCCTCGGTTCCTCTTCTCTCCTAGCTGCTCACACACCAGCTGATCCCCCTCCCAGGAGACAGTTGTCTGAAAAAAAGGAGGAGAGGGGAAGACATGGTCCCAGGACAAGCAGGTCCTGGCAATAGAAGTTTCCAGTGATGACACTGACTGTTTCTCTCAAACACATTTTCAAATGCAGCCCCTGATCTGCTGTCTCTTCGGTGGCTCCTTGGGACTGATGCTCTTTGTGGGAGGTGAACGACCCTCTGGCTTCCAAGTGCAACAGAGTACTGCCAAGTTCTGTCTTTTCAAGGCTTTGCTCCAGAGGATAGTACCCTCTTGGTCCCAAAGTACTGGGGTTCTGGCTGTTTAGTGCTCATCCCCTTTCGTGCGAGTGATTTACTCATAGAACCACTTATTCCTGGACCTGCAGGGGCATGCCAGCTCTGGGCTGGGCTCTCATCTGGTTCGTGAGTCAAAAGCTAAGCAAGCCCCAGTATGCTGTCAAACTGCGCTGCCTGGGCTTCTCACCTGGCACTTGCGTCCATCCACGGGTCCCAGGTCTTCCTCAAACTGGACTCCTAGATCAAAATCCATAACATAGTCCCGCAGGGAGGTGATCGTGCGGATGACCATGTGATCTCCCGTGTGGATGATCTCTTTATCGGGCTTCAGGAAGCAAACCAGTTTTCGCAGGACCACGTTGATATCTGGAGGATGAGAGGGAGGGGAGATCCGTGGATGGCCTGGGCCCCTCCTCTAGCAGCATCCCCGCAGAGCTCCTCCACTCTTTTGGCCAAGGAGCCCCAGCCATGATACCTCCTCCCCACACCCTCCACAGTGCAAAAGTGGCAGTCGCAGACAGAAAGACCAGAGGGTTCCCAAACCCCTTCCTCCCCTTCCCGACTTCTGACATTTTTGGAGGCAGAAGGGAGCAAAAGGGGATGAGGAGGGTGGAGTTACCTAAAGCGCGCAGGTAATTGTCCATGTTCTCCTGGGAGACGAAGCGGTAATACCCGGTGAGGTTGGGGGGCATCCCGGGGCAGAGGGACAGGGCCGACGACCGACGGAGGAGAGAGGGCAAGGAGCGGGACAGGCACGGAGCTGGGACCAAGCTCGCTCGCCGGGCGGGCAGGTCCCTCTCCCGCGGTGCGGCGAGGTCTGCGGGGCAGCCCGGCTCCCGGACTACCCGCTGCAGTAAGAGTCCCCGCGCCGGAGGGCGCGGAAAAGGCCGGGACTGCCCCTGCTTCCAGCATCTCCGCCTCGGCTGGGGAGAACGTGAGCGCGGCAGGTCACCTCCTCACCCTCCGCCCTCCTCGGGGGCTGCGTGTGTTAAACTCTCGGCTGCCAACCAGCGGCAAGGCCCCCCCTCCCCTCCCCTCCCCTCCCCTCCCCGCCGGCCCTTCCTCACGCCGTGACGCCGGTGGTTGCGAGCTTACTCCCGGCCCACACTCCCCCCGCCCCGGCCAACCCGTCGAGGAGATGCGGCGGCAGGCTGGCAGCTCCGCCCTGCCGACCCCGGGGCGGATGGGCGGCGGGCTCTGGATGCGATCCGCAGCCCCTCGCCCCGGTAGCCCCCCCGCCTCTTCCCCGATCTTCACATCCCCCCCCTCCCCGGCCTGCTCCTCCGGCGTCCCCCTGCAGCTGCGAGGATGCTTCCCGGGGCGAAGCACCGGGCGCCGGCTTTGAAGCCCCCCCACCCCGCCCACCACGGCCAGGCGCCCCCAGCCCTCGCCCCTCTCCGTGCCCTGCCCGGATTGCAGTGAGAAGGAAAAACAGCGGCTCCCCCGCACCGCACCGCACCGCGCCGCGCCCCCCCGCAGCACCTGGCGCGGCGGCCCTTCGCATTGGCTGCCGACCCCCACCGGCCCCGCGCCGCGCCCGTGACGTCATGTTGCAGTGGCGGGGCGGGGCCGGGCGTGGAGCGGAGCGGGGCTCGCGGAGGTGCCGCGCCGTCCCTGCGCGCCGCCGCCGCGGGAGCGAGGGCGTGGGCCGGGCCGGGCAGGGCCGGGTAGGGCAGGGCAGGGCCGCGCCGCGCCCGCCGCTGTCCAGTAGCCCCGGGCGGGCTGGGACCCGCCGCCGCGATGGGCGACCCTCGGCCCCGCGCCGCCGTCCTCCTCCCTCTCCTCTGCCTCTGCGCCGCGCTGCCCGGCAGCGCCTCCAACAAAGGTGAGCGGCGGAGCGCCGCGGGCATGGTCCCGGGCGGCGGCGGGGCGCTCCGCAGGGACCCTCTGGCTGCCTCCCGCGGCGGGGCTGAGGGACACGTTGGCCGCGGCTCATCCATCCGCGCCCGCGGTGGCGGTGCGGCTCCGCGCTGCCCGTCGCCTTCGCCTGGCACGTTTTTGTCGGGGGATCTCCGCGGTCCCCGGCGGCTCCGGCTTTCTTTGCCCCTTCGGGCTCTCTCATCCCGTCCTCTCTCCATACATATTTTCTCCATCTGTCTTCTACCACCGCTTCTTTCTCCATTCCTTCCTCTCCTTCTAGCATTCCCCTCGGGTTTTCCTCTTTTCCACCCACTTGTCTTGCTTTTGTTTCAGTTATCGCTGTGCGGATTTAGCTTCCCTTCCTTAGTGTGCTGAGAGAGAATGTGTTGCTTCTCCACAGACCCCTGTGGTCTCCAAAACACATCCCCTAGCTCCATCTTCAATTCTAGTTCATCCATCTACAATCTGTCAATAGGAATTATTGTACAGTCATGTATTAATTATGCAGGTTGCTTATATAAAACAGTATTTTATGTGCTAAATATGTAACAAAACCCCCAAACGCTACAGCTGTAACATACTGAATGCAGATGTTCTTTGAACATGTAGGGCGGTGGAGAAAGATGTAGGTTTCTAGATCTGTGCCTATAGAGAGGCATGAGAAATTCATCCGACAGGAGTGCCAGTGCATCAATCATCTGATGGGGTGGGAGAATCTGAAAACATGCGAGGGTCTTGGGGGTCATCAGGGAACATGACACCTCAGGGTGCTTTCTGTGCTTCGGAAGAGGTAGGGCTACAGGGCAGGTGCAACACAGAGCTCTGTGGATGCTGACATTGGCAGGGACATTTATTTGTACTGCTCTGGTGCCAAGGGGCCCAGTGGCGAGGCAAGGCCCCTTGCGCTCTGGATTTTCTCTCTCCTTTGTGAATTTACACTCTGAAACGTCTACCCACCTCTGGCAAATTATTTTAGATTTGCAGCAGCTTTCTTGAAGCTGGTAGAAGTCTGTATCTTAAAAAATATTCCCAAAATGTTTTTCTAATCTCCAGGAACTAATTTCCTGAGAAATCAGATTGGTGATTCCCAAGTTGCAGGTGGATGCAGCAAAGGATTTATCTCTCTACCACCAGCTTGTTACCCCAGCAACAGGGCACATTTGGTATTTGTATCATGGATTCCCACCTCGGTGGTGTGGCGCATGGACTAGAGCCGTCACGGAGTGGAATCTGGTGGGGGCAATGGAGGGGTGAGGTGAAACATGGGCACTTGCACACAGGGAGGATTCCACCTGCATACTGAGCAGGATGGATGTTTCTCTGGATTTCCTACGCAATGCTTTATAATCTTAATCAATGTGGTGAGGGAGAAATGCCAACCCGCGCTCTTCGCTGCTACGCCAAGCCGGGTCAGCCTGCTCTGCCCTGCTGGTGCATCCCCACTCTGACCTGTCGCCCTGCCTGCTGGCCCACCACCCAGCTCCAGCAGCATCCCCTCGCCCCAGTTTGCAGGAGCTCTTGGTTGTAAGGGATGCTGTCCCTTTTGACTCAACACATCATGCCATGCCGGTGTGGTTTCAGAGGATGCTGTGCTGCAGAGGATGAATTCACATATTGGAAGCAGTGCCCTTGAGGGGAAAGGCTCTGCATCCTCCTCCCCACCAGCTCTCAGCCATGCTGTGCTCAAAGTATTGCTTGGTCATAATAAATCTTGGTCTCCGGGGGGTTGGGGAGTGGGGGATTATCTGGGAATGGGGGTTGTAACTAGGCCATGTAATATAATCTCTGAGGCCCATTTGGCAGGGAGTGGGCATGGGGGAGGGGTTTTTAATTTGTAATGATTTTTCTTCTCTCTCCCCTCCTCTCCCCTCCCCTTCCCTCCCCCCACCCCTTTATTTCTCCCTTTCCCTGCCCCAGAGCCTGTGTGATAAAGATTAATTTGCTATTTCTGGGCCTGTGACATTTTTCAGAGCCTCCTGCTGGCTGCTGCCTCCATGCCAAGCCTGGCTGGGCTCCAGCCAACGGGATTAGCAAGGAGGGGCCAAGGGAATATGGTGCTCGCCATGGAGTGGGGAAGGAAGGAGCAAGGGACCGACTCTCAGAGTGGGTTGTTATATGTGTAGGATGACTGACTGGAAGTGTACCTGGGTACGTGTGTGTAGATTCTGGGCCTTAGTCCAGAGGATGCGAGGCATAAGTGATAACAGCTGCATGCAAGGCTTGTCCCCTGGGGACACCCCAAGGGAAGATGTATCCTTGATACTTTAATTATGGCTTCAGTGAGCTAAAGGATTTAGCATTTGGACTCTGTCTCCAGAATCAGGCTACTTCTGCCTCTTGATTTCATTTTTTTAAAGTGTTCCAGCTTTCCTGGGTGCCCAGATGCCTCTCCCCATATTTCTAATAAGATAGTAATGAGGAGGCCAGAAGGAACACATTGTTTCTGATCAGGTCCCCCAAGAGCCACGTAGAGTAGAATTGAAGAAAGATAACTTCTTCCTCCCAGCCTATTTTAGACTTCTTTATTTCCAGAGAAGAAGGTGGGGAGGGGTGGTTGTTACCTGCCACTGGATGATATTCTGCTCTTTTGCAACTGAATCTGTCAATGACGGCTAATACATTCTTGTGCTCCATCCCTTACCCCAAATCCACCTCAGCAAACAAGCACAAACCCTGGATTGAAGCTGAGTATCAGGGCATCATCATGGAGAATGACAACACAGTCCTGCTCAACCCACCGCTATTTGCACTGGACAAAGATGCTCCACTACGCTATGCAGGTAGGTGGGTGGCAGCTCTGGGAAGGGTGGGAGGCAGGGAGAGACTTATGAAGAGGCAGAGACAGGGTGACATTCATCCCTGTGCTGGATTCTAGTTCTCTCCAGGAAAGGATCGCCTCCAAACCTTGTTCCAGAGGAGGTCCCCAGTGAAGTCTGGAGGCAATTTGGGCACAGCTTGATTTAGGATGCTGTGAGCTGTTTCCCTTAGGGAGAGAAATTGAGGGTGGAGCCAGCTACTTTTTGACGCAGTTCTGCTATTTCCAAAGATCACATGCACAGCTCTGTGTCTGTGAGTACTGGAGAAAGCTGGTAGGGCACACTTTGTTGGCAGTGCTACATCCCCTCACAGTAAGCAAAAATCCTTGAAACTACAGACAAGGCTTTACGAGGGTTGTATTCCTGGTGCTTGCTTAGGCCATGCCGGGAGCTTCCTCACACATCCTCCCTCAGCTTTGGAAGAGGAAAAGTGGTCCCTGTGAGCTGAACTTCAGGATTTAGGTGACCCTATCTGCAGTTCCCTGCGGCACTGTGCACATCCTGCGTATGTGGGTGGATGAGACATCACGGATCTTCATGCTTAGGCTGTCTATCTGCAATATATGGCCTGTTTTGATTCCCTGAGTGATGCAGAGGAGAAATAGGTGCTCCCTCAGTTCTGTGGCTGTGTAGCACTAATAAATCTAGCTCGAGCCTTCTAACTTCTAATCTTTCTTGATGCTGGTCAGGACTCCTTGCCGTAGGAGTAGTCTCCAGCAGAGGGCAATCCACACCATTAATGGCTGTAAGAGATGGCAGGTGGAACTCCTAGGGAACCAAAAACTGCTCAAAATGAGAGGTGATAATGAGGGAGAAAGGAGAGTGTAGGTTAGAAAGGAAGAAAATATGGAGGAGGGAAGCAAGGGGGCATAATATGCTCTCCTCAGTCGTTTTCTTTCTCCCCTTCCTCTCTGCCTTTGTGGGTACCAGGTGAAATCTGTGGCTTCAGGATCCATGGGGCAGGGGTACCTTTTGAAGCTGTGATCCTGGACAAAGCTACAGGTGAGGGGCTGATCCGAGCCAAGGAACCAGTGGATTGTGAAGCACATAAGGAGCACACATTCACCATCCAGGCTTATGACTGTGGAGAGGGACCTGATGGAACAAATACCAAGAAATCACACAAGTAAGTCCATGCAGTCATTGCTGCATGTTAAAAAATGCAAACTGTCACAGAAATGCAAATGAAAATTGCTGTGGGAATGCTTCCTGTAGCCAGAAGTATTTTTCTCTAGCCTTGATACTATAACTCAACATGTTAATAAGACCCAGAGAGAAATGTTCACTGACTGAGTCACATGAGTGGATACACTAAAAATGAGGGCTGTTTGATGGTTGTGTCTAAGGGTGGTGGTTTATGTTGCATATATATACGGGCAGGAGGTCCAGATTACATGTTCATTCCTTTTGCTCTTTCTCTGGGGTGGGAAACCATTGTCCAAGCTCCTGTGTGCCAGCATTGCTGTGTTGAAACCAAGGTCTCTTTCCTTGTCCTTGCTTTTGATGGCTGGAAATCAGACTGGTGCACTTTAGGGGAGTGACTTATACTGAAATTTAGGTGGTGTATGGCTCCTAATCAGCTGACCAGTTCTTATTCATGTCTCTGTGCATCAGGGCCACAGTGCACGTTCGAGTAAATGATGTGAATGAGTTTGCTCCTGTCTTTGTGGAAAAGTTGTATCGTGTGGCAGTGACTGAGGGAAAGCTGTATGACCGCATCTTGCGTGTGGAGGCCATTGACAGAGACTGCTCACCACAGTACAGCCAGATCTGCTACTATGAGATCCTGACCCCCAATATTCCCTTTCTGATTGACAATGATGGTAAGAATCCACACCTACCATGAGCACATCCCTCCCCCTTTCCCGCTTTGCTCCCTCTCTGCCAGTCCCTTTTGCTGGCAGAGCTGTGCTATATGAATTTTCTAGTACTGCTGATCTATCTCCCCTGGTGCAGAGATGCAGCAGCCATTTTATAGGATGCTATAGCTTGTTACAGAGTGGCACTGTGGGGGTTCAACCCCTTTTTGGTTGTTTTTGTAGTTGATCAAAAATGACAGTGATTTCTAGAAGGAACATCTTTGAGGAGACTGTCTTTCCTCTCCCTTGATCTCTTTGTTTTGCTAACCAGGGAACATTGAGAACACGGAGAAGCTGCAGTACAGTGGAGATCGTCTCTACAAATTCACAGTGACAGCCTATGATTGTGGAAAAAAGCGGGCTTCTGATGATGCTGAAGTTGAAATCCAGGTGAAACCCACCTGCAAGCCCAGCTGGCAGGGTATGAAATCTCCAAACACAGTTATGTCTTCCCTTTGCTTTTGCTGAACTACTACTCAGTCCTGCTCTTTGCAAATGTTTGTGTATACACATATAAATTTGTATGCCCATATATATGGTTCAGTTCTGGCACTGACACATCAGACTCATCTAAGGGGATGCAGCAGACATCTAAGTCTGTTACAAAGCCACTGAAAGTCAATTCTGACATTGGAAAATCATTCCTTGGATTACCGTGAACTGCTATGTATTTGATAAGGCTTATAGGCTGTATTCAATGTAGATTGTTTTTGGGGCTGCTCATATTGAGGATATTTGGCTTTTCCAGAGGTGGTGTATGCCTACAGGTTCAACTTAGTAATAGAATTAAGGGGAAATCAACACAGCTAAATATCTGCTCTGCCCAATAAGAGAGGTTGGCAATCCAAGAAGTGATGCTGCACTGGTACTAGCTGTAGAAGATGAGAATTTGGACTCTGTGCTTCTAGGAAATATTCCCTTGCACTGATGCCAGCTGCATAAAGTTGTCTTTTCAACACGGAAAGGGCCAAAAATCTCTGTTTCTGGGCTAGTCCATAGACGCCACTTGTGTGTGTGCCAAATGTCCTTGGCAGGACCTAACCCCTCTCTTTCACCCTTCTTCATTAGGGTGGAACAAGAGGATTGAGTACACCCCTGGTGCAGGCAGCCTTGCGCTCTTCCCCAGCATTCACCTGGAGACCTGCGATGAGCCCCTGTGGAACATCCAGGCCACGGTGGAGCTGCAGACAAACCATGTGGCCAAGGGCTGTGACCGGGATAACTACTCCGAGAAGTCACTACGCAAACTTTGCGGTGAATTGATTCTTTCCTGGGCCAAGGGGCAGCTATAGCACAGCACCCTGTCCCTTCCCCTGGAGGGCTTCCTCATGCAGCGGAGATGCTGGGGGATGCATTCCTCACATCTGCTGTGGTCAGTGGGGCTGGGAGGACACCTAGCTCACGTGCTGCCTTGAGGGGCAGTGGGCACCCTGCCTGTATTTACAAGGGCTCCCTGTGCTTTCCTTGCTGGGTAGCCAGAGGTTTCTGTACATTGCCCTGGTATGCAGAGTCCATGGGACTTCCCCCAGCAGAGATGGAAAAGCCATCTAGCACCCTCTTTGTCTGTTCCCCAGTTCTCAGGCTCCTTATTCTCCTGTGCTGACATTCCTGACTCCTTCCCTTCTCATTAGGTGCTGCCTCAGGAGAGATTGACCTGCTGCCAGTGCCTAGTCCCACGGCAAACTGGACCGCGCGGCTCTCTGTGCACTACAGCCAGGACAGCAGCCTCATCTACTGGTTCAATGGCAGCCAGGCTGCTCAGGTGCCAGTGGTGAATGGGCCGAATGCCCATGAGGGGCTGAGTGACCACTTCACCCTGTCCGTATGGATGAAGCATGCCGTGGTGCCTGGCAAAGGCAGGCGGGAAGAGGAGACGGTGATCTGCAGTACAGTGCAGAGTGGTGAGATGCTTCTCCTGGGGTGGTGACACTTCTGCCCACTGCCTCTAACTTGTTAGAAGGGATTGTCCCTGCAGGAGGAAATCTCTCTTGTTCCAGAGTGGGACATGGGCAGGGGTCCCTCCTTAGGAACACAGCTTCTTCAGGTGTCACTTTTTCTGGGAGCAGTCAAGCCTGCTGTGAGCACGTGGTGCTGAGTGCCAGTCATGCTGGCTGGCGTGTGCTTCTGGGCTGTGACTAGTGAGACTGCTCTGAGGTGTGATATGTAACTCCCTGTGCTTGTCCCCGGCAGAGGATGGCTATTCGCATTACTCTCTGGCTGTGCACGGCTGCCGGATTGCTTTCCTCTACTGGCCATTGCTGGAAAGTGCCAGGCCTGTGAAATTCCTCTGGAAGCTCGAGCAGGTGAGGAAGCGTTTGCCTCTTCCCCATGTCCCTTCTCCTTCTACCCTTTGCTGACCTCTTCCTCTGCTGTAGGTCTGCGATGACGAATGGCACCACTATGCCCTCAACCTGGAGTTTCCCACTGTCACGCTCTATGTGGATGGCGTCTCTTATGACCCTGCCCTCATCCACGACAATGGCCTCATTCACCCCCCACGGCAGGAACCCTCGCTCATGATTGGAGCCTGCTGGACCGGTGAGTGCCTGCTCCCTGAACCATTCCCATGTGCCAAACAAGGGAATGGAGGGAGAGCCAGAAGAGGTGAAAGAAACGCCACCCAATACTAAAAGATACAAACCACATTGCAGCCATCTTGCCTCCTTGGCTCCAAAGCCAATGTGGCTCCTTCCTTCTTTGTGGACCAAGCCAGCAGGCCACAGTAATAATAGCTCAGGGACAAGTGTCACTGGCAGCTTCATGGACAACAGCAGTAGAATATGAGATGGATAACCAGCTTTCAGGCAGAGGAGAGATGAAACTCTGCACCTCATTCAGGCATTGGCATTTCTATCAAAGCTTTTCACCAGAGAGCAGGCAGTACTATTTGTGCTGCAGGTTGTATTGATGGGGATTTCTGTGTCTCAGGGGTCTATATGAGGAAGTCACAAATCATTCTGTAGAGAAATTGGGTTGGAGGACAAAGATCAGGTTAGGAATATAGTTAAGCCACTACCAGATTAAAACCCCTTCTGTGGAGATCTAAGGCTGCATTTCCCAGGTCTTTCAGTTCTCCTGCAAGAGTGAAGCAGGACAGAACTAAAGGAATTTGCCTGCTGCTTGCCTTCACTCCAGCAGAAATTTCTAGCAAGATCAAATCTTTACTCTAGTACTGCTTCTCCCAGGTCAGGGATCTTCCCACAGTGCTGTGCTCTTGATTGGCCTTTTGCAACAAACAAATATTAATCAGCTTGGGACACCCTCCTGGAACCATCTAAGTTTCAAAAGGATGCTGAGAACACGGCTTGTTGCGAACATGGCTAGGACCATGTTCCGGAAATGGAAATCAATTAATTTCCAAAATAGATATAATTGGGAAAGGAGAAAAAAACCCCTGTACTTTCTCCCTTGTACCAGTTACTCATCCTACAGTCTCACCATCCCCTTCATGAGAGGGACTCTACCCTCTTTCATCTGTGATGTGCTGTCTCTAGGGCTGAAGGATGCACTGCTGGGCATGTGACTCCAGAGCTCTTCTTGTGGACTGGCCAATACAGGCACTTGTATAGATACTTGCCTGACTCTGTAACTACCCTCTTCCAATGCCTTATTGCTTGTCTGAACGTTCTCCTTTTGCAGAGGAGAAAAACAAAGAGAAAACCAAAGGAAGCGAGAATTCCACTGATACTGTACAAGGTAGGGAAAAGAAAGATGGTTCTCTTCCCCTCTTCACCATGCATGACTATCACTTCTTGCATGGTGCCTTCCTCATACAGCTTCCCCAATCCTGTCCTGCCACTTCCCACCATCTTGGGAGGAAAACCCTTATTTGGCATATTGGTCCTTGATATCTGTGGAGCATGAAAAGGCTGATAGGAGGACTACAGCCTGCTTTGAAAGATGGAGTATGCATTTCATGTGGAGAAAGAGTCCTCATGCCTGATCGTGAAAGTTGGTCTCTGAAGAACACTATAGACATTAGAGACATCAGGAGATGTCACCTCATCCCTAACTATCTATGGAACATATAGTTTCTTTTAAAAGCCCTCACAGGAAGCAGAGTGACAAGGGGACAAGAAATTGTTTCCATCTGGCATTCAGCAGTTTGGCAGAAACTTCTCTACGCTACCCACTGTTCACTGCCCTAGTCTTTCTGCTGGTCTGTTTTTCTCACATTCCCTCATCTGGAATTCAAAAAACTGTCATCTCCTTACTTCAGCATCCCCTGTTTTCTTGTTGTCTTTGCTTTTCCATGTCCTGCGCACCATTTTGTCTCTCTTTACCTCCCTTAACATCCGTATGTCCCTCACGCTGTTGCTTCTGTTGCGTTGGCTTTGCCATGCCCTGTGCACCCTTCTGTCTCTCTCTACCTCCCCTAATATCCATATGTCCCTCACACTGTTGCTTTTGTTGTTTTTGCTCTCTTCCTCGCCATGTCTCTCACACCCTCCACCTCCCATGTTTCCCTCAGGAGATCCTCTGTTGATACACCACTACTTCCATGGTTACTTGGCTGGCTTCACTGTACGCCCTGGTAGCTTGGAGAGCCGGGAGGTTATTGAATGCCTGTATGCCTGCCGTGAGGGGCTTGATTACAGTGACTTCGACAGTCTGGGCAAAGGGATGAAGGTATGCCCATCTGCCCAGCTTGCATGGGTCTCCTCCACTCTCCTCCCCAGCCTTGCTTCCCAGGACTTTGCCTGCTCCCCCTCCTCAGACAACTCCCCACCTTTCTCCTTTGTGTCTGTCTTAGCCTGGACTCTTGGCATTTGCCAAGGAACCCTGAGTATTTTTTTCTCTTCCACCTGTAGGTTCATGTGAACCCCTCTCAGTCCCTGCTCACCTTGGAGGGTGATGATGTGGAAACCTTCAACCATGCAATCCAGCATGTGGCTTACATGAATTCACTGCGCTTTGCTACCCCTGGGGTCCGGCCACTCAGACTCACCACTACTGTCAAGTGAGTGGACAAAGCAGCACCTCCGGCTAAGTTCAGCAAGAGGGTTACCTCTCTTTTGACTAAAATTACACTCCTTCACCTTGTATTTTAAGTCTAATTGATGGTCTTGAAATGAGTAAAAGTCTTCCTGAAAATAAATACTAAAGTATCCACTATCCAAATGGATACTGTAATACTGGGTCCTGGGATCTATGCAGGCAGCAGAACTTCATGGTGTTCCAGGCATGTGGGCTGGTTTTAATTTTCTCTGTGGTGTGTGGATGTGACCTGAGACTCCTGAAACCCAGTGATGTCATTCCTACCACACCTCTCTGTCTTGGACAGCAGAGAAGCTTTAGGAAGACTACCAGAAAAAGGATATTCCCTTTGCTGGCGGTAATGGGCAGGAGGTGTTCTTTTACAGTGTTGCTGATGGAAGCTTGGGCTAAGTGATGCTTTCTACTGCTCTCCTTCAGATGTTTCAGTGAAGAGTCCTGTGTCTCCATTCCTGATGTGGAAGGTTATGTTGTGGTGCTACAGCCTGATGCCCCCCAGATCTTGTTGAGTGGCAATGCCCACTTTGCTCATCCTGCATCAGACTTTGAGGCTCCTGATGGAGTCCCCCTGTTCCCCAACCTCCAGATCACCTGCTCTATTTCTCACCAGGTGGAGGCCAAGAAGGATGAGAATTGGCATGGTACCGGTGAGTGGAGTACAGGGCAAGGTATGAGACAAACTGGAAAGACCTGCAAGAGTTGCTGTCCTGCAGAGGAAGTAGAGCCCCTCATTACACCCAGAATAGGAGAGAGTTTACAAATACAGAAGCAAGACACATTGTCTGTCAATATGTAGGCTAATCAGTTCTTATCCCTTTCTGCTCCTCCCTGCACTTTTTCTATCCACACAGTTCCTTTGCCTCACTCTCTCCTCCTCCTTTCCCAGGCTGCTCATTCCTAATCCCTTTTACATTTTACCTACATTTCCCTTTATTGAATCCAGCACTGGATGGATGTCCTGCCTGTTACCCTCTCCACTCAGTCTCCCCCTGCTTCCTTCTCCTGCTTTCCTTATTTCTCACCCCCTCCCATCTCTTCCTGCATCCCTTATTTCTATGAATTCCCCAGTCAGTTTCCTCACACCCTATAATATCTTGTCCCTCAATTTCTCTCCATCATCCCCGTATTGTTTGTCTGCACTCTATGCTCTACATGTCCTTTCATTTCTTTCATATCTCTTCTGCTAATGGGATTTTTTGCTCGTAGTTTTCTGTTTAGCAGCTTTGCCTTCCTCATACGATGATGAGTTTCTTGACTTGGAGCAGGTTGGTCTTAGCCCTGCTGAAAGCAGTTAGTCATTGAAAGCAGTTGCCATTTTAAAGAAGAGAAGATCTCAACCATGGTAACCAGCAGTCATGAGACAGGGGAAAGCTTTCAATAGCACTCGGGGTCTGGGAATGTGTGATACCATTGTTCCTAATTTGCACATTGTCAGTGTCAACAGAGTCCTTACAGCCAAGATGTGTTATCATGAACCAGTCTGATAATAGGATGTTGTTCCAAAATAAAGTGACTTTATTATGTGCATAAATAATGTCATTAGAACCAGGAGGACTCCTCAAACAAGTAATTAGACTGACAGTGATTTTACTCAAGGTCAGTGCTAGCCAGAGAAAGAGAAGTCGTTATGTATGATGTGATCACTTTTAAATAAGTGGGTACCACTCCGAGTAACTCCTGGCTGTCTGGCTTTCTGGCCCTGCCTTCTTTCTGTTTGCATCTTAGTGACAGACACACGAATGTCAGATGAGATTGTGCACAACCTGGATGGCTGCGAGATCTCATTGGTGGGAGATGATTTGGACCCAGAGAGGGAGTATCTGCTCCTGCATGGGGCACTGCTGCAGCAGCGGGGCTTAGAGCTTGTTAACACCTCTGCCTACCTGACCATCACAGGTAAGTCCTCTCCTTGGCCACAGCTGTCTAATTACCCCTCTCTCACTGCCTGTCAGGCATCGCTGGGAGAAGCACTTAACCTGCCGTTAGAGATGCATTGGTGTACTTTGTGAGACTCTGAGGTGTGACCGTTTCTTGAAGCCCTGGCTTTTGGAAGTCCCAGGCCATTTCCTTGGGGAGGTGGCTCCTCCTCCAGCACACAGTAGCAGGGCAGAGTGTCTGAGCTCTCACCCAGGCTTGTATCACTCCTCCTGACTTACTCCTTGGGGTCTGGTGTTCTCAGGTTCCAGCAGCATTTTGCGTCACATGACTGGGGGACAGCACATCCCAGAGGTTGTGGGCTGGTACAATGCTATTGTACTCTCCAGAACTTAACAGGGCTGTTGCTCTTGATCCCTCCTTCCCTTCCACTTGTTTTATCAATGCAAGCAGGGACTTCATCAGGTCCTTTGCAGCCAGCTCCATCTCTACTCCCTTCCTAAAATTAATGAACCCAGCATTGCCTTGGATTCCTCTGTAGCTCCTACGTGCTACAGGGTTACAGTGCCAGAGGACTTTGAAGCAGGAGCTTCCTCACCCCACACCAATTCTCTCTTCTTGTCTCAGGCGTGGAGAGCATTGCAGTTTACGAGGAAATACTACGCCAGGTCTCATACCACATCAGCCATGGGGCTGCCCTTTATGAAAGGAAGTTTCACCTGTCCTGCACTGAGATGAATGGACGCTACTCCAGCAATGAGTTTACTGTTGAGGTACAAGATCGATACATGCACACGTAGGTGCTTGTACATGCATGGAGAAGGACATGCTGGACAGGAATGCACACGGTGTAGAATGTACCATTAACACAGGGCTGACTCTCTCTCGCTCTGGTCTTTCTGCAGGTGAATGTCCTCCACAACACAAACCGAGCCGCTCATCCTAACCATATTCTGAGTTCCCAGCAGTTCATGCACCGAGGTCATCATTTACCCCCAGAGCTATCTGGACACAGTTTGGCAAGCACCCATAACAACCCAAGTATGTAACACTATCTTTTGGGTTGCAGTCTGTGTCAAATTGTGGTTTAGAGCTTGGTGCAACAATCCTCCTCTTTTGGTGTGCTGTTTTCTTGATGTAGAAGCAGTCTGAAATCTACAGCTGAGAAGGTTGAAAAAGAACAACAGTAAGCTGGTAGGATTTCATTCATGCACCTTGCTGGTGCCCATGCAGGCTTGGGTAATGTAAGTTCAGAAAGAAACTTCAACAGCAGGAAAGAAATGAGAATCAAGACTGCCACTGCTCTAAAAAAAAAAAAAGAGATGGGACTACATGGGGCCAGCAAGGCAGACAAATACAGATGGCACCACACAGACAAGAGGAGGATTCTTGCCCCCGAAAGAGAGGAGAGAGAAGCCTGAAAGCTAGACTAGAGATTAGATTTATTGGTTTGTGCGGGCAGCCATGTGCTACAAGCATGACCACAGTCCAGTTGGCTCCTCCTGGGCTGTGAAAGCTCTAGAACTGTTACAGAGGACCCTGCGTTGGGTTTGGCCCCTGTTGTAGGGAACATGGGAAGCACCTTTGGTGCTAGCTTTTGCTGCAGCTTCCCACAGCAGCTATTCCCAAGCTGGTCCAGTCCTGCAGCCAGCACTGAGCCACTGCAGGGACAGCCTACGTACGTGCTGGGAGAGCACCAAAAACCAGCCTTTGCCAATCCCTTCCCCAGCTCTGCCCCAATGCAGCAGAAAAGGAAATGTTGTCCCTGCTCTGCAGAACCACCCAGAACAAATCCATGGAGGGCCTGGACAGATTTTGCAGGGAGGGAAGGGGGTTATCTGGGGAATCAAGGTTCAGCCTACGGGCCTAGAACAAAGGGATGGGAATTGGGCTAAGGGTCTTAGACTAATTTCAAGTTTTCTCCTGTGGAGAAGCCAGGCTTTGATGATGGCACTAATTAGGTCATCGTAGCCCTCACCTCTGGCCCATGTGCAAAGCAGACTTCTTTAGGCTTCCTTCTTTCTCTGCTGCTTGCACAGAAATCACACCCTCTGAAAATCATCTGTGTGCCCTTAGAGGCTCTCCCCGGTACACATTTCTCCCTCCCAAGAGGGGGATACAAATGGCTGCTGTGCAATATATATTGGTGACTTCTGTAGATAATGATGTGCAGTGTCTACAGGCCAGGCCAACATCAGAGGACACCTGGACCTAGGCATCCTGGAAAGCCATGCAGGCCTCAAGCAAAGAGACAGCAGCTGAAGGCAGGAACTGCTGGTGCCCAGGGGAGCAGAAAACTCAGGACATATTCCTGACTAGACCAAAAACCCAAGCTCTGCCCAAGAACCCCAGTTCCTGCAGGTCAGGTTGGAAATGGATGTTCCTATGATAGACTCTAACCATGCTTTCTCATTTTCTGTCTCCAAAGTGGTCCCCAGCGCTGCCACTGTCATCATTGTGGTGTGTGTGGGCTTCCTGGCACTCATGGTGATCCTTGGCATCCTGCGCATCCACTCCCTGCACCGGCGGGGAGTGGGGCAAGAGGTCCCTGGGGCTGCTGAAGGGGGGCATACGAGCACTGGGGGCAAAGAGAGCGACATGTTCTGGGACGACTCAGCCCTCACCATCATAGTCAACCCCATGGAGGTGAGGAGCAGCCACAGCGGCCGGGGCTGGGCAGGCAGCTGGGGTGCCAGATCCTTCCACTTACCCCCATGTCTCACCTCCCCAGTCCTACCAGAGCTGCCAGGAGAGGGCAGCAGAAAGCAGCGAGGGCAGAACTGGCGACGGCATGGAGGATGAAGATGACAGCACTGACTCGGAGACACCCGACTCCCCAGACAGCAATGACATGGATGACCGACACATCATCGGCAAAAGCGACAGCTCTCACCGCTACTAGGAGCTTTAAAACACCAGTCCAATGGATCCCCCAAAAACATATGGCTGGAAGGAGGAGGTGTCTTACTTTTGACTTCTTCCTTCCCCTACCGTGTACACATGCGCTCCTCCCTCATTTGTCATTTCTGCCTCCCATGTTCCTTCATCTTCTGCCATTCTCATTGTGGACATTCCCCACATTATTGACCCTGGCTCTCTAGAAACATGTGTTAGGGCACTTGCACATGACAGTGGCACAGTTCAAACTATGATGAGGAAGGAGGGGCTTGGAAAGAATGGAAATTTGGAAGGAGCCAGTCATAGGGCTCAGAGTGGGGTCTCTCACAACCCCTCCCCAGATATTATATATATATATTGTATATTTTTTCAATGTTGTTGTTTGAGGTTTATTCTCGTTTCATGCAAAAAAAACCCAAACCCCACCACCGCAGCTTGTGTCGCTTTGTAAAATTGTTGATACTCCTAAACTAAATGAATGAAGGTAAGAAGGATGAGGAAACAAAAGTGGATTTTAAAATAAATGGATTTCAAATAAAATGTTCAGGGTTTCTGCAGTTTTTCACTACAAGCAGGGAAAGAAACAGTCAGTGTAGCCTCTAATGTGAGGCTGGAGATTGTCCAGAGCATGTATTAACTGAAATTATTGCCTTATCTTGGGGAAGGGTTACATTTTTTAGTGTATGTGTTGGAACAAGAAAAACACATCACCCCTGACCCTGCCCCCTGCCTTTTTGAGAGTCAAAATACTCTTTGTAAACACAACGTAGCCTTCCCCAGGACACAGGGCTAGGAACCCATAGAGGAACAGAAGGCATCCCAGCCTGTTACAGGCAAGTGTTAATGCACGCAGCAAACTGAATTCTTGATTGCAGAAAAAAAAAATAAGGTTCTTTCCATACACTTAGTGTATCATCAATAGAACCAGGCCAAATCCTCAGCTTCATACCTGATCCACTTTGTTTACCAGCATAAAAGAGTATTTTTCACACCAGGGGTTCTAGCTTGTAGCTGAACAGCCCCTGCACTTCTGAGGGAAAGAGGCATCTTCTCTTTCTATTGGGAATCTCTTTCTACTGGGAATGGAGGGGATAGAAACACAACAGATATTGGCAAAGCATGGCTGTGAGCCCAGTAGCATGAGTTGTTAGGGTAGTGCTTCACAGCAGGTTGGGCTTCTTCCCTTGATCTACTTGGTCAGACCCTGCAAGACGAAAAGAGGCCGTCAGCTGCCTGACACATCTTGGGGCAATGGCTGCCCATGTTAAGGACCCAAAGGAAGATTCTGCAATAGGACATGTGCTGGCAGCCAAGGTTGAGAAATCCTCCTTAGGGGTAGGAAGGTTAGCATGGTAGGTGAAAGTGGACGAGCCCCTCTGAGGGCATGAAAGGTCTCAGCACAAGCTCTGTGCTTGCTGCAGTTCTCTCAGATGTCTCAGCTTTAGCCTGTCTTCACATCCAACTGTGCCCACGGATGGTTGTTACTGGGTCCAAAAGAAGTGAACATGCTGAGACGAAGATACTCTTATGCCTTCTCCTTTGTCTCCTTCCCAGTAAGTTCCATGCCCTTGTTTCATATAGGGAACTTAAAGCACCTGACATCTTGAAGCACCAGAATAATTCAAGTCTCCAGAAAGAAGAAAGGCTACATTGTGCACATTGGAGCCAAAAATCTTGCACAAAATAGTCTTATATCCTGAGAATGCTATGCCTGACCCAGTTCTGATATGAGATGAAAAGCATCACCTCTCAGAGCATAGAAAAAGACGAAGTCTTAGGACCATGAGGTCCCTGTACCTCTACAGCAGCCTCAGCCAGGTGCTACAGTGTGCTTACAAGGTGGAAGAGGCTAAATGTACGATGAGTTCATAGGTAGCCATCATGATAGCTGTGTTTGGGATCTGGCGAATCAAGTGAGCCAGGAGCCCTCGGTATAAAGCCAAGGGTCCCTCTTCGTGGACCACAAGCTGCAGAGTCTGTATAAAGGAACGGTATCGTGAGCCTTCTTCTCGCAACCGTGTCCGAATGACCTCTGGAGAGACAAAAACGAAAGTGACGTTAGCAGGCTGATCCTACAGGCATGGCATCTCCCATCCAGGGGAACAGAAGCAAGGAGAGTAGACCCACTCACCATGTGGATATGCAATGCATGAAGCACATGTTTTGGAAACAGCAGCAGCTCCCATTAGTCCAAAGAAATCGTGGCTGTTTGGGGAAAGCGTGAGTGGTGGGGAAAGGGAATGATGGCTGTTTCTCAGCCGCTGTTTCAGTGCTTCATAGATGACAAAGTGTATGATGGTCTCTGACACTCCAGCATAGGAAGCAGTGATACCACGGTAAAATCCACGAAAGCCTTCAGTACGGTACACATGCATGGCACATTGGAGAGCATTGCTGGCCATCTCCCCCTTCACCCTGTAAAGAGGAGGGAGGGTTAGAATGGCATACTGTGCCATTGACCTAAAATGCTGTTGTGGATACAACTGTATGACTCTTCCCCAGCATGCCTTGAAGGCCTACGTTCTGATGGCGAGTCACAGACTCCAACCCCACCCCCAATCCAGTCCTGATTTGACACGGAGTGGCTCTGCGTTGCTAGCCTGCCTTACCTGGCCTCCAGCTGCATCCTGGTTTTCACTAACCAGATAGGGTTGGTGAGTGTGGCAGAGGTAATGCCTGGAGAACAGAAGAGGAAGGCAGCCATGAGCACCAGGATCATGCTGACAGTTTGTGAGGAGGTGCTGATCTATCAGCTCTCTGAATTCTGCTTGGCAAGCTGCAGGCATTTGCGATTTGAGAATGACCTTGAGCTCCAATGGGAGAAGAGACATTTAGGGCAGACTATTTGATTGTCCTCCTCCCCCATTCCAGCCTTTGTCTGGTGGTAATTAGCTCCTCTGCCTCCAACATAACCCTACTACAGGCCCTGGTGTTACAAAGAGGCAGGAAACAATGGGCTAAACTTGCAAGAGTGCAAGATTTTGTTAGAGAAATGATTCTGTGAGTGGTCTAAATTACACACTGCCTTCTCCCTCTCACAGCTGAATGGAGCTCTTTTCCTGATAGGGGTAAAGACTAGATCCATAACTTGAAGAGATGAGCTTAAGAAGAACAAAGAGTGAGAAAAAGTTTTGGTTAACCAAGGAACTCACTGCTCCAGGTGTGGAGGGAGAAAACTTCAGAAGAGAGAGCAGGACTGATGGGAGCAGCAATAGGGAAGGAATGAAACCCATTTACACTTACAGACAGAAGGACCCCTTGGCTCTGATTTGAGACAGAAGAGGCTCACCTGCACAGGCTGCTGATAGCATGTGTACTTTCTTGGACTCTGGTACAAGGACAGCATTGAGCCTCTCCTTAACACCAGAATAGGCAGCAAAATATATAGCCCTGGTTGGAAAGAAACACAGAAGAGGTTACAGCTTACCTATGAGGAGCAGAGACAGCACTGCTGTGGGGTCTCACTCCAACTTTTCTTACTCCCAGCACAGGTTTGTCTAACGTGACATCAGACAGCATTTATACTAGGCCCTCAGCAATTGTCTTCTCTTACAGCTATGATCAGAAGGTCCAGAGAATGTCTGTGTGAAAAGGTCCTGTGGCACAATGAGCACAAGGCCCAGACTGCTTTCAGAATGTGGAGCAGTAGCTGTCACAGAGGTCCTTTAAAAAGTGTACAGCATGAGCTATCCTCAGGGAGCAGTACTCACCGGGAAGGAGCAACCCCAACAAGGTTTGGACCCAGACCTCGGAATAGGGATCGCATGCCTTCCTTCTCAAGGATGGCCCTACAGAAGGAAATGAACAGACAAATCAGCAGAATAACTAAGCTGGGGGCTCTCCAGTTCCTCCTCCTCCTCCTTCGTTCTTCAGTAGTCCTTGTAGCATCCTCTCCTCACCTCCCATCTTATCTTTTTCTGCCTTACTCTCATTTTCTCTCCAACCATTTCTCCTTTTGCCTTCAGTCATTTCTTCCCATTGTTGCTGACGCCACCACTCTGTAGCTGAGAAATTTCTCACAGTCCCAAAAGCTGCCTTGCAGACTCAGAGTGCAAAGCACAGATCAACTGTGAGAAGCAGATGTATCTGTGCTCTGATGAAAATCCCTACCACACTTGCACTTTCCAGAGCCTTACCTCAAATGCTACTTCCATCGCTCTCTCCCCTCCTCTCTCTCCACCTGATGGTCAAACCTTCAGCTCCCTGGTACTATCATGCACACTCCCTATCCTACTCACCTCAGCAACTTCAGCACTCCAGGAGATGGTGGGGTGGGGTTCATCAGCCTCACACTCATCCCTGGCAGCTGTATCTCCGAGAGGCACAGAGGCCGCAGTGTCAACTGGGATGACTGCAGACGTGTCTTCACCACTTCCAGGGGACAGGTCAGGATGGCTCCAGCTGTGCCACCACATCTAGGGCATAGCAAGGGCATAACAGCACATGTAAGAGTGACCCCTGTGCAGGAACAGGGCAATAATTCTGACCCTGCTCATCCACAACCTCTCCCCTCTAGGAGAGGAGGTTAGGTCCCCCAGTCTGCGTCACACATGACCTCCTGCTCTGACATTGATTAACGTAATAATGGCTTAGCTTGGGACATCTCCCAGCAGCCTCACTCTGAATCCTCACTCAGTGTTTGAGACAAACAGTCCCAAGTCCATAGGGACTCAGCAGTCCCTCAGCTCAAAGCTGCTGATCTTTGCATTCAGAATTTCCCAGAGCAAACATTTCTGCTGCCCAACCTCACTGCAATGCCTTCTGCTGAGATCAGCAGGCACAGTGCCTCACACCTCCCCACAGCGGCATTGGCTCATAGAGGGGCAGCACAAAACTCTCCCACCCCATTCAGCCACACATTTGCAAGGCCTCGTAAGCAAGATCTGTATTTTCTGCCAACAGCCAGGCTCACCCCTAGCCTGACTTGCTTAATGAAAGAGGACTCTGACCTTCAGCAGACAGAAGCTATTTTTGGAACTGATGAAATATCATCATCAATCAGTCTAGTCACACCTCAGTAACACTGAAAGGACACATATCCCCTTTTTTATCCTTTTCTGCCACCCAGGGACAAGTCAGAAGCGATACGTTCAGTTCTCAGCTTCTGCCCCTTCAGATCCTTTGACCAATAACTCTATTCTTCTAGAGAATGCTCAGTACCTGAAAGTCTGTTTTGAGGTGAATTTGCATCGGACTGCCATGCAAGAGGCTTTGACAAATAGACAATTGTTCATATCTGCTATAGCCAAACTTGCTTTGCTTCACAAGAGATGGAGGCTTAAAAAAAAGCTCGCTCTGCTCCAAAAGAAAGAAAAGCCAACCAAAGAACTACAAGATACCAGGAAAGAATCGAGTATATCAACAGAATTACATATGATGGTACAGGACAGCAAGTGGCAATAGTTCTGAAGAATTTTTTTGAAAAAGTATTTACAGCTCAGCGCACATATACATTGCTCTCACAGCCTTTGCTCCTAGGGCTTCACTTACTGCAGGTCAGGGAAAAAAAGAAGAAAAAAAAAAGAGAAAAAAAGAAAAAAAAGAGAAAAAAGAGAAAAAAGAAAAAAAAGAGAAAAAAGAAAAAAAAGAGAAAAAAGAAAAAAAAGAGAAAAAAGAAAAAAAAGAGAAAAAAGAAAAAAAAGAGAAAAAAGAAAAAAAGAGAAAAAAGAGAAAAAGAGAAAAAAGAGAAAAAGAGAAAAAAGATAAAAAGAGAAAAAAGAGTAAAAGAGAAAAAAGATAAAAATAGAAAAAAGAGAAAAATAAAAAAGAGAAAAAGAAAAAAGAGAAAAAGAAAAAAGAGAAAAAGAAAAAGAGAAAAAGAAAAAAGAGAAAAAGAAAAAAGAGAAAAAGAAAAAAGAGAAAAAGAGAGAAAAAGAGAAAAAGAGAGAAAAAGAGAAAAAGAGAGAAAAAGAGAAAAAGAGAGAAAAAGAGAAAAAGAGAGAAAAAGAGAAAAAGAGAGAAAAAGAGAAAAAGAGAGAAAAAGAGAAAAAGAAAAAAAAAGAGAAAAAGAGAGAAAAAGAGAAAAAGAAAAAAAAAGAGAAAAAGAAAAAAAAAGAGAAAAAGAAAAAAAAAGAGAAAAAGAAAAAAAAAGAGAAAAAGAAAAAAAAAGAGAAAAAGAAAAAAAAAGAGAAAAAGAAAAAAAAAGAGAAAAAGAGAAAAAGAGAAAAAGAGAAAAAGAGAAAAAGAGAAAAAGAGAAAAAGAGAAAAAGAGAAAAAGAGAAAAAGAGAAAAAGAGAAAAAGAGAAAAAGAGAAAAAGAGAAAAAGAGAAAAAGAGAAAAAGAGAAAAAGAGAAAAAGAGAAAAAGAAAAAAAGAGAAAAAGAAAAACGAAAAAAGAAAAACAAGAAAAAAGAAAAACAAGAAAAAAGAAAAACAAGAAAAAAGAAAAACAAGAAAAAAGAAAAACAAGAAAAAAGAAAAACAAGAAAAAAGAAAAACAAGAAAAAAGAAAAAAAAGAAAAAAGAAAAACAATAAAAAAGAAAAACAAGAAAAAAGAAAAACAAGAAAAAAGAAAAACAAGAAAAAAGAAAAACAAGAAAAAAGAAAAACAAGAAAAAAGAAAAACAAGAAAAAAGAAAAACAAGAAAAAAGAAAAAAGAAAAAAGAAAAAAGAAAAAAGAAAAAAGAAAAAAGAAAAAAGAAAAAAGAAAAAAGAAAAAAGAAAAGGAAAAAAAGGAAAAAAAGGAAAAAAAGGAAAAAAAGGAAAAAAAAAAAGAAAAGAGGCCTGGATGGCTATTGCAATGAAGTCCAAGAGTTGAAGATCTGGCAGCTAGAAGGTTATGCAGATAATGATGCCAGCAACTAGCAACTAGTTATGCTACTCTGTTACACTCATGCTGCTTTGTCAAGCCCTTTGCAGATCTACACAGTGGTGATGACTTGCAGAGCAGCCAATCAGCAGCGATTTCCCTCAGGAGATACTGTGAGTGGTGGGAGTCTGGGATTAGGTGGAAAATGACCAAAGAACTTAGCTGGGGCTCAGATGGCAACACAAAGCAAAGCAGTAAACATCCTGGCTCAGGTTCTCTGGATGAACAAGCTAATCAAGCACAGACACCAAGACAGCCTACATAGCAATCCAGGAGTCACACGAGGCAGGGCCTCATTTTACAAAAGCCACTGTGATTCTTTCCACAGAGACCATATTCATTCAGGGTCCAACAGTCCTGCTCTTTACCACAGTTTCTACTAATTTCCCTGATACAGGCCTGTTGTCTTCTTGACAACACTTCTTGAGAAGTGTAGTTTCCTGCTCAGGAGAAGATTGAGTACAGTGGTGACAGATCAAGATGTCTAAGAAATCTCAACAGAGCAGTTTCAACTTCTTATCTAAAAGCTGAGCAAATACTACAACAGGATAGCATTTAGAGAAGCAATTGCTTGGTATCCTAAAGATTTTTCTCTCTAACAGTGCATAAGGAAGCACAACTTTATGTAATGTTTTCATAATATCTCATTTCTTCAAGAAATCCCTACCTGAGCATGGTCAGGATATGAATTTGAACCCACGCCTCCAGTATATATAAAAGTTTCCTGAGTTCAAGTTCCTCAAGCTACTGGTATGTATAGCTAATAGAGAAGAATTTTAAAAGCAATAATAAGAGTTAAAGAAATTGTTACTCATTAGCATGGTGGTCATTTAATCAGCAGTAAGAGAGTCCGAGGTGAAGGGGGATCTCTGAGCCACTATGGCTCAATGGCAAGACTGAGGAGGATTTTTCAGGAAGCAAGAACACTGACTAAACAAAGCTAAGGAAATAAGGTGTACCAGTTGTTCAAAACTAGAAGAAATCTCAACTATGATGTCTTATCACATGCTACATGATGATACAGCTGCTCACAAGGTATGAAAGGCATAGGTCTCCAAAATTCTTCTGTTTCAGGAGAAATGGAAAATTATGTACTCTCATCACAAAGAGATGAACTATTTTTCAGTCCAATACTAATGAAGGCAAAATTGAACAAAATCTGTTTGGAACAGGCAGGCACAAAAACCCCATGGCCATGGATATTAAAAATAGTTGATTGAAGAGACTTCATACCTACAGATTTAAATGCTTAAGAAATGTTAGGAGACTTGGGAAATATACTAGCTTAGAAGAGTTCTAATGTCTACCAGGACTAAAAAAAAGAAAAGAAAAAAAAAAGGTGTATTTGTAATAATTTATGTTGCTAAGATTATATGGTTATATGACCTGAGATTCACGCTGGAAAAGCATTATGGAATCAGATCACTATAGAGTTAAAAGACACATTGTACTAATCAATGTGTGTGTGTGTGGGGGCTATATTGTTGGGTTTTTTAATGGAATTTACCAAACAAAAGCTGGATTCACAAAAGCAATTACAAAGATGTAACATACTTCAGTTTTGCCAATAGTGAGCTTGATATTTCACAAAAACACACTTAGATCTTTAGCACTCTGTCCACAGCACAGATGCTGAATGGATTAAAATCAGACCACAAAATTTCAAAAAGAAGAAAAATATCAGCCCATCTTTCCCTGCCCTGAAACCAGTTGTCAGTAGAGAATTAAACAGCAGTAGGCCAGCAAGAGTGTAGGAACATCACTTCTAGACTAGACCTAACAATTTTCAGTTCTTCCACCAACACACAGGAGGTAACATTTTACTCTTGATAAAAATCCATGGGTGACAAATATTGTCACAGTACTAAGCAAAGCTGCAATGACTGGCAACTAATGAAAAAACACATGGAACTGAGCAGTCACCAAGGGTCCTTATACTGGGCTTAAACTGACAGGTTTAACAAAACCAAAACCCTGAAGTCATTACTTTAGAAGCAGGAACAAAAGCAATTCCTGCAAAATATGATGAAGAGCAGCAGCTGACAACCAGTACAATATGTACTCCCAGAGAAAAGCAGTGGCAAAACCAACTGATTGAAGAAGGCAGGTACTTTTACCTTAGAAAACAGTACTTGCCTCTAGATCTTGCTGTCACATTTTAAAAGGAAAACCAGAAAGCTGGAGGTGGCAGAAAAAGAGGATTAGTTGAGAACAATACAAAAACCACCGTTAACATTTTTTCAATGCTCTGACAAAGGTATGAAAACATGCACAGCGGTGACAAGGTTTACTGGTAGGTCACATTTTAGCCCTTACTTAGGCTAGCCAAAAATTGAGATGGCTTGAAAAAGCTTTATTTAAGAATAGTAATGCTAGGTCAGACAAATCTGCAGTTAAACCAGGATTCTGCCTGGGACACAGGCAAATAAAGATCACCTACAGAAGAGTAGGAGAAATATCTCCAGAACACTCTCCCAGCTTCCCACAATTTTCAGCTCAGGGATTTTCCTCAGCCAGAAACGTTGCATTGCATTTAATAGCCTTCAACACATTCTTTTCCATTAATCTTTTTAAAATGTTTTCTGGACACATAAAAAGCTTTTACCCTCTAATATCCTGTGGCCAGGAGTCCCACAGTTTAACTGCACACTGTGTTAAGAGCTATGTTCTTGCATTAGTTTTGAACAAACCTCTCACAAGTTTCATTTGATGGTCCCCACTTCTCACAGTAGAAGATAAAGTGAACAACTGTTCCTTCATCAATGAGATCTATTTCATTAGGTTAAACAATAGCATTAACTATATGCTGCAGCAATAACCCAAACTTCTTATTCATCTCTTTTTCATCTCTTCGGTTTTAATTAATTGTAATTCAAGGATTATTGCTTAATGAGTGAGGACAGGATACACACTGAGAAAGCTCCCGCTAGCAATGCTCCTCTCACTAGCCAAATTCTCAGTTTTTCAGGAACCAAACTAGAAAATGAGGATGAGGAAAAGCTTAAGAAGAAAGCGCAGAAATAGGAAGAATTATATTAAGAAAGGCTAAGATGCAGTGACTATATAGTTCAAAGGATAAATTAATAAAAGAGAATAACATATACAAAGTCACACTGGGAACAGAGAGGGCAAGTACATATAAGCAAAGATTAGCATGGCACAATAACTGCATTAGCTCCAGAAAGCTGGACATTTACTAATTAAGAGCAATGAAATGCTGTGCTTTATTGCACACACTATACCGTGGACCTCATTGTCACATGGACTCCAACAGGCTGGTGGAATTTGGAAAGGGATCAGGTGGCTGTCTAGGCAAGGGAGTTCTGCAGTTACTCAGCAAAGTCCAGAGGACCATGATATCTTCTGCTTTAGGACATCATAAACTTAAAGCTCATTGTTTTGAGACTTAAATGTTTCTTAAAAAGAGGAAGGGACTTGCTCAAGGGCACGCTGTGAATTCAGAGGCACTGCTGGGATCCACGCTCCACACACCTGACTCACCAGAATCAGCTGCACTATTTAAAGAAGCCATGCAGGAATCCCAGCCATGTGATGATGGAGGGCTGGCTGCCCTCCCAAAGATAAGGATGCTCCACCGTTTGCTCCACTGAAGAGGCCTCACGGTGCCTCTCATTCTCCTGTCCAGCGCCCTGCTTCCTTTGCCCCCCCATCCCCAGTAAGCTCAGGCTGGATGAAACGCCAGGCAAAGACCCCACGACTCACAGGGAAGCTCCCCTTCTTCCCAAACTGCAGTGCTGTACATTCACCCCAGTGCTACGTGGCTGTGCCACACCAATGCGCTTACGTTTGAACCTGGCGCAGCAAAGTAAGCGCCGGTGAGGATTATGGGGCACAGGCAGTATCTGGCCTGGGGCAAGGCAGGGTCTCCTCCCCTCCGGCTCTTTGGCAGCTGCTGCTGGACATGCGGACCCGCAGTCGGTCCCCAGCGCAAAACAGGGCCACGACCCGAGGCCCGCCTGCGGGGAGCGGCGGTGCAGGCCGCCGCCGCAGGCCTCGCTGCTCAGGGGCGGGCAGGCCGCCGGGAGGCCGCGGCGAGGGAGACCCCGGCCTGGCAGCAGGCAGAAGTAGAAGAGGGGCCCGGAGCTGCCCGGCCGCCGTACCCGCAGGGCCCGGGCCGACCCGAGGGAGAAGGACGGGCCGTGGGCCCGGCGAGACCCCGCGCCCATGGCAGCCCCGGGCCCTCCCGGACGCGTGTCCCGGAGCAGAGGCCGGCGGGCCCCGGCCGCCCCGCGCGGGTCCACTCACCCTCCGGCGAGCAGGTGGAGCAGGGTGCTGTGCTGCGGCATGGCCCGGCGCTCTGCCGCGCCGCGCCGCTGCCACCCGGCAGGCCGCCGCCTGGCCCGCCCGCCGCCCCGCGCATTGGCTCCCGGCCGGCCGGAGGAGGCGCCCGGGCGGTTGCGGGGCCGGGCTCGCCGGCGGCGGCAGCGGGAGGGACGGGCCGGGGCGCCGCCAGCCGGGAGGGCTGCGTGGGGAGGCCGGCCTGCGGAGCTACCGCTCCTGGCCGCGGTGGGGCCCGGCGCCCTAGCCTGTGCCGCCTCGGGTCAGTGCCTCCCTCCCGCGTATTCCCGGGGCTGAACACGGGCCTCGCTCCTGCCGGGTGGACTCCCCGCTCCGTGCTTTTGTGCTCCCGTTTCCCTCCTGGCAGATTTTAAGGTGCTAATTCCTTTTGCCCGGCCACTCAAGGCTCTTTCATTTAAAAAAAAAAAAAATCAAAAAATCCTCGTTTTTATTTTGCAAGTGGGGGAACCAAGGCAGAGATGGCAAAATAATTTCTTGGAGGTCAGACCACAGGGAAGTGATGTGCCCAAGAGCAGAGCCTAGTCGTTCCTGACTCTCATCCTTGCTCAGTGGGACCACAGATGCTTCATCCAATGTTTGGGTTTATAAGAAAACAGGCCAATGTGTTTCAGGAAAAAACAAACCCTCACAACAAATCAGACCCACGATTCTGAAGTTCAAAGGATCAGTATGTCAAAGATGGGGAATATTCAGGGCTGAAAGATGCTCTGTTGCTTTGCAAATGCAAAGTTTCAGATGGTGTCAGAATTCACAGAATATCATCTTCCTTGGAAAAAAAGCAACATGCTGTTGCCAAAAAGGCACACATCATATCAGTTTGCATGGCTGGAAGGAAAGCCTGTAGGTCAGATGAAATAAGCTGTCAGATCAACTCTGTACTACTGTAAGTTCAGCACTCACAGCACGGGGTGACACAGGACTGAGTGTACAGTTTGGGTACAACACTGCTACAAAACAGGCAAATGTGGGGGAGTGAAGCTGCAGAGGGGAACAACTCAACTGGGCCATCCAAGCAGGAAGACTGAAAAAATTGCAGTGTGTAGTCTAGAGAAGAAGGAATTGAGGGATACATGGCAACTGACTTCAAGCTGTGTACAAAGATACTTCAAAAAAGAAATTAATACTTTCCTTACCTGTGGTGGAGAAGAAAAGAACTATCAGCCCATCAGTAGTGCCTGTCACTACAAGAGCAGTGAGGGGAAGACCAGAAAAAGGATTTGCCTTCTGGTCAGAAAAATGGAAAATCCACCAAAGATACCAAGAAGTTGCAAGTATTTTTTTACTTGTCTTCACTGTGATGGTGGCTAGGTGAATACCTTAAACAGCACCAATGACAAATGGATAAAAAGTCATTCCAGATTTCTAAGTGCGTGGGCAAAGCCAATGCTTTCAGACTAGTTAGGCTTGATGAAATTCATCCTGTGATGGTTGGGAAACTGGCTGAAGCAACATCAGGCCCACTGGCAGTTATCTTTGAGAATTCTAGAGAATGGAGAGGTTCGGAAGACTGGAAAAGGCCAAATATATTGGCTATTAAAAAAAAAAGGATCTGAGGAATTACTCGCCAGCTAACGTTATTTTACTGCCTCCCTCTGATGCTGGAACAAATAAACATTAAGCAGACAATTTACATTTTCCATTTGCAAAAAAAAAAAAAAAGAAATCAAGTCAAACCAATCTTTCACAGTAGAAGAACAGGCCTTGTGAGTAAAAAAGTAACAATAGATGTTATATATTTTGATTTCAGTAAGGATTTTTATTCTGTTTCATCTGACAGTCTTACAAAAAAAGCTAGGAAACATGGGAAACTGGATCTTCTGAAATCACTATTAGGAGAGTCTGATGTTGATTAGCAAACTCTAAGATTGGTTTCAATGGTATGCTGTCTATCTGGAAAAAAGTATTAAGGAGGAGTCCAGCAGAGATCTGTTCTCAGTGTGGTATTAATAGTTTCTTCAATGATTTATACAGTGGACTAGAAAGTGTGTCTATTAAATTTGCAGACAACACTAACCTGAGAGGGGTTGCAATGTATTTGGAAGACAAAACTAGTATTCAAATTATCTTGATCAATTGGAGAAATGGCCTGAAAGAGTAGAACACCATTTAATAAAAGCACATGCTAAGTTCTGCACTTGGAAAGAAACAATGAATTTCACAAAGTTAGGATGGGGAATAGCTAGGCAGAGACCTCTGTTTTGTCACTGGTCCCCATCAGGCCCAGGACCTTCAACAGAGTACTGGCTACCATCAAATTCAGACTGGCTGAAGGATGCAGAGCCCAGAATAGCCTTTTCAGGAACTGTACAATTTGTTTTTTTCACCTCTCCAAGAGTTATTGAGGCCCCCTGATATTTCAGTTCTTACTGCCAAAATAACACTTTGCATGCAAGGGTCCATTGACTTTGCTCCTTTTCCTGCTAACTTTAGATCAGACCCTTTGCTTTCTACCTGCAAACAGAAATATTTGTGGCTTCAGCAGGATACTTATCCAGCAACAGCTATAGCTGTGGTTGTCCTGGATGCTCTGCCACCACTGCCACTTCTGATTCCTTTAGTTGCATTACAGTCTTTTGGGAGTGTAAGGGATAAACCTAAGACCTAGAAAGTCTCACTCTGCAAGGTCTCTTTCTGTACTTTCAGGTAGAGGGGCACCCATGCCTCACTCTTAGGCAATGACAAATGGTAACTCAGCCATGGAAGATGCTTTCTGAAGCCCTCCTACAGGCTGTCTTCAGACTGGTGCAAATGATGCCATGACATTTTCAGTAGCTCAAAGGATTGCTTAATGTTGGAACTGGTTCAATGATGAGCACTGCTTTGCAAGAGTCTTGGTGGGCCTGAAGGTGGCCAAGAGCCAGGGAAAAGAAGCTGTCTTCCCAGGAGAAGAGAAAGAGGGGAAGATAAAAGAAGAGAGGGTACATTTTTCTTTAGTGTGTCTTGTTCCTCCAGGCAGCAGCGATGACCCTGGATACATTCCCTATAGGGCCTGTTCTTGCTACTTGAAGAAGGGAGGCTGTGGGGACTTTTTTGCAGATCATTCTTCCAGAGTCCCTGTCCTGAACCAGTAGGCCAGGCTGGTGTCACGGGCATACCCCAAGACACCAATACAAATGTTTATAAATTGAAACTGCTTCATCTTGACTTCTTCACTGCTCAGTCTCTGATGGCTTTTGGATTCTTGCCCATGCCTTATCTCAATGCCTACACTCCCCTTCTCCACGTCTTTGTGCAGTCTATTGTTTTCCCTATAAGCAGTGCTGTCTGTCTGTTCTTCTTGAAAGTAATTCAGGATTCTGCCCAAAAGCCTCCTCCCTCTATCTCTCTCTTCAGGTGCTCTTGCTAACTCTTGATCTGTACACGCTAGGCGTATACAGGATTGGCATTTGGTAATAGTGGGTGAGTCTTGTTTGTTATTCCAGGGGCTTCATTCTGGAAGGGTTGGGTTAGCACACTCATAGTCCCAGCATGACTATAACTTACAGGCAAGCAGGGAGCAATATCAAAAGACAGACATCTGGAAGAGTAGAATGTATTGTGCCAGTGTTACATAGCGTGTGCAGCCTCAGTCTCCGTGTGTAAGAGTGGTTATGTAAATGTCTTTTCAAGTGTCACCATCTTAATGCAGCTGCCTGCCAGATGTAGGGTGCTTCCTCATCAGTGCCTGAATGGATGTCTGAAGTGTGCTTTCAAAGTGAATTTGCCAGTAATCCCCGCTTGCTGGGCTTTGGTTTGTACTGCAGAACAGTCTTGGTGTGCAAACTAGATTCCCTTCAGGTGGCGCTAAGCTAGTAGGTGTGCCGTACATAGGAGCACACCTCGTGCATTTCAACCACTAATTGGTGTGCAGTCCATGGCACCAGGGAAGATATAATCCAAAGAAAGCTCTCCAAACATGTTTGGTGTGGATGTTGGATTTTCAGTCTCATCACTTAATAAAGATTTGTTCCTGTTAAGCCATACTACTTGCTAGCACAGAACTGGCTGTATATGTCATATGCATTTCAAAGCTGTAAGGAGAGCAGCCAAGAAGACTTACTGCCAAAGAATAGCATCTAAACCAGCACCGGACATCAGGTTTTGGGTAGATGAACTGCATCTGGGAAGTCTGGAGAGGACCCTGCAAATGAGCATATTCCTTTTGAAAAGGAGAAGATGGGATTTAATTCTGAAAACAATTTATTTATAGCACCCTAATATCCCAGGAGGCAGTCATCGTGCTAAACCACAACACCCCTCTGTGCTTTTCCCATTCTACACACGAATGAGCTCTGATTTTCCAGGTGGTTTGCTCTTTCTTTGGAATCACACATGTAGAAGGATGAAAACTGTAAAGGAGCTAACATTTCTAAGGCTTACCTGAAGCCATCACACGCTTTTCAGCTAAATGCAGGCACTTTTAACCTGTTACCACCAGCTGCAATATTTTAGTGATCCCAAAGCAAACAGCAGCCCGCCAGGCAGATGAAGGTGTGCTGTTCACAGACGCTACCAGACCCCCCTGTTGCCCACGTGCCCGTGCTCCGCTGCAGGGGGGGCGGGCTGCAGCCACTGTGCAAAACCCGCTTATCGCTGCCTGCGGTTCAACCGAGAGGAGCGGTGAGCGGGACACCAACACCGCGGCAGAACTGCTGCTCTAAGTCTATGCAACGCGTTTATTGACTCTGTGACGTGGTTTTAATGGTACGTTATAGCATTATGCATATTTGTGCAGTAGATGTACATACCCTATACACACCGCTTTGCTCCAGCGGCGGGCAGCCCAGACTGGCAAAGCCCATGCTGACATGCTCGTCCTCTCCGCCGCCGGTGCTGGGCAGCGCGGAACCGGCCCGGGAGCTGCGGGAGAAGGATGGGGTGAGGCCGGCGGCCGTGCAGCGACCGGGGGAACGGTGCCCGGCGGTGACACGGCGAAGCACCAGCACCACCCCCCTGGCTGCGCCTGAAGAGCTGAAGCCGCCCGGGCGCAGCTCCAGCTGCATCCGAATGTCGCCTGCTGCAGGGAGGCCGGGCGGCAGGAGGGACCCGGGCGGCAGGAGGGACCCGGGCGGCAGGAGGGACCCGGGCGGCCGGGGCCGGGGCCGAGCAGGGGCAGGCCTCCGGGCGCTGACAGCCCGCCGGACGCTGGCCCTTTAAGGCGCTCTGGTGCGGCCCTCGCGGGGTGCCTGGCCCTTTAAGGGCTGGCCCCGCCCCCCACCCCGTGAGCCCCGCGAGCCCTGGCAGTCCCAGGTACGGTGGCGGGCGGGGGTAGCCTCGCCGGGCCTTGCCGCCCCCCCCCCCCCCCCCCCGCTCCCGTCCCATGCGCCCGTGTGGGGCGGGGAGCGCTGGGCCGGGGGTGCCGCCGCCTGGGCGGCTGGCGGGAGGGGTGGGCGGGGGCACGAGACTCGTTGGGGAGGCCGCGGCCTTGCTGTCCTGGTGAGCGGGTGTCCTCTCCCTGGCAGCGGGCGGGGGCTGGGCCAGGGCGGAGGGAGCCGGGGCGGTGGGGCTCTTCCTGGTCATGGCAGCTGTGCCCGCCCGGGCTGCGCTCGGCCGCGCTGGGAGCCGGCGGGGGAGCTGGCGCCGTGGTGGCATGCCTCTGAGTCCGGCCCCCGCCCCTGCGGGCTCGGGGCCTCCCTGCTCGGGCAGGCGGAGGGAACAGCCGGCCTCACCCCGCATTCTCCCGGGCCCGCAGGGGCGAGAGGGCTGGTGGGTGGTCGCTGGCTCAGGGCCCGGCGCCGGTCGGCTCTGGCAGCCGGTCGCTCTGCCTGGCGTTCACCCGGTGTCTGTGCCGTCCTGGGGCCAGGTGCAGGCCCGGTGGGGTTTGGCGCCGACCTTCTCTCCCTCCCTCCCTGCCTGGCGCCATGGCCATGAGGGAGCTGGTGGAACCGGAGTGCGGGGGCTCCAACCCCCTCATGAAGCTGGCCGGCCACTTCACCCAGGACAAAGCCTTGCGGCAGGAAGGACTTCAGGGCCCGCTGGCCTGGCCCCCTGGGGCTCCCGGAGCTGCAGCCGTGAGTGTTGCCTTGCTTGCTGAGCTGGGGCTGGGTGTGAGGCCTGCCCGCGTCTGGGTCCGTCTGCATGGGGTAGGGGTGTGCTGGCTGAAGGGGGTGTGGGGTGAGCAGTACCGGGGGGGCTGTTGATGCAGACAGGTGCAGTGTTGCTTTTTTCTGGGGACAGAGGCCATGGGGTCACCTGATTTGTCCTGCAGGGTTATGGGGTGAGGGTCTGTTTGTGGAAGCTGTGTTCATGGGCGCTCAAGAGGATGTTGGTGGCTGTGGTGGGCTGTATGCCTTACTGTCACAGGCCCTAACCCAGAAAGTGGTGGGAGGGAGTTGGACAGTATCACTCAAAGTATTCCTTCTCCTTTAGCTAAGCAGGTAGCTAATGCAATAAAATTCTGACAGCCTAAGCTCAGGGAAGAGGAAGATGTAAACTAACCAGGCCACAGGGTGTGTGTTGAGAGGGGTATGGGGTCAAAGCTGTTGGGGTAATTGCCCACTATTCCCTGTAGGTATCAAAACCACTGGGAGTGGCCACTGAAGATGAGGTAAAAACAGATTGATGCATCTCCTTACAGCTTTTCTCATTAATGCTGTTTGCTGTTTTCCCCTTTACCCGATATTAATCTCTCCTTCTGACAAGCCCATGTCTTTCTCTCATGCTCCATGGCTCTGCCTGTTCATCTTTTATGCTATGTTTGTAATCCCTCTCTGTCTTTGGCAGCTGGTTGGAGAGTTCCTGCAAGAGCAGAATGCCCCTCTACTGTCCCGTGCACCCCAGACCTTTAAGATGGATGACCTGTTGGCCGAGATGCAAGAGATTGAACAATCAAGCTTCCGACAGGCCCCTCAGCGAGGTGAGGGGAGCTAGAAGGTGGAGAGCTGGAAAAGATCTTGGTGTCCTGGTTAAGCTCCTAGCAGGGTGGTTCCCGTCTCTTTAGCACTTGTGAGATTGTATCTGGAGTATTGTTTCTAGATTTGGGCTTCCCAGTACACTGACATACTGGAATGAGTCCAGTGAAGATCAGTAAGGTGTTTAGGGACTGGAATATGTGGTGTAAGGGGAAAGGCTGAGGGATCCGGGTTTGTTCAGCTTAGGGAAGAGGTGTCTAAGGGGCAGAGGGAGTGGGAGGTGGAGTGTCTAGTTGCTGTCTTCAGCAGCTGCGGCCAGGATCTGCGCAGTGATACACAGCCTAAGGACAAGGGTGTTGGACACAATTTGTGGAAGGGGAACTGACTAGATGTAAGGAAACTCTTCTTCCCTTGGAGGGCGGTTCAGTTACTGGAACAGGCGCTTTTATTCTAACAGGTCTTTTTATTCTAACAAAGAGAAGATGAAAGATCAGAGATAGTGAGGGCTAGCCTGGAACACTTAAATGATGCCTTTGAGTCCTCTGATCCTCACTTCTGGTTTTTTCTTCTTGTAGCTCCAGGTGTGGCAGCCCTGGCACTGTCTGAAAACTGGACCCAGGAATTCTTGGCTGCAGCAGATAGTGCTGGTGATGTCTCTTCAGATTACAATGAGGCTGACTGGTCACAGGAGTTCATTGCTGAAGTGACAGGTGAAGGGTCGCTTTTGGAATTACTGTCAAGATGTTGCCCAGTCACATGCCTGTGTGCAGTGAGGAGTTACTGAATGTGAACTTGGAGTAATGCTTTGGGCCCAGCAGTTAGTGTTTACTGTAGCAGCTTTAAAGGGGGTGGGGGGGGGAAGCTGCTTTGTGGTGGCTTAGTCGAATTGCGAACAATGTGGTGTGGAAGCTTTTATTCAGGTGTAAGGGTCTTTTGTTTAGCTTGGGTTACTTGGAGAACTTAGGAGAAGCAGGCTATTCAAACTGCCTTTATAAAAATTAATATGATTCAATGGATGCAAATTCTGGAGATGGTCTGGTACTGCTTCTTGCTTACATATTCTCCAATTCCCTCTCTTAAGGCTAAATTTGCCTTTGGTACAAGGGTAAATACTGTTTAGTGTGCTTTGGCCAAATACTTTTTGTCTGTTTCATGGAGGTAAAGGGATGTTGCACCTTGGAAATGTGCAAAGTGAATGTTTCTGGCCCAAAGGTTGAGCTTTCCATCTCAAGCAAGCCAGTAGTTTATCTGAAAAGCCATCCTGCATTGTGTATAGAGCCGGGGCTGGAATAGGGTCCAGTCACCATCAATGACCTAATCTGGAAGTTATGAGTAAGATTTAAATAGTTGCTATTCTCTTCTCCAGGAGTAGCCACTGTAGAGAGCCAGGTAGTCCCATTCTTTGACCTTCACTCTTTATACTTCTGGGAGTATAAATCAGCATTTACAAAGGTCTTTGAGAAAGTTCTGATGAAAACCTAGTGCTGTGTAGGTTGTGCTGTTGACAGAGACTTGTAATGCATTGCTAATTTTCTTGACCTACATAGTATCCCGCATGGAGCAGACGAATAAGTTGCGAAATTCAGGTAGAAAATCATAAGCATGTTGGCACCACAGTGGCATCTGTATTAATACACAGTGAACCTAAGGCTTGATTTTTAGATCAGAATAAACAGAGTTAGAAGAAACAAGTGTAAACAATTTTTCTTTAAGACATCTTTGCTGTATGTTAGCTAACTGTGTAAAGAGGAGAGAGCAAAATCTGAAATGAATCTGAGTGATGGTCTGCCTTTCTTAATTTTCTCCCCATTCTTCCTGATGTCCTATGCAGATCCGCTGTCTGTGTCTCCTGCCAAGTGGGCAGAAGAATACCTAGAGCAGTCAGAGGAGAAACTGTGGCTTGGGGTATCAGAAGACCAGTCTTTGGCAGATAAATGGTGAGTTTGTTTTCTCAAAGACTAGTTATTGCTGCTAGGCACTTGAATGGGTGAAGTTTGGATAGGTGATAGAAATCAGTTATGGTCTGAATGCTTTTGAGTCATTTAACTTTGATTGATGGTCTCAGGCCTTTGGTTTCAGAGAAAGGAGGAAACAGTGCTTGGAGACTGAAATTTTTGAGATCCCAGCTTTTCTATTTTCTAGTTCCAGAAAGATGCTGTGATCATGTAGGCTAACTTAATCTCATGCCTAATGCAAAACTCCTTAAAGTGATTTCAGGAGTGAGCTCAGGAACTCCTAATCAAGCAGAACTTTTTTCCACAACAGATTCTTTTTTAGATTTAGAGATCTCAAATACTAGACACTACTAGCTGTAAATTTTCATCACTTTATTTCCCTATTTGACAAACCATATCCAGCCTTTCCTCTGCATATTTCTAGATTCAGCCTTTCAGACATTATTTTCATATGTAGCAGATTAAAAAATGGTCTACTACTACAAATCTCTATATAGGTACATGTTAACTACAGTAAAGTTTTTCAATTAAAGCAGCAAGACACAAGAAATTTGGGCTTCTTAGGTTTTTCCCTAAGAGAGATTTTGCATATTTGGATTCTCCTTCCTCCTGGCTTTTGCCTTTTCTGATACATTTCTGCAAATATGGGCATTCCTGAGTTACTGCTGCTGGTTCCAAAGACTTCACTAAGACTGGAGGTAGTGATAACACTTAGAACTGGTCTTACCCTGCTGTAAGACACAACATAGTGTCGCGTGCTTGCTATGAGCCCTCAGTCCTCTGGAGCCGATGCTTTTCTAAGACACTGTTCCTCTTCCACGAGCACGACCTACTTTCTTTGTTTCTAGACATATGACCTTGTTTATGATAGTGCTAAAACTTGCAATGTTTGATAGCATGTGAGCTTGCCAAGGAATCCAGACTGTTCTGCAGAACTGTGCTGTCACTGTAATTGTTTAATTCTGCTACCATTTGTGTCAGTTACTTGCACAGTTAACCTAGTAGTAATTTGTAATTTTTACGGATGGATAAAGGTACCGAATCACTTGGGAGAACCCCAGAATCTTTGAGGGAGGGATTGTATCCCTCAATACTGTTGTTGGGCCCATTGTGTAGACTGTTGTTAGTGAGAGTTCACTGTTACCTGGTATTAGACTCTCTCTTTCCCTTTTACTGCCTCTGTGAACACAGGTATGAGGAATATCAACCTGAGGATGATCTTAAGAAAACTGTTAGTGATTTCCTCTCTAAAGTGGATGATCCAAAACTCAAGAATTCTGAGGTGAGAAACTCCCTGTCTGGGGCTGACAGATAGTGTGAATAAGAGGTGTGGGGAATTGAGAAGGGGGAAGACAGTAAAAGAATAAGGCCTCCTGCTGTGTCCCGTGTTTCCGTTTCTTCCCTGATTCCTGGAAGTTGAACCCTACAATCCACTCTAGACATTATCCACCTCTACCACATGACTGTGGTGAAGTTCTCTCCTCCCTACCTTTTTGGGCCTTTTCTGCTCGCTTTGCAGAGAGAAGTCCTCTTAATGAAGGAGGGGGGCATGGGCAGAGGGCTTGTTGGCAAAGCATCTGCCCAGCTCCACCCTTGTTTCATTTCTCTGCCACAGTTCCTAAAGTTTGTCCGCCAGATCGGAGATGGGAGGGTATCGATCGAAGCTAATCAGGTGACCCACAGAGACCAAGATCAGGCAGAGCAATGGGCAGCTGAGTTTATACAGCAGCAGGTAGGAGCCCCAGCCCTATGTGCTCTGAAGGAGGAAAGCTCTTTGCCACAGTGCACAGTCTGGGAGCGAGGGAGAATGGCAAGTCCAACTCTCTGCAATGCTTTACTAATGAATAGGCTGGGGGAGGTAAGGGAGGGGATGTTGGGCTCTTCTTAGCAGAGTCTAGCCAGAAACTGGGAAGATGTTTGGGCAGTGTGAGTCTTCTCATCTGTAGCACCTGGGAGGAAGGGGATGTCCAAATGCACTCTCTCCACTTTACACAGGCCATTGGTTCTCATTGATAGGGAGGATGGGTCATCACAGGCCCTCCTGCTGTTTTGGGATGTGCCCTGAGGTTGCCAAATTCTAAAAAGAAAGGTGTATTTCTTTTTCCAAACTCCCAGGGGGCATCCGATGCCTGGGTGGATCAATTTGCGCGATCTGGGAACATGTCAACTCTTGATACGGAATTTGAGCAGGCAAAGACTGCTGTAGAGGTAAAGCTGATGGAGGAGGAGGGCTGGGGTACCAACTGAGAGCCTGTGGGTAGGGTTACCTCTCTCCTTTGCATGCTGTGAGGATGGCTAGAAACATTTAAGAGGGTGTTCTCTGGGGTGTCTATAGAGCTCAGTTTAAGGTGACTCTAGTTGCTTTCTGTTTTGCTTTCAGTCAGATGTGGACTTCTGGGACAAACTTCAGGCAGAATGGGAGGAGATGGCCAAGAGAGATGCAGAGGCTCACCCTTGGCTCTCTGATTATGAAGACCTCAGCTCCTCATCATATGACAAGGTAATAGAGAACAGGGTCTCTCAGCCTTGGCACTGCCTTGAGGAGACTGGCAGTATATCTGCCTCGCAGGTGAGCTCGATGGACCCCAAATGCTGCTAGGATTCCTTCTTGCACTGATCTTTTGCTGTCACATGCACCCTCATCCCAGATCAGCTAGGGGTTAAACAAATGCTGTTTTCACTTGTGCTCGTCTGCAAATGCTGCCTAGTTCTTGCCCAACACGAAATAACAGGTAGCGCTGGGATTCTTTGCAATGAGTGCTGGTGCTGTCACGTCCCGCCCCCAGCTGATGGGACCCACACCAGATGTTTAGTCTCTGTGCAACTTACTCCAGGTCAGCTTTGGGGGAATTTTTCAGCACAGACCAGGCAGGAAGAAGAGCCATTGTTCTCTGATCTGCTACAAACTAGCAGAGAGGACGAGTTTCTGGCTGGTCTGCAGTTTGAGTGTTTCTGATGCAGCAAGACTAGACTGTGCTGTACTGTAGAATGCTTATTTCCCTAAGCCTGTCTCCTAGCATTAGCCCCCATCTGTCTTCCTTGCTAGGGTTACCAGTTTGAGGAAGATAATCCCATGAGAGATCACCCGGATGCATTTGAAGAGGGGCGGAAACGCTTGGAGGAAGGTGACCTCCCCAATGCTGTCTTGCTCTTTGAGGCTGCAGTGCAACAGAAGCCAGATCATATGGAGGTGAGTGAGAGCAGAGATAACAGGCCTTGGCCAGATGTCCTGCTGCTTGGATCCTTCCCTTGTGAGATGTCAGGGTGTGTGTAGAAAACTTACTTTAGTGTTAAGAGCTGTGCAGGGTGTATGAAAACATCTCATTTTTCTGTGGCCGTGGGTCTGTAGCTGATGTATGTGAATCCCCAGGACGGCTGTGGGCAAGGAAGTTTGTGATGAAGATCAGTTACAAAAAGTACAAAGACTCTGATCCAGAGCTGTGTAAAATCTTTGGAGCATGTGAGACTCTGCATGGAACCAAGATAAGGAGTTCTCATCTCTTAAGTTGCTTCTGTTGAAGTCTTTATTGGCATTGCAAGCTTGGAGATGCTTATGGCTGATAACCGCTCTCAATATTCTGAGCAGCTTGTTAGACTAGGGGTCCTGGTTAGGCCTTCCATCTAGATGCCAGGAGAAGATGTAACCCAAAAGGGTTGAGAGATGGCTTGGGTGTCTTCATAGTCTTCATCTGAAGCTGTGGGTCAGAGAATGATTTTTATATTGAAGACAAGTTTCCAGCTCCTAATTCAGTGAATACTTATTTCCATAAAGCACTTCAGCTTCTGCAGGATGGATTGAGAAATGGAATAGTCTGTGTGCCTTTGACCAGAGGTAGAGGACATGGATATTCTCAGGAGGAAGAGGAAGAATGCAAAATACACCCGCGTCTGTTTCTGGAGTGCCTGCCTCAAGGATGCTGAATTCTCAGTGTGTCTGATTCAAGCTCTGCTAATTGTATATGATGGGAAATATCCAATTTGTTAATCCTGAGGCTTAGATGACAGTGACCTCTCAGGACAGAAGTTCTTGGCTTCTGGAAATACATGCATCTTACTTTCTAAGGTACTGGGAGTAGGTGAAAAGCAAGCAGAGTTTTGGAGATATAATTTAGCTTTAAAATGATCAGAAGGGGTTGCTGACAGTCCTTTAGAATCAGTGCATTCTGATCATAGGCAGCATGGGCTGCAGGCTGAGTGTAATGGAGAGGTAGTTGAAACCTTAGGGGAGGAAATCTTGGGTCAGTTCTGGCTAGCTGTATTGAAAGCATTCTGAATTCTTCTACTGTGACGGTGCAGAAAGCACAGGAGAAGTCAAGACTTCACAGTGATCAAAGAGACTGGAGTAATTGCTCTGAAGGAAATGTCATGGTTGCTTTGGTCCAGATCATAACTTTACCTTGAATCTCAGCTCTTCTGCCCGCAGAACACTATGCAGTTATCACTGGTCAGCTCTTCTTGAGTTGCAACTGTATGGTGAGACATTAGAGATTTGAGACAGTAGTTTGCATCTTGCTTGTGGTGGCTTGTGCAGTGTGCCTGGGTCTTCACTAATGAAAGTTTCCTTCCTTGAGAGAGCGGATACTGCGTTTTGTGACTTGCATTCAAAAAGCAGGTACTTCGTGCTGACAGTTCAGCCAACTATCTAGCCTATTTTTGAGCAAGGGCTGTGGTCATCAACATAAAGTGAACAAGTACTTTGGATTTAGTGCCTTAATTAAATATTCCCTATGTCAGCAGCCTGGAGATGGAAGTGGTTTTCATGTACTAGTGTCATGATGATTGAAAACTCAGTAAAATAACAGTGCTTCTATTTTCAGGTCTGATGGTCAAGTCCAAGATTTTCACTTGCTAGTGGACCACTGCACAAGTATATACAGTTGCTTACCTTATTAGCACTGCTGCTATGCCATTTTGTTCTTGGGAAATAAAAGATCTGCTTTTCCCTCCTTCCTCTGCAGTTTGACCACAGTTAGAAGTTAAAAGTGGAGATTCTGTGACTTAAAAGTATAAAACTGCCAACAGTTGCTTTATGATAGAGCTCCGGGTAGACATTCATTTCTTTTCACTGTAACAATGCCAGTTTTATTGGCCTTGAGGACTTATGTGCTATAAAGCCTATATGTCTTTCAAGAGAAACTTTTATCTGTGGCTAATGTGTATACTTGCATATATTTGGTCTCACTCTAAAAATGTGTGGGATAATGCAGTGGATGTAATCGCTGTGGCTTATCAGCTGATCTTTTTCTCTGGATGTGAAGAAGTCTGACTTCGTGCATCTTATCTTCTCCAGGCCTGGCAATATCTGGGAACCACCCAAGCAGAGAATGAACAGGAGCTCTTGGCAATCAGTGCCCTCAGACAGTGAGTGTTGCAGAAGAGCTTCTGAGCATGGCTCCTTGTCTAATGCATAGTGCCACAAGGACCATATGGCTAGCATGGTGTGCTCTGTCTCGATTGTGTTACTTCCTGTATCTTGGCATCTCCCAGACTGATTTAATACTGTATTTACTTTTTCTTTGATCTGCAGGTGTTTGGAACTGCAGCCTGGGAACCTAACGGCACTTATGGCTTTAGCGGTCAGCTTCACCAATGAGTCCTTGCAGAAGCAGGCATGCGAGACTCTGCGGGACTGGCTACGCCATAAAGCAGACTATGCCCACCTGCTGGAGAAGGAACCAGAGGACAGTGTCTCAGGGACAAACCTGGGGCCTTCCAAGCGTGTCCTCGGTTCCCTGCTTTCAGAGTGAGTTAGGGTTACAAATTTCAGCCTTCGGCTGAAAAGCTTTTTGGATGGTTGGGACTGGTCAGGCAGGAGCAGAGGGAGCAACCCAAGGCCAGCTCTCTCCACAGTACACCAATATCTTTGTTCTGTGTTTTTCCAGCTCGCTGTTCATAGAGGTGAAAGAGCTGTTCTTAGCAGCTGTGCGCAGCAACCCCTCAACTGTGGATCCTGATGTTCAGTGTGGCCTGGGTGTCCTTTTCAACCTTAGTGGCGAGTATGAGAAGGCTGTGGATTGCTTCAGTGCCGCACTCAGTGTGCGCCCCAATGTAAGAAAGGGCAGACTGTGGATGCTAGAGGTACCTGGAGGCTTATGGGTGAAGGTTTGGGTGGAGGTGCTGTGCCGCTTGTATGAGGTACATTTTTGGAGTGGAGGAAGAAGACAGACACGTGGGGGAGGGAGGGTTGGCTTGGAGCTTAAAAAGATCCAGTTTATCTCAGCCCTTTCTCTCTGCCCCCTCATCCAGGACCATCTTCTATGGAACAAGCTCGGTGCCACCCTGGCCAATGGGAATCGGAGTGAGGAAGCTGTGGCTGCATATCGTCAGGCGCTGGAGCTCCAGCCAGGATACATCCGCTCTCGCTACAACTTGGGCATCAGCTGCATTAACTTAGGCGCCCACCGGTGAGCATAGGTTGCTGTCACCTATGAGCGTGCATGGGTTTGTGGGAGAGAGACTGCAATAGGTTACTCGGGCAGTGCCACGCTGCCTGCAGTCTTCCCTTGGCATAGAAGAGCAGAGTGAGTGTGAGGACTCTGCCCTGAGTACAAAGTGTCAGGCAGATGCAGTTGGAGTAGGGGCCATCTGGACTTCAGTTTCTGTTAAGAAGGAAAAGGGGGATCTCTGATGGTTCTGGAGTAGGGCAGGATCTGGTGAAGAGGGGGAAACTGTTTTGGAAGGGAGTATGTATGAGATGTATCATCTTCTCCCGTAAGCATGTGTATGTTCTCATGTTGACAGCGAGGCTGTGGAGCACTTCTTAGAGGCTTTGCACATGCAGCAGAAGAGCCGAGGTCCACGGGGACAGCAAGGTGCTATGTCTGACAACATCTGGAGCACCCTCCGCATGGCCCTCTCCATGCTGGGACAGAGTGATCTGTATGGGGCAGCTGATGCCCATGATCTCCCCACACTGCTTCAGGCATTTGGCCTCCAGCAGTGACTCTGGGATGAGCTTCCCTGTGAGTGCAGGGCTCGCCCCGCCCAGCAGTGATCTTCCTTAGAGAGAAAATGTTCACTAGGGTTCACACATACTTTTGCTCTGGTAGGGCAGATCACTGGCAACTGTTTTTTCAAGGACCTCCCGCTGAAGTGTGCGACTTCCCCTACCTGTCCGTTGTGGCCTGAGCATCTCTGAGCAGTTCATGTTACCGCCTCCATGACTGACTGACACTCTGCTGTGGTAGGCAGATGATCAAAGAGGGGAAGACAGCGACATCCAGCCCTCTTGCCAGACTGCGTTCACAGTAATGCCCAGCTCGGCTATGAGAGGTTACAATAGCCATTCTGCAGAGACTGCCTGCTGCTGAATGTCTCGAATGCAGGTTGCTCTGGTGGGGTGGGGTTGCCATTTGGTGAAAGGGTGAAAAATTCTGGGTTTTGAGCATGCTTCCCCCATGTATGTGCTTGCATGTGTGTATATGTGGGTTGCTAGGGAAAACTGGGGCAGCCGTCCCCTTTTCTGGGTACTGGTAACTTTGTGGTACAGCCAGATGCTACTTTCTCAGTATCTCTTCATAATTCTTCTGAGAGCAGAGTATTATACTTATGCTAGGGACACAGGTGGAGGCCCTTAGCCTGTCATGGTAAGAGGAGATCCCAGAGTTCAGACTTGGGGGAATGTGATAGGAACAAGTGTCTAAAATGTAACCTCCCCTCCCAGAATTATGGTAGGGAAAGGGTCAAGTCTTAATTTTCACTTGATGGTCTGTCACTGTCTTCTGTGCAGAAGTTCCCCATCTTGTCTGTAACTGAATCTTGTTAATTATAAATATCTGTATATGATTCTATTGGGGAAAATGTTTTTAATTGTAAAGTATTTTGTATAATAAAGGGGGGAGAATTAAAATTGCCAAAACTATGTCTTTGTGCCTCTGTTGGAGCTGCGGTGGGTAGTATAGATCTTTGGGGGTATAAGCCCACTGTTTTTCAAGAGATAGATCTGAGTCTCTCTCAGTTTCTATCTCCCTTTTTGACCCAGGTTTTGTTTTACTGATAGCTCATATGCAAATGAAGCTTAAAGGACCTCATTTTGCTGTAGCCTCAGGCTTCAGTTTTGTGAGCCAGCAGAAGAGCTTCCCTGTGCCAAAAAGCTCTTTTTTTTTCCTTGCTTAGGTTTAGGGGTCAGTGAAGCACTTTTTCCTACCATCTGCAGTGTTACCTCTTTGAGGAACCTGACTGCTGCAGTAGTTGAGATCAGGGGCTTAGGCAGGGAGCACTTACCCTTCCTCTTCCACCAGGCACCTGTTTCTTTAAACCTCTACCTCACAGGCTTGTTTTGCTCTCACTGCTGCAACAATTGGGAGCAGAAAATGTGTGCAGGGAGCATTTCTCACTGTGTTTTCTGAGCTCTAGCTTCCCCTGTCTCCCATCCTGCACTGTGGCACTGAAACCATGTGCACTGTTCTGAAATTGCTGTAATGCATACAAAACACTTTGCTGCTTGTGCCGTCTAAAAGGAAGGAAAACACTGCTTCTGTGTCCTCACAGACGCTGCTCCTGGTCAGAGATGTGCTTTTTGGTTTTTACTAATTTCAATCCTTCTGTCAGATTCTTCTCTGCTCACCTTAAATCATCTCACAGCATCTGTGCTACCTTTGCTGAGGCCAGATCTTCACATAGACAGTAGTCCCTATTTAGTTTCCCAGGGCTGAGTGATGAGTGAGCTGCCTCTGTCCAGACCATGTCTAACCTTGTCCTGTTAAGACTTGTCTTTGGAACCGGAGTGTTGGTGCAGGGAACAGCAGCTGGCTGATCGTATCTGCGTTCTGGTTCCAGTTCACATCTTTTGCCTGCCTTCTGCAACCCTGTCTCTGGCTGCCTCAGAACCAGGCTTGCACTGTGGCTATAAGTATCTAAGATCCTAGTTTACATTTCTAGCTGCATCCACGTCTGCTGTTATCGAGCCCTGTTGTACAGTGGGGGTGGGTAGCAGGTACTGAGCATTTCAGATTCACAAGAAAGGTAAGGCAGTGAGGGGTGTTTGGAGGTCCCTAATGCTCACAGCAGGCCTGACTTGAATGCTAGATCAAGTAGCTGGGGGCCTTATAAATGATCATGCTCTGCATTTTTTGTACTTCTCCCAGTGTACAGAACAGTGGCAGGGCCTGTCACCACTAAAAGCATGTGAAGGATCCCAGCAGACCCTTTTTTGTTCTTAACCAAATCCATGGCATCACAGGACACAAACTAGATCTTTCACAGGGTACTGGGCATGTGGCCAAAGGGGATGGTTCAGTATGTGTTCTTCCACTCATGCTTCTTGCTATGTTTCTGTTGTATTTCTTCCCTCAGTGTTTTATGTATTTGCTGCATAAGGCCCCAAGAAGTCTTAGAATCTCTTCTCTCTTGGTGTTGGCCTGACTCAACACCCAGTTGGGAGGTACCAGCAAATGAAAATTTGTACTTTGAGATCCTTATGCCTCTAGCCAGCGTGCTCCTCATTAGCATCCATGCTTGTTGACAAGGTGGATGTGCTGCCGTTGTATGCTGTACCTCACCACTGCAGTTTCCTCATCTTGAGCTACTGAGCCTCTTTATGATCCTGGGTTTTCTTGAGTTACAAACCCTTGATCTCTTGTCCCAGGCTCCTACCTTTTTTGCCTGTGTGTGCTGAAGTCCTTGCAGTTTGAAAGGGGCTCAGACCAATCTTTCTCTAGAGGTGGTGACCTGAAGTGGGTCTTCATGGAAAGTGTGTAAGGGCAAGAGTATAGCGGGTACTCTGCTGCTTAACAATTGCCTGACCCGGAAGTTGCATCACTATGTTTGTTTAATGGCCTTCGGTGAATTTATTCTCTGCTGGCATCTTGTTGATTTTCAAACCCAGTAATACTTTTGGTCTCTACAATGTCTTGTGGATATCCAGAGTCTTCTGTTTTGTTTTGTTTTAAGCCTGCTACCTCTTCTTTTGTGGTCTCCTGCTTCTGGCACTGTAAGACATAGTAAATAATTGGTCTTGCAGTCACCCTCTTATACTTTCATTAATCTCTCTCCTTTCTTTAGTGTGTCCTTCCTAAACAGGATAGTTCTCCCCAGGGGGAGCTCTTTCCCTACCTCTGTACCCCATGCTTCTGCATCTTTTCTACATTTCCTGTATTGCAAATCATTCATACCCTAGCCTGCCTTGGGGCTCTGACCACAAAACACCATGCATCTTTCTCCTCCTCTGAGTCAGTCCCTGATGCTCAGAAATCTTTTGGCAGGCAAGTCTGCTCCTGAGGAAGGACTGAAAGCATCACAGCAGCTCTCCCACCTGCAGCAGCAAAGCAGCAATAGAGGCAGGTCACTTTGTCAGAGCAGACTCTGGCAGCTTCTCCATATAGTAGTCCCTTGTTCACCTAGCCGTCTCTTTCCTTGCTCCTCCAAAAGGTAAGAAGAGAAACCTTTCACCCGTCACCGTTATGCTTAGTATGGCAAAGCATTCCTGCTATTTTCTGATGCTTTTGGATGCCCAATTTGAGACGTGAAACTTTGTAACTGTCCATGACTGTAGGAAGAGTTGTAGGTACAGAGATGCCCTGAAAATCTAATACCGGATGGGCAGGTTTTTTGAAACTTTTCAATTTCTCCGTTGTGTGTCTTAAGCAGAAGTGACACCTAGTGTCGAGTCAAGGCAGGTCCGTGTCTGACACACTTGAGCAGGCCATTAAAGGGTTTAGGAGCACAACCTGCTAATAAAACATCAGAGCAACAAAATGCTGGACATGTGGCTTTTGTGAGTTGGAGAGGCTTTCCCAGCCAAATGTGGTGCTGTGAAGCTAGGACCTTTTGAGGGTCTGTGATGCTCTTTTTTTTTTCTTTTTTCTTGGTACTAAGCATCTAATTGGTCTAGGCATTTGTGTTTGCAGAGTCCAGCTTAGCAACCATGCTATAGAAACCCATTTGCACATTTATTAAACACAGGGACAGAAAGCAACCCAGTTTGGTTTCTGACAAATTGAACTAAATTATTCACAGACAGTCTGTTGCCTTTTCCTTTATCTGGGAAGGGGAGACTTTGGGAAGGAAATAATAGTTAGAAAAGCCCTTCCCTTTCCTTTCTGGCTTCTGTGTCTTGTCAAGTCGGACTTACAAGGGTTTTGTCAGTCTGCATTTGCTATGCCTTCCCAGCCCATCTTTTATGGAGCTCACTCCCAGTGCCATGCGTGGATATGCAGTACTCATCCAAAAGGGTGCTATTGTCTCTCTTTTAGTCAGTGCTAAAAAAGTAGTGTTGTTCAGGCCACTTAGCTCTGGCAATTGGGGAGTGCAGCAAACACAGTGGCAAACAAAGAGAGAAGAGAAAAAAAAAGGGGGGGGGATTTTGTGTGAGATATGCTAGGCAAAAAAGGAGGCATCTTTTTTCCCCTCAAGGGTTTGCCAGTGAATGTATTTATTGGTGGGTGGACTGTTCACAGCTTGGGGTTCTGTGGTCCAGTTGCATGTTCCTATGTTGCATTTTTTGGGGTTGTTTTGTTTGAGAAACAGAAGTCTTAGAGGCAAAAGTGAGAAAAAGGCTCCCTCTTTGCAATGAAGAATTACTTGACTAGCCCTAACAACTGCCAAGAGAGTAAAAACCAAAAAACCACACACCCTCCAACCACAAAAACCACTCTGAAACAAAGAAACCAGTGTCCTGCTGCCTTGAGTCCACAATTACCAGCCAAAATAGCAATCAGGAACTGGGGAGATGCAGTTCATGTGTGGGGTTTTTTTTTTTTAAACCCCATTATTTTAAAGTACAGAATACAAAGAGATTAGTATTATTGAGATACAAACTAAGGTATCCACTGTGGTGGTGAAGGGTGGGAACACAAGAGAATGTGGAGGAGGAAGGAGTTGTTAATTTAATTTTTCTATTGTTTTTCTTTTTCTAATGATGTGAAGTGGGTGCATATGTGACATCCACAGATCAAAGTGAAGTTGTTTTACCACCCTACAATTTAGTGGAAACTAGACTCCGGCAGTGCAATGATGATGAAGTCAACCACAGAGGAAATAAAAGTAAATAAATACATAAGAGTCTTAATGGATTTGGAAATGATTCTACAGGAGAACAAAAAAATAAGCTCACTATTAAGACTCATCAAAAACAAACAAAAAACCCCAAAAGTGGTTTTATGAAAGAGGCAAAAATCTTTCAGTAATTTTTTGCTCCAAATCAGAATAAGTCTTCATTTCTTCAAGTGTTTTTTTTGCACATTTTTCAAAGACTCTGCATGTTCATCATTCATCTTGCTCGTTCTGCTTTTTGTTTGCTGAGGGCAATAGAGGAAAATTGGTTTGCTCATATCATCTTTCAGTTTTCTTTTTCTTTTCACTTCCTTTTCCAGATTTTGAGATACTGCTATTTCTGTAGGAGGGTGGTGGAGGGAAGTTTTGGAAAAATAATCTCCTGTAAGGAAAAAACCAAAACACCCAAGAAAAAAACCCCCAAGCTAAAAATATTTCCAATCTCAATCTCCTAACCTGACCCTCTGGTATTCTGCTTTGTTCAGTGTCTTACTTCCTTGAGCATACAGTACCATGTAGATGAGATGAGCAACACTGAAATCTATTTAGTTTTCAATCCCAATAACGCTCTTGAAAGATGGTCATTAGAACTAGGAGCACATTGGGCAGCCTTGGCTGCAGCGACCATGAAATGGTGGAATTCAGGATCCTCAGGGCAGCGAGGAGGGCGCGCAGCAAGCTCACTACCCTGGACTTCAAGAGAGCAGACTTTGGCCTCTTCAGGGACCTGCTTGGTAGAATACCATGGGACAAAGCCCTGGAAGGAAGAGGGGCCCAAGACAGCTGGCTAATATTCAAGGGTCACTTTCTCCAAGCTCAGGAGTGATGCATCCCAACAAAGAGGAAGTCAAGCAAAACCACCCAGAGACCCGCATGGATGAACAAGGAGCTCCTGGGCAAAGTCAAACGTAAAAAGGAAGCCTACAGAGGGTGGAGGCAAGGGCAGGTAGCCTGGGAAGTATACAGAGAAACTGTCTGAGCAGCCAGGGATCAGGTTAGGAAAGCCAAAGCCCTGATAGAAATTAGTCTGGCCAGGGATGTCAAGGACAAGAAGAAAAGCTTCTATAGGTATGTTATTGAGAAAAGAAGGACAAGGGAAAATGTGGGTCCCCTCCGGAATGAAATAGGTGACCTAGTTACCCAGGATATGGAGAAGGCTGAGGTACTCAATGACTTTGCCTCAGTCTTCACTAGCAAATGCTTGAGCCACACTGCCCAGGTTGCAGAAGGCAGGGACTGGGAGAATGCAGAACCGCCCACTGTAGGAGAAGATCAGGTTCGAGAATATCTAAGGAACCTGAAGGTGCACAAGTCCATGGGACCTGATGAGTTGTATCTGTGGGTCGAGGGAACTGGCGGATGAAGTGCCCAGGCCACTCACCATCATATTTGAGAAGTCCTGGCAGTCTGGTGAAGTTCCCACCGACTGGAAGAGGGGGAACAGAACCCCCATTTTTAAGAAGGGTAGAAAGGAAGACCCAGGGAACTACAGGCTGGTCAGTCTCACCTCTGTGCCTGGCAAGATTATGGAGCAGACCCTCCTGGAGACTATGCTCAGGCACATGGAAGATAAGGAGGTGATTGGTGACAGCCAACACGGCTTCACTAGGGGCAAATCGTGCCTGACAAACTTGGTGGCCTTCTATCATGGGGTTACAGCGTTGGTGGATAAGGGAAGGGCAACTGACATCATCTACCTGGACTTGTGCAAGGCATTTGACACTGTTCTGCACGACATCCTTGTCTCTAAATTGGAGAGACATGGATTTGATGGATGGACCACTCAGTGGATAAGGAATTGGCTGGATGGTCGTGCTCAAAGAGTTGTGGTCAACGGCTCAATGTCCAAGTGGAGAACGGTGACGAGTGGCTTTCCTCAGGGGTCGGTACTGGGACTGGCACTGTTCAACATCTTTGTTGGCGACATGGACAATGGGATCGAGTGCACCCTCAGCAAGTTTGCCGACGACACCAAGCTGTGTGGTGTGGTCGACACGCTGGAGGGAAGGGATGCCATCCAGAGGGACCTCGACAGGCTGGAGAGATGGGCCTGTGCAAACTGCATGAAGTTCAACAAGGCCAAGTGCAAGGTCCTGCACGTGGGTCAGGGCAATCCCAAGCACGACTATAGGCTGGGTGAGGAATGGATTGAAAGAAGCCCCGAGGAGAAGGACATGGGGGTATTGATTGATGAGAAGCTCAACATGAGCCGGCAGTGTGCACCTGCAGCTCAGAAAGCCAACCATGTCCTGGGCTGCATCAAAAGCAGTGTGACCAGCAGGTCGAGGGAGGTGATCCTGCCCCTCTACTCCGCTCTTGTGAGACCCCACCTGGAGTACCGCGTCCAGCTCTGGGGGCCCCAGTACAGGAGAGACATCGAGCTGTTGGAGAGAGTCCAGAGGAGGGCCAGGAGGCTGTTCGGAGGGCTGGAGCACCTCTCCTGTGAGGACAGGCTGAGAGAGTTGGGGTTGTTCAGCCTGGAGAAAAGGCAGCTCCGGGGAGATCTGATTGCGGCTTATCAGTACCTGAAGGGGGCCTACAGGAAAGATGTTGAGGGACTGTTTATCAGGGAGTGTAGTGATAGGAGAAGGGGTAATGGGTTTAAGCTGAAAGAGGGTCGATTTAGATTAGATGTTAGGAAGAAATTCTTTACTGTTAGAGTGGTGAGGCACTGGAACAGGTTGCCCAGAGAGGTTGTGGAGGCCCCATCCCTGGAAGTGTTTAAGACCAGGTTGGATGAGGCTTTGGGCAACGTGGTCTAGTGGAAGGTGTCCCTGCCCGCAGCAGGGGGGTTGGAACTAGATGATCTTTGAGGTCCCTTCCAACCCAAACCATTCTATGATTCTATGATTCTGTGATTTCTTTCTATGAGCTTGGGAGTGTTTATACAGAGAACCTTTGCCAAGCTTTTGCATCAACACATCCCATCGCATATCGCCTTTTGATATTCCTCAGTGCCATGAAAAGCCCCACTGCCAGCTTTGGTGCTCTGCAGAGAGGAGGTGGGGGACTTCGGAGTTCGCTGTTGCCTGTATCACTCTGTAATGCAATTGAAACACACTCAGACTCTTTCTTTGTGTTGCCTTCATGGCTCATATGTTTGTCCAAAGGGCTTTTCTGAGTCTGCAGGTGCTGAGAAAGGTGGGAATGTTTAGTTTGTGCTGAATTATGTCATATTATATATATATATATTTATTTTTTTCCAGAAACACAATTAAATAATTTCATGAGTAAAATATACTAGCAAGCCAAAAAAGAACGTTGTTCAATGGCAGCATAAATCCATCCCATTCTAGGCTGATTTAGTCCCTCTTCTAACCATTCCTCACTTTGTTGTGCTCTTTCTCCCTTCCCTTACCATATTGTGGACACCATCGTTCAGGAACGGAATGGGGCCTTCCCCTTTCCAGAAGCACTGAACTGTAGGGTGAGCTCTCTGCAACACTCAAACCCATGCTGTAAAGGTGTGATTTGGCAGTACAGCAAAGCTGATGTTGCATCTAGCTGCTGCTAGAAAGTGAGGTCCTGCTTCTCTCTTCCAAACCCTAGAATGCAAATTTCAATTGCTCTGCTCCCAGCCTTTGCAGAGCAGCAAAAGAATGAACTGTGTGGAAAAAGAACCCATGTATTTTTGTGCTATCTCAGTTTTGTGATCTGGCAAACCGTGGGGTCAGGCAAACACCAGTGAAAGAAACGCAGCAGGAGGATTTGGCTGGAGCTAGTCTACAGGCTGCCTGTTTTGGCAGGGGTGAATTCTCTCACTTCCCAGCTCCCCATCTTTCCAGCAGCATCCTACCTGACAGAGCAGGGGTCCCTGAAGCATACTACGGCAGGGCATGTTATACAGTGGCCTTGGATGAAGCCGTGCAGGTCAAATGTTGCCTTTTGAGGTCATTATGTTTAATGACAGCCTAGAGCAGCCAACAGATACATCTGCTCTGTAGCTGTGAGCACAAGTACGTATTTTCTTTCTTGGGAGTTCTGTTGTATGAAAAACTGGCTCATAGCCCCTGCCTCCTTGGTTGCTCTCAGAGAATTGCACACAGCGCCTGGCTAGCCTGCCCATATCCAAGATAAGTTTGAGATCTACCACTCCTGAGCTTGTGAGTGTTTGATTCACTCGCTCCAATAACCACTAAATTCCCTCTGAGTCCTTGTTGTGAGCTTTCTCACATCTGCTGGTAAGAGAGGGACCAATTTCCTCTGAGGGTGGTTCAGCACCCGGAGAAGCTGGGCAATTTCCAGCCTTGGAGATGTTCAGAAGTCACCTGGGCAAGGTGCTGAGCAGCCCCATGTAGGTTTAGATTCAGCCCAGCTATGAAGAGGGGTGTTGGGCTCAAGAGCTGCAAAGGTCCCTTCCCACCTAAATCTTTCTGTGAAGCTAAACAGTTGCTTGTTTGCTTTCACTGGCAGTGCAGCTTGTTAATTTTTTTATACAGTTGTTATAATTCATCTGACTGTTGATTTAAAAATTCGGAGATGGCTAAGGCAAAATAAGCCTTTAAAGGAAGTATTTTCTTTTTATGGGTGTGGGTATTTGCAGGATCTGGATTGCTCTTGAACTAACCAAGATCCCATTGTTTCCTTCCACTGTGGTACAGCTTGCCAGCATGCTAGCCAATTAATATGTCTGAAAATATATTACAGAGTAAACCTGCAATATGAAAATAAGAAAAAAATATTGCCACTGCAGCTCTGCCAGGGCCTCCTTGCCTTGCTTTACCAGCTCTGCATCCCTGTCGCTGCTCAAATGGCTACATAGGTGAGAAGGAGGAAAGGAAATTTAAAAAAAAAGCTACTTAAATGCCACCTCTGTCACCTGGATAGCTCACATAGAAACCCTTTGTAAAGCTAACAGTGTGTATTAGATGCGCTTCCCAGGTAAGCAAACATGTAAACTGCAGGAAGCAAAAAATTTGTACAGCCTAGGCATCACAAAATACTTTGATGTGTTTTTATTACTGTGATTCAGCTGGCTTCTCAGTAATAAAGACAAGAATCAAAGCTCTAAGGTTTATCAAGAGGCTCGCTCTTCAATGCACTTTCAACCCAGAGCAATAAGATGGCTGTTTCTAGGAAGAACAAAACTGAAATAGTTAACTGTTTTTGATCCCTGAGGCCACTTCTCATTTCTGTCAAATGAGGTGTTTCACAAGACTTCTGTGCTAGCTACAAATACAGGCAAGTGGGCCGCCTCTTGCAAACAGCAGCACCGGACTGGAGGAAGTACTGTCAGCTTTCCCCATCCGAGACGCCAACATCAAGGTGAGATGCACGCTTTCTAGATGAAAACTTCCAATAGCTTCTTGGGCAGCTACTGTGAAATGAAGTTGCAGAGAAAAGAGGTTGAGGTGTTAGGATGAAAGCTGCAACGTGTATGTGAGGATCTGGTGGTGTCTGTATTTGCAGAAACTTTATGCGTCTTTCAGGTAATGAGAAGACAGCTGCAGGATAAACATACCTTACAAAGGGAGAGAGTGGAGAGAGCCACTGCTGCAAAATTCCATGGGGTGAAAGTGAGAATATTTTACAAATTAATTTTGGGCATAGTATCCTTATATTATGTCAGCAAAATTAACTGTTTTATTCTTATTATTACTTTTTCTACAGGTAGAAGGTCATTATACTAGTGCTCAAACAAACAATAAATTAGAGTTTGGGTTGCCACAGCCTCCATAAATTCAATTATAACTGTGAAAAAATGCTTAAATGTATTTAATCACATAGTGAGATTCTTTTCTAAAAAGCGAGATTTAAGTGAGGTTTGTTTAAAAATGTTGATTATATTGCTCAGGTCTTGCAATTTTAGTCTGACTTTTAATCTTGCTTGGGCAGATATGATCTTCTCCCACCCCTTCCCAGAATCAGAGCAACTGTTTCTTTCCCTCAGAAGTATTTGCCATGAAATCTAAAACTTTGCTTTGATGAGTGTTAAGTGATTTAGAAAGGGAGCTGCTATCTTAATTGGCTGCTCATTTCTGCTGCTGTTCCTGCAGCTGTTACTAATAAATATGGTGATTCTTTATCTGATTCCAGATGACTTTGTGTGGAATTAGATATGAGTATTTGCTACAAAAAGACATTTACAACTCGAAATTTAGTCCAACTCAAAGAGCTGATGCTTTGAACTTGATTGCTTTTCAGCTTACGTCAAGAAGAGGAATCTCTTGATTTCAATAGCATTTCATATAAAAAGAGAAATAAGGTATTTCAGTGAGTCTAAAAGCTCAGTTCTGGCCTTAACAAAATAGATTTTTTTCCTGTTTACAGTACAAAATGCACTTTCATTTAGAAATTAATTGAATTAATTGAATTAATTGAATGTCTCACTACTTCTTTACTTGTAATATTATGTGGATCACAAAATCTAGTCCAAACAATGAATGCCAATTTCTAAAATAATCCTCACATGCAGTGTCAATTATCAACTGAAAGATTTATCACCAGTTATATATTTCATTATTATCTAGGATATACCAATAACATGTTAAACTAAATGCTCAGATGTCCCTCACATAAACCAAAACACACAACTTAATAAAACTGGATAGTTTTGATGTACATATCTCATTTTACTTTTTTCTTCCAAATTCAAATTTCCTCATTCTTTTACAGCTGCTGCTATATTTATCCTCTGCTAAAAATGTTTTACTTGTCCTTTTTTTCTTTTTTTACCACCCTCTCCAGCATTTTGTGTCCAGTGTGAAAAGGCTTCTTACAGGCATTGCTTATTTTCTGTTTTCCTTTTCTGCAGGCTGTCATCCAGCTCCTGCAGCCAGAAATCCAAACTATAGAAGTCCTACTGAGATGGGAAAAATCATCATCTACGAGCATGCCAACTTCCAGGGTTACTCCAAAGAATTCACCAGCGACATTGACGATCTAAAACATGTAGATTGGAATGATTGTGTCTCCTCAGTGAAAGTAATTGGCCAGCCTTGGGTGGCTTATGAGCATGTCAACTATACAGGCAAGTTACTGGTATTTGAGGAGGGAGAACATAGCTTTGTTGGTACAGAGATGAACGATAAGATCAGTTCTCTGAAGCTGATCACTGAAAATCTGCACAATCCCCAGATCACTCTCTATGAACATGCCCAATATCAAGGGAAGACCAGGGTGATAACAGAAGCAACCAATCTGAGTAGGGGATATGACAATGACATCATATCTTCTCACAAAGTCCAGAGAGGTGCCTGGCTGTTGTGTGAACACAGCGATGGAGGTGGTTTTTGTTACATTGCACGAGAACACGAACACCTTCCGAATTACAACACAATCAATTTCAATGACAAGCTTTCATTTCTGCGTCCCCTTCGCCCTGGCAACAGCTGTTAGACTGCACATCTTGCAACACTGAGGGAAGATGCAGCCCCAGCAAGAAATTTGAGACCTAGATCTCTGTCTATGCTTGTATTGCTTTTTTCCCCTGCGTCACAGAAACACTGAGTGGGAGAGCTTTCTTTCATGCTGCACTGCAGATCCGTACTTCTTCATCCTGCCTTGCACTGTTCTCCTTCCCTATAATCCTCATGAATGCAAGAACTATCATATTTGGTCAAATGAAAGAAATTCAAAGATAAGAGACAAGCTAGGGGTGTGTAATCTATTGCACCTGCAGTTGGCATTCCAATGTCCTGTACTATGTAATGTGAAAGCATTGCACGTTGCTTCTGTTGCTATGTGAGTATATAACCAGCATCACTTACTTTGTAATTTGTTTTATAATGCTCTTGCTTTAGCATGGCCTCTGCCATTTTTTGTATTCCATTTTGTGTGGTTGCCATTAAAGAAGCTATTGAAAGCAACAGTGGGTCTATTTTATGTATTGTTTGTGGTTTGCTATAGATAAATATTGCCCTTTCATGATGACCTATCTCTGTGTATTCAGAGAACAGTTCATGCAGTTGCTTGTAAACATTTTTGGTGGACCTCTCCTGGAAGGTTCTATCTCCTTCCATTCTCACTTGTCAGTAACACTGGGTTCAGGCTTGACTCAACCAGACTTAAAGTCTTGGTGAGCATGCTGAGTATGGCTGTGATCCTGGCCAAGCTCTCACCTGGAGACTTTACTTATCACAAGATTGTCCATATCTCAAGGCATTGGTCATACTAATGATATCATCTTCTACTGCCCTCAATTATATAATCAAACAGAAAGTTTTGACAAATTTGAATTGATTGATTGGTTGATCCCAATAGGAAAACCTGTCTGATTTTTTTTAAACCTTTTTTATCTTGATATGAGATGAAGTACCCTTTTGAAAGCACAGTGTTTCAAACAGAATGGGAAAATCCCTTTCTTCTAAAGTTACCTTCACTGTGATTTTACATTGTAATGGCATTATGCGTTGTAACAATCTGGATATTCACCACGTGGTATGTTCTACCACAGGTCAGGCTGAAATGCCAGGTCAGGTAGCTCAGGGCCCTACAACACACTAAGCAGTGCCAGGGGTTATCACTGCTACAAGCATGTGAGGAATCCCAGCAGGCCCTTCTTTGTCCTTTGCCAGTTCCATGGGCACCACGGGACACAAACTAGATCTTTCACAGGGCAAGGGGGCAAATGGAGGATGAAGATGCAAGCTGCGGGAAGTGGCAAGCTACAGGAGAAGGGTTGCTGAAGCATCCATAGTTCAGTATTTTGCAAGCCCCAGAGCAGCCTGGAGAATGACCTACTGTTCAGCGTTCCTGCAGGATTGTGATGCATTAAAAGCTACATGACAAAGTCAACTTCAAAATAATGGTGTTCAGAATATGAACTATGCAAGGCCTTCGTGCAGATGTGGGATCAGTAGCTATTTCAGGAACTGTTTTGCCATGTACAAGTTTACCTGGAGACCACAGAGCTGCAGTTCTGCGTTATCACTGTCTAATGGCAGCTGCAGTCTCTGAGGCATGTACTACGACAGCTGTCATGCAGCTCTGCATTGCAATGTTTATCTAGCTCTGTGCTGAGCTCCTGTTTGCCACAATTTTCTTGTATTTATAGCTGCAAATGAAACCCAGAACATCCTGCACTATCATCTGCTGGGCTTTTTTCCTATTTTGAAACAAACACTGCAGGCCGTGCTGACATATCGGCCACTTGTGTTACTCTGCTAGGCTCACATGGGCAGATGCAATGGTGATAGCTCAGGCTCCGTGTGTTTTGGGACACTTCTTACCGCTCTGCAGCCAGTTTCAGGTTTCCTTGTTCTATTCACCAAAGATCTTCTTTTAATGGGATTTCAAAATTCAGTTCAAAGAACATGGAGCATACTCCCTTCTCTAGGCCAAAATAGGTTGCAAACACTGAGCACTCTCCAGATAAAGCCAGCTCTGTCCAAAGAAAGGAGATAGTGTACTGGGAGGGGGAAAGCAAACACTGCTATGTTCTAAGGTATGCAATGTATGTTCTATGTAGCAATGGTATCAGAGGGTATGTGGTATGCAGTGTTCTCAGCCTTCTCAATAAGGTAAATTAGATTGAGCAGAGCTCGGTGTTGTCACCATTAGACTCATTCCAAAAGGCCCAAGCACAGCATTTACTCAATATATACAAAGCTGCAAAACATCAATGTTATGTTTTTGTTCCCTGTATTAATGCAACTGTCCAATACTAATACCTTTTGGAGTGGCAAATCAAGTGGCAAATGTCATCTTCTGCCCAAACCAATCTGTGGAAGAAATTATTTTGGAAATGCTATTGAATTGCCTTGGTCATGTCTGAGGGATGCCTTTCAGCATCTCAGCACAATAATGACATTACATAGGCACTGTTAATATTAGAGAGATTATTTAGGATGTCTCTAATTATCTTTCCTAGGAAATACACTTTATGATACTTCCTTTGTGAAAAATCTCATTTCTTAAAGAAGAAAGAAGGTATTTTCTTATTTTCTTGGCATATATAACTGAAAATTTATTTACAGCCAGGATGTCTCTGAATCAGGTAATTGTTATCTCTGAGTTTTCCCTCTGTTTCTCTTGGGCAAAGAAAAGATTGCATTACTGTCCTGGTTTCGGCAGGGATAGAGTTAATTTTCTTTCTGACAGCTGAGAATAATGTTGATAACACACTGATATTTTAGTTGTTGCCAAGTAGTCAAGGACTTTTCAGCTTCTCATACTGGCCTGCTAAGGAGAAGGTGGCGGGCACCCGAGAAGCTGGGAGGGGACACAGCCAGGACAGCTGACCCAAACTGACCAAAAGGATATTCCATACCATATGATGTCATGCTCAGCATATAACTGGGGGTGGGCTGAGAGGTGTGTCAGCTGGGGGCCTGGCATGGCAGCTGGGGGCATTGCGTGGTAGCTAGGGGTCTTGAGCAGCTGTGATGGCATTTATCTTCCGGAGTAATTGTTACGTGTGATGGAGCCCTGCTTTCCTGGAGATGGCTGAACACCTGCCTGCCCATGGAAGTGGCGAATGAATTCCTTGTCTTGCTTTGCTTTTGTGTGTGGGCTGGGAGGCTGGGCAGCTGGAGGGGGCATGTATTGCATGACCTTAGGGTGGGAAATTGTGCTGTTCATCTCTTGTTTTGTAAATTATATAGTATTATTACTATTATTATTATTTTTTTTTCCTTTTTGTGTTTGTCCTATTAAACTGTTTTTATCTCAACCCACAAGTTCTCTCAGTTTCACTCTTCCGATTCTCTCCCCCATCCCACTGGGTGGGGAGTGAGCGAGCGGCTGCGTGGTGCTTAGTTGCCAGCTGGAGCTAAACCAGGACAATTACCTATCAAAGTTGCTGTTACTCTGTGATTTTAACCATCTCATATTCCTGTCTGTCTCTGGTTCTCCTGGTCACCAGGGAGGGGATTTTCTTTATTTTGGGGATGGGAGGTCTAGTTGCTCATGGGATGCAGTGCACTGCACACTAACAGGCAATTTCTACACTACTCAGATAGCAGTGCCCTTGAAATCATATTCTCTGATCATCCTCACCCTTGCAGCAGCCTTTAAGAGGCATCTGAGAAGGATACAACACCCTGCCTGGCATTCCCTACTGGCATTCCCAATTGATATCCAGCATCAAAGTTAAAAGTTAATCATGATTCTGTAGCTCAGAAGTTACAGATAGTTTTTCATAGTTCCACAGTCAAGGATGTTACAGATAGTTTTGTAAATAGTTGCTAGGTACTACTAAGGATGGCTATTGTACTGTCCTACCATTATGTTAGTTAATATTTACCCAAACAATGTACCAATTAAGACGTGATTGTCAAGAGGTAGAAGCATAACCGATAAATCATTAGTCTGATCAACAGACCCTGAAGAACCATTTGGAAGTGCCACAAGTATTGAGAAATTAGGGGAAGGTAATTTGGGCCAGGGTCTCCACGACCACCGACCCATGAGCCCTCTACCCAAATTATACCACCTACTCAAAAGATAAAGGCGGAGAAAAGAACTGAGCACGTGTTCTATTTTGCATACTAGGCGAAGAAATACGAACCGACCATTGTAACTGGGAGTGGACTAATTTGTAACATTTGTGTATAAATACGACAAGAGAACTGGGTTAGGTGTGCTTGATTTGTGGAAATCCACCAAGCATCCAGGCCTGAATAAAAAGCAGTATCTCTCCTGTGTGTGCGAGAATTGGCTTATTGCACACCGGGCAATGAATCCGCTTTTCGGACACTACTGTACTTCTCATGTGATGTGCATCCCTATTAAAAAAAGTACTGTATGACACTCTTGCTCAGGAAAGACTAGAGCATTGGCATCTCAATCTGCCTGTCAACACAGGGATAAACAGTATCTGGAGGCCCCAAGCCCTGTTAAACTACACATAGTACTAATACAGAGTAAAAAGACTGATTCAAAAACAAACAATCAGTAAAAAACTTTCACAGAGGGGATTATTACTATTCCACAGTGAAGTGCAAATGGATATTAGAACAGGGTGCTGCATAAGGAAGGCTTGTAACCTGTGATATACCAAAAGGAGAAGTCTAGAGAAGGTGGCTCGAACACCATGGGTGTAACGAAGAGGTGATACATAAACAGACTTTCCTTTTCTCTGCTTGATTAGAAATGTCCACAGCATATTCAGGAACAGCAAGTTCAGGAATGTTTGGGTAACCACAGAATATAAAACTTGGGCTTAAGGTCAGATCTTGTCTACCCAGAAACAGGGTGATGATTACACATTAACCACTTACCTTACTTCGTAACGATGCCGTATTGCATTGCTGATTAGATAACATGTTCTTCAGAGAACTTCCCTGGAGCCGGTTCCTCATACCAACTCGGCTCTCAGCTCATGGCTGGGCTTGATGCATTGATGGATCATGACTCTTGACTGATAGGACACCAGGCGACTCTCCTTCAGTCTGTGCTGTTTAAAGTAAGAATTACATTTGGTATGACTTATAGGCTCTAGATCCAAATTTAATTCAGAAAATATTGAATAAAAGCTGAAATCTTTAAATCCCTATGTGCAATCATTAACTGCAAAAATAGACTTCTCTTTTCAAAATTGTGTAACACACACATCATATCACATCACTGTTCTCACTTCCTGGGTTTTCTTCCCCCTTACTTACACCAGAAGTTATTGTTGGACATATGAGAAATGCTTGCGCAGCAACCTATACTCAAGTGACCCCAGGGGAGCAATTAACTCTCAGAAGTGAATATGTACAGAGCTTAAGGCAGCACAAATTTTAATTTCCACCACAAGTTTGGAGGCAGTCTGAGGAGAAACTCCACAGAGCTTTAGCAGCTGCATATACAGCAATACAAGTTTTGGCTGCCCCGTTGTTGAGAGAAGGATCCTGCTGAAAGACTTCAATTCTAGGTTAAAGAATGGCATCTTTGGTAACACTTATTGGTTTGGCACCGGCACATTTGTTCAGAGGGAAACCTGTGAAGCAGTTTTGAAACTCTTCCTGCAAAGGAAGTACATCAGGATAGTGTAAATTCTTTTATACATATCAACATGCAGGCAGTTATTATTTCACGTTCAAATGGAGAATTATGCATTTGGGGGCAGAAAGCAGGTCTCAAAATCCTGGTTAAAAGCTTTGGAGTCACACAAACAATAATATCAGCTAGGACACAGTAACCCATAGCCTGTGTCTCAACATGGAAGAAACTACAGGGCCATAACTCCAGGCAGATGATCAACACCAGGCCCCTTTGTGTCACTTTCAGGGCTGTGATGCAGCTCCTTTGGATCAGCCGTGTGGCTCTAACTCTTAACCTGTACTGGCAGCTCCATTGCCCAAGCAGCCCAGAATCAGAGGAGCAGAGGGAAACAAGAAGACAGGATATTCTGCTGCACATTTCTTAATTTCTTTTTTTGGCTGAATGATTTAACATTCATTTGGGGAAACTCAAGCTGTTTTTCAAATACAGAATTCTCAAACTTGCTGTTTGCAAACTTGCAGGCTTTCAGTGTTGCTTCTGTCCTGTTTATTTCATCCAGTGCCGGTACTCCCCCAGCTGTACATTTTTAATCTCTGTATCCAACACAAAACCTATTGTAGGAAGAAGGGCTGCAGCAATTTCTTTTTTTTTCATATGCATCTTCACACATCTTCTCTTTACCCAACAACACAGCAATCCCACCTTCAGCTTTCCTGCTGATTCTTCCTTTAATTTCTTCTTGGTTTTCTTTGTCAGAATATTCCTACCCCTTATGCTGTTGTGGTTTCTTGGCAGTGCCTTATTTGACTCTGATTTAATCATAGTAATACTATGGCAAAGCTTAAATGAGATTCTCCACCCTTTTAAATCAAATCTCGAAAAATATAAAGCATGAAGCTGACAAAAGCAGTAATGAGAGACCTTCCTTCAGACATCCCTACAGATCACTGGGAAAATAATTGTGACATGGTGAAATGAGTGCAGCTGCAGCAGGTTATTTTATAAGGAATTCCCCTTCTTGGAACAAGCTTGTCTTTCATACAGCTCCAAAGCCCTGTTCCTATTCACACAGTCCCACGTATTCCTGGGGTGCAGTTCATCTAGCTAAACACGGTCAGCCCTGGAGCTCAGCACAGACTGATCCTGAATCCCCCAAGCTCCTGGCATGTGTATGATGTCTATGCCCCATAGGCAGATGCACTCAGACAGCTACACCTGCTACACGGCTGCTGCATGAGACACCCTCCCAGAGCAATAGGACCTGTGGGGAATAAAGCAGCTTGGCGATATAGAGCTGCTGTGTACCAGTTCCCATTGCAATGATACTCTGCAATGCAGTGGCTGATGAACTGTAGCTGGGAGCCCTGTACGCAGCACACCTGCTCATGGAAATGCCTATGACGGGCAAGATGGACTCATAGGCTTGCCATCATCCAACAGCACCTTCTTTTGGGAGGTATGAGTGACAGGAATACACTGGAAATTCACTGTTGCCTGGGGACAAGTGCTGGATGTTGAAGTATCAGAGTGGGAGCTGTTGCACTAGGAGATCAGGACGATTGTGGAGGACAGATGCAAGAGTATCTTGGCTACATTAGCATATGATGCATACAAACACAGAAAGAAGTAACAAGCAGGAAGTAGTTTGATATCTTTAATTGTTAACACACCTTCTTGCTGAATCACCTTAACTGAACAAGTCACCCAGTTCTCTAGTAAAAGATAAGAAAACTTGATAGATCTCCTTTGAGGGATACCTTCTTTTACAGCATTAGTGCTATGCTACCGACACATTAACTGTCTTTTGTTGCCATGCTCAGGGTGAGTACATGATAGGCCTTATTGGGATCAATGGAAACCAGTAACAAATAGTGTTCCTCAAGGGTCTGTACTGGGACCAATACTATTTGATATATTCATCAATGACATAAATAGTGGGATCGAGTGCACCGTTGTCAAGTCCGCAGATGACACCAAGCTGAGTGGTGCGGTTGACATGCTGGAGGGAAGGGATGCCATCCAGAGAGACCTTGACAAGCTTCAGGCGTGGCCCAATGCGAACCCCATGAAGTTAGACAAGGTCAAGTGCACGGTCCTGCACCTGAGGGTCAGGGCAGTCACCAGGATCAGTACAGGCTGGGGGATGAATGGATTGAAAGCAGCCCCCAGGAGAAGGACTTGGGGATACTGGTGGATGAAAAATTGTGCATGAGGCGGCTGTGTGCACTTGCAGCCCAGAAAGCCAACCGTGTCCTGGCTGCATCAAGAGTGACCAGCAGGTCGAGGGAGGTGATTCTGCCCCTCTACTCCGCTCTGGTGAGAATCCACCTGGAGTACTGCATCCAGGTCTGGGGTCCCCAGTACAAGACAGACATCCAGCTGTTGAAACGAGTCCAGAGGAGGGCCAGGAAGCTGATCGGAGGGCTGGAGCACCTCTCCTATGAGGACAGGCTGAGAGAGTTGGGGTTGTTCAGCCTGGAGAAGAGAATGCTCCGGGGAGACCTTATGTGGCCTTTCAATGTATAAAGGGTGCTTATAAGAAAGACAGAAAAAGATTTTTTACCAGGGCCTTTTAAAATGAAAGAGAGTAGATTTAGATTGGACATATGGAAGACATTTTTACAATGAGGGTGGTGAGGCCCTGAACAGGTTTCCCAGAGAAGTTGTGGATGCCCCCTCTCTGGAAGTTGTATGGGGCTTTGGGCAATGTGGTCTAGTGGAGGGTGTCCCTGCCCATGGCAGGGCGGGGTGGACTAGATGGTCATTAAAGGTCCCTTCCTGGCAAAACCATTCTGTGATTCTATGATTCTATGATGTGTAAGTTTAGCAATACAGTGAACTTTGCCCTGGTTTCAGGTCAGGTTATCTTAGTTTCATATTACTTTTTTCATATCTACAGTAGTTCCATTACAAGCTAGTAATACACTTCTTAGAAATTCTGTATATCAGCAAAAAGAGTCTCTAAAGCTCCAAGTATCAGCAAAATGAACATTTAAAATTTATGCTATCCATGGATGACTGAGGAGAAAATCTACCCTATACTAAGGTGTAAGGCTGTGTAGACCCAGGTACGTCTATGGTAAAACTTTAGCATTGTTACAGCTAAAGGTGAACGGCTTATGGTTGTGGTATTAAAGGATACAAGAATAATGCTTTTATAGCTCTTTACTAGGCATAGAGTGGATAGCACCTGAATGTAGTGAAGCACCGTGGAAAAAAAAAAAAACAACATGTAAGGCAGGAAATGAATATTATGGAATGTTTTCATATGTACAATGGAAAAAATTGAAGATGCAAGAACATCCTTGTTCATGTAATTTCCTGGTTACTGACACAATGATATGAAGTTTCTTGTAATGTAGCATTTTAGAGTGTAACGTTTTCTGGCTTTTAATGGGAATAGAAACTGCTCTTAAATTGGTGCTTTGGGCTTATTTCTCTTTCTTTTAAGTAGAAGATACAAATGGCCAAATGAGTTACCTACTATTAACCTGGCAAAACCTAAAGGGGTTTATTTTTCTTCAGGGATATCAGAAATTGTCTATATTTAACTTCAGAAAGGTTGAATTTACTTGCAAAAGACTCTGTAACTACTCTCGCTTGCTCTGTCTAAGCAAGCGTTGAAAACATTTAGTGAAGGAAGAAGGGGCAGAGGGAGGGAGATAGGGATTTCTGTCACTTGCATTTATTCTATAAAATTATTAATTGTATTTATACCTATTGGATAAAAACAGGAGGCAGGACATATATTCAAATACAAAAAAAGGTCTGCAATACCTGTTTGTTTGGCTTGTTATGCATAGCTTCAGCTGTCTCCTGTAATCTACATTAGCTCTTTTACATGTTTTGTTTCCCTCCCATGCCACCCTTCTGCCAAGACCAGCAAAGTCCAGGTAAGATTTTGAAGGGGTTACTATAAGGACAAGACCTTATCTGGAAACTTGGGAAAAGTCAACAAAGCTTTCTGGTAATCAGGTAGCTGATTTCCTGTGCTTGCAAGCAGGAAACACTTGGCTTAGTGAACCACATTATTATCAAAGGAAGAAAAGAGAGCAGTGGATGTTGTATACCTTGACTTCAGCGACACTTTTGACACCGTCTCTCATAACATCCTCATTAGCAAGCTTAGGAAGTGTGGGTTGGATGAGGGGTCAGTGAGGTGGGTTGAGAACTGGCTGAATGTCAGAGCTTAGAGGGTTGTGATAAGCGGCACAGAGTCTAGTTGGAGGCCTGTAGCTAGTGGTGTGCCCCAGGGGTCAGTACTGCGTCCAGTCTTATTCAACATGTTCATCAGTGACCTGGATGAGGGGACAGAGTGTACCCTCAGCAAGTTTGCTGACGATACAAAACTGGGAGGAGTGGCCGACACACCAGAAGGCTGCGCTGCCGCTCAGCGAGACCTGGACAGGCTAGAGACCTGGGCAGAGAGGAACCAAATGAAATTCAAGAAGGGCAAGTGTAGGGTCCTGCACCTAGGGAGGAAGAACCCCAAGCACCAGTACAGGTTAGGGGTTGACCTGCTGGGAAGGAACTCTGTGGAGAAGGACCTGGGAGTCCTGGTGGACACCAAGCTCTCCATGAGCCAGCAGTGTGCCCTTGTGGCCAAGAAGGCCTATGGTACCCTGGGGTGCATTAAGAAGAGCATGGCGAGGAGGTTGAGGGAGGTTATCCTCCCCCTCTACTCTGCCCTGGTGAGGCCACATCTGGAGCACTGTGTCCAGATCTGGGCTCCCCAGTTCAAGAAAGACACGGAACTACTGGAGAAAGTCCAGTGGAGGGCTACAAAGATGATTAGGGGACTGGAGCATCTCCTGTATGAGGAAAGGCTGAGAGAGCTGGGTCTGTTTAGCCTGGAGAAGAAAAGACTGAGAGGGGAGTTCATCAATGCTTACAAATATCTAAAGGGTGGATGTCAAGAGGATGGGGCCAGACTCTTTTCAGTGGTGCCCAGTGACAGGACAAGGGGCAATGGGCACAAACTGGAACACAGGAAGTTCCATCTGCATATGAGGAAAAACTTCTTCTCTGTGAGGGTGACCGAGCACTGGACCAGGCTGCCCAGAGAGGTTGTGGAGTCTCCTTCTCTGGAGATATTCAAAATCGGCCTGGATGCAGTCCTGTGCAACCTGCTGTAGGTGATCCTGCTCTAGTGGGGGGGTGGACTAGAGGACTTCCAGAGGGCCCTTCCAACCCCTGCTGTTCTGTGAATCTGTGAATCTGTGAAAAGAGAAGTCCCAAATGGTAGATAAATAAGGTAACACGCAGTACTTAATTCCCAAATACCTGTCGCTGCCTTACAGTCTCTCCCCTAGAGAGGCAGCTGCTAGGCCACCTGGTTGCCCTTTTTGTCTTGCAGTAACACTTCACGCACCTGGGGACCAGCATGTCTGTGGCAGCGATGCCCAGCTGAAGCTGTGGTATCTGTGGTGAGGCTTGCTGTCTCTATCAGCTCCCTGAGGCTTCCTGCAGCCGTTGTTCTCTGTTTCTCACTCACTGACACAGTCGTGGCCACTTTCCCAACACCCCATTACTTCAGCCCCTTGCAGGAAACGTTTTCATAGTTAGAGGCTAACAAACCTTTCTCTTTAACACTACTGTCTCTCCTCTAGCTTTATAACCAGCACTTGTAAAATCTCTCTATTCTCTACCTTTCTGAAAACTCCTACCTTTTTTTTTTTATATATATATATTTCCATTTTAGGTACTATCTTCTATATATCAAAACTTTTGTATTAAGATGAATCATCTTTTGCCTGGTGGAAAAGTACTTGGGGGGCAGGTGGTCAACAGCTGTCTGAATATGAGCGGGCAGTGTGCCCAGGTGGCCAGGGCGGCCAACAGCATCCTGGCTTGTATCAGAAACAGTGTGGCCAGCAGGACCACGGAAGTGATTGTCCCCCTGTACTCAGCGCTCGTGAGGCCGCACCTTGAGTCCTGTGTTCATTTCTGGGCCCCTCTCTACCAGAAAGACATTGAGGTGCTGGAGTGTGTCCAGAGCAATGAAGCTGGTGAAAGGTCTGGAGCACAAGTCCTGTGAGGAGCAGCTGAGGGAACTGGGGTTGTTTAGCCTGGAGAAAAGGAGGCTGAGGGGAGACCTTACCGCTCTCTACAGCTACCTGAAAGGAGGTTGTAGCCAGGTGGGTGTTGGTCTCTTCTCCCAAGTAACAAGTGATAGAACAAGAGGAAACAGCCTCAAGTTGTGCCAGGGGACGTGTAGATTGGATATTAGGAAAAATTTCTTCACTGAAAGGGTCATCAAATATTGAAACAGGCCACCCAGGGAAGTGGTGGAGTCACCATCCCTGGAGGTATTTAAAAGACATGTAGATGTGGTGCTTAGGAACATGGTTTAGTAGTGGACTTGGCAGTGTTAGGTTAACGGTTGGACTTGATGATGTTAAAGATCTTTTCCAACCAAAACTATTCTGTTATTCTGTGATTCTACAACTTTTCCCAAACCCATTTAGACATAATTATGTGTTCTAGTCTACAATCAAGTATTTTAGTCTATTAAAAAATTTGCTTCCAGACATCCCTGGGGTCCCTTTTCAACACAAATACCTTTCCAATACATGCATAACCCTCATGGACATTGTTGCTCTTCTTTCTCTTCCTTTTGAGCTACCAAATGCCAGTCTAGTCCACCTCCTCTTCCCTTGGGAATTCTTGTTTTTACATTGTTTTTGCTTTCTAAGGAGGATGGATATGTCTGAAGAAGACTGCAGCAAAAATATTGAGGGTTTTTTTTTTTAAAAGCATGAACATATTTTTAAGGAATGGTTGACCAAGCTAAGACTGCTTAGTCTGAAGGAGTTAATACGAAGAGTTGAGAACAGGCTTCAAACACAAGAAGAGGAAGGAAGGAATCTGTTCTCTGTTTCCCTGCTAGAGAAAAACACTAGAATTATTGATGGAAGAAGCTGTGGAGTTTTTAGGGATCTTATATGGATTTCACAAAATCTCTATCCTGCCATAAGCAAGGGCTTAAAGCACAAAACCTTAGAGGTCCCTTCCAGCCTAAATGTTTCTATAACTCTATAAACCTCTCTTTGGCATGTCATAGACACAGCTACTTATGCATCAGAGAGGAGTGTAATCTTACAAAACTTTTGCAGTCAAGAACCAAATATAGGAATTTAAGTGAGGCACATAACAGAGCTGTAGGTTGATGTCAGCACTGTAGCAGTAAATATTGTAAATGCCTCATAGGTGTCACAGCAAAGGAAAGTTCTAAGGAGGGATATGGATGGGGATGTGTCAGAAATTTTGCATCTGCTGTTGCAGTGCTCTTTTTTTTTTTTTTTTTGATCGAAGTGACAGAATATAAACAAATGCAGAAGCGTCAGGTCAAAAAAAATCTAGCAAAGGATTCCTGAAGGTTTTTCAGTAATAGGAGGAGAAAATCAAGGTGGAGATGGACTTTGGCCCTTAAATGGAGCCCTGTGGATTAGGATGATAAGATAGCAAGTGAGAGCCTGTGGAGGAAATGGGAGGGAAGACTGACATTGGGGAAATGGACTTTCTAAAGGTCGAAACAGTAATCTCCAAGTTATTGTACATATGACTTGAAATGATGATGAAACTTTTTTATTAGAATTGAATGAAGGATCAAATTTTCCACAGAGTGACTAAGGCTTTTTAATCTTTATTAGAATTACTGACAGAAAGGTTTTACTCTGCTGGCTACTCCTGTCCTCATGCTGTGCAGTATGCAGTTGGCCTTCTCTAACACACAATTGCATGATTACCTTATGTTCAACTTCTTGTCCACCAATAGGATGGAGTGAGAAAGAGACAACTCAGGGACACCTCAAATTCTTTAATTTCTCTTGGTTGTTGCATATACTAAATACCATTAAGCTTGGGGTAGGGTAAAACCTTAACAGCAATAGTGAGTGTACCAGCTACTTTTCAAAATGAAGTATAACGAAGGAGTAAGTTGGGTGAAAAAGAGCCAAGAGAATCCTCTGCTCAGAGACTACATAAAAGTTGGAGTTAGGTGGTTAGGATGCTTTTTTTGTTTACTTGGAGCACTCTCTGAAGAGTTTAGATGTTTGACTCAACTCCGTGAGTGTGAGAGGGCAAGTGGTTGAAATCATTATGAAAGCAAGGATGGCTGAGTAACCTCAGTGTTGAGAGAAGCACATGAAATAACACCAATGAAGTACTAGACATCTTCTGCAATTTAACCTCCTAACAGAATCAATTTGCAATCTTAGGCTTTTCTTGGGTTAGCAGCAACCTATTCTAACTAGTGACTCCAGAGTGAAATTTTGCTTAGAAGTTGCAATAATTGATGAGAAGGAAAGGGACAAAGACAGACAAGATACAGTGCGCACCTGTTAGATCTCAAATGCTTTAAAGAACTAATTGTTCTATGCAGTCAAATATTAATACAGCTACTGCATGCAAATAGAAATGTGCTAACTTTTCAGATGAGGCAGAGGAATTTGTTATGAGCTGATGCAACTACCGTTTTCTCTGATCTGTTCACAATACTCAGGGTACATTTTCTTTCCCTGAGAGACAATTTTTCAGGAATTCTGAAAGTAGGGCTTGACCAGGAATTAAATGGTGGATAGCACCTGTGATGTGTACCAGATGTATTTCTTACCCTAAATGGGTCAGAAATTCAGAAGACATTTGGGCAGGGAGGCACTTGGATGTTTTTCCTGAGCAGCTGTGAAGAAAGAGGGAGGGAGACAGGGATATTTCTGTAACAGACTAGCTAATAAATCTGCTGTAAGCATGCACGTCTATAACATGGGATAGTCAGCTGAGACCCTGGTTTGCCTGAGTCGGGTTCAAGTATGTGAGAGTGAATCAAGTGTTCAGCTTCTCCCATTGAGGTACAGGCAGTCATGGGTTAGACATCAAGTATGTGCTTCCCCAAAGGAGGGTTTTCCTGGACGGTGTGGTATACAATCAGTTCCTATCCTGGCCGCCTCTCTTAAACCCCCGGAATACGCTCACATTTAATATCATCAAGCTAAGAAGGTCATTCAGAGCAACTGGCATATTCTACATTTGCCTCTGACCTATTGCATGCTAACTTTTCCATGTAACCAGCTGCCTTTTAGTTGTTCCTCCAGAATCTCTGGGTTGAAAATCTCATTGGGAAGATTAAAAAGATTTCTGGAAAAAACAGAGGAAAATCTAGCATCTCCTAAGCAAAATTGATTAGAAAAAGCTTGAAAGATGTGAAAAGTTATGTGTTTAGAAGAAAAATCTTCAAATAGTAGAGGAGCCATTTCAGACTTTTTTGTTGATAATATCTATAAAAACAGCTTCTATAAAACAACTTTTGTAAAATAACCATTTAATAACAAAGCATGAATGTTCTCTAATCTGTTTCTCTCAGTAACTTTGAGTACTGTATAAAACTACAGGCATGTAGTCTTACCACACATAAAGTACAAAATTTATCAGAATAATGGGGTTTTTTTTTAATATTAAGAAATTAGGACACACTGAGGATTTATCACACATGGAGTGTAGTATAAGGTTTATACAATGGTATTTCTTTAGCTAGCAGGTAGTGTCCACAAAATTCCATATGGTCTAATTCAAATGGGGCTTCTGCTGCTGTATGGTTAGACTGCTGCTGAGAGTAAAGTGATCTCATCTGAAGTTTGTTTTGATGTCACTACAACAGTGCTGGGCAAAACCCTGAATTTAGGGGAAAGAGTTAAAAAGATAATAAAAAAAGAGAGGAGGATTTAATTTGAACCTCTACCTTTTATGTTTGTCACATCCTCCTAGGGACTATTTGTGGGTTCAAGGCATAATTAGTAGAAGTTCATTCATTATTTCTGCATGTTTGCAGGAGATGCAGAGAAATCATTGCTCTGAAGTATCTGAGCTCTGCTAACATATGGTGAAGGGTTTTATTATGGCTTACTATGACTTTTATAATTCTTCTCATCTCAGTTCTGAGTCTGTGTGGCTTAGGATGAAGGAAGATGTACCCAGCTGTTTCATCCAGAAATTATCTGTAGTGTACAATGAAGATCAATCAAGATGAAGTCTCATCAAGAACTGGATGGAGCTTTTTTATTGTCTTACTACATGAACAGTTTAGTTTGGGGAAAATTTCTATTACTAGGCAGCCCATATAATAGGATAAACTTCAAAGACAACAAAAAAGGTAATTTATGTGATATATAGTTCAGTCTAAATTTTGCCACAGTAAATGACAAAACTATAAATGAAAGTACAGTTGTGCAAATCCCCCCACTTGCCTATCACCTATTTGAAGGTCTCATTTACAGCATGAGAACTGACTTCTTGTGGTCCCTAATGGGAAACTGATCTGGAAACAGCAAAGATAGGATGAGGCTGTGAAAGCAGTTGCCAAGAAAACATCTATCAAGAGGTCATCCTTGCATTTTGACAATGTTGTTTAGTCATGAATGAAAACTAAAATAAAACTAAAAACTAAATTAAAACTAAATAAAAATAACTAAAAATAATTTTAAATGTTTCAGGAAAAAAAAAATAAAGTCTAGTTCCAGGTGATCAAATGTACCTTTACAATCCATTGCATAAGCTTTTCATTTCTCTAAACTTTATATTTCTACATGTCAGCCTGCAGACACAGTAAAGGGTTTTACAAAAGGGTTCTAGTTTATTTGTCAAAAACCAGAAACACAGTGTAATTCTCTGTAATTCAACGTTGAAATATCTGACTGCCTGAAGATCTGTATAAACATGGAAAAACTCAATCCAGTCACCTCTGCCCTGCTTATGTCACTCAAATGTCACCACAGGATTCCACATGAAAGGAACTGCAGTTGAGTTGAGACTCACTGAGAGGAAAACAAAAGCTCTAGGGAAAGGCCAACAGTTGTTTCGGGAAGGAGACGAGACAGATAAGTGTCAAACATTGCTCTACATTTCTCATTTACTATTCTAGTTGCTTAAAAAAAAGGAGGTATGCTATATTCTCACCCTTTTGCCTAAAGAGGGACACAGCTTGCTTTTGTGGGAGAAAAGATTTTCTTCAGCATGCCTGTGGAGACCCGTGGAACCAAGCGGCAGTAGCTCTTGGTGAACAACCACCCCCACTTGCTTCAGGTTAGCTCTTTTGTCCTAACTACAGGCTCCCTTCTTGCTCAACTATATTATAATATAAATACCAAAGATATTTTAGGTTATGGTACATAATGAGAGACATGTTTTGGCTACCTCCTGGTTCCATCTTATTGGAGAACCATGGGCATGCCAGCAGGACTGAATGTTTTTCAAGTTCTGGCCACTCCCATGTTTTCAACGAAGGGACATAATTTGCTTCAGAAGGCAGATATTTTTATAAGCATTTAATTTAATCTCAATATGGATATTCTTCACTTTTTTTCCCCCCATTTTTGCCATGACTTGACCCTGACAGGAACACCTACCTGCAAATCAAGAGAATAGCTGCTGTACTGGTGCCAGTGGTGTTGACACCTTGGAGAATGAGATCACAGGTATCTCGTAATAAAAGCTGCGGCAGAGAAGGGTTTTCCAGGAGAAATCAGTGCATCGGTGTGTGTGTGTTTCTCCCTGTGTAGAAGGATTCAATTACTAGGATATTTTTTGGCCAGGTTGCTGGACACAAAGAGTAGCAGGATGTTCTCATGGCCTTCTGTACCCTTATATCTGTGCCCCTCTACAGTGGTTATACAGATACACATGCATTTATTTCTGTTTATATACATTTACAGTGCATACTGTGCGGGGAGAGGTTGGAGGAAAGGAGCCAGCCAACGCGCACCCTCCACCCATTGCTAACCCAATGGGTCAGTTCTGCTGCAACATTCAGACCAAATACCAGCACTTCAGAGGCCCCATTACCACAGTTCACAAAAGGCAGTGCACCCTGCTGTGAAGGATGTGAATAATAATATATAACATATTATATATTATAATATATGATACACGATTGTTGTGGTTCAGCCCCGGCCAGCAGCTGAGCACCACACGGCTGCTTGCTCACCCCCACCCCCCACAGTGGGATGGGGAGGAGAATTGGAAGAAAAAGGTAAAACTCGTGGGTTGGGATAAGGACAGTTTACTAAGACAGCAAAGGAAGAGGAAAATAACTACAGCAATACTAATTAAAGAACATACAAAGAGGGTGATACACAATGCAATTTGCTCACTGCCCAGAACCTGATGCCCAGCCCATGCCCGAGCAGTGATTCCTCCTCCTTGGCCAGCCCCCTCTGAGCATGACGTCATAGGATATGGTATATTCCTTTGGCTGGTTTGGGTCAGCTGTCCCGGCTGTTGTTGTCCCTGCCCGCCCCCCCCATCCCCCAGTTTCTTGTGAAAATTGACTGTAATTGTCCAAACATGTTGTGGAAAAATGTGGTTTCATTCCAACTTCACAACACTGTCTCTGATGGGATCATTCAAGTTCTCAAATCTGACCTTGTTGCAAAAAATGTATTGGAGGTACGTTGCTTCAGTTATCATGCATCACATATTCACCCATTGAGCTGGGAACCAATATTGTCTGAGGAAATGGCTCCAGAAAACAAACTATTCCAAAGAACTGCATTTAGAAGAGGCTTTCTGAAAATATCATATGTGAAAATATCAGCAAATGAATCAAAATGAAGTGGTACAAATACTTCACAAATGAATTTTTCAGCTTAACAAGAAGAAAATAATCTAAACAGTGAAATTAAATTTTAAGGTGCTAGGGAACAGTAACAGGTGACCAGCTGTTTCAGTGCTGTGTTCTCTCCATGCTTTAATCATGAAATGGTGAGTGTGTGAAGACCTCATTACGCCTCCAGGTGGAACCTTGGCATTAAAACCAGCTCAGTGACAAGGGAGCACTGCTTTTGATAAATCCTATCTTTTAGCAGCCGATTATTAGCACCTTGCACATATATTACAAAGTTCCATATATTACAAATAAGGTAAAGCAGGTACGCCTACTTGTTATCTGGTTTCCTGGCAGACAAGATCTGACCTTGAGCCTAATTTTTACATGTGGCAGTGAGATAAACCAGCCTGATCTTATTCTGTGGTTCATTCTGCCTGTGAAATATTAATTCCTTTTACCACCTTTTGGAGGACAGATTATCTGCAGGGTGCTTTTACAGGCCAGACACGTTCAAGAGTTCCTCTGCTAAGATACCACCGGAGACACTCTGATGAGCCCTGCAGGCTAGTGAGTGTACACAATTTGGGAATCTGGTCTCAGTGGTGCCGGTGAGTTTGCTTCTACATGGCAGTGCAACATGGCAAAAAAACCCTGCTCTGGAACCTAAATTGATGTAATGTGCCAGTGTAAGGCTGCACCTGAGTTAATTAGCCCTGTTGTAAATCAGCCCCCTCCTAGCACAGTGACTGTACCGTACTAACACATATACACAACCCTGGGATCCAAGCTCATGTCTGTCTTTAGCACAGTGCTGTGCCCTGTAGAAATAGCAGCTCACGATGGACCCTTGTCAGATGACCACAATGGAGACTGGCCTTCGAGTGGGCAGGTGAACAGGGTGACTGGTGTGTGAACTGTTGGTTGGACTGAGGCAACAGACTGCACCCAAGTCTTGCGTTCTGCCTCTTAACCCCATTTGGATGTATACCTAAGTGATGTGGGATCTTATCTGTACTATGCTGTCACTTTTCAACAACTGGATTTTTCAAATGCTAGTCTTAGTAAATCTTATTTTTCATTAGCTGTAGTATTAAAATCTTTGGAAGTTTTGCACATATCCCGCGTAACAGAGGGAACATTTATCCTAGAAGAAGAAGGTGTTGTGAAAACACATCTGGAAAAAATCTCTTTTTGAATTTAATGGCTGAGATATCTTTCCCCTGGTGGCTTATTACTAATGATTCTGACAGTTTGAGTAACTCCCTACATGTTCCTAATAACTGTGGATGAGTGACAGGTTTGAAGAATATAAAGTGGTGCTCTTCCACCAGATTAGTGTATTGCCACCTGGATCTTCATGTTTGTTATTCCATAGACCAGCAGGATCTCACCTGCTGCTAAAATAGTTCAGACATTTTAATTAACAATTCTTTAGCATAAAAAGGATGGGTCACCCATGCGCCAGAACAATTGAGTACTGACAGTCTGTTTCTTGCAGATTCTACAGGGATCATTGCATACAGGATCATTACCCTTTTCCAGCTCCATGGATATCACATTTTTGGTTGCTTATTCACTAGCATGCTTCTCCTCGTGCCCCTCAGATGGTACACTGTATCCAGTTTTGGGTGACCTAGTACAAAAAGATGTCGATAAACTCGGGTGAGTTCAACAGAGGGCCATGGAGAAGGTCAAGGGACTGCGGCACTTGCCCTGTGAGGAGAAGCTGGGGAACTGGGCTTGTTCAACCTGGAGAAAAGGATTTCGTGGGACCTAGTAGCAGCTTTCCAATACCTACAAGGAGGTTATCAAAAAGATGAAGCCAGGCTTTTTGGAGTGGTGGGAGGATGAAAAAGTGACAGGCATAAACTGAAACAAGAGCGTTTCCAACTGATATAATGAGAAACATTTTCATGATGTGGTCAGTAAAAATTTAGATCATATTACCCAGAGAAGTTGGGTAGTCTCCATACTCAGGGGGTTTTCAAGACCTGACTGGATAAAGCCCTGAGCAACCATATCTGACCTCATAGTTGTCCCTGTTTTGAGCAGCAGATTGGACCTGATGGTATCCAGAAGTCACTTCCAACCTGAATTATCCTATGATCCCATGATCCTCCTGGCTAGCAGGATCATCCAAGCTCACTATTTAAGACCCAGGACTGGCAAATCCAATCCAAATTTCCTGTCCATAGTATTCCTCAGCAATCTTGCTATAAATAAAGATGATCCATGTCCCTCATCCATCCCTCCTATTAAGCCATACCAGTCTGCTACTATCCTGATCTGGATTTATGTACACTGACATTCACTGAAGTGGGTCTAATGAGCTTCTTTGCTTTGTCCTAGCACTCAGCAGTTAATTTGTCCCTGGAATTTGTCTCTCCTCAGTTTGGTGTTTTCAGCTTTTTGTTGCTTTTCTTTTTTTTTTTTGGTGAAACTAATTTTTCAGGATGCTGTTTTATTGCTTTTGACACAGCAGAAGTTGAACAGTAGAACATCTTACAACAACTGCAAGAAAAAGAGAACTCAGATACTGTCTGCTGATGTCTAGGATTTCAACATGCAAGATGCTCTTCCAGGAAAGCCCATGATAGTTCCTGTAAGCAGTTGATCAGCAATAATGAACCAAAGGGTGAAAACATATCACAGAACAAGGGCATAAAGTAAAAGGAAAGAACAATAAAGTTGCACAAGCTAGTTGTCCTGTGGGGAAACACCAGTTCCAGAGTTTCTTTTTGGTCCACTCACTTTTCAAGATAGTGTGTAAGTATAGTTAAGGGATGTATGGCAGGCTGGAGCCCCGGTAACTCCTCCTGCTTGGCTGCTGGAGCCCAGCCAGGGTCTCTCTGTCGAAGGCTGGTGGACACAGCTGCTGCTTCCCAGCTTGCAGGTTCAGCCAGCAGTGAGGTTGGGCATGCAACCCAGAGACACGCGCACACACGTCCACGCAAAGGACACTGACACGGCCAACTGCACAGGCTGCCACAGACAAGGCGCTGCCTTCAACAACCTCATGTATAAACTACCAGGACTCACATAAAATGTAAGTGTACCCAGATGATCAAGACTGAAGTCCAACAGTGAAAACATACACACCCTCACTCTCGAGATCCACAAGCACATTCACAGGTCCTTCAAGTATCACTATAAGCCCTCAGCCTGTTCAATATCATGCCTGGATCTTGGCGCTCTGACTGAGAGCTATGCGTCTCCTACTCACTGGCTAGTCCAGTTTGATGCTTGCTAGCCAACCAATGTACACACTCACACACTCATAGGCATCCTCACACTTGTGGATGCCTTGAGTATCAGCATGAGTCCTCTGCCTGTCTGATATCCCTGCCCAGATCCTGGGCCTCCTACTTGCTGGCTAGTCCAGCTTGAAGTTTGCTAGCAAATTACACCATTATGACCAAAAAGGTCTTGGTCTGATAAACTTAATGAAGCAAATGTTCTCATATTCCACATACTCTTACAAGTATGACTTTAAAATTCAGAAGTGCTCCAAGCCTACAGATATAAAGAGCAAGATGGGTCTTAGTGGGACAGAAGGAGACACTTGTAGAGCTGGTGACCAAAGGAGAAAAGACAATAAGGCTCAGCAGAATAATTCAATTAGATTTAGACCCATGCAGGATCCATGCCTCTTAAATATGGTCTAGCAGACCCCCTGCTCTGCAGCAGCTACAGGTCAACACCATCTATCGCATGTCACTGCCTCTGTTACATTTGAGGTTTTAATGTAAGTCCACCCATGGCTTCCCTGTCAAAGCACCACACACCGCCCTGTCCCACACACTATTCAAAGCTTGATGAAGACAGTCTTAGACCCATCATGAATGCCTAGTGACATAGTTTCATAGGTCTCTCTAACTTTTCCCTAACTTTAATTTCTGACAGTGGTTGGGCTAGTGCAGTTTCCCCTGAGTGGGCACCAGTAGTGTCTCACATTCTTTCAACAAAAATGGCAAGCAGAAATTAAAAAAAAACCCACCATAATTTATTTTTATTTTTGTGCTGAAAATTCATTTTATGCTAATGCAAATTTTCAAGAAATTTTTACATGATAATATAAAACATTTTGTGAAAACACAAACCAGGAAGATTTTAAACAGCTGATAAAGCATGAAGGCTGGAAGCTGACTCTGGGAATTGTTCCAGGCATGATTTTGTAATATTTTCCAGAATGCCTGTTAGTTAATTTCGAAACCAGCAGCGAGGAAAAACATCTTCTAGTTGCATGATCCTGTAAAGCAGGTGCCCAGTGATAAATGATGAAAGACGGTTAGATAATATTTATGAGGAAAAACAATGTTTGCATAGCAAATTCTGCAATTCACTGTATGATGAATTCAATTCAGTAATTCATTAGATGATCTTTCTGGTGCTTAGTATTTAGTCAGGTACACCAGCATAGAATGAGTGAAGCCCCTTGAAAGATGGTTAGCAGACAGAGGATGGGCTAAGTCCTGAACACCCACACTACAGAAGAAACTCCAGCAGAGTTTAGGGGATGCTGTTTTCTGCAAAGAAGAGTTCCAGTATGACTCAAAGTGTGTGATCAGTAATGATACTCATCACACCTCAGTAAACTGTTTTCCCTCGGTGTTCATTGTAGGTTGTTCACCATGTCCAGCAGTTTTCTGGAGAAGCACTATTGGAGATGGCATTCACAGAAGAGTGAGTTGTTTCACAGTCACAGATTACAGCAATCACGTACAGGCTGAGTTCTCAAGAGCACACCTAAGGTACTGTCACTTACGTGACCACAGAGGAAATACTTTGCTTTAAGACCTCTCTGTCAGTATCAGTTTGAATCCTTTGATCATGAGATCTTTCAAAAAGATCCTTCAGTGCACTGCTAACAACTCTTTTTGTTGAGAGCAAAGTCTGGAATTTGAGAGAACCAATAACTTGATGCAGGAGATAATTTGTACCCATGTAGGGAAGAAAATAAAGGAGGATGGGGAAATGAGAAGAAACAAGATCTGTGATTCAGGAATTTAAAAAGACAGAAAAACATGCAGGGGAAGGATAATCTCTGCTTTCCTGTTCCATGGACAGAAATGGAAACAGTTCATACAGGAAAAATATTAAAAAGAAATAGTATATGAAGCATTTACTTCAGAATGAATGGGGAAAATGTTTGGAGTCATGTTGAGCACAGTAATATTGTTCCTTGTCAATTGCATGAAACACCATCTCTAACCAAATTCAATTATTTCAAAACAGACAGTATGAAGCACCATTTACAACATTTGATAGTTACTGCAAATTAAAATGTCTGCAAAGATGTATGTTTGTTTTCTCCTGCTTCTGCTTTAAAAGTTTGACTTTTAATCTGTTTTTACACCATATTAATATATGCCCTATTTCTGGGTTCTACACTGTGACTTTCCTTTCTGTTTTTAAGACAACAATACTGGTGCTTTTGATTATCTTCTATGATACTACCATCTATATCTATTATAATAGATATATATGATTACATATGTCGATATAGACCTATTTATTTATACACATAGTATTTTCATTTTGCTCTGGAAATATCTCACCATGAAAGAAAGAACTTTAAGAAAAACAATCTACAGCTACTACAAGGTGTATTCACCATTGATCAACACTGAGTTACCTATCTCACAAATTTGCACAGTCCCTGCTGTACGCCAGCCAATTCATACTATAACACACTTCTCATTGCTTGCCGAAATAAATACATTTTATTTTCAACAGCCAATCCAGTGCTGTGGTAGGTCGATCTTTCCCAATCCTTGAAATCCCAGGTTTTCCTGAGAAAAAGTGGGAAAACAGTGCTGCTTGCACAGGCCCATCAGGTGCAGCGCTCCCTCCCGGCACGGCCGGGCTCCGCGGGGCTGCCGGCACCCCCCGCCCCCGGGCAGCCGCCGGGGACAGCTCCGGGTGGCCACGGGGTGGTCCTTCTCCTCTTCCACCGCTCACTGTCTTTTCTCTTGGTATTACCTGGGACTGCTGTCCAGATTTTGTTGCTGCAGAGTACGACTTTATCCTGCCGCGCCTCGAGCCCTTGGAAAACTTGCTCAGCTCAAGCCTGGAAATAGTGGGGAGCTCAGCGGGGTTTGAACCAGGGCGCGGAGAAGGGTGCTTCAGGGTTGCTTGACCTCTGCTGCCATCCTCTGGAGAGAGACAGGATGTAGCCTGCAGCGACCTGACCCTAAATGGGCTGCCTGTGTATGGTTTGTTTGGGGTTTTTTTTGTTTTGTCTTTTTTTTTTTTTTTCCTCCTGGGGGGTGGTGATGGGGGGTGGTGGTGGTGTTTTGTCGCTGCTAGTAAAAAAGCTTGGCTTTCATCTGGGCAGAGGGGGGAGAACTTTGCTATGATGGCCCTGATTGGAAACAGGTGGGACATGAAGCTGGGACCAGTGTGTCCTGAGGAAGTGGTTGCCATCGTGTGGCACAGCCTTGTGCCTTTGGCCCTGGGGCCAGCAGTCTGTCAGCAGCAAGAGGGTTTTAGAGAAAGGCTTAATATAAGAAACTCCTTTTTACTGCTTTCTCATAATCCTTGTTAGAGAAGTTAGAATATAAACCACATGTCAGGAATGTCCTTATTTGCTCAGCTGACATAATTAATAGTTAGCTGGACTATTACTTGCGACTACAGTGGCCAGTATCAGATGACTGTGGTGACTATAGCCTGAATATCTGCTCCCTAAAAAATAAATAATAGCACTCATTACCTCTGTGTTGCGTTGTGGTTTTTTTTTTTTTTCTTTTCCCACTGTGCTCCTGGGCAGCCCAAAAAGAATGGGGAGGAGAGAGGATGGCTGGCTCTTTATCAGTATTTTTAATTCATCCATCCTTGCACTATTTGAAGAAAACTCTGCTATACTTTCCCAGATTTTCCACAGAACTCTCTATTGCACTGTCATTATGATCAACGAAATGTCAAGGATTGATGTTAAGCAAAGATGACACGGTCTGAACTTCAATATACCATTGGATAAAGCTATCACCTCACGGTGAGTGAATGACAGGACTGTAAAGGATTGGTGGCAGAAACAGCTCCCAGTCAAGCTAGAAAGGAAAGCACATTAAGATACCCTGTGTGAGAAGCTGGAGCTGTAAGCACAACTAAGAATTCATTTGTTGTTTATCAGTTGTTCAGGGATTTCCAGGTCATCAAATCAATGGAGCATTGTTCAGAAATTTTGCTTCAAGTGGGACTATCCTCAACACCATGTCAGGTCACTCTGACTTTATCGAGCCAAGTGTTGAAAAATATTGATGAAGAAGTCCACTATCTCATTCCCAGTCCAGTGCTGCACTGACTCCTAGTGAAAAGTTTTTCTTAATGTCCAGTCCAAACCTCACAGCTTGTGTCAGGGCAACCATTATTATTATGAGTGGATGAAGACATGTGCAAACACTAGAAGGGTACAATTGTTGAGTGACACATGCTGAGGTTATGGTTAGCCCAGTCAGTGGAAGCCCATGTGGAAACACTGACTTTGTGTGCAGGTTGTCCACACCACAGCATTGCATTTTTTTAGTTAAGGACTTTCCTACACTACTAAAGGCTAGGTGGATGTAGCTTTTTCTCTCCCCCTAGGAGAGGTACAGGGTATGATAAGAGGAGTGTAGCAAAAATATCTCCCTCAGCAACTCAGGGAGACAAAAGTCCTTCCCTGTATGAGGTACAACTATGCTGAGCAGGGCTGGTGGGAGTATTTTCATGTTCATAACTGATGTAACTATGCTTCAAACACAAAGGGATGGGATCAGGAAAGCCAAGGCACAGCTGGAGCTGAATTTGGCAAGAATGATAAGAAGGGTGTTTACAGGTATGTTGGGCAGAAAAGGAAGATTAAAGAAAACGTACACACCCACACCTGCCACAATAAATAAGATAGGAGAACTGGTGACAACTGACATGGAGAAGGCTGAGGTATTCAGCATTTTTTTTGCCTCATTTCTCTCTTCCCACTTCTCTCAAGCCCCTGAAACTCAAGACAGGGACTGAGTGGTGCAGTTGATATGCTGAAGGGAAGGGATGGCACGCAGAGGGACCTTGAAGGACTTGAGGAGTCGTCCAATGCGAACCTCATGAAGTTCAACAAGGCCAAGTGCAAGGTCCTGCACATGTGTTGGGGCAATCCCCAGGATCAGTACAGACTGGAGGATGAATGGACTGAGAGCAGCCCTGCGGAGAAGGAATTGGGGATACTGGAAGATGAAAAACTGGACATGAGCCGGCCATGTGCACTTGCAGCCCAGAAAGCCAACTGTTTCCTGGGCTGCATGGAAGGAAGAGTGACCAGCACATCGAGGGAGTTGATTCTGCCCCTCTACTCCGCTCTCGTGAGACCCCAGCTGGAGTACTGGAGTTCTGCGTCCAGCTCTGAGGTTCCCAGTAAAAGAGCGACATGGAGCTGTTGGAGCGGGTCCAGAGGGCCATGAAGATGATCAGAGGGCTGGAAGACCTGTCCGATGGAGAAAGGCTGAGAGAGCTGGGGTTGTTCAGCCTGGAGAAGAGAAGGCTCCGGGGAGATCTTATTGGGGCCTTTCAACATGTAAAGAGGGTTTATAAGAAAGACAGAGAGACACTTTTTTACCAGGGCCTGTAGTGACAGGACAAGGGGCAATGGTTTTAAACTGAAAGACAGGCATACAGAAGATATTTTTTACAATGGGGGTGGTGAGACACTGGAACAAGTTGCCCAGAGAAGTTGTTGATGCCCCATCATTGGAAGTGTTCAAGGCTAGGTTGGATGGGGCTTTGGGCAACCTGATTTAGTGAAAGATGTTCCTGTCCATAGCAGGGGGTTGTACTAGATGATTTTTAAAGGTCCCTTCCAACACAAACCATTCCATGCTTCTATGGTTCTATGTTCAGAACTCATCTGGACAGGGCCTTGAGGAACCTTACCTAACTTTGGACTCAGCCCTGTTGTCAGCAGGAGATTGGACTAGAGACCTCCAGTGGTCCCTTCCCACCTTATCTTTTTCTGTAAACTGTGATTCTGGCCTTAGGCCTCACTTTGTTGTTTGATGCTTTTTTTCTGGCAATAATTTCTTTTTTTTTGGTGAAACTAATTTTTCAGGATGCTGTTTTATTGCTTTTGACACAGCAGAAGTTGAACAGTAGAACATCTTACAACAACTGCAAGAAAAAGAGAACTCAGATACTGTCTGCTGATGTCTAGGATTTCAACATGCAAGATGCTCTTCCAGGAAAGCCCATGATAGTTCCTGTAAGCAGTTGATCAGCAATAATGAACCAAAGGGTGAAAACATATCACAGAACAAGGGCATAAAGTAAAAGGAAAGAACAATAAAGTTGCACAAGCTAGTTGTCCTGTGGGGAAACACCAGTTCCAGAGTTTCTTTTTGGTCCACTCACTTTTCAAGATAGTGTGTAAGTATAGTTAAGGGATGTATGGCAGGCTGGAGCCCCGGTAACTCCTCCTGCTTGGCTGCTGGAGCCCAGCCAGGGTCTCTCTGTCGAAGGCTGGTGCTACCTTCAACAACCTCACGTATAACCTACCAGGACTCACATAAAACAAGTATAGACAGCCAAGTCCTCCATCTAAATGCAGTTCTAATTACAACACAGCAAAATTGTGACATCAAAAACATGCTACATATTTTGTACAGTGGTGGATGAGTTACTTACCAGTTCTATTGTTGTCAGTGTCAGTTTGGCTATATGTTTTATTGGAGAGAAAAGACTTGTGTTTACAGTTTTAAGAAACATACTCTTATGAGGGCATTCCTAGGTTAATCTCAAAAAAAAATCAGCCTAACATAGGAGGGTGTTTCTGGGTAAAGATGTGAATGCCTGCCTTATGCCAACACATCAAGCATCACAGACTCAGCTGCATACAGGGAAAGATTTCTACGTCTGTCCTATTATAGAATCATAGAATCATAGAATGGTTTGGGTTGGAAAGGATCTCAAAGATCATCTAGTTCCAACCCCCCTGCAATGGGCAGGGACACCCTCCACCAGACCACGTTGCCCAAAACCCCATCCAACCTGGCCTTAAACATTTCCAGGGATGGGGCCTCCACCACTTCTCTGGGCAACCTGTTCCAGTGCCTCACCACTCTAACAGTAAAGAATTTCTTTCTAACATCTGATCTAAATCTACTCTCTTTTAGCTTAAACCCATTACCCCTTCTCCTATCACTACACTCCCTGATAAACAGTCCCTCAACATCTTTCCTGTAGGCCCCTTCAGGTACTGGAAGGCAGCAATCAGATCTCCCCGGAGCCGCCTTTTCTCCAGGCTGAACAACCCCAACTCTCTCAGCCTGTCCTCGTAGGAGAGGTGCTCCAGCTCTCTGATCAGCTTCATGGCCCTGAATTTTCAGACTTTGGATTTTTCTTCCTCAATGTAGAAAAAAGATGTTGGTCCATTTATCTGCCTGGATGTTAGCATATTGTTCTGACTATTCACCTTCCTCTGCAAGCAAGTTTTCAAAAGTCTCATTTCCCTCCAGGTTTTCTACTTTAAAGAAATACCCCATGAGATAAGTAGCAGTGCTCAGGCTTGGTCTGCTCCCAGTTTTATCATACTTGTTTTGACTAGGGCCTGATGTTGTGAGACATTTACAAATCTCTATTACCAGTGACTTCACTGTTTTCAGGGTGTCCTTGTGTCCTTTTTACTTTGTGTGGTACATGTAGCTAATTGACAAGTATGGCCATAATTTGCATCTTGTGTTCTACCCACCATGCAGCATTTCCATTGCTCCACAGTCCTCAACTTCTGACACAAAAAGGGTAGTGTTAAGTCTTATATGAACAATGCCTCCTGAAATAAAAAAAATTGTAGGAAAGCTGTTCACTGTGAAACCAATGGTGCTTCTGGGAATTGTCATTGAGCTTCCAAAATCAGACAGGGAGAGTAGTGATTTGAGAAAGTACTGATATTGTTGCTCCATCTTGGGTAAAAGTTAAAGCCTAGGTTTGGAGCATCTTGAAAAAAAAAATTGTTTAATTGTTAGATATAATTATATGCATTACTTAAATCCAATGAAGTTGATCTTCTGATTTTAGTGTCCATTAGAAGTGTTGAGAAGCACATATCAAGGCTCCTATCTCTGTGACTTAACTTATGCGACATTAAGGCTATTCTAAATTTCAGGCAACAAAAGGCTGCTCTATCCATCAAAGCCCAGAACAAATAAAATCAGTTTTTAATAACATGCAAACTTTGCAGAGTTTCATCTCTGGTATTTCCAGCTGGTGTTTAACAGATTTCTGTAATTTCATATCCTTCAAAGCCATGGGTGGCCCATCCTCATCATAACTAAGGTTGTATTCAAGTGTATGCAGCTGATAAGTATGGCTGTATCTGTTACAATGTAAATTAGGATGATCTTTCCCAGTTGACTACTCACCTCCTGAGACTGTAAGAGCTGTTGTAGGATGATCTTCATTTGTCCAGATCCTCAGCAGAGAGAAAACAGTCTACATTAGTGCATTTCTGATGACAGAAAAAAAATGGATTCCCAACTTTCCTTTCATTTATCTCATTGACAGACTTTCATATCTGCAGCCCCTTTGAACTGACTACTCCTTTATTCTGAAGACCTAACCGCTGTGAACTGAAAGTAGTGAATGAGAGAGATATGGTGATCGATGAGCTTATGGTGGGTGGGAAAAAGCAAAGACAAAAGAAACGTTATAAACAAAGCTTTGCTACCAGTGTCTCCCAGGAGTAAAAGATATTTGCCATGTGCACTCAGTTGCAGTAGGTCCTCCATCCATCTGTATGGGAACCAAAATGGAAGTGGGGATGCAGTGGAGGCTGAAATCAGTTTCACTACAGAGTTATCTACGGTCAGCTCAGCTCAAGATGTTAGCAATTCAATAGCCAACAGGCTCTGCCTGGCAAGCTCTTGCCCCATAGCACAGAAGACAGTAGATTTCATGCTTTTCAGTCCAGTACCAGTTCAAATGCAGTTGCTCAGCACAGAAAGACTGCTGGCTAATGAGCACAGCAGTTCAAAGGAAGGCATTGCATTTATATGGTGCTTTCTGCAAAGAAGGTCTAGACTTCACTGCTTCTCTGCTCCCTCAAGTCTTTCACCTTGTGACTTCACGCAAAAACGAGTAAAGGCAGCTAGTCCTTCTTCATGCTGTTCTAACACACTGTTTTCCAGCATGGTCTTGATGCACTGATCTTGTTTTTTCTCCTTCCTGTCCCCCTCTTCCCCCACGTTCCAGTCCCAAATAGCAGAGGTTTATGACAGCTCCATCAAATCAACAGTAATGGTCAATGGCTGTAAATCACAGCTTCAGAGGTTCTGGTTGGACATTAGGAACTTTCACCAAGTTCCACAGCACTGGAACTGGTATCCAGTGTGGTGAAGGACTCTCCAACCTTGGAGGCTTTCAAGACTCAGTTAGAGAAGGCCATGATGATGTGGTGTTAGTGATGCACAAGCTCTGAGCAGGAGGCTGCATCTTCCAGCCTAGTTTCTTCTGTTTCTGTGATTCAGTGAAGAGCTTATGTAGGGCTGGAGAGTGTTTCGGTATCAAATCCACTTGATGCAGTTTCATTACATTTCACATTCATCAGCCTGAAATAACATCTGAGCACTTAGCTTGGTTTGTTGCTCAGCCTGTTGCAAGATCTTCAGCCTGTGTTCCCTAAATTAGCGAAAATTACGTTTTGCTAATAAAAGAAAGTTGCTGAAACGAATATGGAGAAAATTCTTCTCAGTGTGAATATAAAGGACTAGGCATAGGTATGCTTCTCAGATAGCATATGCTCTAACAACCAGTTTATTTATAGATGCAAGCCTTTGCACCAAATAGATCCATGTAAATATGGCTTGGAAAACATTAGAGGCATCAGGGGTATCAGGCTTTTGGTCACCCATCCAAGGCCTAGCTCTGCTGTATTGGTCAGCAAGCATGTAAACGTGAGCCTGGTCTCTTGCAAAATGTGTTTGTACACAGATCTCCTGCCCAGGACAGGGTTCAGGACTCTGACAGCCGAAGAGTGTTTGTCAGTGCAGTAATGCAAGGTGCCCCACAAGGTTCCAGAGAGCCTGGCCAAGCACAAGTCCTCTGTTACTGCCACATCTTCACTGAGACTCCCAGAAGGTGATAAGGGCCTACTCTTTTTGTCCTGTGTTTACAGTGAAGGCACCTTACCGCCAGTTATTTGTGGTAGGGGAGTCACAATAACAAAACTCAATGGAAACAGGCAGTGAAGCTGACTAGTATAGTTTGCCTGCTCAGCAGAAGAATGATAGGGCTATTGTCCCCTTCTTCTCCCTGTTCCTCCGTGCAGCTCATGATTTTGTTGTGCCATGCTATGTCTTCTTTCAGATAAGGGCTGTGGTCACCCATGGAGCACAATGAAGAAATTAAATATACAACATATCTATAGACAAGGATCCCTGCAGACTGATATGTCTCTCCTCTATCTCTAACAGGACCTCATGCAGAAAAGCTATTAAATGTCTGTCTCTCTTGCATCCATTTATCTTGAAACTATTTCCTGTAAATCTGTGTTCATGGACACCTGCACTAATATCATTTTACTGCATCTCACCCTGTATTCTGCAGCGGTGCTGTAACACTTGGCTTTGTTTTAATGGTAGTTTGCTGTATTTTCACTGAGTTGTTTTAATTTTTACTCTTATGCCAGATAAGTATATAGAGATGTTGTGAACACAAGAAACAGAATAATAGAAGTAGATAATGTGTATATCATTCTGTGAGACAACAAGTAGGAATGATGTTAAAGAATGCTGAAGGCAAGAGCTGGATGGTTCTTTGATTGAGCATCTGTTCCCTTGCTATCCAGTCCAACAAGCAGCTATATTTGGTTTCTAAAACATAGGTTCTGTCCACCATTAGCGACAGATTGCACTTTTCTTTCACCTCCAACTAACTTGCTTGAAACTTAACTTGAAACAACTTCAAGAGTTCAGTGCTAGAATGGATTCTGCACCACATCTGCTTTCTCTGCCCACACATATATTGACAGTATACTACAGCTCCTCTGTCTAAATGAGCTCCAGTTCACCTGGAGTTTGTCCATTCAGTCTGGGATGCTGGTTGCCAGAGTTTACTTTCTGCAATAAGCTTCTTTAGAAAAACATGTTGGTCTAATAGTTACTTGCCTCGCTACCCTGAAAATGAGTCTTGGGTTCCTAAACAACATAGGTGCAAAATGTTAACCTAGGTGGGCAAACATAGAGATGGGAGGAGGAGGAAATGAGTGGTGTCCTGGACACACTGGGGATGGAGTGCGTGCAGCATCATCTTGGGATGTTGCCTCCTGTGGAAAACTTCATAAAAGAACGAGCTTTTCTGCCATTCCTCCCAGGAGCTGCAGTTGCATCAGATCAAATTAAGCAAAACCAAATTATGTCCCCAGGTGGAGTGTCTCAGCCACTGCCACCCTAAGGAAAAGCTCAGGTGGGACAATGCCTCATTTACCATTGCATAGGGAACAAAAGGAGGCAATAAATACATGATTTTCAGATGTCAACACCAGTGGTTCTCAGCAAGGCCCCAGGGTGCTGTGATCCCAGTCCCAAGAGGGGCTGAGCACTGCTGAGCTCCTTCAAGGACTATGAGAGATGTAGCTACTCTGTTCTCTCCAGATGAGCCCTTCTGGCTGCAGGTTATAAACTGGCAGTTAAAAACCAAACTTTTAATTAGATCCACAGAGACATCCACAAAGTTGTCCAAATGAATCTGAAACTATCTTTCAATAACATTAAGAGTTACAATGTCCAGGTATCTTCTCTGGTCAGTAACTCATTTTTAACAACTGGGAAGGGCTTCCAGGGTAGAGGTGAAGGGGACTGCAGCCCCCATTAACATCGCCTGGTGTCACATATGTACTCCTTTCACATGACTGACGTGGACTTTCTCACTTCTTGGTCTCACGGTGGTCCAGCTCCATCTTCATCTTCTTTATCTCAGTATTTCTAAGGTCCTTGTTATTCCACTGGCATTTTGTTACTCTTGTATGTTTTTAGTTACTGATATGTGACTACAACATGTTTCTTCTCTTGGCCTACAGCAATATGAGGCCATGTCATTTTGTGTCATCATGTCCTGCCATTTTAGGTTCATGAGATTATCTTATTGCAAACCTAACTGATGTTGTAGATAAGGTGGAGTGGTCACAATGTGAGACCTAAGGTCACATGGCAAGAGGAAGACTTGAAAAGGGCAGCTAACAGGCACCTCAAAGTTTTCAGAATTAGTGATGGGTGACACCCCTAAGGGCTGTAGAGGGCTGAGGACATCTGTACTGATTACTTCACAGAAACAACCAGATGCCCAGGAAAGCTGAAATCCCAGAATAATCATAAAGCAAGTTCTCAATCATATAAGAAAACTTAGAGCTGCCTTCAGAATGTCAGCCTTCCTTACTGCTTTCACCTTCTTTCTTGTCTTAACTACTTGAGTTCAAGTTAATCTTTTCCAGGGACTATAGATTAATTTTCAGCTTCTCTGTCTTTTTCATTTTCACTTGCTGTTTTCAGTTTAAATCTTTTCATCCTCTCTTTCATGTCTTCCCTTTTCAGATTTGTCCTTTCTCTCTCTTGTTCTAAAAGATTTTTCTTTCAGTAACTTTTTGTTTTCCCAAATAGGAAAAGCTTGCATGTTTATTATAGTATTAACTGATATATGCAACCATTTTCTTAGCAGAGATGCAAGACAATGCCTTTGGCTGGGTTAGAGTATGAGTAAGTATGATGAAGTGAAAGAAACGCCCCACCTTTAACAAACCATGAGGAGAAGTCAGCTGCCAGGCTGCCTACTCTTTTTTCACAAGTCTCTGTTTTGGTTGGTTTATGGTTCAGCATCTTTCCCAGAGTGAGTTCCCAGCCAGTGTTTATCAAGCCAAACAACAGAAACTGAACGGGAGCAGGATGATGCTTTTTCTCACCAAGGCAAATTGATGTCAGTCATCCTGCTGTTACCACCTCATCCAGTTTCAGTTCACGGTTTCCAGAAAGCTCTGAAGGTTACAGGAATAAGGAAACACTGCTTCTCCTAAAGGCTGTGCACAATTGTTTCAGTGTCTTGCCTCTGTGGGAGGCAGCATTTCTTGACTCCTGTTGGCTACAGAATAGGGATCCAGTATCTGTTAAAAAGTCTCTGTCAAGATGCTGCAATTTCTAGCCCCTGGCCCAGCTACATCCTGATCATAATTAGCCTTATTTGAGTCACAAATGCACTTTCTCAAATGATATGAATGTTTATTTTCACATTGCCACAGTTACATTTTCATTAGAGTGAATCTTACGTTTCATCAATCACCAAAACCAATTCAAGCAGTCTACCTTAAAACTGCCCTAATTTCTCTAATCATATAAGTCACCATAACATTTCTGAACAGCAAAGTACTTTCTGCTTGTGAACATACCTGCAGCAGAACATCAGTGAAGCTGCTAAAGCCAAAATCTTTGCTTTCTACAGCAGTATGATAACCCCAGAGGATCAATATCACATGCTTTTGCATGCAAAGATCTGCAATCTTTCGTATTCTCTTTATTCTCTTTTACCACTGGCTAGTTACTTCATGTTGCTCGAACATTATCTTCAGCCTGCTGAAAAGTTTTGCATCTCCCCATCATGTCAGAACCACAGGGCTGTGGGCTGAGAGCGCTGTTTCCTCGGCTGTCATTGGGACTGGCCATCCTTCTCCTCCAGTCTTCCTGGTACATGTCTCAGCTGTTTCCATTTTTGTCCAGATTTCTCCAGAATATGCTGAGCTTCCCAGTCAACTTTATTGTTTCTCTTGCCTTCTTTGGAGCAAGCTGGCGACTGACGGGTGTGGATAGGCAAGCCCAGTGCTGGTCCTTTTTCTGAAGACCAAGGGGAACATCCTCTGAAGTATGTTGCAATTGCTAATAGGAACTGATATGATGTGATTCATTAACTGTAGCTGGATTCCAAGAAACTCTTTATACAAATCCGGGCTAAGGCAGGCCAGTCCCAAAGCCTTGCAGGCATGTACCGAAAAAAAAATCACACAGTTAAGAGTGCGGGGGAGGAGAGCAGGGCTGAACTCTGCGGCAAGGTAAGAAGGTACATCCTTCTAACACACTGCAGACTCAAGACATGCAAACACTAATGCTAACATGCAGCTTTTATTAATCTAGTATGAATTTGGCTGTAAGCTGATGCAATGAAAATGCTGGGAACCTGAAAGGTGTGGGCTAGAGGAGGAAGTATGGAGTCTCTTTGACATGCATATTCTCATCCTCTCCTGCTCGTTGTTTGTCTTGTTGCTGTGTGTTCTGGCACTGGGATGCATACTTCACTCCAGCTAATGCTCGCATGTTTGGTGAGCCATGTTTTGGAGGTAATGTGTAGGCGTGTGTTGAAACATTGTGGGGAGGGGTAAGTTGCATGTTAATAAATGACAGCTTATCTACACACACAAAATGAAACAATAATTTGCCTTACTTATTTCAGTGTAAGGCTGGGCACTATGGCAAAAAAAAAAAAAAAGTGCATATTACTGCTGACTGTATTGGTTACTGGGTACATGCTGACTCACCTAGGTTCACCTCCAGTCCAGCAGCAGAAAAGGACCATTTGAAGATGTGAAAGTTGGAATAGACTTGTCAAAATAGTTCCTTGTAATTATTTTTACGTTGTTACTGAGGTAGCAGATTTTCTCCTGCGGTTTAGGTTAGAGAAGATGATAAATATAAATTAAAGTAAGAAATGGTACCTAAGCACTTGAATTTTATTTTATAACACAAAGAGAAACTATACATGAGTTAATCAGCTGGTGTTCTGAAATTCTCACAGAATTTGCTAGAGGGAGCAATCTTACTCTGCAAAGCATTTGACTAAAATAGATTCTTCACTGTAAAGATTTACTTCCACTTATAATACACCCAATTTGCTAGATGGAATTATAAAATAGCCAGCTCCTCAATTTTACTCCTGTTACAGCTGCAGAGATGACATGCCATAGAGAGAGGCCTCAGGGCTGTTGTTTTATTCATTCTTATACAACAGTATCTAGAAATTCCAGCCAGATTCAGAATTCAGTTTTGTAAATGCATTAAGGACATTCTGTGCCCTGAATTGTTTGCAGCATCTTAAACAAAAAAAAAGGCATAGGGAAAAAAGTTGAAATAAAAAAAAAGTTTTAAAAGTTGAAAGTTAAGGAAGCGAATTGAGAAACTAAAGAGGATAGACTGCACTGTCATAGCTTTAATTCCAAGAAGTTACATGACAGGTTTAAAAAAGAGGATAAACACTTAAATACAACTTCGGCATATAAATTCTGCCTAATTTCAAAATTGTGACACTACAGAATCCCAGTTGGTGGCCTTGGAGGAGCCAAAACTCCACAAGTATTTCAGTTTGTGACAGCGAAGCTCCTCAGGTACAGAAAGTTCTGCTCCTGTTCATACTGGATGTCTGACCAAGGCTGAAGAGAATCATAGACTCAAAGAAAGATTTAGATGGGAGGGGACCTATGGAGGTCTCCAGTCCAACCCCCTGCTCCCAGCACAGCTAGGTCCAGAGCTAGATCAGGATGCTCATGGCATTGTCCAGGCAACATGTGAACATCTCCAGGGAGGAAGACCTCCCAGCCTCTCAGGACATCATGAGTGCTGAACCACCCTTGTGAGAATAAGTGTTTTTTTCTTTATGGCCAATCAGAATTTTATTTGATGCAAATGTTGTGACTGTTTCACTGTACACCATTGAGAGAACTCTGACTCTGTTGTCTCTGTAACCCCCTAATAGCTAGCTAAAGTCATCAGTTAGATCCCCCTTTGGCCTCCTCTTTGCCAGGCGGAACAAACCTAAGTCCCTCAGCTTCTCCTTGGACATCATGTGCTCCTCTTGAGCTTGTTGTCATCTCTCATATGGGGGACTGCAACAGTGGGCAGTGTTCCAGATGTGGCTTCATGTGTGACAGATAAAGAGGAGTAATCACTTCCCTTCACCTGCTGGGCACATTTTGCTATTGCAGCCCAGTACGTGGTTGGTCTTCGTTGCCTCTTCCTGGGTCATGTTCATCTTGCTGTCCACCGGAAGCCCAGGTTCTTTTCTGCAGAGCTGGTCCCAGCACAATTAGTCCTCAGATGGTACTGATGCATGGGATAGTTTTGTCCCAAAATGACTATGCCACACAGATAAAATACTACAGAAGAATATTTTGAAAGGTAGACTTCCTCTAAACCATGTCCTGGGAAAAATCTTAAGGTACCTTATTTACATGTTTCTGCCAAGCTGGGTTAATGAAAAACAGTTCAATTTTAGTGGTCAAAAATCTTTACTTTGCCTCTCTTTTCTACTTACATAAAGCCTACAGATCTCTTTAATGATTTCACTGTACGTTGCCAGGAATGAATGTAACAATGGTAATAAAAATAAATTGGGCCTGAATAATCTCAGGCTGAACAGTGATTTCATCTGAGTCAGGAAGAAATGATGGATTATCTGAACTGGTGAAAACTCCACACACGGTTCTACAGATGGGTTTAAAGTCTTTAGATCTGTTTTGCTTTGCCTTTAAGTGCGAGTTTGGTTTAAACTTACCTAAAGACCCACAGATTTACTTTTATTTAAGAGCAGCAATGCATTCTGTAATTAAATCGTTGCCATTTCTGGTACAAACCAGCCCAATGAATAATCAGCTCCTTTCAACTGCTTCAGTGAAAGGAGCAAGAGCCCTCTAGGAGGGTGTTACAACACTGCCTTCCTCTGAAGGTGCAATTACATCCTGTTGCTTGATTTACAGAAAACCTGCAAACCCCCTTTTCTTGGGAGGAATGGAACGGCCTGTCATTCATGAAGGGAGGGCAGAGGCAGCAGGGAAGAGGAAGGACCTCTGTGTCATATTATATATGAGGAACTGGGTGCTGCAGAAGAAAAGAGAGGATGACTACGAAATGCTGAAGGAAAACATTGGCTCTAGGGACACTCAGACAGAGGGACCCCAGACTGGGCAAGAAACAGAATCTCAGCCCAGACTGAACCACGCACATCATCAAGAAGTCTCTATTTCCTTATCTTCTAACCCAGAGACGGTATGTTGTCACTGAAGTGATCAGCTCCAAATGATAGGAAGGGAACCTCCTGTTTCTTCCCTACTCATTAGCTTTGTTGTGTTTAGTAGAATCCTCTTAAAGTCTTGGTACTTGGAGTGAGGGGAGCCCCAGCTGGTCCCCAGTGATTGAGTCCACAGTCTTGAGATCATGTATCAAACTCATTATTCCTGTTTTCTGTGAAGATCCACTACTTGCATACAGTGTCAAGAAAGCTTTCTAACCAGACTGTTTAGAATAGCTGTCGGGGAGGTCCTGCAGCAGCAAAAGGTAGCTGTACGAGTTAGCCATGGCTTTATAAGCAGTGGGAACTCTGTCTAGCATTAGTCGTTGTTGAGTTTTACCTGCTTTTGTAGGATCACTGCTCCCTCTACATTCTCTAAAGAGATCCTCCCTGGTCTTCACTGACTGTCCATTTTTTTTTGTCTTGGAGCATATGGTAAAGTTTCTTCCTCAGTCATTTTGTTGACTTATGCTCTGAAGCACAGAGATTTAATTCCTAGTTTTGCACCTGAGGTAATATAACTGTGGATATTTTCATTATTCACCTGAGTTCCCAGATGTTTTGAATCCTGCTGAGATACTGGATCACAAGGAAACCTTTGGGCAGCAAGTTCCAGTGATCGCAGTGGCAAAAATAAAGGCAAAGTCATGTAGGCTTATCAGATTCACCTCCTCAACTTTATTATTTCTTTCTGGAGCTTTTTTGAGATGTCTTCTTTCCAGGAAAATCCTTATTTCCACTAATATTTTTTCCCATCAACTTCCCATTCCTTCTATTTGCTCTTGGTGGCATTGGAATATTTAATGTAATTTTCCAGCTTCCTTCATACTTATATTGCTGTTTTTTTGAGGTGAGCAGAAGTCTTCAAGGAATCTCTGTTTTTATTCCTGGTTTACAGTAAAGTGTAGAAAGAGTTTAAATTATTCCTTGTAGTAAATATTGCATTGCATGATGAACACATGAGCAATGAGCACTGTTCACCTATGACCGGTATATGTAACTTACTATTATATGGGTCTCTATGTGCTTATCTTTTCTAGATCTTTACAACTTAGACAGCTTTGCATCACTGCACATTCCTAGGAACTTTCTATTCTTCCTGTGATAAGCAATATCTCATTCTCTCTAAGTCCAAGACATTAGCTTTGTATTTTCTTTAAAAAACTGTTATACAGAGTACATTGTCATGGACATCTTTGGTTTTGAATTTGGAAGTTTGTTTATTTTAACTCTGATGCCATAGGTCTGAACCAGGCAAAAAGATGTAAGCAGCCAAAATGCCAGCTCTAATTTTGGAATCTCATGTCTAATCACTGACCCCTTCCATTTGAAACTCTGTTTCCATATGAACTTTGAGGCAGATCCATTGTGAGTAAGGGAGAAACCAGTCAGTGAACACCTCAAATTCCCATTAATTGGAATCAGATTGTTGAGCAGAAGCTCCAGCTTACTGTCTGGTTGTCCTTGTACATCTCTGGCACAGGTGTAGAGAAGTGCAGTATTAGTGTGGATAGAGAATGAGTGAAAGCACCAGAAGGAGCAGTAGCAGAACGTCTGCAAGACATAGATGTTGGCAGTCATCAAGATCCCAACACATCCATCTGCAGCTTCTTTGGATAGGAGGGAAAGTCCAATGATGAATCTCAAAAGCAGGACAGGATGGAGAGACTAATCAGTGTCAACTCCTAAAGGGTACCTAATGCATGTTAAAAACCTGCACATGGTCACCACTCTAAGAACGACTCAGAAGAGGTGATGAAGACCCAACAGCTGACATTCCTTATTATCAATGTCATGGCAAAGAATCCTAGGCAGATCATTTGGGCACAAGAACCTTGATGGTTGTGAGAACATGAGTCTGAGAGTGTGTTGAATGTGACTGAGTGAAATCAGTTTTGTTTTTAAATGAAATCACCTTCCTCCCCACACAATGACCTTTACTACACTGCTTCTACAGAACTGCAACATTATTTCCTTTATGGAATTGATTGCCAGGCATCAGGTCAAATTCAACTGTCTCCCTTCTGTTTCTCTCCCTGTAGATGCCATGTGAAGGCTGCATGGAGAGGGACAATAAGAGCACTGATGCAACCATGGAGTTCCTCCTGCTCAGCTTCTCTGAGCTGCTCTGTCTGCGGGTCCTCCTCTTCCTTATCTTTCTCATTGTCCATTTGGTCACATTGGCAGGGAATGTGATGATCTTCATGGCAGTGGTTATGGAGCCTTCTCATCCTCCTATGCTTTTCTTCCTCTGTCAGCTCTCTGTCATTGAGCTCTGCTATACCTTAGTCATTGTCCCTAAAGCACTCCTCAGCCTGATAGTGGTGGACGGCAGCACCATTTCTTTCATAGGGTGTGCTGCACAGATGCACCTTTTTGTGGCACCTGGTGGGGCTGAATGCTTCCTCCTGGTCGCCATGTCGTATGACCGTTACGTTGCCATCTGTCAGCCACTTCACTACTTTGCTGTGATGAGTGAGGGGTTCTGCCTCAGGCTGGCTGTGGCATGCTGTCTGGGAGGCTTTGCTGTTGCCCTGGGGTTGACGGTGGCTGTTTTCCGCTTACCTTTCTGTCAATCGCATCATATCAACCACTTCTTCTGTGATGTCCCTGCTGTGCTTCACCTGGCCTGTACACAGAGTTACACCCCTGAGCTGCCCTTGCTGGCTGCCTGTGTGCTCCTCCTGCTGCTCCCCTTCCTCCTAATCCTGACCTCATATGTTTGCATTGCTGCTGCTTTGCTACATGTCACCTCCCCCATGGGAAGGGGCAAGGCCTTTTCCACCTGCATTTCACACTTGGCCATCACCTTGCTACACTATGGATGTGCCACCTTCACGTACATTCGTCCTAAGTCCAGTTACTCACCAGCTCGAGACAAGATGATGTCTCTCATCTACACCAACATTACTCCACTGCTGTACCCTCTCATTTATAGTCTGAGGAACAAGGAAATCAGAGGGCTCCTCAGGAAAATGTTGAGGAGGAAGAAAATAACTCAGTTGAACTGGGATACTATCAGAGCTGTGATGTGTGTGTGTGGTAAATTTTAGTAGAACAAACATGTGCTTGTTGGAAAACAGCCCCATAACCATGTTAGGACCAGACTCTTCGTAGACTTCTCTACAGCAAATATCCAGGCAGAATTCAACACACATCAATTAATTTATGCAAAAAGACATCTCTGCTAAAAAACCCAAAAACCCCCCAACTCCAAACCACACACAAAAAAAGGGTCTCTAACATAACACTTTACCTAAAGGGAAATGCTTTAATGACTTGTGAGGAAGAAGAGCTTTGGTCAATTTGTTGTCTCACTTCTGTGATCACGTACATACTCATGCTTATATTCATGGTCATCTCAGCACAATCAAAACATCAACACAAAATTATTTAAAGCTGATGTATTGGTTTCATTATTTTTCTATCAAGATGAAACTAGAAACTGGGAACTAGGAAGTCAATAAAAAATTATAGATTCGTAAGTTTATCAGCACAAAAAAATCTAAAGAGGGTTATTGGAAGGTTAGAAGAAGAAAGCTCATGCCTAGAAAGAAATGGAAATTAAGCTGTGGTCTTCCCCAAATTTAGCAGAAGGCTGCACTCCAACATCCCATCACAAGTGGAAAAACCATTAGTGTAAACTCATCTTTGAATTATTCTAGACAATGAAAATGAAAGTGCCATTGATTTGACAAGAGTATGATTTTCCCAGCCTGATTTGCAGGAAGCAATTTTTCCTTTTATAGGGAGATGCTTTGGGTTTGGATTGTTCCTATGGCACCATAAAGGCTAAAATACTGGTGTTATCATGTGACTTTTATCAGGAAAGACTGTATCATATAAGTAAGGATGCCTGAGGAGTGCTGAAATCTATCACAGTAAGATTAGTAATACCACTGCTACAGTTGTTGTAATTTCTTTAGCAAAACCAGTGAGAGTTACAGCACATGCTGGGCCGCAGCAGACATAAGAGTCTGAAAGGTGCAAAGCAGTGTTATTTTGTGTACATGTACAGTACATGTAGGCGGAACAGCATGATTCAGACAAACTAGTGAAGATCAGTTTTGGACAGGAACGAGGGGGGGGGCAAGAAGCGACTTCATTATTTTATTTAATACTTCCGACCCCCTTTGCTCTTTAAAGCCCTAAACAGACCCTATGATTCAGAACCCACCTATTACATATAAAATTGTTGAGAAAAAATTAAAAAGCTTGCTTCTGTTTCTTTGTCTAATCCAAAGGAATTTCAGCACCCCAGCTGTCCTCAGCTCTCCCTTGGCAGATTGAGAGAGCAGAGTGATATTTGCTTTCTCTGGGCTACAATCATTAAAAATTATGGTAAATGGATTTGACTAATGTAAAAAGTTGGCATGGTAACTAAGGAAGTTAACTTGGAGCCATCTGACAAAAGAGAAATGTGGAATTTAAAACTCACATTAAAAGCTGTCTTCAAGTTGACAGTCTAGCCAGCCTAAAATATTAACACAAATATTGGCTCTCATGTCAATGAATACTTAATTACTGCTGTGAGCAAAGGTTTAGCTGCATTATTTAAAATGATCAAAGTTGTAGTGAAAATTTTAATCACCTGCCAGGTCTTCCAAAAATGAGAAGGGGAGGGTCTCAATAAAAGCACATTACTTACTAATAGAGAAGTACTTTAGAAATACATTAGAGAAGTATTTTGAATCAAATACTATTAAAGGATTTGAAGATAGTAAATAACTGTAATGAGCATAGGACAAAACTGAAGCATCAATTCTAAATCCTGTCAAGTCAAATCAAGCTTTGAAGTTAATCCTGATGCAAGTAGTGGGCTGGACTAGAAACCTCCAGAGGTCCCTTATGAGATCAGCAGAATTCTACAGCAGAGGTTTCTAACCTGCCTTCTAGGAAGTATTGATATGCTCAAATACCTGGCAATAAAACTAAGAGACAGAAAGCCACTGAGGTTTATAATACTGATCAAAACCTTGGTAGAGGCCTTCACATGTTTCTGGCAGCTGTGGACATGGGATAGCAGGGATATAACTATCATCTGCTGCTAGGTGTGAGAAGATAGCAGGGATGTGTCTTGATCTAGAGATGTTCATTTTGAACAACTGCTTACTGGAGGCACCTTGGCAGACCTTTCCTCAGAGTAAGGATATGGATGATACCTTTGGAAGGGATGACATGACTGCAACAGCAGCCAGGCTACGCTCCCAGCTCTTTAGTTCTGAGATACATGTGGGGCTTTCCGCAAAGACACTGTCTCCACCCAATGTCCTTGCACATGAATGGAATGAAGAGATATCCCAGAGGCCAAGACTATCCCCCATCCTATCCTCACCAGTATTCCCACAGACATTCACAACACCCTTGGCGCCTCTCCTATGCCCAGCTGTGTTGAGTGCAGGGCTTTGCTGTATAGATCTGTAGAGCGGCCTCAGGCATGAGAGTGGGAAGAGGAAAGCTTATGAGGTAAGAGCAGCAACAATGTGTAAGAGACGTCAGAACCACTTTCTTTTTAAATGTGACCTTCTAATTGTCAGGAGTTGCCTGAGGTCCCTTCCCCCTCCCCCCCCCGCCCCCTTTATGAGTGGCTATTTCAGTCTTGTATGCTGAGAGCTGGAGAGTACTCAAATGAAGTAAGACAGCAACATCCCTGATGTAGGGCATAAGCATAGGAAAAAAATAAAAAGAAAGAGAATTTCAAAGTCCTTTTCAGAACTTCACAGTGAACAGCAGGATCCAGTGAGGCAGTGCAGAGTTCGACAAGTCCATATTGTGCAAAGCATTTGACACTATCTCACATGACATCCTCGTCTCTAAATTGGAGAGACATGGATTCGATGGGTGGACCACTCAGTGGGTAAGGAATTGGCTGGATGGTCACACTCAAAGAGTTGTGGTCAACAGCTCAATGTCCAAGTGAAGATCAGTGATGAGTGGCGTTCCTCAGGGCTTGGTATTGGGACAGGTGCTGTTTAACATCTTTGTCGGTGACATGGACAGTGGGATCGAGTGCACCCTCACCAAGTTTGCTGACAACACTAAGCTGTGTGGTGCAGTTGACACACTGGAGGGAAGGGATGCCATCCAGAGGGACCTTGACAGGCTGGAGAGGTGGGCCCGTGCAAACTGCATGAAGTTCAACAAGGCCAAGTGCAAGGTCCTGCATGTGGGTTGGGGCAATCCCAAGCACGACTATAGGCTGGGCAAGGAATGGATTGAAAGAAGCCCCAAGGAGAAGGACTGGGGGGTATTAACTGATGAGAAGCTCAACATGAGCTGGCAGTGTGTGCTTGTAGCCCAGAAAGCCAACCATGTCCTGGGCTGCATCAAAAGCAGTGTGACCAGCAGGTCGAGGGAGGTGATCCTGCCCCTCTACTCCGCTCTTGTGAGACCCCACCTGGAGTACTGCGTCCAGCTCTGGGGGCCCCAGTACAAGAAAGACATCCAGCTGTTGAAACGAGTCCAGAGGAGGCCACAAAGCTGATCAGAGGGCTGGAGCACCTCTCCTATGAGGACAGGCTGAGAGAGTTGGGATTGTTCAGCCTGGAGAAAAGGCGGCTCCGGGGAGATCTGATTGCGGCTTATCAGTACCTGAAGGGGGCCTACAGGAAAGATGTTGAGGGACTGTTTATCAGGGAGTGTCGTGATAGGAGAAGGGGTAATGGGTTTAAGCTGAAAGAGGGTCGATTTAGATTAGATGTTAGGAAGAAATTCTTTACTGTTAGAGTGGTGAGGCACTGGAACAGGTTGCCCAGAGAGGTTGTGGAGGCCCCATCCCTGGAAGTGTTTAAGACCAGGTTGGATGGGGTTTTGGGCAACGTGGTCTAGTGGAGGGTGTCCCTGCCTGCAGCAGGGGGGTTGGAACTAGATGATCTTTGAGGTCCCTTCCAACACAAACCATTCTATGATTCTATGATTCTGTGATTCTATGGTTCTATGATATTCCACCTCCAAACAAAGATGGATAGGGCAAAGATCTTTCCATGGGCATCATACCATCTGTTTGGGCTGGGCAGGGTCTCAAGACCCCCCAGTGTTTGAGCGTAGTGGGGCACCTGCATTAGACAAATGGTCCTGTCCTTTTTTGGAAGAAGAATGCCTACATCCCCAAATTTGCAGAGGCCCGAGATCTGGCAAACACAGGTGTTATGAAGTTTTCCAATTAAACCAGCTAAGACATCTCTAAGAATCCCTTCATGGTTTACACAGCCATAAAAATAGAGTATTAATACTTGCAATTAATTTTGTAAAGGCTTCCCTGAGCAAGGCACTGGATAAGAACACAGATCTCATCAGTGATTGAGCACCAGAGCTCAACCTGTAATACAGGTCAACCTGTAATGCCTCTAAGATCACGTCAGTGCTGTCCACATCCTCAGAAATGAAGACAGTCTGGAGGATGATGGCAGAGATGCTGAATAACATTCAGGGTCCAGTACCTTGAATGGTGCATACCATTCAAAGAGGTACCTTCACTCAAGGAGATACTTCAAGGTGGTATCTTGAGTGCTGCCTCCCAGTACCACTGATACTGGTAGGGTACCAGTAAAATCTCCTTTTCAGTGTAGAGAAACAAGTGATGGCTCCTTTTTTTATTGCACACTGTCATGTTTTGCTGGCAACCCAGATAAGACATTTCCTAAATATTGTTCCCATAAATAACCAATCTCCTAACAGAATTAAATGCACTTGCATTAAAAATATTTCCTTACTTTTCTAGGAGTCTAAATACAAGAAGTTTACTAAAGGGATGTGTTTCTCTTATGGATTAGGGAATTTGAAATTCTACTGAAAGTCCAATTTTAAGAGCATGAAAGAAGTTTCAATATATTCACCTCCCCCTGACAAAGTCATATTATCACAGCCTATCCATTTTGGCTTACATGGAAAGCGAGTCCACCAGCCTCCATTCTTTTGGATTCTTTAAAAGCTTAGAAAACCTGCAGATAATCCTATATTTACCCAAATAGCTTCTTTTGTCCTTTGATCTGAAGTGGAAGGAAAGCATCAAGGTGAAATAAATACAGCTATTCTCAACAATGGAGTTGTAGCCAGTGAAAACGGATGTGGAAACAGGATTAAACCTAGAAAGCGGACTTTAATATCATGAGGGTGAAAAGCTGTCAAAGATGGTGATCTGCTTTATTGAGAAAAAGCCCCTGTTTTCCTTATGTTTATCATTTGACATGCCAAGGGCAATAGCCATATTGACTTTGCTAAGTCAATAAAAACTAGAATGCTATAGGAATTTCTCTTGCAGGTATTTATAGATAGAAGATTTACAGAAGAAGAGATTGTTTCATGCCATTATATAAAATTACTTACCTAGCATATAAAATCTGATAGGATCCTATATGATATAAAAAAATAAAGTCCACACCCCTATAAACAGGCTAATGGGGAACAAATATACTTAAATATTCTGCCCTTCCCCCCAGAATAAAAAATTTCTGGACTCTAAAAGCTTTCTATTTTCCAAATGGGTTTTTGTGCAGGCCTTAACCCCCCTACCCTCCTTAATGGCAGCAACCAGGAATGCAGGACAAGAAATAATCAGGAGACCAAAGTGGAGTTGAGAAACGAAGTTCCATGCCAGCTGGCTGGTTTCAGAGTCAGTTTCAGAGTCAGTTTCACTTTTGCCTTGCAATCATCTCCACATCAAAAAGCTGACTGAAGGTGCTATTAATAATCCAGCATCGTATCCCTAACCTAAAGCTCTTGGCTCTAAAGATCCTGCCATGCTCAGTTATCTTCTAGACAAGTCCAGGAAAAAGTGGGAGTGGGAAGGTCAATACCCACCCAATGTGTACCCTTGGCTTTACCTACATAAGCGCAAAGATAGGAGACAGTCTGGTTCTACAAATTGGTATGTAAAACTGAGGGAAGACCAGATAGCTCAGCAGCATATGGCCTCTCGCCTAGTCACCACTGAAAATCAGGTCTCCTAAAATCTGTGGCATGATTTATTGTGGTTTTGGTCTACAGTTGCTCTCAGCATTCATTTTTAGTTTTCATGTTTTGATTTAATTAAGAGTTCAAGTTTCAAAAATCAAGTGGGAAGCTGAACTGGGAAAAGAGTTGACAGTGAGTTGGGAAGATGTTACCACAACCAATGCCCTCTTTCTACCTGCAAGAAAGCAAGGTGTCTGTTTCAAATATCTTCTCTTGATGCCAACATTGAAACCACTCAGGATGAACATAGGTTGTTAACGCAGTGACCAGTGGCAACTATTTAATTTCTGCACAGGATAGCAACACTACACCACCAAGATTAAGTTATAACAGCAAGGAATAAGGGCAAGTTTATTGTGTATAGATTGTGGAGGCAACTGTAATTTGTCAAGAAGAGGACCATAAAAATAACTACAGATTTGAAAAGACATAAAATCTTTAACATTCCTATTAGACCCCCTCCCAGAAATTAAAAGATTGATTAACTCACACATTCAGCTGTCAGCGTAGAAAAAAGAAATTTAAAATCACACTATCAAAGTGACTATGAATATGGCTGGTAACTGCATGTTAATAATGCTAATGATTTTTTTCAGTGTTGGTGAGGTATTTTCACACATAAGCATAATTAATTGAAGAGTGAGAAAGAACACCTAGAAAATATGAACAAATTACAAATTACAGAGAGGTATGTATTTGTTATGCAGAGACTACTATTGCTATATTTTGAGCTGTGATTCAGTTTCTAAAAATATTATAATCCTATTTTTCTACAGCCTAGTTGAAGAAGTCATGAGCATCTCTACCAGAAATCAAATTTCTCTGGGTCAAATTTTATGTTTCTTGTACATATGCTGTTGCATTATTAATGTTCAAGGAGAAATTGAATCCTGCTTTTTATTTTCTTTTTTCTTCCTGAGGTCAGAAATAGAAGTAAAAAAAAAGGCAAAAACTTAATGCCACAAAGATAAACAAATATCTTCAAACATGCCCAGGAAGAATGTGCTCTCAAAGAGGGGTGGTAAGTCTAGAACTGCACTTTTTGGATTTATAAGTATAAAACTTATAACTCATCTGTTAGAGAGTAACTAACCGTTGTGACCCAGACTTGTACCACTCAGGGCAGTTTTATGAATGGGAACATGAATCAGATTATATTATGGCTGGGTTTGCATTGCTTTCCAGTTGTCTATCCAAAATATTGCATCTTAACATAAGTGAAGCCCCGTTTTGCTTAGACTTTTTTTCTTGTTGCAATAGATCCCTCAGTCCCTCAGGGTTAACGCCAAAGCTGTGTCAGGTTGCTCAGGGCTTTGTTCAGGCAAATCCTGTACACTTCCAAGGGTGTTTGTCTCTGGATATGTGAGGAAGAGTGAGGGAGTGTCCTCTGCTTCTACCGGGAATGAAACCCCAGATCTACACCCTGGTTCTATCAGTTTCATTCGTTCTCTTGTCCTTGTTATTCTTCTCAGGGGAGAAAGATAACCAGATGGACTACTTATGCAGTCAAGTCCTCAAGTCCCTAAGCTAGGGGTGACCACTTTGTGATCAAGAGGAGTCACTTGTCTCCTTTGTAGGAGTTTAAAATATCTGTTTAAGGTCAAGTCTGAGTTTCCAAATGAAAAAAGTCCATATACAAAACTAATTTAACAGCTTAAACCACTAGATGGTAGGAGTCTATTTTCTGCAGAAAGACTGTCTGAAGTCAGTTGTTTGAAATATTCTAAGATGATTGCTGGTGGAGTAAAGCCAGAAAACTTTCCAAGATAAAAATGAAAACACTGGAATATTAAACTGTGGTCATGGAGGTGAGAATAAGAGAGAGCGCAAGGGTTCTCTGCAGAGAATGAAACATCGAAACAGAGCATCCCCTATGCTCTGCAGAGCTGTCACAGATTTTTCTTAGAGTTGTAGTGATAGTGGATAAAAGGAGTGAATCAGAAGCCACAGAACAAGGGCAAGTTCCTCCTCTAGACTGAAGTGGGGCTTGTTGCAGAATGTGATATAGGCTCCTGGGAGCCCTATATATCTATGTTACTATAACACCTTACTGAAAGCCAGTTCAAGATGCACAGATTCAAGTTATCAATACCAAAGAGATGCTTTGAAAGTTTGGGAAGTAATATCAAGTGAGGAACTCCAGAGATTGTTTCTCGGTTCAGTTGCATTCATCATCTAGAAGGACATTTAACAGCACAATGGAGAAACTTACAGCTCCTTCTAAAATGCAAGGAGCAGCAAAAACAGTAAACAATTTATAAGAAACATATGAAAGAGTTCTGTCTGAGCAGCAGTTCAAAAGAAGCACGTCCCAACTCAGTCTTGGGAGTTCCCTTTGACTGTCCCAACAGTACATCAAGACAAGACCTGGTGCATACCATTCCTCCTCACTTCCCTCACCACAAGCCCACATATCTGTAGGAGGAAGGCCCAGGTGTGTTGTGTAGTGATGTTTTCCAGCTAGATACCTAATCTCAGTGATGCATGAAACAGGATACTGGGAAATGGAAGGAAAAACTATGCCCTGTGATTCAGAAAGGCTAGAAACACAGGATGAGATTCAACCCAAAGACACACTGAGAGTGAGTTTAAAAGATGCAGCTATCTTCTTATCATCAAAAAGCATGCCAGAGATGGGAAGCACACTGGGAAGCCAATGATAGTGAAAAGGTTGTGGAGTTGTAAATCATAGAATAATAGAATATGATTGTAAAGATAAAAATTTTTCAAAATTAAGTTATTTCAGTTCTTTTTTTTTTCCACTAGACATTTGGGGAATTAGTTTTGTCCAACAGTTTACAAAGACAAAATCCAACCTTGTGATGCACAAGCAAAAGGATCCTGTCAATGAAATAGTCAGCAGAGTTGTATGAATAATTCACATGTAGTAGTTCACTGTACTGGGTACAGTCTCTGTGCAGATTCCCTCTTTTTCCCTTTGGCTCTGCATTTTGGCACTGAGGGCACATGGCAAAGCAATGCAGCAGAGCTTTTACAGATATCAGTAAAGTTCCAGGCATTTGGGGTTTCTACTTTTTAATGCTTCCACTTGTTTATAGATTTGCTGCAGATCTTGATCTTGCTGTAACATTAGATCATATTATGTTTGATTACCATTGTACAGATTCTGACTGGGAGCTACAGTAAGTGAACTCCAATCTACAAAATAATAAAGCAGTACGTATGATTTCTGACCCCCATCATCTGGAATACCCCAATTTCTGACCCCCATCAGGCAACATTAACAAGGGGGAGAAAAAGACAGTAAATCTTTTTTAGACCATCTTCTCCAATAAGTCCTAGTAAATCTGTTCCTGCCTATTCCAAATAGCTTAGAACAAATGTCCTGAGTATCTGCCCACTAATGAAACAGAGACAGAGCATCCCCAGGTTCTTCACCCCAGAGCTTTGGCACTTCTGAGATCCTACAGATGCAAACTCGAGTAGCCCTGAGGAATTGAACGTAAGGCTGCAACACTGATTTTTTTTTTTCCTTAGGAAGGATATGAGCTCCTGAGCTGCCCTAGAGTCTTACCCTTCAGTTGCAAGTGTTTCTTTCCCATTTCATGTCTATGTAGGCCTTGCCTATGTTGTCCCATCACAAAGAAGAAGTTAGCTGTGGGTCTATCTGCCCCACTGCTACATCATAGACTGAAGAAGGCCCAGTATTGTAGAAATTAAGACTGAAATGGATACATTGCACTACTGTAAACTCAAGGTATGGCATGTAGACAAGGAAACCTTACAGTAGTGCTGCAATGGGAGTCATTCAAATGTGGGAGAAAGGTGGGCATAAAAATTTGAGACTCAGGACTGTAGACCAAGAAATTTAAAGCTTAGTATTTTAAACATTTGTTTTCAAATTTCTCTTGCCTGTGTTCAAAATTCTTGGCATAGATTTTGGTTTTCCAAGATGTATGAACTCCCCGAAAGATTTAGATGCAAGGGACCTCAAGAGGTCTGTAGTCCCAACCCCTGCTTACAGCAGGGCTGACTCTAGAGGTAGATAAGTTTCTCATGGCTGTGTCCTGGTGAGTCTGGAACATCTCCAAGGGTGGAGATCCCCCAGCTTCTCTAGGCAACCTGTCCAAATCCTTTCTTTAGCCTTCCTCGGGGAGGAGGAGGAAGAGAGCAGGAGGAATGCAGCCTTACAGCAAGTGGAGGAATAATGCCATCTGTATTTTACGGGGAGGAGTGTAATAGCTGTGTATGGGTGGGAGTAACATCCTTGATGAATGGCGGGAGAGATACAACAAAAGCAAGTTCTTTCATATTTATGTCCCTCAGGAAGGAAACAGTGTCTCATGAAGTCTTCCTACATAGAGAGAATCCTTCTGGCTCAGTTCCTCTCCCATGATTTTTTTAATTGAAAAGCAAGCACCTTCCCTTGATGCTGAGGAGCTTACTAAAAGAAAACCAGTAATTCTGCCAGATAAAGTGTCATGGCTATCGCTCTGTGACATGCTGTCACAGCTTGGGAAACAAAATGGGCTGCTGCCACTGCGTACAGATGGAATTCCTAAATACCTACTGCAAGGAGGGCTCAATGGTTTTAGCCAGATGATCAGAGAGAGCAGAGGACAGAGCAGTCTCTAACGCAGTGTCTGGGCTGTTCTCATCTCTGATAGTTACCATTGCGCCTCGAGGGGTCCGGGGGCAGGTCGGGGGCCAGCCCCGGACAGGTCCCTACCCCGGAGAGTGCCCGGGGACGACGGCGTCAGACCAACAGCAGGGACGGTGCCGAGGGCTGCCCAGGAGGTGGCAATCGGGAGCCTCTTACGGGACTGGAGCAAAGGTGGAGGGAGGCTCCCAGGAAAAAGGTGTCTGCCTTTAAGGTGGGTTTATTTGCCTGCCAGATGGGAAGTCTGTGACCAACCCCTTTAAAACAGGTAAAGGCAGTAAGGCTTCTCCACCCACTTGCCTTGATCTTTCATCATAACTGTGGGCCAGGCAGGGAGGTTGTGCAATGTGTGCGCTCCAGTCAGGAGGCTGCGGGAGAGGTTCATGCACTGCGAGCAGGAGCCAAGGCTCGGAGGCCTGAGCCAGGAAAGCAGGCAGGGGCTGGGAGCCAGCCCCCTCTCCAGCCAGCATGGAGCCGAGGACCTGCAGTAGCCGGATCAAGCTCTTCCTCTGGCTCCTTCTCTTCTGGGCTCTCCTTCCTCCCCAAGTGCCTGGGAAAGAAGGTAAGCGTGGGACCCGCTGGTCCCTCTGCCCGGAGGGTTGGGCTTGGGCGGGCAGGCAGAGAGGGACCTCTCTAAGGGGCAGGGAACAGGGCCACGCCAACATGCATGGGGCCCCAGGGACACCACAGCCTGCCTGGAGGGACTGGAGCGGGACTTGGGGGTCTGGGGAGGGCAGGTGGGTGTGTGGGGATGAGGGCCAGGATCAAACCCCATCCAACTCTTGGTGGCTCAGTGAACTGAGCCCAGGTATGTTTCCCCCCTCCTTCTCCACCCCATCCCAGTTGAAGCACAAATGCCTCGGCATATCCAGTGATCCAAGAGAATTCTGCCTCTGTTTGCCTTAAACACAAGCGCTGCAGATAACAAGTTTAAACACAAACTCAGAAAGTTTCTGCCCCCCCTGCCAACACCCCCGCAGTTTCCTTGGGAATCCCTCTTGGGAGTTAACCCTTGCGAGCAAGAGGACAGTCATTTTTTTGGAGGCTTGGAAGGTGAGACAGTCTCTTTGACCTACCCCAGTGTTGGAAGGTAGAGCTGGGCTTCACAATTTCCTCTTCCACCTCTTCTCTTAAGACTCCCTTGCTTCCCTTCTCTGTTCCACTTAGTCCCTTTTATTAGATGTAGTCATCTTTTTTCTTCCATCTTGGCAGTTGCACAGTGGTTATGAAACATCTGGGGAATGGGCATTTGAATAGAGAGGTGAGGAAGAGTAAATCTCTGTTCTGTTCCTTACCGCCTCCTGCAGTCAATTCCAGCCAGAGACTTCTCATCTCTGTTTTGCACAGCAAGAGGTGCTGGGGCTTTTCCATCCCAAGGACAGCCCTCTCTTTTGCTGCTCCAGGCTCCCAATGGAGAGGATTTAGTCATAACTGGCAGTTCAGCCATGGGCTCATCTCAGACTCTGTAAGTGCTGAGCACTCTTTTAAAGTGTTCTTGACAAGCATGCTTGTATTAAGGATCCAGCTATGTAGATGCAGCTAACCAACATTATGGAGGCGGCCAGCTTAGGTGAGAAGCAATATAAGGTAGTGCCACGCAGGCTCTGGTTTCCATAAGTGTGTGACCAGTAGTTGGCAGTAACAGGGACTTCTCTGCCAGCTTCTCGCCTATCTCAACCATCTCATTTGGGCTGTGTCTGTGATCCACTCTTCCTTAATGTGTCTATCTGGGAACAGCTCATTTCCCTGGCGTCTTCTCTTATCTGAAGTCTTTCTTCTTTTTGGGGAGACCTCCTCCCATGTGGCTGGACAGCCACATGAGATTCCTAGCAGTGAGGCTGTGGACCAAAGAGATAGGAGCCCCAGAGTACTCATATTCCCTGTGCTCTTGTAACCTTGCTGACTCATTCTTCCCTTCCTTGGAGAATCCCTGTTGTGGGTTTCACTTTGAGAGATACTTCTTTGAGAATGGACTTCGCCCCCTCCAGTAGGCATTTGGCAGCTGAAGGAGCTGTTGCTGGCGGTGCAGTGGCATGGCACACGGGCTCTGCAAGGTTCCCATCCCGGCCGCTTCTGAGTTCCTTTTCCCTTGCTCTGCTAGAACTTGCTGTGCAGCCCCTCTCACTTCCACATCACTGCTTCAGGCCTGTAGAGCGTGGGATAGATATTATCTGGGTGACGGTTCTGGAAGGACAGGCTACCTCACCCTGGGAGTTTTTGGAGCCAACAACACAAGAATAGTATCTCAAATAGAGAGATTGAGAGCAGCAGGGAAGTGAGTGAAGAGCCTTGTCTGGACAGGGAGTCTGTGGCTAGGAAGGTTTTGCCATATGACCATCCTGTGAACATCATGAACTTGCAAAACCTGGATTCCTGCTTTTCCCTTCTCCCAGTCCTGAAAGCATGTTTCAGAGGTGAGAACAGCAATGCAATCCCTCTTATCTCTGATTCTGGGCCCACAGCCTGCTTCCTCATTCCACAGGACTCTTGCTGATCTGCGCTTTACACTCTATTACTTGTAGTTGGCAGGCAGTATTTCTAAAGCAGTCAGATGAGGGGGAGGAAATCTGGTTATTTAAATGCCATTTAAATATTTTCCCCTCCTACCTTTCACCCCCAAATTTTTTTTCTAAGATGTTTAGAAATGACCCCTCTGAATACACCCACAGGAATCTGAAAGGGAATCCAAGGAATTTTTCCTGTTTCCTATGTTCCCAGGCTGGGGCTGCAATAGGTGCACCAAAACCACCCATCTGTTCTGGCAGCACCAGCAGACCCAAAGGCAGACATGAAGCTGCACATCTAGCAGTACGGCTTACTCCAACTCCTTTCCCTTCTCCCTGTTTGCCTACAAAGTGATACAATTTTACTTTCTCTTCAGATCAAGACTTGAGCGCAAAGAAATTTTAAAATTTCTTTGAGGGCTAATGATGAAATTATCACTGAATTTCTTCTTGGTCATGTAAGTCCAGGAGCCAAGGCTTAACAACACAGCCATGCAGTGCAATTCTGCAAGAGGTGGCAATGCTATTATGTGCGGGAGCCGTTACTCTCTTGCTGTCATGGCTAAAACACTCGAGGGTGGGGAGACAGTGAAACGATTTCCAGCCCACTATCAGTTGGTGGACAGCGTGGGTCAGAGGTAGAGGGCTCAGCAGTTTGAGCAACTGATGCATGTCATGGCTTTTGGGTACTGTGAAGATGGAAAGTCCCTTCTACAACTTCACACTGCCTCTGTACTTTCCCACAAGTGTTTCAAGCACTGAATAGTACCTCTGGGCGACAGTGATTGATCTTTTGTGTTGGTAATTTATTTGATCACCTGCCTCTTCATCCATTTTGACTGCTGCCTTCCTATTCCAAAAAGAAAGATGTGTGTTCAACTGCTAATGCTGGGTTCCCCTTGCAATAGGCTTCAGCTTCCTGTTCCCATTTTGAGGTAGTTTTAGGAAGCAGAAAAATTTGCCAGGGTTGCATTTTTTTAGATGTGTGTGGGTATTACTTGAGAGGAGGGTGGAAGGTGGGGGGGTCTCATATATGAGGAAAATCTTTTAACTCGTGACAAGTTGCACTGTCTTATATCTTCCCATCCTTCCTCTAGCCATGCTTTTTGAAGGTAAAAGGTCACAAATTATGTGGAGCTGAGAGGGGAAGTGTGGGCTTTGCCTTCTGTGACAAAAGGAGGATGAAGCCAGTCCACAGGCCATTGAGTTGGGTCATTGATTTTTTTGTCTTCCCCCCTTCTTTTGGTTTTCAGTTGATCTACTCGACACAAGCACTGCACAGGGTGAACTGGGCTGGCTTCCAGACCCTCCAGAAGTTGGGGTGAGTACATACATTCAAGGAAGGGGAGCCACTGGGAGTACTAAATGATGAAAAAGCATAATCCAAGTTGAAATTTCATCCTGCCTCCCAAAATCAGGCTTCTGCAGCTCCACCCTCTACTGGACATTGTATGCTTTCTAAGTCTTTCTCCATTGCAGCTCCTTCATCTCTGCAGCCTCACCTACTAGCCAGCTGTTTGAGGAGTGATGCCTCATTGACCTCCAGTAGCTCTTCTGATGCCTATTGACTTCCAGTAGCTCTCAGTGATTAAACATGTCCTTGAAATACATTGTTTCCATGAAGTAATTAAACTTAATGGAGAAAAAGGAAAAAAATCAAATCATCATCCAGTTTTTCATTCTAACATGTTGCAAATACATGGCAAATAGCCATGGCAGAAGTATTTCTGTCTGCAAGTGTCTCAAGAATTTAGAATCTTTGTCTGTTGAAGGTTGTTCTGTCTTTTTTCCTCTTGAGTACTAAACTGAATGATTCAGTTACACATTTTTTTACTCAGCAGCTGACTGAAGAAATAACTGTTAACTCATGGGGCAGCAATCTGGCCTACTGGGTGGGCTGCAAGGTTCTGGGACTTTATATCCAGCCCTAATGCTATGTTTGGCCCACACAGCTGATAATGAGAGAGCATTTTCCTTTTTTTCCATGACTGTAAAATTGACTTGATGGAAGTGCTTCAAAATCTACTCCTGAAACCACTGCAAAATTGGACCCAAAAGGCAGCTGAGCTCTCAGCTATTTTTGTACGAGTGCAGCTATTTTGTATGAAGTACAGTTGAGCAATCCCTCTAGCGTCACAGCTTACGTATGGAAGATGGTTTCCTTCGTAACAGCAGGACTGTGGGACTGGTGGAAGGAAGGCACAAAGAAAAGGGAATTCAGGGACTATGCTGCAGTAGTTAGAAGGACCTATGTTAATACATAGTTCCTCATCTATGCTCTTACCTTTCTAGCAAGCCCCAAGCTCTCCTACGGAGAAAGAGTCTTTACCCTTGCTGCTTATAAAGGAGACCTGGGTTCAGCCTGTTCCTAGCTCATTTTCCTAACTTTCCTCTCTAATGCACTGTGGCTGGTTTAAATTCACCCCAGCCTCCTCCTACTCCTGGTAGTCTTGCTGGGTGAACTACAGCCAGACAGTGAGGTTCTCCTGTACTGACATAACTGCATTTGTTTCATTCGTACAGCTGTTTTGGTTATTATCATGCCATACTCAAAACAGGTCCCCTAGTGAGACATACATGTAGATTATGTTTTGCCCATTGTTCCCTTTGTTGTCCCCACCAACTGTCTGTGTGGTAATTTTAACCCAATACTAAGCTCCAGGCATGTTCAGGATGAAGTCTGCCTCTTGAAGAGATAGGAAAAAACCACTGAAAAGAGCATTCTAAAAATAATCTGATAGAAAGAAGACAAAAGCTTTGTTACAGAGGTTCACAGCAATGCTAGGAGTTTGCATACCCTTCTGCTTGTGCTACATCTGTTTTTTTAAAATAGGTATAATTAAAATATAGTAGTTGGAACTGGAAAAGGTAGAAGATGCTGGAAAACATGGCCTGAGAGCAATCTAAACTAATAGATCAGGATACTGATGACTGACAAACTCACAGAGGAGGAAGAATAGATTCATTGACTGCTGATGAGCTACTCTTTTGCAGGGATTTGTCTAATTACGTCATTTCCCAATAACTGTTAGGTGGAAGGCTGACAAATTGCCGCAAGCAAAAAGGGAACAATGGGTGATTCTCTCGGAATCAGAAATTTGAACAACTGTTTCTGAAACCATTCTTCCAAAATGAAGAAGTAAATATGTTTGAAATTCAGACAATTTTTTTTACACAAAAGAGCTAAGATTAATACTGAATAGTCTGACTAGCTGGATTAGTAACAGGCTGGAAACATCTGATGTGTTTTGCATACAGAGTTGAAGCGTATATTTTGTGTAACAATGCTACTTGTACCTAACCTCAGATGCCAGAGATTTTCCATCTGTGAGCTGGATTTGTGTCAATATGCTTATCACACAGAGGAGGAATTTGCTGCGAGGAATTTTCATGCTTTGTATGGACAAGGTCTCCGAGGCATAGCCCAGAAGAGGTTGGATAATTCTGTGGAGGCAGAATTACACCTTTGTTTTCTCCTCACTTTTAGCCAGTGACAAGTGGCTTGCCATATGTGATTGTTTCATGGTCAGACATGGTCCGTATTCAGTATAGACAACACTTCTGTTAACACATGCTCAGCCTAAGAACACCAAGCTGTATACCAGTCAGTTTTGGACACCATGGGTCATTTTTCTGGACTTCTAGAGTAAATTAACTGGCAGTGAAATCTTGCCTAAGCTTAAAGGTAGTCCTTAATTGAAAGTATCTGTACTTTACTTAAAGTGTCTGTAGAAGTTTGTTTGCTAAAAGGTTTGTGCTAGCTTGCTTTGTATTAGCTGTTTAGAAAGGGTTTCATTCATTTTAGGCTGTTATTGGAAACTAGTCCCTTACAAAGTCAGACTGTAGTTCCTATAATCACTTTCTTATCTATCTTATCACCCCCACACCCCTACCATCTAACAAATTTCTTGATAAATTTTTTGTCTTTGATGTTTTGAGACAGCAATATCAGTTGGGCATGGGGACATGTATTACAGTACTAGTGGTAGATTCCTGTCTTTTAACATATATTAGAGAGCTAATGATGATCACTTTGAAGGTATCGGGAGTCCAGAATTTACTTGCTCTGACATTTCATTAAGGCTCCCCATACTACACAAACAGCCTGGCCACTTGAACTGATTTCAAAATTAATTGTAACTGTCCAAAAAGGACTTCTGAAATCCCATCATGAACAAATACAGTCACTGGGCAGAGTAACGTTGCTTCTTGGCAGCTTGTAAACTAACAGTATAAAAAGTTATTTATCTCTATTTTGCTTTCAAGTATAATTGCATCAGCTTTGAACAGATGGTGATGAGGAGTCATATTATCCTCTTGCATTTTGCTTTTAATAGACAAGGCCCTGAACAACCCAACCTGGCTTTGAAGTTAGCCTTGCCGTGAGCCGGGGATTGGAGTAGAGACCCAAAGGTCCCTTCCCACCTAAATCTTTCTGTGTTTATGTGATATTTTTGCACTGTTTGTTTGTTAGCATTCTGAGCTTGCATTTTTAGCCCAGGCACAAACGGTCCTTCCAGTTTTACCTGATTTAATGTTTTGAACTCTGTAATATCTATTCCTATGGATTTTCTGTATCAGTTTATGCAGGCCTATGACACACCATATTGGGCAATCTAATATTTGCTTTTAGTTGCTATGATTATTTTATCCCCAACTTGTGGACCTATCTTGAAATTTTCCTTTTGTCTGCTAGTTCCAGTTTCCTTTTTTTTTGTGTGCTAATAGTATTTGCATAATCCAATCATATTTTCATGAGTATATGTGACTACTTAAGTTCCTAGCCATTTGTACTGTAGGATGCTGCATACTGGGCCTCTCAATATGACTTTCTGTATCTATGCTGTTGAATGGATTGTAAATTAAACACACTTTTTCACTTTTAGCTGGTATGTTTTCCTGGGAAGCATGCTTTCACTAGTTCTACAGCTGTCTTTGCTTGTAAAAGAGTACTTTTTCACAGTAACTTTATTTTTAAATTGGGTACGTGTTATTTCAGAAATCACATGAACTCTGCTGCTGCCACTAAATGCCAAATTGTGTCATATTTATTACATATTAAAGGTTCAGCAATGCTCAGTTTTCAAGTGGTAACTGGTTTATGGAGCTTACTTTTCCAATATATTCCTGCATGGGTCATGGTATTAGTAAAACTTCCAGATTATTTACTTAGTCTCCTTTCTAGGCTGCCATTGTTCTCAATCTCCTATGCATGGTGAGGTGGAGGACATATTGTTTCTCTGCCTATTCCATACTCTTGCTTGCTTCCACACATACTTCAAAGTGCTGCTATCAGTTTCAAACTTTCTACCAGGTCTCAAGTGTGCTTGGCACCTGATGTGCTCAACTTTTCCAAAGTTGAACCTTCACACAGTACTAAGGATGTGCATTTAATCCCAGTGACCTAATATATCCTAGAGGCTATTCATAAATAGCCACTACCTGCAGTATTGTGGCTCCAAAAACATTTGAAAAACTTCAGAACTTATGTAATTTTGTGCAGTTCTGCACCCCATGTTTCATAGGAAGTCTGATTATGAACTGCCCAATCTATGCAATTTGATTAAGCCAGTGCTCAGATTTTTTTATTTTTTTCATGCTGTTATTTTCCTATTAAATCTCAGGCATAGTACAAATTCTACACTACTCAATTATTTTCTTTTGGTAATAGACTAGATCAAGTACCTGTGACCCGTCTGCAACTTTTATATCACTGACCACACAATAATGTTTACATGCCTTCAGGTTCTAACAAGGTGAGGTTGTGTTCCACCAGACTAAGATGTCCCAGATGTTAATAACAGCTGATGGCTGGTTTCTGTTTTCACCACTTCTGCTCAGACAGATAAGCCTGGTCATGAAGGAAAGTGTTGTGGGCCACACAGCCCTCAACCTGCAAGTGATTCTAGCACAACACTCCTATTTCATTAAACCTGGCAGTTCACTTAATGAGCCTTCTTTGTATCTTAGTCAGATAGTCTTACCTGGAACAAGTCTCAGCCAGTCAGCTTTCTGTAGCATCCAAAGGTGGAGTGAAAAATAACCATCAGAAATGCTATTATGTGCATCTCTTCCCACAACTGTTGACAATGTATGTCCTTCAAGATCTAACTCAAAGGGATGTTATCACCTCTGAACTTGGACTAGAGTATATACTTTAGCCTGCTCTCAGTTTAAGTATCAGGCATAGAGGATTAGCTTCCAAGTAAACAGGATCTGTATAGAAATAAGGGACAATTGCCTAGTAGAGTCAACAATTAACTGGAAATTGGAACAGTTCTGGCTTCAGGATTGTATCCTGACATGGCCTGCTGCCGTTGATACGTGAATTGGTAGAGATACTTGATGATATTCTGTTAAGTGAAAATTAATTATTTTATGTGGATTTGGGAGAGAAAGGGGGGAAAGAAAAGTCATGCTTATCCAGATATACTTTGCTTTACTCAGAGGGGTGAGAAGGGAGAGTAAAAAAAATGAAATGAGAGGAAGTAAAGTATAAATTAATAACTGTACTGTAGGTCAGATTGCATGAGGTACCAACCATGTAGCCTAGGATGAAGTCACTGCCACAGACCCAAGCAGCAATCTCAGCTAGTGCACTCAGTGTTGTGACATGAAGGACAGAAAAGACCACATTCTGAGCCAAAGCAAAGATGGTGTACAACCATGACATTCATCACCTTGGCACTACAGTGATGACAGCACTGTTGCCTAGCAGCTTCAGGAAACTGATTCACCCTTTTATAGCAGTTGAATGAGAGTGGACAAGGTTCATTGAACTTCCTCACATCAACGCAAAAGCACCACAAGTCAGCTGGAGCTTTGAGATGAGTCTGCATATAGCAAGGTCCTCCAAGAAGACTAACAAGCTATTTAAAGTAAAAAACAATTTTTTTTTTAATAATACCAACCAAAATGCTCATGAGTTTGCAGGCAGGCAGGTTAGAAAGAAAAGGCTTTATATCATTTGTTGCCTGTGGTGTCCTGGCTGGCTGGACCTATGCTTTGAAGTGTGATTCTTACCATCTCAGAGGCAGTTGCAAAAAAATGTGCCTGTTTCCTCTGATTTCTTGGAAGGTTATTTCCATTGCTTCTAAGGCCTAGTTCCTGGCTTCCCTATGCTTGACCTGGAGCCTGCCAGCTCCTCACTGTGACTTTCACGCTGCCACATCCTGCAGCTTCTTTTCTCCAGGCAGGTTTGATCATCTCAAAGAAAAGGCACAATTACCCTTTCCCTGTGTGAGATTCCACCTGATCTGTCATTCATCTTTAAAAGGAACCTATGCAAATAGGGCAAATATTGCCCATTGCCATCAGACTCATTTCCCAGGTTCTCTGTAAATACTGGAAGTATACTTGACACACCATACAAAACCATTCCCTTGGGGGAAAAAAAAATCACTTCTATTTACAATAGATTCTATGCAATGTACAATGTAGTGCAAAAATAACATGAGAGCTTACATTTGCTTTATTGGTAAGATGACTTTAGGTATGAATCTGAACTCTTAAGATGCACCATCTGATTTTCCACTCCTGCCCTTTTTGTAGTTATTGGTATTGTTAGTGGGTGTTAGCAAAATAGGTATATATGAAACAAGCTTCCAAAATACCTAGAGTACCATTATCTCTCATCTAGTAGCATCTGTTGTGACCAGAACTGTTTTCATGCAAGACCTTAATGTGGCCAGACAGTTCAGAGAATGAGCAGACAGCAGAACCTGGATTTGATAAACAGGTTCTGTAATCGATGTGCAGGAGCTCTGTGGTTCACATTAGCACCTTATCTTCCCATAAGAACCTGAGTACAAGTTAAATTGGAAGGAGAAGGGTGGGATACAGTCCTGTGTGCTAGTGCCCTAAAGAACAAGTAATTACATAATGCAGTTGCTCCTCCCAGAAAATAATCAATGGATCATTGTGGGGAAAAAAATATATCATCCCACCCAGAAAGATACTGTAGACAAGTAAACATCACTTCTGTGTTCAGTTGTGTCAAAGACTCCATGATGATGTGATGAAATCAAACTTCCCTGACCATTGCCAAATGATCAAAGAAATAAAAGCAGCCTCTTTGCTGTTCTCAGATCTAAAGTTATAGGACTCATAAGTTAGGTGTCTAGATGTCACCACATTTCTTTCATCATCATCATCTAAATTGTCTTCCACACCAGCAAAAGAACTTGCAAGAGTATTGAGAAACATTCAGTGAAGGGTCACAGAAACTGTGTTCTGGAACAGTCAACACACCACTGTGGTGCTGCTATTTTTGACTGGCTGGTCTAGTGTTACCCACTGACAAATTTTTGTCAGATGTATTTTAGCTGAAGAGAAGCTGTTCATCACAGCAGGTATCAGCAAGATGTCTCTGTCGTCACAGTCTTTCCTCTGAGGCACTATGCTAAGAATGTAGTACAGCCGAACCGGTAATGTACAACTCCCTTCAACTCTGAATATATTCCAGGAAGGTTTTTTTGGTCATGGTAGCATGCAAATGCTTCTGTACAAAAGTCCAAAGACACTCCTGGCAAAAGTGCTGCCAGGGGAAGGAGATAGAAACCATTCAGTGGTGTGTGTTCTGCCGGCTGGTTTCAGGCTTGAGACACCAGCAATGTGTTGCTGCTGAAAAAGATTGCTGTTCTGGGGCCCTGCGATTTTTCTTCAGGAATAGGTTCCATGGATTAAAATAGCACTCTGAATTGTGCTGCAAATTAGATGGGACTTGCTAAGCACAGGTACACCATAGCTGGCTGTACTAACTTAGCAGGTCTTTTTATCTTAGTGCAAATCTCTAACCCAAAGTTAAACAAGTTAGTGGTTTTCAGTATATGAACTCCTATCTTTTCCAGTGGAGACATGCATCTTAGTTTAGTAACTTTAAGCCTATTGGCAAGATGCTTGCCTTGTTGCCTTCTGTAAGTTTCTTAAAAGTATTGCTGTGCCTTTCCCCAGGGGTCTGCAGGCCAAAGATTGGAAACCATTGTGCTAAGCTAATGTGAAGGCAAATTAAATATAGGTCACAGCAGGCAGGCTCTGATCTGAAAGAAGACAGGGCAAGTCCCTGGCAAGCTGGAGATGGAGACAGCACTACTGTTGTGAGCTACAAACTCTTTGACTCCAATCTGAGCCTAAGAATTTGCAATATTGTCACAGCCTGCTGCCTCTGTCACTGTTAGCCTACCTCTTTATTAGCAAGGTTGAATTTGGTATTTGTCATCATAGAAGGTTTGGGGTTTTTATTCACATAAAAAAGACTAAAACCAAAAGAGACCACTTTATTGGTGTCTGCAGAGCCTGAGACAGTAGCTCCAAGAAGACATACAAACTGCCTCAGTTTGTTTCCGTCTTATACCTTATGACAGATCCTACGAAAAGTAGCCCACAGATGGACAGATGAATCACAGATTGTCCTAGATAGGCTCCTTGACGCAGACCTAACCTAAAGAAGGCTTATTTCTAGAAAAAGCAGAGTAAGCCTTCCTTAGGCTTCAGAGCTTCAAACTGTATAATCAATTCAGAGTCGATCAAGGCAGATATTAAAAGGCATGGACCTTATCTATCTTTGGATCTTTACTCACAAGGCAGACCAAACCAATGCTGTTTACTACAAATACCTACTGGCACCCTTCCAGATTGTCATTCAAGTAATTCTGAGCTGCCTTCATAAAGACAGCTTGCCTCCACCACTGCTTTCTTTATATTAAATCCAACCTAGCAATAGCAGGAAAGTTGCCTTCCTTTTTCCTAAACTTGCAGTTTTCTGAGGTTATCAAGATAGTACTTTTGCTTTGAGGTTTTCATTCACTTAATGCTAATTGCTGTGCTGGAATGATTTTGCTCTGTATTATACCACCAGACCAAGACTTTCAAGAACAAATCTCTGGAACTAAGTGCCTGTGTTAGTATATGGGTTCCTGAGAAGTACAGAACACCCTTTTGTTCTCAAATCCAATCTCAAATCCTTAGACTTAGAAAGTCAAGCTACTAATTTATGGCCCTCTCCTGAATGCATTTGTTTTTGTCTTCTTAGCAAATTTTTAAGAATTCTAAAAGGTTTTAGAAGTTTAAGGACTAGTTTAAAGGCAGTTGAAACTTAAACTTAAAAAGGAATTTAAATTTAAATGAGTTTAAAAGGAGTTTTAAAGAGTAAAATTTAAAGAGTTTAAGAACTCTTTAGCTTGCTTGGAGCAGGGAATTGGACTAGATGATCTTGGAAGGTCCTTTCCAACCTAAGTCTTTCTATGATTCTGAATCTCATGAGAAAGCTTTCTATAGCATCATAAAACCACAGTTCACTCACTGCTAAAATGAGGAATTCTGACTCCCGCTGTCCCCCCACTTCTCCTGGAAGAATGTTTCCCATCCTATGGCCAAACTGATGACTGGAGTAAGGGTACAGAGTCTAGAATAAAATGGGTAGAAAGTTATATTAGCAAAGGAGGTTGATTCAATGTCATTGGCAGACAAACTGGAGAGCCAAGTAATTCATATTGATTGAGCCAGAGTTTACCACACATGTTCATTAAGAACATTACATTAAAAATCAGAGGCATACATTTTGATTTTGCAGCAGATTCTTTGAGGATGTGAGACAGTTGCCTAGCAACTTCTGGACTCATCACCCTTTCATTAAGTGTTATATGTAACAGTTCTCCTCTACTATTTTGAATTTAAAAGCTTAACTGAATAATGAAAAGAAGTCACAAGCATATTTAACAATAGTTCTGTATTGTTAGCATAAATAATATCCTCATTTTACTTTCTTTACCCATCAGCAGTAGAGTCTAGAAAAACCAAGTCTGACTCCCTTGTTCTTTCTTTGCACCACACTGCACGTGAAACTGTGCAATAGTCAGTGCTAAGCGTCTTTGCCATGAAGAACTCAGTCTGAAAGAAGCTGGGCTGAGATGAGCTAAGAAATACAGGAGTTAGCAGTTGGATTTTTTCCAGCAGTAGAGTTTAAAGAAATTTTTTTCTGCTAGACTTGTCACTGTTGAAAATGAAATTTTGGTCCTGTATCACTTAAGTTTTGAAAATGGTATATTTGGGACATGCATCACAACAGCTTATGTCTTTCAGTGAGACATGCAAAAATTGCTTTCTGATGACACTTGTCTGTGGCATTGCCTTAGGATAAACTGCTAATGGAAACTTGTCTAACTCTCAGCCTTCAAATGCAATTATACATTTCCCATCAGCTTGATGGAGGCAGAAACCCATGGAAAAATGTTTCTAAAAGCCAGTCCTAACATTGGCAGTTTCTTATGAAAGCTACTTTATTCTTATACTCTTATTCTCCTTTCTAACTTCTTTTCTTCTATTTCAATCTACTTCAGGATGTGTTGTAAATTCAGTTCTGTAGCATTTTCCAGAAGTTCTTCAATGAAGTAGTGCAAGGCGTGACTAAGTGATTGCTCCTTCTGGTTGATCAATTGGGATTGATCAGTCTGTTTCTCTCTCTTGCTATCCTAAATCCTTTGACCTCCAGTGAATGAATTAAGTGTAAATCCTGTGTGGTGCAGGTATATACCAGTTGGATCAGATTAAGAGGGTGGGGTAACACTGGAGATTAATTACATAGAGAAAAAGGAAGCAAGAAGGGAGACATAGATACCATCCGCAGAACTTCCTGGGAGGAGACTGCTAGTATGCGCTTAGGTAAATGGCTGAAATCAGCCTGATACGAGCTTGTGGTATCAGCAGGGCTTGCTAGCTTGGAGAAAGTACTCTGACAGTTTTCAGAGTGGGGCTGTACAGGAGCTGTGCTCTAAGTCATGGCATAAAAGCAGAGCATCCTTTGGCACTCTGTGGGTCCATCTCTTGTATTCCACTAGCAGAGTAACCTGGTCTGTGGGATGAGAAGCTAGGAGAGAGGCTGCACGGTTGTGCTGTGAGTACCAGAGGTGGTGGTACTGGAGAAAAGTACAAGTCTCACATTCAGCCCATGAGACTTGACAAACCTAGAGTAATATAGAGAGCGAGCCCTTGTTTAAATTGCATCTTAACCTGGGGTGTGATTTAAAACCAAGATGCTTAAACTTGTGCCAATACCTATGTGGGCACTTGTTTCAATTTAATTTGATTAAACATTTAAAGCATAATGAGAAAGGCAGTCTTAGCACGGGTGGAAAAAGGATCTAAGTTATTTTCCCTGTGGACAAAACCTTGCTTTCCAAGTTTTCCGTTCTCATGTGCAACTTACTCAAAAGTGAATATTCTTTGCATTTTGTATCTGAGCTGTGGTGAGGAAACAAAACTAGAACCACATAAAATTCAGCAAAAGTGTATGTTAAAATATGTCTCAAATCCTATTGGATTCATACAAATAGTATCAGCGAGGTCACATAACCAGCTGGGCCCACGTCCTTCTCTCAGCCATTATTTGCCTGGGGAAGAAGCAGAACCTAGTATGAAGTCAAGAAAATCAACTGAGTTTTCATAGTTAAATTAGGGTTTGCAAAATATTACACTTAAAGAAGCATGAACTCCAAATTAATGAGTGCTTGCTCTAGCACAGTCCTTCTGCAACTGACCTTCCCATTGCATTGGGCTATCTTTTCTCTTACCCCAAAGTGCTGTGCATTATTCTCAGGGGCATTATTCTCAGGCCCTGATCTGGTATGTCCTACTGTACACTTTGAATGTAAATGATGGCAGAGAGAAGCAGCCAATACATGGGAGTAGAGGGTCTTTTTCTCAATCTAAGATATGTATGAAAGAGATTGGAACTGAGGTAGGATGAAGGGGATGTGCAAAGGTCCATGCACTGTTGTTCCCTTCAATTTGTCCTAAGTCAGATCCTAATTACAGTATCCTCTTTGCTCCCTGTGTAAAGAGCTCAGGCAGATATGGGCCTCCAGGCCAGATGCAGCTTTTGCTCAGTGTAAGAGGTCTTTTAGCTAGCCAGGCTTTGAGCCCTGAACGCTATATGGGAATGGATCTTTTACGCTAGATTTTGTCATATTTGAAGTGAAACTTGTTTCTCACATCTGTCTAACAATGTGTGTTTTCTTCTATCCCGGGAGCAGTGGAGTGAAGTGCAGCAGATGATTAATGGTACCCCAGTCTATATGTACCAGGACTGCAGCGTGCTTTCCGAGGGTGACACTGATCACTGGCTTCGCACCAACTGGATTTATCGGGGTGAGGCAGCCTCCCGCATCTATGTGGAGCTAAAGTTTACTGTGAGGGACTGCAAGAGCTTCAAAGGTGAAGTGGTGACCTGCAAAGAGACCTTTAATCTCTATTACATGGAATCTGAACAAGACGTCGGGATCCAGTTCCGCCGCCCGCTGTTCATCAAGGTCCGTAGTGCTGGGGGTGAAGATTGAGTCATATCTTCCTGCTTAAACTAGTCATATCTTTCAGCTTAAACTAGGTGTGTCTTGCTGGCTGGGGGAGGCCAGGAGAACCAGCATCTGGGAGTGGCATGGATAGTAAGCCTTATCCTTAGAATAAACTTTGCCCCTAGTGCCCTCTGTGATGCTCAGACCAGTCTTTGCCACAGGAGGCACAAGAATTTTCAGACGAGATCAGCCCTCCATTCTGCATAAGCACTTATTTAACTGTACACTACATAGGTAAGGATTCTAAAAGGTTGTAACAGTGCTAGATGGTTACACCAATTTTCTGAAACAGTAAAGCAGAGACCAAAGGAATTTGACTTGCCTTAGGTAACAAAGCAAGATTAGACCAAGTGAAGAACAGAATCCAGTTCAGGTTTCTGCTCCTGATGATTTACTCTGATTGTTACGAGATACAGGGTCTTTTTTTTTTTCTAAAACTGGAGGCGATGGCTTGCTATAGTGAAATTCTCCCTTGTGTGAAGGTATTTAGCACCGCTATATTTTAACCGCTGTTTCCCCCCAACATAATACCCTCTTGCCATGGAAACATTTGAACTGCAGAACAGGGAACCTCAGATTTTTTGTAAAGTAACTTCTGTAACCCAGTTCTGTCCTAAAAGAAGCCACAGACATAAATTATTTGACTGCCCTTTCCTCTGCAGTTTAAATGGCATGTGATGAAAACAAAGAATGGTAAAGGCCACCACAGGCAGAGCAGGACTCTGGTTAATGGATTTCCCTCCCTCCCCAGTGCTCCTCCACGTCCCCTGCAGCTGGGACCTACCAGGTGAATTTGTGTGATACCTCCACAACTCCTAAAGCTGCCCCAGGATCCCACTGCCAGATGCAACTGCTGTGCAGATCCTTTCATATGCCATCCAGCTACACAGAGCAGGTGGTGTCATGTAATGGGGAGGGGCTATGGTGGAGAGGATCAGTTATCAATTATCTTCTCTCTGAGAAGAAAGGCCACCCCTCCATCAGGCTCTCTGGGCAGAAAGGCCACCCTACCTGCAGTCCAGCTCTTCCATATCACACGATGTCATGGAAGCTCTTCCAATTTGCCCAAGCATTGAAAGCATCTCTCTCTCATGCTTACCCTTTGTTTGCTGAGGCAGCAGGAATATAAGAGCACGGCAGCATTTTTCACCCAAGTATCTGCAGTGCTGAATGAGAAGCACCTTGCAGTAGATGATCTGATCTGCATCAAGTACAGCCTAGAAACAGGGGGCTGTAATTCACTGGTCAATTTAAAAACACAACTCTAAGTGCCGTTGTGATTGTACTGCATGCAATTTGCAAACAAAGAAAAACATCACAGAAGAGAGATTTGCTCCTTTACAGGCAGTTCCTAAAGACCTCTGAGACCAGAGACCCAGAGCAAAGGGTAGTGTCTAAGACCGGTGAAGGACTGCATAGGAGTTGAAATGAGATGGTGGAAAGTATGGAGGCAAGAAAGGATGCGGACCCCATTGTTAACATTTCTTCCACATGCAAAGAATACATGCAGTGCAGTAGAATTAGAAACAGTTGACCATACAGCCTCTAAAAGGCCTTAGCGTAAAAGAAGTTTGAGAGACATGGGTATCTCAGCTGCTGATGCCTGCTCGGATGTTAACACTGTTGTCTTTTTCACTTAGCTCAACACTGTGGCAGCAGATCGAAGTTTCACAAGCAGAGACATCGAATCGGGCGCCATGCAGCTGAACACAGAGGTGTGCCCCATTGGGAAGTTATCTCGCCGGGGCTTCTACTTGGCTTTCCAGAACTCTGGGGCTTGTGTAGCGATGGTGTCTGTCCGAGTGTATTACAAGACTTGCCCGGAGGCAGTGCGGGGCCTGGCCCGTTTTCCAGAGACGCTACCAGGTTCCGAGGGGCTGACAGAAGTGCCTGGGGTCTGCGTGGAGTATGCAGCTGAAGAAGTGGGCTCTCCCCCCAGGATGCACTGCAGCACTGACGGGGAGTGGCTGGTACCAATGGGTCGATGCCTTTGTGCTGTGGGGTTTGAGGAAATCGATGGGAGCTGCGTAGGTGAGTATGCAGACAGGCACTGGCTGTAGGCCATGGGAGAGGTTCCAGGAAGCTAAAGATCTGAGCATCTGTAAGCATAAAGTGGGATCAGGGGAGTTAGTGTGGTCTACCTCTCTTGCCTGCCCTCCGTGCCTGCCAGGTGTATCTTATACCTTTCCTCCCCTCCTTAGCTTCTCTTTTTCAATTGTGATTTTTCTCCTCATGTGTCAGGTGTAAGACCTGCACACACCTCTCCACTCCCTCTTGGGCTTTATCCAGGAGCCTTCAGCTCTGGAGCTAGTTTCTGCGAGCTGTAACTGTGTGATTGACACTGACTCACTCAACAACTGGTTCCCAACCCTTAAACGGCAGCCTTGTTCTCTCAGGGCAGACAGGGCAGATGCATAGAACAGTGTATTTGTCCCGTGAGTAGAAAGCTGAGAGCCGGAGGGGGGCAAGTTTCTCCTCTGTGTCCCCTTCTGCTTGGACTGGGATGGCTCTTCTGCGATGGAAAACCGTGTAAAACACATTGCACAATACTGTCGGTACCTGGCTCATTTCTTAGGAAGAGCAATTAGCAAGCATAGGAGTCACCAGCCTACTGGAGCCACAGAGCAAGCCAGGGTTGTTGAAGCAAGCAGTGCAGGGCTGTCCCTTTGCCACAGAGGGGACAAGATCCAGCTTCTTAGGACAACTTTGTGTGTTTGTCAGGGGAGAGGATGTGTGTGATGTTTTGGGGGATATCCATTGCTGCAGAGAGGGAGGTTAAAAGACGGCACATCTCTGCTCTTGTTGTCAGAGCCATATGGCGCAAGGCTAAAGCATACAGAAAAAGGAATCCATACAGTGCTGTCAGGGTCAGTGGGGTGCCCTGTCTCTCTGCTTTGTTCTGCTTTAGCTCTGCTACAAGGATCTGGTGCCCCTATGAATCCCCACTGCTTGTTGCTCATTTTGCTTGGGGAGCTGGTGAAGGTTGAAGCACAAGATCCTTGCCCTTCTCCAGCAATCCCCTCTCCTTGCACAGCCTAGCCAGTTTTTCCACTTAGGTGCTACAGAGCTCTCCCCGCCCTCCTGAGAGCACTCCCCTGGGAAGGGGCAGGGAAGCTGTCATGTCTGGACAGGCCCTGACTGCTATCACAGCACAGGTTCATTCTACATCTGTGCTTTTATCCCACTCCACCCAAGTACAGCTGCAGCCAGAAGTGTGTTTTGTAGGATCAGTAGGGACTGGGGAGGTCTCCCAGGAGAGGAAGGGAAGAGGGGAGAACCTAGCAGGGGTAGGGAGAGATACTTCATGCCCAGAGCAGTGTCTTATTAGAGGATCAGAGGAGAAGGTGAATGTAGGTTGCCTGCTGGGGGATACCTTGGGTTCCTCTCCCTCTACAAAAAAGACTAGGTGTTGTGCCAAGGACTAGGAACAAGTCCAGGTGAGGATAAAGACTAAGGACAGACCTTCTACTTTTGTCCTCGGAAGATGAAGGAATTCTTCAAACACAAGAAGGGGGACAGGATGGAGGAAGATAATCTTCAGGCTGTGTCTTCTGGTCCTTAGTTTTGCCTTAAGTAGGAACAGAAAAAAAGGAAAGCTGAACTACAACCCTTGCCTCGTAACAATGAGGAGAACTTGAACTCTGTTACAGGACAGGAGGCAACAGAAAGCCGAGGCTGAGGTTCTGACCTAGTTCACTCAACCCCTTGGTGAATTCCTAGCTGTATAAAGCTCTGCTGGGTACATAATGGCTCAGCCATCCCACGATCCAGGAAGACTGTGCCTGCCCAGAGCATTACATCTCAGCAGTTGCAGGCTTTGCTGCCGATAAACCCAGGGTGCTGTGATTAACTTTCTCAAGTATGTAATTTACTGTGAACACGACGGCTGGCTGTGCCCCTGGCCTGTGTTCTGGTTCCTTGATGGGCTCTGCAGGGTGGCAGGCAAGCCGAGCTCCCTGTCAGCTCCGGTCTGGCGTCTGCAGGCTGCCCCATGCGTGCTGGCAGTCTCCCGATGAGCACTGCAGGAATAAGGAATGAAGGGAGGGCCCCGGCCATTCTCTCTGCCCTCTGGTGCCTGGCGAGCAGCGCTGAGCAGGCTCTTTCCCAGGCCTGTTTTCCCATCCTGTCGCCTGGAGCGGGTGCCCAAGGGCCGGGGAAACCAGGTGCCGGGGGCCAGAGGGGCTGGGCGGGAGCTGAGACTGCGGGCTGTGCACCTCCCCCGCCGGCTGCGCTGCTGGCGGACGCCACGGCAGCCGTTCCTCTGCTTCTGCCCAGGGGAGGGAGGCAGACAGCGATGGGAGCCGGGTTCCCCGGCCTGCCGCCCGCAAGGCAGCGCCTCCTCTGTCCCCTCATGCGGCAGGCACAGGCCGCGGCCCGCCGGCGTCTACCGCCCCCACCCCCCGGGCCCGCCGTGTGGTCCAGGGGAGGCTTCGCACCGCGACAGGGCCGCGGGGCGCCTCACCAGTGCTGTGCAGCCACCTGCCGGTCGCTGCCGGCACGACGGCTGCGTGGGCCCAGGTTGCCGCGGCGAGGGAGCCGAGGCGCCGGGCGCCGCCACCGCAACGCCTCGTGCGGTCAGGCGGCGGCCGGGGCTCGGGGGCGGCGGGTCGGGTCGGTCGGGGCCGGGGGCTCCGCCCTGAGGCGCCGGGGCCTCTCCCTCTCGGGCGCCGGGGGCTCTCCCTGGCTGCGGGGTTGTGGGTGTGCGCGCCGCTCCCAGGGCGCCGGTCGGGGCTGGCCTGGGCTTGTGTGGCCCGCCGGCCCGAGACGGGATGGCCTCATGCCTGCTGCCCGCGGGAGCTGCCCCCGCGCTGCGCCCCGTCCCTCCCAGCGGGCCCGGGGCTGGGGCTGTGCTGACGTCTGGGTCGTGCAGGCAGCTGGTTGCCTCTGCTCCTGCTGGCACCTCCAGCCCCATTCAGTTTACACGTCTAGACACAGCCTCGGGTGGTGTGACCTGGTTCGGCCGGCTGGTGCCTGCCCAGTTACCTCCTGGATTTGTCCCTTCACCCAGATGTCCCTCCCTGCTCTCCCTCTCCCTACTAGGCATGCTGTCTCCCTGCAGGGCAGCTCTCCTTGAAGGTCTCAGCACCACTGGTGGGTAATGCAGATGTGGAGTAGCGCTGGAGCTTAGGCCTGGAGGAACAGAGGCCTTACGGAGGCTCTCTTGGGGTTGCAGCTAACTGTTCTGCAAAGGTCCCCAAACCCAAATTTCCCTAATTTACTTGCTGACTGTCTCGGCCTGATAATAAGAGGGCGTGTATGTCATCCCATATTTATGGCAGGTAGTATTGTCCAGGGAACGTCAGAACCTCTGTGTTAGACAAGTCTGTGGTTCTGTGCTTGGTTTGTTTTTCATATTGCTGTCAAAGCTCTGTTGATGCAAACTGATCCAGTGTTAGGAATTTGGAAATCTTACGCTGGAGTAAAAAAAAGGCCACAAAGCCTTCACTCCAGCATGTAGAAGTGCTCTCAGTCATAAGCAGCCTAGAGATCAAAGTAACTTTTCTTCTTCTTGCCTATTTCTGAAGGAGATGATTTAGTCTTAAATATAAATGGAATCTCTTTGGGCTGGTGACAGTCAATGCTGGAGCCTTTTACTGCTATCATTGACCACATAGTTGTATGACTGTAGCTCAGAATGACAGACTTACTCCTGAGTGGTTCTGTTATTTCCTGAAATTGGAAGGTGCTGGTTGCTCCTGCTTCTTGTGATTATTTCTCCTTTCTGTGCTCTTTAGGCTTCACTGCTGCAAATCCTTTTGGCCTCTGTACTGTCATAGTATCCCCAGATGGCTGTGTGATGGTATTACTATGCAACTGGTAGGCCAGTTGACATCATCCAGTGCTAATGGGACAGTCTGTCTGCCATCCCAGGGCAAGAAGGGGGACCAACAGGAATGAGATGAAGCCATTTCTCTGATGACTAGAGAGAGACCTCACTGTGCAGTGAGGACAATGACTCTTCCTGAGACTGATGGTGAGGAGTCATTTGGTCTTTGTTAGGGGAAATTATTTCAGGTCCTGCAGGTGTTCCTCTGTGTCACATAGTAGGAATGGCTGGATTGTTTTTTGTCTTCTGGATAAAGGATCATTTCCTATGCTATGCTCCACTGCAGTGAGCCATTTGTGTTAGGGTCCTGAGCAGATGGCTTTGGGGTGTTCTCCGTTGGGATCTCCTGAGGGATTATACAGCACATTGTCGCTTTTATAGTACAATATGAAAAGGGGTATTCCCTCAATGGTCAAGTTAAACGCAAGGTGGTAGCTGTGGCAGAAAATTAGTGTATGCATTCCTCAACCATCTGATTAGTGATAGGTTGTTTGTTTCTTTAGTTTAAGAACACTTGGTAGATACATTTAGCACAGGCTGATAAACCATTAAATTCACAGGTTACCTCAACCTCCCTCACTCATTTTCTTCTTGCTACATACCTACAGAGGTGAAGCATTGACCTTGAGATAACTGGTAGACAGACCAGTGCTCCTGTAGATCAAGCTAATAGGAATGGAGCAAAAACAGTGTCTCAGATGTTATAATCAGAGAAAGATATGGGTGCTTATTTTTGGAGGACTGGAAATAGAAAGCATGTGGCACCTATTCTCTTGCAGTCTTTGTTGGGTCCATAGCCAGTTACACTCAGTGCTGTTAGGTGAACTGATAGTTATCTAGATATTCCCCAGGGCCCTGCTAGGTGAAGCTCTGGCACAGCACTTGAAATCAGGAAAGATGCTTCTGCTAAAAAGCCCAATGGCTATCCCATATGAAGTCAGCAAACTGAGGACTCTGAGGAGTACAAGGACTTGGAGCTAGTATTTACAGCTCTTATGATGTGGAAAGCTTGAAGGGCAAGGTGGGGACCACTCTGTGTTTATGTTGAAATAAGTCTCTGAGGTTGACCAGCTTCAGGTTGACCAGCTTCTGTTTTCCTACAGTATCCATGAGGAATGAGATCCCCCTTCTTTAGTCTACAAGTCCTATCGTAACATTGATCCTACCCTGAGTTTGCATTTCCTGTCTGCTCTGAGAAGATAATTGGTCTATGTGACCTCCAGGGGTCCCTTCCAACCTAAATGCTTCTGTGAGCTAAGAAAATGGAAGAAAAGCAAGCAGATAAAGAAGTGTTTAAGAAGTTGAACAAAACTGGCAGGTGGTTTCTTGTTGATCTTGGTTTATTGTTGATCTTATGTTGACTTGTTTGTCTCTTCACAGCCTGCCAGCGAGGATTCTACCGTAACTCCCTGGATACTAAAAGTTGCCTGAAGTGCCCTCCCAACAGCTTGTCCAATGAATCAGGGGCTACATCTTGTTCCTGCAATGCAGGCTTCTACCGAGCACCTTCGGAGGGCCAGAACATTGCTTGCACCCGTGAGTCACAGATAGAAAGAAAGAACAATATCTATACAGACTGGGGGATGAACTTACTGAGACCAGACCTACAGAAAAGAACTTAGGGGTACTAAGGGGCAAAAAATTGGACATGAGCTGGCCATGTGCACTTGCAGCACAGAAAGACAGTTGTATCCTGGGCTGCATCAAAAAAAGCGTGACCAGCAGGTTGAGGGAGGTGATTCTGCCCCTCTACTCCACTCTGGTGAGACCCCACCTGGAGTATTGTGTCCAGCTCTGGGGTCCCCAGTACAAGAAAGACATTGAGCTGTTGGAGTGAGTCCAGAGGACGGCCATGAAGATCATCAAAGGGCTGGAGCACCTCTCCTGATGAAGAAAGGCTGAGAGAATTGGGGTTATTTAGCCTGGAGAAGAGAAAGCTTTGGGAACATCTTCTTGTGGCCTTTCAGTACTTAAAGGGGGCATATAAGAAAGATGGAGAAATACTTTTTACTAGGGCCTGTAGTGACAGGACAAGGGGCAATGGTTTTAAACTGAAAGAGAGTAGATTTAGATGGGACATACAGAAGAAATTTTTTACGATGAGGGTGGTAAGACACTGGAGCAGGTTGCACAGAGAAGTTGTGGATGCCCCATCCTTGGAAGTGTTCAAGGTCAGGCTGGATGGGGCCTTGGGCAACCTGGCCTAGTGAAAGATGTCCCTGCCCACGGCAGGGAGTTGGAACTAGATGACCTGGAACTAGATGATCTTTAAAGGTCCCTTCCAACCCAAACCATTCTGTGATTCTGTGAACAATGAGATGGGAGGAAGCAAAACGTTGAGAAATGGGGATGAGAGATCAGAGAGGGAGAGACTGGGGAGACAGAAGCCTCCATTCGAAATGCATCAGCAGATGGGAAACTGACACAGTACTTTGGGTATTAACAGTTGGATCTAATACTTCCTTTCATGCTTCTTGTAGGCCCCCCCTCAGCTCCCCGCAATGTCAGCTTCTCCCTTCTTGGCACACAGCTGAGTCTGTGGTGGCAGCCACCCAGCGACCATGGTGGGCGAAAGGACCTGACTTACACAGTCTTCTGTCAGCGCTGCCATTTCCTGTCATGTGAGCCTTGTGAGGCTGGTGTGGTGTTCTCCCCCAGTGCTTCTGGTCTCACTAAACCTGCTGTGGATGTGGATGGCCTAGAAGCTTACACCAACTACACATTTGCTGTGGAAGCCCATAATGGTGTCTCAGGAATGGGACCTGCTCCACAGAGAACTGCTCCAGCTGTCTGGGTCGCAGTTGGACATGCAGGTTAGCAGAAGCAGAGAGAAGTTCTTCCTGCTCATCAGGAAAAGGAAGAGGAATCTCTGTGAATGTTTTAAGCTTTCTCCATCTTCTCCTTCTGTCTGCCACATGTGTTGGTATGGTATGATAAAGACTCTAAGGTACCTCTGCCTCTGGCATGTAAAGTCCATCAGTCATATTCCTTGCAAGTGAAAGCAGCAGTATTTATTACCCACCAAGAACTATCAATCCACCAAGGACTTAACAGAGGTGAGGAGGATAAAGGCCTCCCTGTGATACACTAGTGTAGTCCAGCCTAACTATTGTTACCTGTGTGACAGGAAGAACAGGGACTGTGGCATGAAATATTTCCCATGACTCGGATATTGCAAAAAATCTGACCAAACGCAACAGAAACCCTGCTGGAACTGAAAAATACAAGAAAAAAAAAAAGCTTTGAAAGCCTGGAGAAATGACGATGTTAAAAAAATGCAAGTTCTTGCCACATTTCTGCAGTTTAGCTTCAAGCTGGCTAGTTTGGCTGTCCTGTGAATACTTTCCAGAGTGCTGTGAAATGTGATTATAGAAAAGTGACATCGCAGTGCTCAACAGCCCTTGGTGCTTTCCCCAAGTTATGATTTAGTGACAAAATAAGGCTTTTCTTCCTGACGCTATGCGTGGGCAGCACAACTCTGAGCTACTTTTGGCTTGCCTCATCACTTCTGGTGATGATGAAGGACAAGGAGAGAACCAGGCTTGACTCTTCAGTCCTTGCAGACTGTTGAGAATTATCTTTTTATTCATGAACAGCATGCATTTGCAGTCAGCTGAGAGGTTTTGGGCATTGAATTTCACTGTACCCTTATGAAATGGAGCTGCATTCATAAATCACATGGGATAATTGTGTTACTTCTGCTGTAAGAGCATAAAATTCTAACATTTTTATTTCATATCGAACACTTTCAGTGCATTGCTGGATTAAATGTAATTTCTTGGAACACTGATTTTGTTTTGGAGGCCAAGCAAAGTTATGCTTCCACTGTTGGGGTAGAAGCATACTATTCATGGAAGGCAATAAATTATAACTGGAGATCTCACTTCCCTTTCTCCACAGAAGAGAAAGATGAGGGAATGGCAGTGGCAATGAGAATCAGTTCCAGTTGCATGGTATGACCAGAGAAGGAGAGAGCTTCTGGTGAAGAGAGGGACTAGTCTGCATTATGTTTGTATTTCTTCCTGATGTTCTTTGTTCTCTGCCCTGCAGCTCCAGTGACAGTATCCCAGTTTATCCTGACACAAAGAGATGACAGTAGTCTTTCTGTTTCTTGGCTTGCCCCACGGCAGCGCAGCCGGACCTCAGTGGAGTATGAGGTCATGTTCTTTGAGAAGGTGAGGCTGCCTTACTTGTTTTTCTCCCTTTTGCCCAAAGGGGTGGAAGTGTCCTCTTTGTTCAACGTATATTTGTTACTTGACCCTGTTTGACATCTGCAGGGAGAGGAGGCCCGGTACACAGTGAAGCACCTTCTTGAGCCAAATGTCACTCTGACGGACCTGCAGCCAGACACAGCCTACCTGCTTCGTGTGAGGTCCATCACACCACTCGGGCCTGGGCCGTACTCCCCAGAGCAGGAATTCCGCACCCTTCCGCCAGGTAAAGGACAACCACTAGTATCTCATTCGGGAGAAACTCACTTCTCCATCACATTGTATATTCATGTGGTATGTGGATCACTTTTTGTGTTCTGCTAGCTGTAAGGCACAGACACCGCCCTCCTGAGTTCCTTGTCAACAAGGCCAAGCCTGTTGCTTTGTAAAAATGTAGAACAAGGAGACATTTATCCTGTTTCTTTGCTGTCATATAAAATCGACGTGTACTTTACCGTTCAGAACTGATCGGTCTCAGGTTTGGGTGTTGTACTGGCAAATTACTTAACCAGCTTTTCATCTAGTTCTGAAAGACATTGTGATTCTAGCTAGTGTTTCTGAATGTTAGCAAAATGATTACCATATGCCTCCTTTTGTGTGAAAGTTACTAGTGAGAAGGAGAGCTCAAAGGAGCTCACTGCTATTCTATCCAGCTCTATCATTTTTTTAAATGCCAAGACAAAGATATTTTGAATATGAAAGGGATTAAAAAGAAGTGCCAGCAAGGTTTCATTTGGTGGGAGTTCTTCTTTGATAATACTAGAAAAATTGTTTAGCTGTAATGGTTTAGGGATATTAGTGGAACAAGATTTGCAGGGAGAGGCAATTTTTTTTAGTCTGAATTTGAGAATTTAGGTCCCTTAATTTCCCACAGAAGTGCTAGGTACCTAAAAGCTTGTCCATTTTATTAATAATATATTTTATTTCACCTTCCAAATCTTGCCTTTTTGATTTTAACAAAAAAGAACATTAGCTCTGCCTCTTGATTTCTGCTTAACAAATCTGGTGATTTTTAATAATTTTAGTAGGATGAGTCAGCATCAAATTGAGCAAGAGTAACAAGTGTTAATTAGGCTTAACGGATGCTGACCATTGGACTGGATATTAGGAAACACTTCCAGACACAGTTGTCTGTGTCACACAAGCTGTTCCTTGCTTTAAAATCTGCTCATTTATTGAAACAATTTCTCTAGGAATTTTCTTTCTTCTGGATGTTTTCCTAAATCTCTTTAGGGAAAATATAAAAAAAATTAGATTCTCATTAGATATGGATATGAACACTTTTCATCAATGTATTTTTAAGTTTTTTAAATAGTTTTTTAACTTAGGGGAAATAAGGTTTAAAAACACATACTTCACCAACAGAGGTCATTTAGCATTTCTGCTGATGAATTCTAATATACTGTATGGAAACGGATGCCTTTAGCTTGAGAATCTAACTAGAAGAAGACAACCTGTGTTATGTGAACGCTATCTGAATGCTATCCAATCACAAAATGAAACCACCTGATGCTTAGTTTTGAGAAAGCAGGAATATGATGTTAGACTGCAAGTTCATAAGTTAGCACTTGCTTGTTTCAAAAGTCCTAAGCAGACAGTGGCTTCTGTGAAGGTAATTAGGCAAAGGACCAGTCCCAGCTATTGGTGGAAGGGGAGGGGGAAATTAATTTCATAAATAACAAGAGAGTCAAGTTAGACTGCTGGGGAAAATCAGGTCTTTGCTGTGCCATAGTCTAAATCAGTTACTGAGCAGGAAGAAGGGTCTGATCTGAAAGAGTAGTTGGAGAGGAGTGGGGGGGAAGGAAGAGCTGTTCTTTGGTTTTGACAGTGTCATGGAATTTATGTGGGCAATCAGGCATAGAGATAAATTCTCAACTGGAAGACCAAGACTGTAGATAAGAGTCAACCAGATACCCACCAGGAGGTGCTCCATGCACGTGAATAACCATACAATAGGACTCAAATCTGGTGGCTCTGCTGCTTGGAAGACAAATGGCTGTAGCTTACCTAATATCATTGGCTGGTGAAGCTGGTTGCTACATTCCAGGCAAATAGTTATTGGTCTTTTAAATTATATGACCTTTCTCTTTGTTTCTGCAGACACAGGAGCTCTGTCTGGTGGAGTCATAGTCTCTATTATCTTCGGAATTCTACTATTTTTTGGGCTGCTTCTGGGACTTCTCATCTTTCGGCGAAAGTGAGTGTTGATTTTTGGTATTGAAAAAGGTATAGATGTAGGAATAGCTGAGTTATGGGAGCTTGAGAAAGGGAGGGAGGCCCTGATTTTGCACAGGATATTGGGTAGGTAGAGGTTAGTTACAGAAGAAGGAGTAAGACCAGTGTGCTGCAGCAAGATGGACTGAGTCTCAGTAAGTAATTTTGATTAGCAGGATTGGAGGGATTGATATGTCTGTAAGATAATGCTTGATGCTGAGGACAGAAGAAAATGTGGTGATTTCTCAGTTTTGTTATAATCCAGCACTATCAGACTGTTATCATGACAGATGAATTAAAGTATTGTTATGGTACAATCATTTCTATAGCTGCTGATTGATTAAGTGGGCAATACATGTATCTAATCATTTCAAACCATTTTCCATATACCATTACTTTAGTGGTCCTCTACCCAGATACAAAATTCTACTTCCTTTCTAAATGTCTATAAGGCTGCTATTGTTTGGTTTTAAGAAGATCAGGTATTGTACTGAAAGTGTACAGAAAATATAAAATAAATAGAAATTCATCTGTAATTCAGCAAGCAGAGGGATGAACAAAATTGCCTGCCTGGAAACAAAGCTCTATTTCCAAATGTAAATGAAGCATCACATTTTCTTGCTAGCTGTACTCTAATAAGTAGGTGAAGTGTCTGGTTCCACTTTGCTCTGTGCTACCCTGAACTCTGTCCTTGATCAACTAGGGCACATACTCTGGAAGTCTTGCTTTTCTCTTTGCTATCTGCTGACCGTTTTATTTTCATGACTGCTTCTTATGTTCCAGGCAGGCTCGTCGGAGACAAGCACGACCAGATTACAGTACTTCAGGCTTTGATCGAGGTGAGCTTCAAAGGGGTAGTAGAATCAGGGAGAAGCCAGGAATGGGTTGGAAGGAATGAAAAGAAACAGTAGTTTCAGACCAGACATTGGCATGGATTTTCTGATGATGATTTTTTTCATGATGATTTTTCCTCTTCCCATAACAGCTCTAGTTTTGAATGTATGTTTGGTAGATTTGTTTACTGCCATTGTCAGAATTCCATGGATTCACCTGTGCTTCTGTAGCTTTGCCCTACAAAGCTTGTCCAAAGAGTTGACAAATTAATTTGCTCTTTTCTCTTCACTTTACCATAGAGAAGGTCTGGTTGAAGCCCTATGTAGACCTGCAACCATATGATGACCCCAGCAGAGGGGTGTTGGAATTCACTAAGGAACTGGACATCTCTTGTGTCACTATGGAGAATGTGATTGGAGAGGGTGAGTTACTTGTCACTCCCCCCATCTTTCTGTTGCCCCACAGTGTTATTTTGCTGCCTGTTCCTGAGTTCATCTGTGACCTTTTGCCTCTTGTTGTTCTCAGGGGAGTTTGGGGAGGTCTATCGTGGGTCCCTACGGCTCCCAGGGAAAGAACGTGTTGTGGTTGCCATCAAGACCCTGAAGTCGACATATTCAGACTCACAATGGTGGAACTTTCTGCGCGAGGCAACAATTATGGGGCAATTCAATCACCCGAACATTGTGCGTCTGGAAGGAGTTGTCACCAAAAGTAAGAGTGTCTCAGAGAGGGTCCTGGGATGAGAGCAGAAATGGGCATGTTTCTTGGGCCTTTCTTAGGGAGGATGATGCCAGAGAGGCTGTGCTGGGAGAAGACGGGCGTTGCCATGTTAGCCTATGGCAGAGAATGAGGAAGGGAGGAGAGGTATGGATTTCCAACAGAGTCATGAGGCAGTGTTATGAGAGGTCTTCTTGGGTTGGTGAGTGAATGAGAAGTTGGGATACTGTAAGGGGTGCTGTAAGCTTATAGGTGTGACACGAGGGAGGTCTAAGGAGAAGGGTCAGCCAGCCATGCAAGTGGAATGGGAGTGTTGGCTGGGTTTGGATATGGTTCTCTGTGTTGGGGCAATGTGGAGAGCATTGAAAGGCAAGAGTAGGAGAATTGCAAAAAGGCTGACACCTTCTTGTCTTCCTCAAGGGAGGCCAATGATGATCATCACTGAGTATATGGAGAATGGAGCGCTGGATACCTTCCTCCGGGTGAGAGACTCTGTAGTAGGCTTGTGTACTGCCGAAACTTGCACTTGACCTGGATTTAGGACCCTAAAAGAAGACTAGAAATAAGATCCAGACATCCACTTACTTTCTGCTCACTAACATTTTCAGTCTCAGCGGTTGAAGCTTGCTGCCATCCAGTTTGCTCAGTGTCCAGAGTGCTGTCTTTGGTAGTTGAAGTGCAGGTGCCTAATGATGACTCTGGAGACCACCACCAATACCTTAGTGAGAACCTGTTGGGTCCTTTGGGCTGCAGCATTGCCTTTTTGCTTGTTCTCCAGTGCCCACTTTTGTAAGTTGATAAGACCAGTAACTAGAAACCAAACAGATTGATATCACTTGACCAGGATTTTCTCTCACTTCTTCCATGCAGGAGAATGAGGAAAAATTTAGCCCTGTGCAGCTTGTGAGCATGCTGCAGGGAATAGCCTCTGGCATGACCTACCTTTCAGAACACAACTATGTGCACCGGGATCTGGCCGCTCGCAACATCCTGGTAACGCGCAGTCTTCAATGCAAGGTGTCTGACTTTGGTCTCTCCCGAATATTGGAGAATGATGCAGAGGGAACCTATGAAACCAAGGTAGTGCAAAAACAGTCTCTCAGTCTTGTAAATGAACTGTAGTCTCAGGGGAATTGGGATTTTGCTACATAAGAATGGCAGAATTTCTTCACAATAGGAAACACCAATTTGGAAGATTTGGATGGAAAATCACTGAGGAAAACCCATAGTAAAACTGCAAGTCACAGTGTGGATGGTTCAGAAGGTGGTACTTTTCTGTCTGGAGGCCATGTTGATTTTGTTTGCTAAGAGATTCAGAAGGATTCTGGTTTTGAAATGAGAAGCAAAATAAGAGGTCTGATCTTTTGGACTCAATTAACTAAATCTAGCTTTGAAGATAGCTCTGCTGTGATCAGGGGTTTGGACTACAGGCATCTATAGGTCCCTTTCAATGAAAGTTTCAGTAATTCTAATGTCTGGTGTCATTCCAAGTAGGGCTGTGACTGCTCTCAGGCTCTTAACTCCCACAGCAGTAGTTTTCTCTAGCACTCAACTGAACAGAGGGCTTAAACTCATTCTCTTTCCAAGAATGTTTCTGTCCTTTTGAGAAATTTCTCCAGGGGTGGTTACATGTCACTTCAAGTGAAGCAGGCCCAGTCTTTGAACCACTTTGTAAACTCCTTGCATGAAAGCACTGGAGAAATATAACTCAAGGATACTTGCTGGATACACTGTGTCTCTGCTCTTTCACAGGGTGGTAAGATTCCTATCCGATGGACAGCCCCAGAGGCCATTGCTCATCGCATTTTCACCTCAGCCAGCGATGCCTGGAGCTTTGGAATTGTCATGTGGGAGGTGCTGTCATTTGGTGACAAGCCATATGGCAACATGACCAATCAAGAGGTAACAGACACTGAGCTCAGGTGCTGATTTAAAAACGTAAACAAGGCATGTAGGCCAAATGTTTGTAGATCTCCCTCAGCCTTCAGTCTTGACATTCTTTTGAACACATAACTACTATGTCTCCCTTCCTGCTAAAAATCAATGCAACCGAATCAAGGGCAATAAGTGTCTGGGCCTCTGAACCATGTTTAGGTGTCAACAGCAATGAGTCAAATTAAAGAGTGGTTGAACCAGCCATGGCCTTTGGGTCTGGAGATGTTCTCTGTTGGTTTCTTTCTCTCCTTCCTCTGGCTCTGGAGCATTATGCCTGGTCTCATTCTAGGTTCACCACATCTGTGAGGTTAGCACATGCTGTTGAAATTATTCCTCAGAGTCTGGTTGCCCTTTTCTCACCAGGCCTGTGCCAGGATCATTTGGTCCTTACTTCTCATGAACACATGCCCTGAATGCCAAATGAGAGCTGAGCTAGTAAAGGATTAAAAGTACGTGCATATGCCACTTCACTTTTTGCCATCCCTCAGGTGTCGTGATCCTTTGCTGTGCTGCCCAAACCCTACTTCATACACATGTAATCTACTTCACCCTCTCCCTGGCTGCACACTGTGCAAAATAGTGAACCTCCTACTCCCAGCCCCACAGAAGTCTCTGGCTCCTCTTTCACATTCTCTGCTCTTGGCCAGATTTCTCTCTGTCCTCTGTGCAGGTGATGAAAAGCTTAGAGGATGGGTACCGGCTCCCCCCACCTGTGGACTGTCCATCCATACTCTACGAGCTCATGAAGAGCTGTTGGTCACACGATCGGATGAGGAGGCCTCATTTTCAGGAAATCCGGGCACAGCTGCAACATTTCATCTCAAGTCCCCAGCTCCTCCGGCCTGTTGCAGACTTTGATCCCAGGTAAGCAGGCTGTCACTGGAGGAGGAGAGGTTAACCGGGAGGGAGATTTTCACCTCCTGGTCTCCAGCAGGAGGAGAGGTAGTGCTAGCAGTGGAAGCTGGCAAGAGGCTCTGTGCACAGAAGATAGTAGCCATCTCTGTCTCATGGTGGCAGAGGGCATAGCTGTTGGCCTGGGCAGTCTGACCTCACTGTGCAGAGAGCAGATAAGTTGGCCTAGTCCTGGCAGATGGTGCTCGCCCTTTAGCTACTGTCTTATAGCACTGGCTGTTTAAGGTAGTTGCCTGGCTAATGAGAGTTTATCTGTCTTTAGGGTAACACTCCGGCTCCCCAGCTGCAGTGGATCTGATGGGATCCCCTATCGATCCATCCCTGAGTGGCTGGAATCCATTCGCATGAAGCGCTACATCTCCAACTTTCGCACTGCTGGCCTGGACACGATGGAGTCTATTCTGGAGCTCACTGCTGAGTAAGGGCAGGCTAAACTCCCACATGGCACCCTAGGCTATGCTACAAATAGCTGTGTCTGAACAGGCACTCATATTTACTTGGAAGGCTTCTCTCCATCCTTCTCTATATAGTTAAATGGAAGTGGACTGGGCTTCTTGCCCTAAAAGGGAAGAATCTGCCTGGAAGAATCTGCCCAGAAGAATGGGGATCAGTCCAAACTGTGAGACTAATTCGCTAACTGTCCATGCTTGAGGCTCTTCCGGAGCCTGAGCTGCTCTGAACTCACATCAGACACAAACAGCAAAGGGAAACAATAGATGGTAGACAGTTCTCTATCCTGACCATCTCCCCAGCCTTGTAGGACTTTATAGGATAATTTTCTTGCCTTGAACTCCATATGGGCTAGTGATATCCCCCCCACATCAGCCAGGCACTGTTCTATCATAGAGCAAAGTCCTTCTGAGCTCTTTAGAAGGACTCAGGTCAGATGCTTTCCCAACACAGCCATGTTCATTTCTAGGGTCGGGGATGTACAGCCAGCTCCGACCAGGACAGTTCCATAAAACAAATGAGCAGGCACAGTGCAGGGACAGACCTGCTATAGGGTTGAGACATGTCCCATATCACAAGCTGATGTGGACACAATCCTGATTTAATGGGAGCACAGACCTAGTCATGAGGTGGGAGAAGGCAGTGGACTGGGTTGGCAGAGGTAGTCCAGGAAGGGCAGAAACAGCGAGACGTTTCTTCCCTCTAGAGAAAAGGTAGGCATAGTAGGAGGCACTGAGGGAAAGGAAGATTTCTGAACTAATGCTTGGTAACTGTGTCTGCCTTTAGCCACATCCCAGTCCCAAGGAACAAGAACAGCAATTCATTTTTTCCTTTCTCTTCCCATTTCCTTCAGGGACTTGAAACAGATGGGAGTGTCACTTCCAGGCCACCAGAAGAGGATCCTGTGTAGCATCCAAGGCTTTAAGGAGTGATCAGTCATTGCTCTCTTAAGCTTGCTAAATGCCCATTCTTACCAGCTATCACTTGGAATCATTCCTATGGCAATTGCTTCCAAATGAGTGACTGGGACAAGCAAAGCAAAACAACCAGAACTGAAAGGGATCATGAGGCAACACCACCTGCTCTCCTTTCTGTTCGCCCTTGCTTTAGCGCTACAGAAGCCATCAGTATGTTTCAGAGCACTGGTCTTCGAAAACGTTCTCGGCCCTGTCTTCTGTAGTCTGTTCTGTGCAGCAGTAAGTAATCCCTGTCGTCCACATACTGGAGTTTCAGACCCTCACTATATCACCTGGAAACCTAAGGATACATACAAAGTGGGTTGGGGTCAGTGGATAATGTTTTAAGATTGGAGATGAGGGTTCAGATAGACTAGGACATTCAAGGAACACACACAAGGACACAAGACACGTAGAGATCGGGCCCATTCACTCCGTGGCATACATCCCTTCTCACTTCAGGAGCCGTCTGTCTTCCTTATTTTACAACAGGAACAAACTATTCAGTCTTTCACAAGGCTGCTGGTAAGGGATGTATTTTTAAATTCAGCTATTCTTGCCTTAAACACCAACTCATGGTGTACTTCCTTCTTTGGAGGAGAAGTTAGGAGTAGCAGCACACCCTGTTGTAACTTCTGTGATCACGTAACCTCAGTATGTTGCTGTTTTGCACGTGCACACATCACTGGGGAGATTTACTGCTTAATGCCTTTACTTGTGCCATGGACAAAAACCCCAAACCTTTAATTACCCACTTTTCTCTGCCCCTTTTTTAAAAGAGAGAATAGTCGTTTGGCTGGATAGGGTATTTGTAACAGAAAAATGTGTAGGTGGTCTGTCTTATTCCTTCTCTGTGGAGGAAATGTTATTATTTATCAGAACTCAAGACAGTTATAGACTGTAAATAATATTTTGTAAATAAATCTGTGGCAGAGCAGGCTGTGTTGGAGTTCTTTGGCTTATTTCAAATATGATTGGGACCTTTACTTTAGCATATACATTATGAGTTCCAGCAGGGTCCTTACATCCATGTTTAGTTGTTTCAGCCAATGGTCTTTGTCCATTTAACTGCAGATTTAATGTGAAAATGCAGTTGCATTAGGATTAAAGGATACATATGCAGCTGGCTACCAGACTTTTTTCTCTGATACAGCTGTATCCATCCATTAGCCAAGTCCATCTTTTTACAGGTCCTGTGTTTATTCCTAAACCATGAGAAGTATTAGAAGCTACTGCTGTAGTTTGACAAAATACATGTGAGTAGTACTTCCTTCTCCTGCAGTATAGACTGCCCAGGGGGGGAAAAAAACCCCAAAAACAAAAAAACAACTCACTGATGTTCCTAAGACTACCTGAGAAGAGTAGTCACCTAAAGATTTATTTTTCAGTGCTTGAGCTAATTCCAGGTTGGTGAAGAAGGTGAGTGCTAGCCACTCAGCAATTGGTTACTTGTTGTAGATAGCTATCATTGTTTCCATAATTGCATAAAGCCTCAAATTCTTAAGGCTATAAATTAACACTCCTGCTCCTGGAAATGGTCTTGCTTAACCATAAATGACAGAAGGGCTAAGAAGCAGGGATCTAAAGACCTGCAACTTAAAGCAAGAACGCTGGTTTCTATTCAACATGAGAAGCAGCAGAGTGTACACAAGGAACCATAGTATACACATGCCTTAGCTACTCAAATCACTGCAACTGTAGTAAGAGATAGAGCTGAAAAGATCAGCTTTTACGGTGAGTTTTGTTAATATATCAGTAAGTTCAGTCTCAGTAGTAGGTGTCTTTAACATGAAGTATAGGTAAATAAATGAAGTTGCTACATGGCAGATATCCAGGGTAGAAGATAAGCCCTGATGAGGCCGACAGAAGATTATGAACTTGTGTCATGCATATGTAAACTTTAGCCTATCCTTGCAGATGATAGAAAATGGAGAGTGGTTGATACATCAGATAGTTGTGCTGTCATTCAGAGGGACCTTAATAGATGGGAGAAACAGGAGGACAGGAGACTCATAAAGGTGAACAAAGGGAAATGCAGAGCCCATGCACCAGTACATGCTGGGTGCTGACTGGCTGGGAAGCAGCTTGGCAGGAAAGGACTTGCAGGTCATAGCGAACAGCAAGTTGCACTTGAGACACTAACATGCTCTTGTAGCAAAGACCAACGCTATCCAGGCTGATTAGCAAATGCATCACCAGTAGCTGGAGGGAGGTGATTCTTTTCTATTCAGCATGGGTCAGACATCCAGAGTGTTGTGTCCAACTTGGGGCTCCCCAATACAAAGAAGGACAGGGACTTACTGGAGCAAGAAGGCCACTATGAGTCTGAAGGGATTACATTGTCTGACATATGAGGAGAGGCTGAGAGAGCTGGGACTGTTCAGCCTCAGGATGAAAAGGTCTGGGTGGCTCTTATCATTGTGTATAAATACCTGATAGGAGGGAGCGACAGAGGGAACCAGACTCTCCTCAGCGGTATCCAGTGGAAGGGGAAGCAGTGGGAACACATCAATAAACAGTAAATTCCATCTGAAGGTAGGAAAAAACTTCCTGTGAGAGTTGTTAAATACTCGAACAGGTTACCCAAGGAGGTTGTGGAGTTCTTATCCTTGGAGGTATTAAAAAACTGATGAGGTACATTCCTGAGCAACCTGCTGTGGTTGACCCCGCTCTGAGCAGGGAGGTCCCTTCCAACTTCAACTGTTAGGAGCTGCTGACTCAGCTGGCCTGACAGAGAAGAGGCTGCTCAGTCCCATGTACTCAGGTACAGCCAGTAGCAAGCCCGAGCACGTATTCCCAATAGGCACTCATGCACACAAAATATACATGTATATAATATGTGCATGTATATATATGCACACACACTGTACATGACTGGCCTGAGACAGAAAACATAGCAGTCATGCAAGCACAGCACAAGCAGCGTGATCCTATTCCTTTCTCTGGCTGATCAGAATGAACCTGTTGGCAGGAAATATAGACATATATACTATGGATCCCTCTAGTGTCTTAAGACCAGCTAACACAGACACACACACAGACACTCCAGTGATTAGCCTTAGACATTGGCTCTACTCAGCAGCTGGCCTCAGGATCCCCTGATCTCCCAGTCACTCACACACAGACGCAAACAGTTCTCTGGTAGCTGGTCCAGGCTTACCAGTAGCTAACTTCCAGACCAGAGAGTAGCTGGCTTGGACCTCCTGGGAGCTCTAGCAGCTGACTCTCAGACTGGTCTCTCCAGCATCTGGCCAGACTCACAGCCATGCCAACTCATGGCTCTCAAGTCTCTTGCCCTATTCTTTCACCAGCTACTCCGACTTCACTGTTGCTACTGATTATGCAAAATAATGGGACATGCACACCCACACACTGTGCATGCACTCAGGTTATTTCCAGTTGCTGGCACTCAGACCTCCTCATGCACTGAAGAGAGTCCCTTCATACAGGAAAAAAACCCAAAACCCAACAACCCCCCCCCCCCACTCAAAAAACAACAAAAAAAAGTTTAGTAAGATGACAGGACAGACTGCACTGACGCCACACAGGGCACGGCCAAACAAGTGAACTGTGTATGTGCAGCCAGCCCCTTCTGTGCCATTTTCCCCCTAGTCTTCCCATGCTGCTTCCTCTCCTTGATCACTCCCTTTTCCTGCCTTTGATCCTGCCCCTACACATCCCATAACAAGTGTTGTACAGTCTGCAGATGCTGTTCCACTGCACCCCATGCCCCTTGGACTAACTTCCCCTTAATCTGCAAGGTGATCCAGAGAACCCTTCCCATTGACTCCGTTGGACTGACTTCATACCCAGACACCAGGCTATAGTCCTCTGATGGCTCTGGGAGGAGCTTGGTTGGAGTGCTTCTCTCCCATCATTGTTTCTCTCCTCCATGCTCCTTGGTGTTTGTGGGCATAAGCTTTTAATCACATAATCTAGAAACAACCACTCAAAACAATGCCTACAAAACAGTAAGAACTCAGGTAAGAAAGCAAATGTACAATTTGTTCATTCTTTGCTCATCCTATAGGAAATCTCATAGCGTTTACTGGATCAATTTGCAAGGAGTCATTAAAGATTTCCCCAAAACTGGCAAAAGAACAAGAGTAGGTTTAATGTCTTTGAAGTGTAGAAGCATTGATGCTTACCACAAAGAAGAGTTTCACCTGCAGTGACCAAGGCAGTACCATGTTTAAAACCATAAACATCAAACACAAACACTTTCCGAGTAGTAATAAAGGTGAAGCAAGCAAATTGACCACTTCATTCCAGTCTGATGCAAGTGCACTATAACAACTCACATCCCAGTGACACATCAAGCAGACTGCAGTCTTGCTGTACTGAAATGCAGTCTTCCACTGCTTTAAATGACAGCTACTCTTCAGGCACAGAAAGTAGGAAACTAAATGGTTTGAAAAGGAGACCAAGAGGTGGAGAGAGAAAGGCCATTGTCAGATTCCTCATCTCTGGAGGCTAGGTGGAATAGCAACTATACATTCTCTACTGCCTAAGACAGCAGTAGTTGAACAAATACAGCAGACACACGTTAATGGAAAAAAACCCACATTTTATTGAATGCGAACAGTGGTTGGACAGTGTAGTTATTCAAAAGGTTTGCTCAGTTTGAGAGTTTCTAGTCCAGGAAATGGGGCTCAGTGCAGTAACACTTGGAGCCAGACAGTACATTGCAATTACACTGCAGCTTTCACTGACAGGAGTGAAAGAATCCCTACTGAAACGGGGAGATATTCCTCAGCCTGCTGAATCCTCATCCACGCACTGAGACGCCTCCTCACCATCCGCTGCCTGTCCTTACAATGGTCTTTATTTGTAAACATGCATTCTTTGGACTGCTTTGCTACTCTGGTGCCCAGCCTGGCTGTCCAGAAACCACACTGGGAAATGATTCATTTTGGGGAGGGAAAAAGATTTTTAAAAAAAAGTTTCCAAACTCAGGAACAGAGTAGGATTCCAAACATTGCCAGTTAAATCTGGCTAAGGAAAAAAAAGATTGACAAGACAGTTAGCCAGTAAAATCCATTAGAGACAGAAAAGCTATAGTAGGTTAGCTTTTTTCCAGCAACAATAACACAAATTCCCAGTATGTTCTGCCTCCACACTCTAACCCAGGAGCGAGGGAGGAGGCAGGGGAAGACATCCTGATAATGAGGTGGCACACAAGAAAAAACAAACTCAAAGACAGAAGTGGTGCCAAGATGGAGGCTTCCACCTTCTAAGGTCAAATCATTGTTTCCTGGCTCGGTGGAACAGAAGAATGCTCAGCCCTTCCCAGCCACCAGGTCATTCTTGCTACTTCCACCAGGCAGTGGTTGAGGTCTGGTCTTTCTCCTCCAGAGTCTTGAGGGAACGGAGATTGTGCACTCACCTTCATCATAGCCCCCAGCCTGGAATACGCTGTGGCCAGGAAGTGGTGACAGGACAAGAAGTCCTCTCTTGGTGGCTTTGCAGAGTGAAGTCTAGGAGCGGTGAATCTTACACGAGTTAAGAACTGCGCTGGCGTAGTCTCCATTGGTAGCAATCTGCCTTGTCAGGCAGAGGGACAGGACAACGGCGGGGAGGGGAAGAGTATCGAGTGCAGGGGTATCAAAGGTATGCCCACTCCAAGCTCCTCAGTGTGCTGTTTTGGCACGAACAGTGTGACATTTGATACACAGCACATGCCCATCCAGTGGGAAGCACCCATTCTCATCTGCTTCAATGGACAAGGGCTTCCCACAGTCCTAAACAGGGAAAGAAAAGAGGGAGGGAGCTCAATGACAGCCCACAGCAGGGTAAATGCATTCAAGGATATAAGAAATGCCCCATCGGATCAGTATAATGGCTCAACAGCCCACTGCTCTGTCTCTGATGGTGCTGATGGGAGACACTCTTTTGAGGGATAGGCAAACCCCTACTGTGATCACAGCATGTTCCCCCGGTATAAACAACTGCTGTGTTAGGGATGTTAGAGACTACAGCCCTGCATAGTCCTTGTTCATGGACTTGTGGATGTCTAATCTTTTTCTGAATCTGCTTCAAAAAGCTCCAGATTCATTCAAAACCACCTTAGTGTTTGGTCAGGATACACAACAAAGGTGCCCAGTTGCTGGTGATGGGCATGGGAGAGATGGGAGGAGTGCGGCCACCAGGCTTACCTCACACTTGTAACATTTCATGTGGAAATTTTTCTCCAATGCCACCACACGCACTGTCTCATCCTTTCCAGGCTCTGGCATGATAGGCTCACTACAGACAGAGCAGCGTGGAGCATACTTCCTGCAACGCACAAAAATATAGCGGAGACCATGACCACTGTAGTGACATTCAAGTTTCTCACTGTCGTACAATAGTATTAGCAGCAGAGGAATAATAAATCACAAAGAAGTTTGAGGAAAGATCTTAGTTGCTGCAAGGTACATTGCTGACTCATTTTTAACTTCACTTACAATAGACCACATGGGCAACCCAACCCCATACTGCAGCAAAATTAAACAGGTGTGAGGGAATCTGCCTTCTTTCAGACACCACATGCATGTGCTCTCTCCATACCTGTGGTAGTCATCCACACAGTGAGGCTGGTTGGCCTGGTCCACAATAAAAGAGGCCCCCTCAAGAGGGGTATGGCACATCACGCAGGTGAAGCACTGGGGATGGTATGAGTTACCAGTGGCCTTCAGCATCCGGTCTGTGATGGTCTGTTTGCAGACACTGCACTTTTCCAAGGTCCCCTGAGCCCAAAGGAAACAAGTAAGACACATTAATCCAATCCCCCACCCCTGAGAGGCTACAGCACACACAGGCAAGATGGAAGGAGAAAGGGAAGGCAAAAGAGAGCAACCACAGCAAGCTCAGCTCTCTCCAGCAGCTTTCATCCCAGTGACTCACAGCATAGCAGTCCTCGCAGAAGGGCTTCTCATCCACATTGTAGAACTGCTGCCCCTGCAGCTGCTTCTCACATTTGAAGCAGGTGAAGCATTCCACATGGAAGAGGCAGTCCAGGGCCCTCACAGCTGGCTGGGTTCGTGATAGGGGCTTCCGGCAGAAGCCACAGAGCTCTGTCAATGGAAGAAGAAAGGGATTAGCAGAGATGAAAACCACCACAGTCTTAGTCCTACGGCTGCCCATTGAGGGAACGCACCAGAAGTAGCAGCCTCTGCTGCAGGCGGATGCTCCATATCCTTCATTAGTTTCTGGGTCAACATCTCCAACTCTTCTACCTCCTTCATGGTCAGAGAGGCATTTCCCCTCGGTGGATCTGCACTGGAGCCTGTGGGTCGATGCTGCAGGAACAGGAAACATTCAATCCCAAAGGACACATATAGACAGGCTCCTTCCCACCCTGTCCCTAATAAACCTACTTCTCTCACCTTTGTTCCCTAGAGAGAGACAGTGAGGAGAAATAATCTGCCATGCACTGTGCTTGCTTCTTTCCACCTTTACATGAAGACCTATCCCTCTCCACCACTGTCTCTCATTACATCTCTCTTTCAGATGGGTAACAGCTTCCCCTAGCCTGGGACAGACCCTGCCTCCTCATCCTCCAACTTTGCTCCCAGCGACACCTGTCCCAAGGCACTGGTCCCATGGCTCTATCCCTTACCGTGTCTTTTGCAGCAGCAGGTTGTTCTGTGGGATGTGGCTTCTCCTGCACTTGGGGTCTTTCCCTCTGCTGGGCATAGGTGAAATTGGGAGGCTGTGGCCGAGAGGAGGGACCTGAAGGTGAAGGGGCTGTGAACCGAGTCTGAAGGGAGGTAGGATATCTTGTAGAGTTTGAGGGAGCCATGGGAACATTGGCACCTGATTTGGGCCCAGACTTAGGAGAGCCAGCAACAGGGGGTGGGGTGAATTTAGGGGTAGGCTGAGCAGGAGAGTGAAAGGGGGGTGGAGGCACAGGTGCTAGGGGCTCCTTGCGTTGCTGTGGAGCTGCCCATGGGGTTGGGGTGGGTGTCAAATCCACCCCAGCGGGCTTGAAAGTTAAGCTTCCACTTGGCTTTGGAGTGAACTTGGAAGGAAAGGAATGAGGAGTATCTCTGGGTGCAGATGGTATTTCCACAGGGGCTTTGGGGGCCAATGGTTTCTCCAGAGAACCTGTGGATCCTGGAGATGTCTGTAAAGGGAAGCAGCAGAGAGAAACAGGCAGTTATCAGCAAGGTGGAAGAGAAAATATGATGTCTATAGCAGTAAGTCAACAGCTATCTCAGACCCACAATGCTAAGGGTTCCCACACTGTTACATATTTAGCAGTCCTGACATGTTGCAAGATCTATGCTTTCTGATCCTTCAGGTTCAGTTTCTCACTATGGTTTATCCAGACATTTTAATCTTCAGTAGCACCCTTCTCACCACCTCTGTTCAGCAAACCAGTCATCTTTCCTTCCACCTGTGACATCCTGGAGTGCTCACCCGGGATTTGAAGGGGTCATTCTTCTCCATGTCATCCAACATTACGGACAGTGAGTCAATCTCAAGATCAATGCTGCTCATCTTGCCATGTACCTATACCACCATCCATGAGGAAAGAGGGAGCAGAGCACGTTACAGGAACAGTCAGAGAACCAGGTGTATCCCCTTACAATAGCAGATTTTGACACTTTGGACTGTGGTACAGATCTGCTCCTTGCTTCGAGTGGATAGCAAGTTGGTAAGGATGAACAGGGCACAGTCTCCAATGTCTACAAACAGTGGGAAAATGCACAGCCCGAAGAAACCCACAGATAGATTTAGGTGCGAAAAGACATCTGGAGGTCTCTAGTCCAACACCCTGCTGACAGCAGGGCTAACTCCTAAGCCAGACCAGGTTGCTCAGGGCCTTGTCCAGGTGGTTTCTGAACATCCCCAAGGACGCAGATTCCCCAGCCTCTCTGGGCACCTGTGCCAGTGTTGAGCCACCCTTGGAGGGAAACAGGTTTTTCTTCTGTCCAGCAGGAATTTCCCTTGCCGCAACTTGTGTCCATTGTCTCTTGTTCTCTTGCTGTGCCCCAGTAAGAAGAATCTGTCTTCTCTCCAGCCCTCCTTTAGGTATTGCAGACTGCAGTTAGATCCCGGCCTTGGCCTCCTCTTCTGCAGGCTGAACAAACCCAGCTCTCACATCATGTGCTCCAACCCCCAATGATCGCTATGACCCTTTGCTGGATTGCAGCTAGTTCAGTATTCCTCTGGGCTTATTATAATCAGAAGCCCAACTGGAAACAGTCCTCCAAGATGCAGCATCACTAGCACCAAAGAGAGAAATAATCACTGTCCTCATCCTGCTGACTACACTCTCACCAACGCAGTCCAGAATATGGTTGGCCTTTATTGCCACAAGGGTGCATTGCTGGCTCACATTCAACTCACTGTCCACTAAGAACCCCAGGTCCTTCATCTGCAGAGCTGTAGCCCAACCAGTTGACCCTAATCTATGCTGGTCCATGGGGTGGCAGCATTTTCTGCCTTCCCAGATCTCAGGGCTTCCTGCTGCTGAGTTCAGAGTAGTAAAAAAGCTATCCCAACTCACAGAGCATCACAAGAAGCTATACTTCCCTTGACCTTACTCACCTGTGGGACAGGTACTTTGCTCACAGGCCCTTCATCAAACATCAGTGGAGGAGGAGGAGAAGGAAAAACTTCTTCCGGGGCTGGTGGAAAAGGCTCTTCAAAGGGTGGTGGGGGTGGGGGAAAAGCACAGTTTGAGGAGAAACTTGCCTCCTCTCCAGGTGGGGGAGGAGGTGGCAGTGGCAGCTCTATGGGAAAGAATGAGAATAAAATCAAGTTTGGATCATTTCTTACTCTTAGCTAGTACAAACCCCAGGAGGGCTCTTGAAGGTACCACAGCAAGTACCCCAGTACCAAGGGGAACCCAGCACCCATCCAGGACAACTGAACTCCACAGGCTGGCTTTCACTTGTCCAAAGCTATCTGCCATCATATAAACTTTCCTCAGTAGCTACCACAATTAGTCACTGGGAATAGTTATTGTATAATTGGGAAACATCTTACTATGCCCTTTCCCCCTCATTTTTTGGTGCCTAGCATATGCATTCAGATTGCTGAATACAGAGCAGCATTAGAAGGAATGCCAGTGGACAACCCAGGACCCTGAGGAGCCTGATTACGGGAAAATAAGCTGGCACCTCACAGCTGGCTAGTAAGCACTACAAGAAATAAATGGGGGAAAATAAAAGCAAGTCAAACCAACTACCATATGACCAATCTTTGAAATGGCTTTATTTTTCTGGGAGATGAAAACAGCTTTCCTTTTGGAGACTAAAATATTCCCATACCCAATACAGATTAGGACATGAGAAATCTTCCAGAACCCTTTTAAGTAGGCTGAAAAGAAACAGAGCGCCTCAACTTCCTAGAAGAAAACCCCATTGCTTTCATCTATTCATATTTGCCGAAGACATGGAACAAGCAAAAAGAAACATTTTCTACTACAACACAGTCACATAAATGTGAATCCTCTTCCCTTCACCACGTATTGGAAAAGCTGTCCTCTTATCATCCAAGCAGCAAAGAACATTGAAGACAAGGATGCATAACTTCCACACCCCTTATTCTGGACACCCACCTCTCTTCCTAGCTAGCCCCAACCAGCAGCAGGGTGAAAGACCACATCTCTCACTCCTGCTACTCCATGTGCAACTTTTTAACAGCAGTAATCAAATTGTCTCATCTTTATATCCAGCTGTTGTTGACAGACTTTATAAGGACTTCTGATCTGTAACCTAAGAGAGACAATACTGCCCTTTCAGAAAATTAAAGCCAAAATCTTTTTAGCCAGTGGAATGCATGAACTCCACTGTATGCAGCACCTCTTCCAAGCCTTTCTGTGCCAGAGACATTCTGCTTGGGGCAGAGGGAAGTAATACAGGGCTGGTATTTTTTCTTTGAAACTACAGTTTTGGGATCAAATTTGTATAAGCATGCCCTTTGATTTATTGAAATGATAAAGAATATCTAAGCCCTGATCTGTTGTCACATTGCTTCAGATGTGTTAAAAGCCTGTTTTATGAATTATTCAAACAAAAAAGTTCCCCACAAAATTACTATACCAGATTTATAGAATGATGAATACTAAATATAATGTTCCTACAGCAATACTAACTTAGCCATCCTGTCATTTAAGACAAAGAGACCAACTGCTATGGCTTATACTACTATTTGTTTGGGGAGTGTATAAGAAAGGGAGAGAAGGATTGAAGAGATGCATCAGAGAAGGATCAAATCAGATGCATTTCTCTGATGACTGAGTTTTGGTGGTTCAACTGTACTTCAGATGTCTTGCTGGCCACCCTCACCCAATGGTAACACAGCAGCTTAAGCCAAATAGTTCTTTTGCTAATCTTTCTGTCAAGTTAGTTTCTCCATAATAAGCTTTACAAGGAAGGGAGAACTGGAGTAAACAACATCCAATCCTCCACTCACACTGTACATTGAAAAAAAAAAATTTAACATTCATCTGTCTACTTTTGTACTTCAGGTAATATATTTGTGTCAGTTTGAGACCTTCCAGCAAACACATCCCTAATCCATACAACTACAGCAGAAAATCATAAAGCCTAAGATGGGACCTTGGATTACAGACACAAGAGTCTAGCCAGCAACACTTGAGAAAAAGGTCAGAGTTGGTTGGTACAATTCTAGTAGACAAAAGCACCAACATGCTGAGGCCCTCGTGACTCAAGAATTCACAGTAGGTCAGCTGCCCACTAACTTAGTATGCTAACCTAGAAAACATTGCTGTTGCATAGTCTATGCTAGACAGTGAAAGGAAAGAAATTTAAAACAGCAGCTAGCATTATCTGAATATGCATGTCCCAACAGAGGTGCACACTGATAGAGTCTAGGGGTAATATGCAGCATCGAGCATTAGCAAGAGGCCCCTAGGGAAATTTCTGGTGGCCTCACGCTCATCAATTCCAACTGTGGAGCCACACAACCAGGAACCTTCTGCTTCTTAGAGGACACAAAACCAACCAACCAACAAGAAAAAAAAAAACAGAACAAAAAACCACCCCACCACCACAGGAAATAAAAAAAAAAAAAAGAAAGAAAAAAAGAAAAAGAAAACCACAATACAGCAAGCAGTCATTCTACACAGGAAAACACACCCAGCCCAAAGCAGTAGGAAAAAGTATGAAATTCTACAAGCCATACAAACTCTAAGTCTCACTTCCTGTTTAGGATAGCTTCCACCACTTTTCTACGCAATTATTTCTTCCTCCGCATCTCCAGTAGCAAAGATGGCAACTGCAGAGTCCACGAGAAGGATCTCTACAGTCAGAAACAACCAACCTGAGCCAGGATGAATCAACAAGAAGGAGAATAGCATGATTCAACACCATCAGGGTCAACTTTCCTGCAACATATTTGCTCTCTGGCATGGTGGCCAGAAACCAGCTGCAGTTACACAATTATACACTCAGCGAATACTATGAAAAATCCATTGCATTCCTCCAACATCAGTGCAACGCACAATTGCCTTCCTGCCTCCTTTCCTAATGGAGATACTATCTACTTTGAAATCCCTTTACAATTGTTTTAGCTCATTCTGGAACCTGCCAGCCTCTACAACAAGAGTATCCGTCACTTACAGCAGTTTTGCCCCTGGTCTCATGTTTAGCCCAGTTACAGACCTTACCCCCTGAGAATTCAGAAATGCACACTCACATCTGCCACACAAGCCCTCACCTACCTTCTGCCAGAAGGGACATGGATGCTGATGGAATCTCCCCCACCTTCCCTATCTGAGCACGCTGGGCGCCAGCTCCAGAAGGCGGGGGCAGCGATGACTCTGATGCACCTCCAGCCTTGAACGGGTTCACCTTGGGTTTAGGGGCAACCACAGGTGCAAACTTCTTCTGTGGGTTGTAAAAGGAAGGAGTAGAAATGTTGATACTGACTGTGGACGTCATGCGGGTCCCTGGGGCACCTGGGGAGGCCATCTTCTCAGCACCTGGCAGGAGAGAAGAGGAAGGAAACCTATATGAAGCCAGCCTTGGGCTAGAGAGGAAATTAATAGAGAAGAACACGGGAAACAGAGGGATACAGAAATTTAAGTCTGGCCAGAGGCTGAGGTGCCTGAGCAGAGCACAGAGCACTTCCAGGATCATCACAGGAAAAAGGAGGAACAGAAACTGCAGGCTGCTCGAATGAGCCAGCACGCTTCACCATTTCAACTCAGTATGGCATTAACTGCAAAGGGGCTCTTGCCACGGAGAAAACCAAGCTCTTTGCTGCACGAGAGCCTTGCATGCATGCACGCACGCTGGGGAGGACAGCAGCGGGCCACCAGAACGAGTGTTACCCGCCATGCACATGGAGCCCCACACACCCTGAGGGGATGCCCCCAGACTCACTCTCCCAGAACTGGAATTTGCACTTCCTCTCCCCCACTTACCCAATAACACCACCCTGTTCCTCTGGACCTCAGCCTGTGACAGCCCCAGTAATGTCCCCCTTCGCCCCCCCCAACGCTGGCGCACCCCTGCATCTTCCATTCTTTACCTCCAGACCCCTGCATGCTGGAGGAGCGCAGGCAGCTGCGGCAGAACAAGAGGGCGGGTGAGGAGCTCCCCGGTGTCACATCCTCGGGCAGAGGCCCCTGCTCTCCTAGATCTCGCCTCCGCCTTCTCTCCTTCCCGCCTTCTCTCCTTCCTGCCCCCGGCGAGGGTGACAGCGGCTCCCGCCTCCCCTCACCGCTGCGCCGGCGCCCGCTCCGCCCCCGCCAGGAAGCGCTCCTCGGACGCCGCTCCACCGCCCCCCGTCCCTTCGGGCTGCGAGGGGCGCAGCCAGCACCCGTGCAGCCGCGGCTCCCGTCCTCCAGGCAGTGAGTGCAGCCGCGGTCCTACCTGCGCAAGGCCAGCCTGCGGCGCGGAAGGGGGGCAAGCACTGCGCTAGCAGCGTGCGGGCAAACGAACCCTCTCCCCTCCCTCCTTTCTTGAGCAGCTGGGGAAGAGCCCCACCAACTCGACTGTTTCAGGAGCCGCTGGTCTCATGAGAGCCACATTTCTAGCATTCTCTCAGTCCTGCAATCCAGGCCAGAAATCTCATCCATGCTAGAAAGCTCCATGAAGTCAGACGCTTTGTTGTAAAGCCTGGCATGCCGACAGTCCTCCTAACACCCCAGTACAATAGTGCTTCCGCGAGCACAGGGGCTCTGTGCCAGCATTTCAAGTTGGCATGTTCAAAACAGTACCCCTCCACGCTGCCAGCCTCTCTCCCACGGACAATAACAGCTGCTGAGACAGACAGCCCTGGTGCCACAAACATCCGCCCACCACTAATTCACCCATGGCTGCTGGTAAGACCTGCACGCCCAGTTCTCAGCACTCCCACGATTCAGTGCAGTATGGTAAGATACAGTAACCTGTAACAGCTTCTCCAGGTCACAGGCGTGTGACAACATAGACAAAAGTTCGTGTTGCTGCACTTTTTGTTCCCTTTGTGCAGGGCTGATTTGTTGCATGCACTTTGACAGACTCTTCTGGGCTTTTCAAAAGGAGGAAGAGGCTCCAACAGTGAGCAGCAGCCAAAGAGCTGTGCTGAGCATCTCCCACATGCTCCAGCATGGGAAAGGGCCAAGGCAGAAGAGTAATCAGCAAGGTCTGCCCTCAGTCCCTCAGACTTGCACATCAGAAGGGACTGACCAACTCCCTCCAGTCTGCAGCTTCCCACCGAGCTACAGAAGCTATTAAAAAGCCCTCCAGCCTTTCTTTAGACTTCTGCCATGTGCTCCACTGTTTCACGTAATGGCATAATGAACCACTTGGTAGTAGTTCTACCAGAATCGACAGCATTATAAGCAGAACACCACAGTGACAATGTCACTTCTCATCGTGATCCATCCCAGGGTTAGTCAGAGTCAGTCTTGAGACATCGGCTGCTTCACAAAAAAGTCCTGGCTTTGCTACCAGCAGCTGCCATCTCCCTTAAACCAAAGCAGCCCATTTCCCAGTATGCTATGTCACACTTAAGGCCCTTTCTGCTCAGAGCTGTCTCCATCCAGCAGCTGCCCCTGCTCATCCTCGCTTCTGTTTATCGGTCCACCCCCACACAGATCAAACCGGCTGAGAAAGGCTCACTTTGTGGAGCATCACCGCCCCCCCCCAGCCCTGCGGCATTGCCAATGCCATCTAAGCCTTACCAGAAACACACAGCTTATGTGAGTCCTGTGGCACTGTTTGTAAAAGCTATTGGAGAGGGAGTGTCACACCAGCAGACCTAATCTCAAATCCTTCTCGTCCTCACGCTTTCCCTGAGGGGAGAGATTTTTCTGCCTGCTGTAACAGCATTTAAGATGACTCAAGTGGAGCTATGAAGAAAGATGTCCTCAAACGACAGAGGCAGGATATTTAGTTGCCTCACACACTGTTTCTCTCTAACAGAGAGCAAGGAGAAGTATGAACACAGAATCAAGTGACACCTCCCTCAGCAGCAGAGTCACCTCCCAGAAGATCCCGTGGTGGGTCTCCCACCTCTTATGCATCCAGACAGCTTTCACTTCTTTGACAAGAGGCAATGGGCACAAACTGGAACACAGGAAGTTCCATCTGAATATGAGGAAAAACTCCTTTACTCTGAGGGTGACCGAGCACTGGAATAGGCTGCCCAGAGAGGCTGTGGAGTCTCCTTCTCTGGAGAAACTCAAAACTCACCTGGATGCGATCTTGTGCTCTAGGTGATCCTGCTTTAGCAGGGGGGTTGGACTAGATGATCTCCACAAGTCCCTTCCAACCCCTACCAATCTGTGATTCTGTGACCCCAAGATACTACTTTGAAAAGCTCAGCTCCTTTCCTGGGGTACCGAAAGGAGGAGGAACCTGAGGAGGCACAGAGCTGAGCATTCTTTTTCACCTCTGTTGGTAGAAAGCAGATTGACTCCAGCCACAGAAGGAGCCCCTGTAAAAGCCAGCCCAGCACTGTGGTGTGACACACCACATCTATACTTCTCCCTACTTGCCAACTTCCTCGCAACTGAGGGGGATCAGAAGGGAACTATGGCAAAAAATACAGAATATGAAATGAACAGATTAAAGAGATTTAGGAGTTATGCTTCTTTTCATCTTCTCATACAGACTAATTCCAGAAAGTTCTCCCAGCCTAGCCCAAAGTTACAATGCTTCAAAGAGAGCAAAGTCCTATCAGCTATGCAAGCTGCAAGGTAGAGCCTTAAGACAACCGAGCTGGGGGAGGGGGACATTCAGAACTAAGAGCTACAAACGTGTCCCATATATGCTCGGCTTGCCTCCTCCCTGTGCCAGGGGATAAAAAAAAAAAAAAAAAAAAAAAAAGAGGAAAAACTCCCCAAAGCTATGCAAACATATTTAAAATGTTAGGAAGCTCTACGACTTTGCAAGACTTGTATCTTCATTTTCTCAGGGCATTCCCAGAGAGACAGACTCATAAATTAAACAAATTTCATGCACAAAGAGCCCCAGATTCCTCTCTCTCAAGCACATCTGGAAAAAGGCTCCATAGGTGTCTCACTCATCCCTACGCACACAAAAGAGAGCTTGTCCCGACTACAACCAGGCAACACCCCCTCCCTCTTCCCCTCTGCTGGAGCATTTAGCTGCCTCCATTTCACCGGGAGGGAAGAAAACTCAACCAGATTCACACACATGCGAACCTCTCTTCTGCGAAAGGGAAAAAAAAAAAAACAAACCCAGGAGCCACCACAGTAAATCGATCCCAAAGAGACCGAGAAACTTCGCAGGAGGCCAGCAACCCTCCCGGCGGGAGCGGCAGGAAACCCGCACCCCCCGACACGGGCGCACACCCCTAACTCGGTCAACACCAGCCCCAGGGCTGCAGACAAAAACCTTTCTCGCTAAACCAAGAGAAGGGACTCACCTCTGGGGACAGGGCTAGGGGGGGAGAGGGAAATGCCGCCCCCGGGGCTGGAGATCGCGGGGCTAGGGATGGGCTCCTCTGCCCCCGCACGGCCGGCTGCCTCAGCCTGCCTGCTTGCCGGGAAAGGCAGCAGAAATGAAAAGTGGGGGAGCTGCGGAGCCCAGACGCTTCTTACCAACTCGCGAAAAAAGCCTCGCCCAGGCAAAGTTGTTTGACCATAAAAGGAGAGAGGCTGCGCGAACAGCTGAGCTCACTCGCTGGGGAATGTGGCAATGAGGTAAGGGGGGAAGGCGTGCGCCGCTGGGGGACGGGGCTTGCTGAGGCAGCGGCGGCGGCGGCGGCCCCGGGCTGCTACCTTCTGCGTGCCCCCTCCGGCTTTACGGGGAGGAGGGAGTTACTTCTCTGTCTCTCGTGAAGAAGAAATGTTTGCTGGGGTTTCCTCTAGGGCCTCGTAGTGCCGTCACTCGCCCAGCGCCCCTCCTGCCCCTCCCCCCCCCCCCCCCTCGGGCGTCTATCCCGGGCCGGGCTCGCAGCCTTCCATCCTCGCAGAATTCTGCTCCTCCTGTCCTCCCTAATTCCAGAGCTGCCCCCCTGCCCGTGATTTCACTCCAGTCGCTGAGCTGGACTTTAGGGAGAAATTCAGCAGCTCTGGTGAGTCAGGGTTCCTGCTGGCCTCTTCCTTGCATGAACCAGCTGTGAGAGCATTTGACTTATGCTCCCCCAGTCTTCCAGAAATTAAAGCAAACATCAGATGACTCCACTGTGCAGAAAAGCAACTCGTTCTCCTTGTACTGGCTGCAAGGCAAACACTAAACTGTTTCATATCAAACACTAGCCACTTTAATTGCTTTGTTGGATTGCCTGTGCTGTGCATCAGTTTCATTTTTATCCCAGTGCTGGCTGGGGGTTCAGCCCTGCTCTAGACAGGGACAGCCTGACCTAGCACAACAGAGTATGTGATTTTCAACCCCAGTCTTTTCTTCTCCTTGCTTTCGAACCTCTTGAGGAGGAGGGATACCAATAAAGACACAATTCCTGTGTTTTGCGCAATCATTGTACTTTGGAATTTGGTCTTAATATTGGGGTTAATACCCCTACTGTTGCAAATTCCCTGGAAAATTACTGTATTTGGTAATGCCCAGGATGTCTGGGGCTTGTCTGCTCCTAAGACTTACCTATCAACATAGGTATCTTTCAGTACTCACAGGTGGGTAAGCCACAAACCACACCAGTTAGATTCCCAGTGTGTGCTACTGGAAAAATGTTCATATTAGTCCTGAATAGGCATTTATCTATCTGGGTACAGAGATGGATCAGCAGGTATACTCAGTTTATTGTGCCAGACCTTGTCATTTCTGGAATTAGCAGCAATCCTCTGCATAAATCACTTTGGTTATCCCATGCCATGAAAAAAGTGATCTGGTATTTTGGAGTGTATTGTGGTGTGAATGCTCTGCACCATGGGTGAAATGACAGCCCACTACAAAGCAGATGTTGGAGGGATTTAGAATATGCAGTTCTAGAAGGGCGCTTCTTTGAGATGAGTGACCGGAAGCAAGTCCCAGTACTGGCCATCAAATCAAAGCTTAGAAATTCTTAAGAGTTCAAAGAACCCATCTCAGAGAGACTGAGTTTTCATGGAGACAGATATGAAGAATCTTCACTGGTAATTCAGCCGTGCAATGCAATGAGTAAATAAAGAATAATGCAATACAGAACTGATGTGGCAAATTCATATACTGCACTGAGATGAGGAGTATGCTAGCAGTGGTTAGATGCCTACAAAATGAAAATAAAAATAGATGTAAGAGAAGGAAAAATAAGCCCTTGAATGCAAAAGGAAGGATTATTTGCAAGAATGCTAACAGGGAAGTAAACTTGTCTGGCAGAAAAATCTTACCTGTATTCAGGAGGGTTCAGGTAGCTGCGGATGGGAATCTTTGTGTTAACAATAGGTTTAAGGTCAGAGGAGAGCAATCTGGATGCTGGACAGGATGCTTTAGTTGTGTTAATGTAAAACGTCTGCATCTGTATAATTTCTGTCCATATCAACAGATCAATTAATGCCATTTTCTCTCAGTGTGAGTTAGTTAATAATTAGTGATGCCACGTAGGAGTCCATGTTTTTTCTAACCAATGAAAAGTTCTGACTCATATCCGTGTTGCATCTCTGATACTTCTTTAGTCATGTAACGTCTGTTTAGTCTAACCACATTTTATTGATTAATGCTAAGCAGCTACTCATAAGCTTTCCCTGTGCTGTATTACATGCTATGTCTGGGTCTCCTGGAAGAGTTGGGAATACGTAATGGCTCTGCTTCGGTCCCCAGGCCAAGAGGTACAGACGAGGTTAGGCCCACACCATCCAGGGTAGGGCCACCTGCAGCACATTGTCTGCATCTGTATGGAGCAGCAGATGTAATGTGCCCTGGTAAGAGCTCTGCTAGGATCTGTTCTGCTCCCACAGCACAGCCCTCTCCTAGTGTGCTCCTCCTCCCCTCCTCACTTCCTCCCTCCCTGTGTTCTCCATATGAAAGGCTACATCTGGCATAGGTTGACACTTGCCACGGCTGCTGCTTCCACTCTTCGTGGAGACCATGATGTACGCAGAGCTGTCTGTCTCCTGACCAAAGAGCAGTTTCAAGTTGGAGTGCCTCAGTCCCACTGTGGGATACATGTCGACAGCTGGATGCCAAACACAGAGAGCTGCACCGGGGGCGGCAGAGCCTCCAGTCCTTACGAGCTTGGTCATCCTCCTGCATCTGTGAAACTGGTGTGCAGTCAGGAATGCTATTTGCAAAGGTCATGAATTCTCCTGGAGAAGTCCCTGAACAACCAGCTACCCAGGACACAGAGCTAGTGTCCCTCTGCTGCTTCCCTTCAAAACTGAGTCTGCTGTGCAAAGCACACTTGGAAAGTGTCTGTCCCTCAGAAGGGGAGCTGTTTTGCAGCTACAGAGAGCCTCCCTGATCCCTGCCAAGTGTCACTGCAGGTCTTCAAATCCCACTACGCAAGTATTGCATGGTACACACACACATATGTAGATATTTTTAAAAGGCCATTCTAGCCATACACATGCAATTGGATTAGCCTGACTAAATCACTAGAATAGGCCATAAGCTGTAAACAAAAAACTGCAAAGCCCTGCTGTGCCAGCAAACACTTTTTAGTGAGGCAAATCAGCCATATACACAAGTAAGACAGAGCAAAGTATCCCTGTGGTATGACCTTGGTCGTGCCAGCACATGATGGGCCATCAGAAGCGGCCAGGGGAGCAGTGGTCTGGGCTGGTGCCTGTCGAGGAAAGAAGCTCCATTTCCAGCAAGGCTGGTAGGTCTTTCTTAAACAGAGCCATGACGGGGGCTCCTGGGCAGAAGAAACAGCTCCCAAATGAGTTACCATGGCTGTTCCCTTGTTTCCTGCCACTAAGATTTCCTGCTGAGCTGCTGCCTCTGGCCGCTTCTTGGCAGGGCGGCAGGCGTGCAGCTCCATGGCTCCTAGGGCTTGCTCGCTGTCAGGCTTCCTCCTTCCCACACGTCCTGCTCACCGCTGCTGGGCTCTGCGCCCGAGGGATGAGGAAAGCAAGCAGGCTGTCCCGCAGGTAACTCTTCCCCCAGGTGGAGTATGAGCTGTTCTGCAACTCTAGAGAACCGTGAGCAGTCACCCAAGGCCTGGAGAAGGCAGTGGGATGCAGCTGAAGCACGGATGGGTGACTGGGGCATGCCTGTGTACGCAGCTGAGTATGGATGGCTGCCAGAGCCCATTCTGCTTGGAAAGCAGCCATTTCCACATTCTAAGGTACCCTTGCCATTTCCTCAACTGTGTGCCCCACCCCTTGCCACCAGCAAGACAAGCAGTGACGTATTTGGCTGTTCTGTGGCAAATACTGCTTGTTTGACTGTCAAAGAAACAGATCTGTCAGCCTGCTAATTAAAGAGTTCCTGTGTGTGGTGCAAGCTTCTTTCTGCCCCTGTGTGCCATACCCTAGTGGTAGATGTTTCCTTTCTTCACTTAGTTATGTAGAGTAGTCTTGTAAGCATGGCACAAACAAGCCATGCTCCTTCCTGCAAATAAGCGTAATCACATACATGTATGTACTCAGCAGAGCTGGGTGCACGCTTTGTTGCACCCTGGGGGATTTTGAGAAAAAGTTCCAGGAAAAATTTCAGTGTACGTATGTGTTGGGGGGGAGGGTACAGTGTCCTTGGAAAAGGGTTCTTCCCCCTCATACTCCCTTTGACAAAGCTGAGAGGCAAAAGCAAGGTTATCAATTCCCTTGGTCTCATACAGCGCTTCCTCCTATGCTGTATAATAGAAGTTCTGTGGTGGCTTCCCAGAGAAGCATCTGGTGCAGCTGCTCAGTACTGGAGGGACAGAGATGCCGAGCTACAGTCTCAGTGACGTTAACCTGGGACAGGATCCTAGTCACTCCAGTCCCCCCTTTCTATCCCAGTGCTATTATTTTCTTGCATAAGAAGTGAGATAGCCAAATAAGCAGGGATGAGCTTTAAAGACTGCTAATTCTCTATTTTGTAGTGTGCCTACAAAGATGTGCCATGCATATGCCAGGGCATGCTGTACTTGTGAGTACATTAGGAATATATAAGAAGATTGTTCTGGTCAGGAACAATAAAGCCTGGTGTAATCCACACCTGTGTTATCTATAGGGCGTGGATCCTGAAGCAAACTACCCTCTCTTTTGAGCCTCACAAAACCAAATAATTGGTTAACTCCAGATTGGAGTCCTGGCAAAACCTACTATATACACAGTGTAGATGATCAAGGAACCAAAGCCCTGGAGCAAAGCAACAAACCAACCAATTAGGCAATATAGTCCATACATATAGTCCAACAGTCTGCTTGCAAAAAATATTAGGCCAAATGTTATCTACAAACTACACAGTAAAATACAATTTGAGTACAGCTTTAAGAGGTGCAGCCCCTCAAGCCTTTGCTTTCCAAAAGCCAGAGGTGTGGAGCTATATGAAGTTTTCTGCAGTTCCCAGGTTTAGTACATGGGGCTAGTAGTATTTTTGCTAGTTAATTTACTGCCGGTATGAATAAGAGGATGACTACAGACCAGACAAAAATCTTTGACTGTTTCATGAGGTTGTCAGGATAATTAGCAGGGCCTTGCAGTGGACCCACTGTCCTTTCAGTGGCAGCTAGGAGTCTGTGACAAGTGACAACATAGGGGAGAGAGCTGATCTTCAAGCAGAGTGTGAGTTTCAGTAGGTTGAAAATATAAGGGTGTGACACACAGGCCTTACTGAAGATTTGTGCTAAGTTCATTCTGTATCTAGCAAAGTGATCAAGCACTGTATGAAAGCCACTGACTGTGGAGGATGGGGTAGTAGCAGTTACAGGCCCCCATGGCCAGCACTTTGTAGCTAGTCTAAGTTATATTGAGAGATCAGTAGCCACGGCTATTGTTTGAAATGTGGGAGAGGTCCTCAAAAAGCATTCCATTGTGTATTACATAGCCATTGACAATTTGCATATTGGGTTCTCCAGAGGTGTGCTGGGATGACAGAGGCATAGCCTAATTTCTGGATCTGTTGACTACCACCACTTTAAACCAATGCAGAGGGCTTTTCCTCTCTTAACTGTGAACCATCCCTGCCTGTCAGTAGTAGATGTTTGGGCAAGGGCATTAAAGACATAACATTAAAGAACTCAGCTGTGGATGTATGTTTCTGGAGATGCACTTCCTTCAGCCAAGGCATTCTCCAGTTGCCTTGATGAAGGTCAATATGATGACCATGTCCCCTAGGTACTTGGCAAATCTCCTACCCTTTGCTTCCAGGGCTCTTGAAAAAAAGTTATTTGGAACCTTTAACCTTATCCAAAACACTTCAGTTTTCATGTAAACAACTTAAGAGCAGCAGGTAGTGAAAGATGCCTGGAAACTAAGCCAGCAGAATCTCATCATGCTGCTAATGAAAATAGGGTGGGTCAGGTTATGAGGAAAACCCTATCAAACTATTTTCTGCAGAGTGACTGATGGTTTCAGAGAGTGTTAGACTTGCTGCTGCCAAAAGAAATAAATTACATATTTACAAAGCTATTTCTCCAGATCAGTGTTGCTTTTCCTGGGCCTCCTACCAACAGCTTTCTTCCCAACACCTTGGTACATAGTGCTCAACGTCAGGAAAAGAATTGCTGGGTCCTACCGGCAATAATCCTTTTCCTTCCTGTTTATTTTGCTTTTATGGCAGTGGTCTCCACAGCTGTGTCCTCCCAAGGTGGTCATCAAGCCTCTGTCTTAAGAATATAAAACAAAAATGAGATTTGATTTTAAAAAAAGGATATATTTGTATTGAAAACATGTTTTTGAAGTAAAACAGAAAATATTGTGGATTTGTGCAAGGGTGTGGTAAATTTGAAACAGTGCAAGAGCCATGTATTATATCCATACAATGCATAGGCAAGCAGTGCAAGATGACATAACCACAGCAACCTCAGATGTAACACCCTGAAAGGGAAGGAGCTGCCTTAGTTCCAGTTGTCTGCTTGCTTTGGGACACACCAGACAGCCTGCATTTCTTCAATGCAGTAAAATGGCTCCAATTTTTTCCTGATCCAAGAAAAAGGAAATCTGCGTAGAGGTACAAATTTGTACATACATAATGAGATACTGTCTGTATCCATTCCCTCCTAAGTTTCAAAAGGAGGCATTCCACAGGGGCTAGTCTACACACTGCAAATGAGTCTTCTTGTGGAATGGGACAGAGAAGGGTAGAGGTTATGGTTCAGTACTGAGACGAATGCTTTGAAGAATATGGATGAAGGTCTGGTCTGGTTGATACTGTTCATTGCCTCTAATTCCTCAGACTTGATATCACTGCAGACAGCTATCAGCCCTTCACTGCCAAAAGCCTAAATTCAACTTAATAACCTTAGCATGGAGTCAAGATTAGAGGGACACTAAATTTTAGACTCTTTCTGACTCTTCCATGTTCCATACTCTCAGGCACCTGGCTTGGTTTTGAGGCTGGAATGACTCCCTCATTAGACACAGAATTCATTTTGTCTTTCAGCCTACACTGATGAGAAGCCTACAGTAAGCTGCATCCTATCTGCTTTGCTCTCTCAGATTATACCAGAGTCCTAGAGTTTCCATTTGTGTTTGCTTTTGACTCGAAAATTGTTGGTCTCCAAATCCCTGCACCTCCAAGGAAGGAATGGAATTTCAAGTTACATAGATGGTGCCTGAAGAATTCTACTCTCCTAAACATAACAATTATTTACGTGATTTGAGGCACCATGAGACCAGAACTCTTCTCATCTACAATTGTTTCAACTCTTTTTCCCAGCTGACAGTAAACTGAGGAAGTAAATATGAAAGTATGATAAATGTTCTCTTACCTACTGCAGATTAAAACCAACTTTGGGGAGACAGAAAGGAAAAGCAGCCTTCTGTGAGAACAGAGGACAGCTAAGATCCCCCGAAATGCAGAAGACCTGCTCTTGCATTAACTGCACCGTATGGTTCAGGGCCTTAATGTGTAAGAATGGGCTTACTACACATGAGAGCATGAAAAGCGGGAAACCTCTTGAAGAATTGTGATGGCTAATTATAGTATCATACTGTAAAAAACCCCCCATATATTGAATCAATGTATGCCTTGATTCCATTGAAAATTGCTTTTCTGTCAAAACATGGCCTGAAAAGGGTTGGCTGAAGATTAAAGATGCTGGGTAAGAACAAGTCACTGCCCTTCAGGTCAGACAGGGCTTTGAGCAACCTGATCTAGTGAAAGGTGTCCCTGCCCTTGGCAGGGAGGTTGGACTGGGTGATCTTTAAAGGTCCCTTCCAACACACACAATTCTATGAAAGAGTACTTGCAGGCATTTAAACCACTAGTGATTCATGGCAGGGGTACCCAACTGCAGTTGCTGGCCAGTCACAAACTCAACTAGATTTACGGAGAAGCAGCACAACTGTGCGGCAGCACAAAAGCGCTGCAGTGTTAAAGGCCCTCCTCAGCGCTGGCCAGCAGGCATTCTCACCCTGCGGCTGCTTTGTCCCAAGGCAGGAGCATTCCTTCATAGGTGTGGGAAGTGACAGCGTTACCAGTTGCTGGACGTAACGCTGCCCAGACTGGGGGCTATTGTCTTTACCATACATGGACTTCAGGGCCTTTGCCTTAGCCCAGTACTGATATATACACCTCCATATACTGTGCAGTGCAACAATAAACTTTATTATTTGAGGAGTTTCCAGTGGCCACCTCTCAAGTTGCATCAGTGCCACGAAACCCAGGGGATTTCTTTCAAGGATTAGCTATGATCACAATGGGTTTGAGGACAGCATGCTCATCTTTCCTGGCCTGCTTCAGGTAGGGGATGCCTCCTAGCCAGAAGCACCTGAGGGTAGCATCAGGATGTCAAGGGTTGCAAGACAATAAGAAGAAAAGGTAGCAAGGCAGCCTCTTCTAAGATCCTGTTCCTCAAATTTCAGCAGAGAACACAGAAAGAAGCAAGGCCCAAATGTGCTTAATTAAAGCTGTTGTCAGCAGGTGAAAACATTTGAACTCAGAAGACTTGCAAACACAGATGGGAATGGAAAGGTGACCTCTAAATAAGCAGAGAGGTGAGCAGTCTGGATCCCACCATGTTCCTTATGCAGTGCAGCACTGCACAACAGAACAGGTAGATGTATTCACATCCTCCAGAAACAGCAGCAAGCCTGACTTGATTCCAAAAATAGTTTGAGTCAATGTTGATTTGCCAGAGCCTACTCGCAACAGCTGTGTGCTCTATGTTATATGGCAGAGGGTACTTTCTGGAGATTTTATATATGAGGGCCGTTCTGTCAGTGCATGAGTGAACAGTTTAAGTTGATATTTTGCTTCTTGATACATTATACTATCATTATTCCAGATAAAAGAATTTGGCATTGAGGACAGAATCACTAGCTTTTTGAATAAGAAGTACTTTTTTTATTCAGACTTGATTTTAAGGTTTTGGGTATTTTTATATGTTTTTATTAAGATTTGTATAACTCCAAAACCACATTGCAGGAAAAAAAACAACCTTATTTTTAAAAGAGTTGGTATCTACAGTTTCTGTGAGCTTCTAGTCCCCCATCTCCAATATATCAAAGGAAGAGAGTGAGGAGATGACAACTGATATTTTGTAAGGCTAAAAATATTGTGCCTTTTTACATAACACTGGGAATTTAAAAAGCACATAAACTGCTTGCAGATTATTTTTAAAAATGCAGTTTGAGCAATACCACTAGTATAGATTCAACTGACATTTAGGAGAAGTAGCTGCTGTATGTTTCACTGTTTGGAACAGAGACATTCAGTAGAGAATGAAGTAAACATTTTTTAAAAGGCAAAATAAGACTCAGCCTGCATCAAAGATGTGTGCACCCTAATATACACCTCACATTTATGTCATCGGTGGTGGCTGTTTTTCTAGTGCATACCACATACCCTTTCTGACCCTGCAAAGCAACCTCCTCAGACCTCCCCTGATGGTGAGGAACCTCAGTGTTACTGCCAGAGATTCACCAAGTTCCCTTTCTCTTCCCAGGATTTCTTTTCTTTTCTCCTCCTCAATTGTTAGCATCTGCTGAGCCCTTCCTGGCAGGGAGGGAGTGGGAAAGAGTCCCTTATCTGTGAACTCACTCATCTTCCCATTCATGCGCCACTGGAAAAGCCCCAGGCCATGGCGGGTGAAACTGGAATTTCAGAGCATGGCCCAGCCTACCTCCAGTCTTACTCTGCGTGAGAAGGCATTTAGCTGGCTCAGGCACAAGGTAAGGACATACGAGGATGCAGACTAGATTTATGAAAGATACTCGCCAGAATGGTGTTGCTGCGTGGGTGAAGTTTGTGACAGATGAAGCAGGCTAGACACACTAATTCTTTGATACTGAGCTGCCCTTCCAAAGTGCGACGGTTCTTCATGCTCAAATGGAAGGTGATGTGTGACCACATGCAGTAGGTCAGTGTCCTACAAAGGCATTGGTGAAATGCTAACAGAACAGACCACACCACCACAATTCCAGATGGTAAATTTCTTTCCTACATCTTCTGTAAAGTCTAGAAACAGGAACTGTATGAAAGATAAGATCTTAATGTATGTAGAACAGAACATGACACTTCTGCATGACTATTGATAAAGATCAAACATGGATGAAGATGCTCAGAATATTACACTTGCTAAAAATCTGCAAAACAGCAATGTTGTTCTAAGAAACATGAAGCTACAAATCCTTAAGAAAAACTAAGATAAGGTGAGAAAAGAATGGCCAACACTGAGCATTGAACATTTATGTAAGCATGTATCAATACGCCAAAACTATATGTTATAAAGAAAAGTGATTGTATTTTAATAGAATACCACCAAATGAGCGAGGTCACACAACAGGGATCTTGCAGCACAGCAGGTATGTGAGTACTGTCTGTTGTTAGATTACAGCTTTGTATGCTTTTTCTGTGTTGGGATGACATACCTCTCCACTGAAAAAATTCTTAAAAGTTGTTTCAGAAATATGTTTTTTAAAAAACTCAACCTGTGTTGAAATGCATGTGTTTTTAAGGCATCTGGCTAACATTGAAGTACTTAATGCCTCTCAGTAAGACTGTCCTTAATTTGGGACACTCCATCAATGTTCATCTTCCAATAGATGATGCCAGGATATCCAAAGCATGTGTCTTTACTTCGGCAGCATAGGCCAATTTGAGAACTCACCATGCAGGGGAAGAGGAAAAATAATGTTTTGGTGCTCACCATTACCTCTCTTCAGCAATATGGGACAAAATACCCAGGAGAATTTTTAATAAATACACTATTGAGAGGGTGGATTGATTAGTTCTGTCTCAGCACTGAACTATTATGCTCTCATTAAGTTTTTTATGACCTCTGGGTGCAGGCAGAACAGGATCATGTTTGCTCAGATGTGAGTATGGGCAAGCATGACCTGATATCACAACATGTAATGCAAACATATCCTATGTCTATACCTGTTGTCCCTTCTAATCTTCAGCTGATTCACATAGTCTCATATATTTTCCCAGCTTGCAAGGACCCAGCCTTCCACTTCTGTCAGATAAGTTACACCGCTTTCAGGATCTCAGCTGCATTGGCACTGCTTTTTTTCATTCTTTGAACCTCATAAAAAGCCTTTCTGTTTGTCACCTGCACTGAAGGAGATCTGAACAAGAAAAAAGAACTGTACGAGTCATTTTGCTATCTCATTTCCTTTTCAGTCCACATGAAAATCCTATCAGTAGCTAATACAGCTTGATGTAGAATTAACTCTTGTGGCATCTACTCCATTACTTCTATGAAGCAATTACAGAGACCTCTGCCAGAAGCAGCATTTACTGGGGAATCCATACTGCCAGTGGCAGGAGGCCAGTAGAGAAGCATATTGGAGCAACGGTCCCTGGAGGACGGTTCCTGCCTCTATAGATCTGATACAGATACTATTTTTGTAAACATCTCCTACTCATGAACTTCATAGGCCTCTGTATATTTTCCACAGCTGAAGATACATCTTGCAAGAAGCATACAGGAAGTTTCTGCATGTCTTTCTGTGAGAGTAGTTGGTCAGGCCGCAGGATTTTAAATAAGGATCTTAAAAAGGATCAGAGAAGGAGAAGAAGGTGAACAGTCATTTTTCAGAGCCTTTTCATGGGAGGATAGACATAGTTGCCAATGAGACCTCTGGGGACAAGAACTAATGTTAGGATGAATGATAGACAGAATAAAGAGATTTTAAATTATTTGGGGGTTGGCAATGTTTACTTGAAAGTGGAACATTAGGTGGCAAGACTTATATTGGTAATGTTTTAAATTTTAACTGGTTTAAATGGCAGCTAAGGGAGATGACAGGGGCACATTACCTACTGTGATATAATCTGCATCCCTGATAATTAATGGATGAAAAGAATAAATTTACTCCGCAGGTACGACAGTGACAATAGCTCTGTATTTTATAAGCAGTGTTTCTTAGGAAGAAGCTGTTCCAGTATTTATAAGATCTTTATATTTATATAGAGCTGTAGGGAACATCTGGAAAAACAGGTTGAATAGATTCATCAATGGCTTATAGAAAAGATAGACAATGCTGAAAAGGCATCTCTTAAAAAGCAAACAGACTTTTAAATAGCATAAGTGTGTCATCAGGGTTACGATGGAGGTGCCTCAGTGTGGGTTTGGAAGAACTTGTTAAAAATCAGAGCTTGCTCTGAAACTGCTTTGCTCTGTGCTGTTACCAGCCCCTCTCCCGGGCACGAGGTCACTGTCTTTAGCTTTTCTGGAACTATGTTTTCCTCCCCTGCCATCTCTGCTTTGACCTAGAGCGACCACTCTGCCTGTGTGCAGGGGGTGGGGGGAAGAGACCACTGGAAGCATGGATCCTTGTCTGTTCCCAACTCACCTTGGCATTCAACCCCCAAACCAGGTAGTACTCACCTAGGAGCACATACTTATTGTTGTTGAGTTGATTATGGCATGTCAGTCAATCTCTCTGTTGCATTCATGGCAAAGGTGCAGGAGTGGGGGAGGAAAAAGGTCAAGGGAACTTTATGTTGCCCTTCCACCAGCAGCATCCTTGACCTCGTTGGGCAGCCCTGAAGCTGTGCTCTGGAAACACAAGTTCCTAATGGCAGTGACCTACAGCCCGTGACAGCTCGAACACAGCCACGCTTTTCCTTCTCTCTTGCCTAGTGTGCCTCTCACAACAGGGTCTGTGGAGGGGGAGGTCTACAGCTCTACGAGGGGCACGTAATTTCACCCATCATACAAATAATTCAGGAGGTTGCAAGTGGCTGTTTCCTAGTGCTCCATCCTTCTGAGATACCCAGCTATGTAAAGAATCTATCCATGTTTCTCTCTTTAGATACTTAAATGTCTCCATCTCCTAACCCTGTATGAAAAAATTTACTTAAATTTACAAAGATCTTGCAGACCAGCATTTAAATCAGCACTTACAAAACATATTTTGTACACAATTACCTACATGAAATTATAGCCTCATTGTTTAAGAAAGTACCCACAATGCTTAGAGAAAATATTCAGAACCTGTCAGAAAGTGTAATTCAAAGAAAACAAAACAATTTATGTTTTGTCATTTACCTCCTGTTCCTTGCAGCAGCAATGGGAATGCTGTTGCTCAGGAAAAGCAAGGACAGAAACTGGGGGGGACAGTTAGATTTACACTCTGTTTTAGTCCCTTGTTCAAAGATTCAGTCCTGTCACTTCCCTCCTACATGATAATTCTCATTAAATCATATTCTCATGAAATCATCTATTTCTTCAGAATGTAAAATAGCTACTGTTTTCTTATGCTACTGTAAGATAAACATATTTGAACTGAATTTAGGAAGTAAAAGTTAGGTATTAGCTTATTAAAAACTAGAAACTGTTCACTGATACATGGAACCTACTGTAGGAAGAGCAAAGCAACTGTGTCAAAACTGATAACTGAGAGTCTAACGAAGTCTTCCCAACCCCTACTGAGAATGAAAATGACTTTAAATAGGGAGATTTATGTACACAAGGTCCATAATGAATAAATGATGAGTAAGAACCAAAAGATGGTGAAGGGTCTATCCTTTGATTAAATCAACTATGTTAAAAATGGCAGACAAAGCATGGCTGTAGGTGCCAAGACAGGTAGTGCTTCCAGCAGCTAAGTGATATTGATTCCAAATAAAAAAAAAGAGAGAGCTTGTGGCATCAGGACATGTGAGACAGCCATGAGACAGGCCAATAGTTCTGTGGAGTGAATGAATGGACACTTGGGTGTAATCCTCCTTTCCAGTTCTCTCTCTACTGTGCATGCCTGACACTTGCCTTGCAGCAGCATGGGCGCTTGCCAGATCCCTGTGTAAACTACCACCTCACTAAAGTACAGAAGACAAACCCATCAAGAACTGGGAAGCTGCTTTTCAGGCAGGGTGAGTGTTAGGACTTGCTCACCTGCCTGTGGAATCACACCCTGAGGCAGAAGTCAGAGCAGGCTGATGTAGATGATACTGTAGCTTAATGAAAGGAAAGCCAAATGTGCACTTCCTAGGACCTGGGGTGTGACTTTGAGCTTGAGACAAAGTGATAGATAAGCTAAAGCATCATGGAGGGGGGAATAAAGAAAGAAGAGTCAATGTGGCTTACCTGGAATCTTCACTGACAAGGAAACCACAGCAGAGATCACTCACTGTGCAGAAAGGAGGTTCACAGAGGAACAGATTTAGACTGGGTGGGTGAGTGAGGGGGAGAAGGGGATTAAAATGAAACCAGAATCTCTCTGAAGAGAGGAAAAGAAATTGCCCACAGCTGTGCCAGTAATACATCTTCTCAGGCTAGGATGAGATGCAAATGCTGTTTGGTGGGGTTTGTGGTGAAACTCCCGAGGACAGCTGTCCTGATCAATCTGTCTACGGGAGACTGTGGATGACAACAGTTGGCTGGGCAGCCCTAACTTACAAAACATTTATCTGAGACAGGCCTTGTGTCTTAATATACCACTTTTCCCATTCCAAACTGCTTTTGCTTCCCCTTTCCTTGCATTTAGCCCTGGAAGTCAATATGGATCCGCTTTCCAGGGATGCTGAAACACCTCTGGTTAACATAAAGCTCCACCAGATCTATGGTTTCCCAGCATTTTTACAACTTAGGTTTCAAGAGTGCAGATATATTGGGGAAAAATATCTTTAGTGAGTCATTCAAAAAGACTACATGAAAACTGATAGGTTTGGAAATATATGGGGAAGGTGGAAGGAGGAGTGAAACAGGGAAGGAATTCTGGCTGTGGAAAAACTTCATCCTCAGCAGAGACCCAATGTGCTGTACCCAGTGATAAGCGTTATAGCACCAGAGCAGACTCTGACTGGCCTCAGGCACGTGGACAGGAGGAGGCTATGATCCCTTATACTTCAGCATTGTCATGTTCACCATACTTAGTAAATCTTCAATACCATGAAGAAGGGAAAAACATACAATAGCTGCACATATTTAGACACTGCTATCTTTTTTTCTGCCTACGTCCTTCCTACATAAATTTTAGTTTGTAAACTGACTTTGTGTGAGTAGACATTCTGCTTATTGTTTCAGAGGGTCAGACAAAATATGTTCAATGTGAAGTCTTTTTTTTTTTAAATTTTTTTTTTTTCCCTTCCTTACACTGACTGTAAGTTGTGACTGGGAAAACAAATGAACTTATCTATTCCCCATTACTGCTGTTAATCAGGGCTGTTCAGCTGTCTTGAGTGACTTCTCAGTAATGCAGGCAAAACCTGAATTTTCCAGGCCCAAGGATGAGAACAAAATGGCTCATTTGGGATCAGCAAAATTCAATTTGCTGTTACTACAGATTGGTGGAAGGAAGCTGGTGAGATCAGTGAAGCTTTTGGGGTGAAGGAAGTACAAAGTGACAGGGAGAGATCGTGAGCATTTCAGAGAGTAAAGGTGGAAGGAGCAGACTGGGGAGAGTCCGTGGTGCTGGGGAAGCAAGCCAGGAGGACACTGCCTGTTGCTGCTGCTGTCAGGTGAGGAAGAACTTGGGCTGTGAAGGGAGCAGACGTAACAGCATCTTCTCCACCTGCAGAGATCCCTCCTCACTGCCACGTTAGCGGGGAGGACGTCGGAAAGGCCTCAGCGATCTTCCACAGGGTTGAGCTTGCTTCTTTCACCGTTTTGCAGGACGATGGGGAGAGGGCAGCGCCGCACATCTGCGCCCCGCGCGTCCGGAGCCCTGCAGCAAGCCCCAGCTCCCCGGGGCTCCGGAAGGAGCAGAGAAGGCAGGGACCACCGTCCTCCCGCCCCAGCCCGCCGCGAGGGCCGCTCCGCGGGCCGCAGCTGCCCGCCCCTCGGCGGCACCCGCAGTCCCCGCAGGGCTGCGGCGGGGCCGTTCCCCGGGGGCCGGGCCGGGCCGCCCGCCCCGGCTCAACGGCGACGAGAGCGGGGGAGCGCGCCAGGCCCGCCCCGGGGGAGGCGGCCACTAGGGGACTGCCTGTAATTGAGTCGGGTCGGCAAGTGTAGTTACCGGGAAACCGCCCCCACCCCGCCGCCATCCCCAGCGCCCCTCACTTCTTCTTCCGGGGACGCTCCTGCTCCCCTCCCGCCTCCCCCCGTCCCCGCCTGCTACGCCCCCCGGCCTGCGGCACCGCCCGCCGCTCACCTGTGCCGGCCCCAGCCCCGCTCCGCTCCCCCGGCGGACGGGAGGGGCCCCGCGCCGCCCGCCCCGCCCCCCCCGCACCTGTCCGCCCGCCGGGCTGGCCCTCGCCTCCGCCCCGCCGCCAGCCCCGTCCCGCGCTCCCCGAGGGCGGGGGGGCGCACGGCGCGGCCCGGCCCGGCTCGGCCCGGCCCTGCCTCCCCGGGCCGCGGAGGCCGGCAGCCAATCGGAGCGGCGCTGCCGGGCCGGAGCTGTTTACCCAATCTCAGCCCGCCTCCCCGTCGGGGAGCCGCCGAGGGGGGAGCGGGCGGAGGGGGGCACGGCGGAGGCAGGGACGCGGCCGAGGCGAGGGAGCCGCAAGGGGAGCGGAACAAAGCGCGAAGGCGCGGCGGGGGCAGATGACAGCCTGGTCCGCGGGCTCCCCTCCCGCCTGCGTGGCCCCGGCGGGGGCACCCCGCGCTCGTACCTGACCATGACCCCGCGCCGGCCCCGGCTGGGCCACCCCGGCGTTTCCCGCTGAAGGGACCGGCTCCTTTCCGACTTCCCTCGCTCCCTTCCTCCTCCGCCTCCTCGCTGCTGAGGCTGCTGCCTCTCCCCGGAGCCCTGCCGGAGTGATGGGCTGCATCGGATCCCGCACTGTGGGTAAGGCGTTGGCGGGGACGGCGCTAGAGGATGCTCGGGCAGTCGCGGCCCCCGCCCGGGTATGGCACGACGGCCCCCCGGCACGGCGGGTGGCGAGTCGCCCCTCGCAGCCCCCCTTCCCGGCTGCCCAGGGCCCGTCCAGCGCCATTAGTTGAGCGCGACCGTTCCCCACCTCCCCCTGCCCTGGTCCCCCGTGGCGCGGCGCGGCACGGCACGGCACGGCGGGCAGCGCGGCGGGCGCGGGGCGCCGCGGAGCCCCGGCCGCTGGCCTAGGTGCTGGCAGCGGGGACGGGGGGAGCGGAGCTGCGGGGCATGCCCGGGGCTGGAGGGACGTCTCCCCGTGTCACCCGTGGCGGAAGGTCGCGGAACATGTGGGTCAGTGCGGTGCCTCCGGAGAAAGGGGTGGGTGCGGGGCGTGCCTCCCCAGGCGGGATCAGGCGGCCGGTGGCAGCCTCCTTTGCTCGGTAGCGGTTTATTGTTAGCCGAGTATATATAACATTGCGTGATCTGCACGTCTTCTTCTCTCCCCCTTCCCCCTACGTAGACTTCAATGGAGAACAGCGAACAAAACTGAACCTCTTCCCTCTCGCAGAGCCATTGCGAGGGGACACAGTGGGAAGAATTGTATCTTTCTGCTGGGCCATGCACATTTTACAGCAGAGGATCCCAAGCCTTTAGGCTATGTAACCTAGCTCTCCCCTCCTACACACATGTGGATACCAAAAGATCCCTTGATCCCCAAACGCAGGTCTCTACAGGTAAAAACGGCATCCTGTGGCATACTTTCCTCCTTGCAGGAAAATTTCTTTCTGTGCAAGCCACATGTGTAGATGTCAGTTACATGGGGACGTATCATTCAAGCCACCAAAACAATCTCTGAGAGAAAAATGCAGCTCATTTGGTACTTCACGTCTCTCTCTCAGGCCTTTCCATAAAGCACATGGGCATGGTGACATCTGTGGGACAAGGAAACCTCTGAAGGCAAGGGAGTTGAACCACCTCCCCAGAATAAATCTGAGGGACTATGCCAAAGCCTGGTGCTGTGACCCTTCTTGGCTCAATGGGAAAGCCCTTTGTGAGCACTTCCAGAGAACCATCTACTCCTGCAGCAGCAAACTTTACAGACTCCAGTTTCTACTTTGCGATTTAATTCCCACAGCTAGCCTATATCTCTTACTGGTCTCAAACGTCCTCATGACCTAAAGAAATCTCTTATGTCTTCTGTAATGTCCACATGGCAAAGATCACTGCAGTATCTCCCTTAAGATTCTTCAAGCTCACCTGGATCTGTGTCTCCATAGCATATCAAAACATTAATTGCCTCCCTCTCCTGCCTTTCCTATATCACACCCCACCCCAGCCAAGGATGTTATTATCCTGTTAGCTTGCAAATTGTCTATACCCCTTTTATCAATGTGTATCTGAACTAGCAGTGTTAATTCTTGGTCCCTCTCCCCACAGCACTGTTCAAATAAAGAACAAACGCGCATCTAGTAACATCCACTCTCCGCTCCAAAATGTGGTTAAGCTGTCATACTTAACCACACAGGTATTTGTTCCTATGCATGGCAGCATTTTTATGATCTGTGACCTGGAATCTGTGTTACAAAAAAAAAAAAAAAAAAAAAAAAAAGACTTGTGTAACAGAGCTCTTGCAAGTATCACTCTCACATATATATTTATATATATATTTATAAATGTCATACAGATATGTGGGCATAGATGAAAATACAACAGAGCATCTATGCATTAAAATGATGATGGGATAATTATAATTGAAAGTTCACTTTGTCTGCAAATTGCACTCAAATATAGACCTTAATGGCACATATATTGTACTTTCCATACTATAGTGACTTTTGGTTTATGCAATATATGCACTTTCTAAATGGTGAGAGCACAGTGGACATTAGGGATCTATTTATACCATTAATTGAGGAATTTTCCTTGACCTCATGTTATGGGGGTGTGTGTTAAGGGAGATTTACAACCGTGATTCTAATCTCTATGGGAGTCAGATATGAATGTAGTAACAGTGCCTGATGCCTGCTTCATGTGAAACTTTTACACTGTTTTGCTTCAGTAGGGGCTTCATCTGTTTTGAGTCCTAGATGTTGGACTAGGTGAAGGTGGGATCCTTGAGTTTTACTTGGACTTCTCCACCTAATGAGTTTTTTTCAGAACAATTCTTATGTGGCAGCCTAGATTTTTCACTCCAGCCTTCCTGGAGTTATTGGGAGTATTCTTCAGACCTATTTTGGGAAATTGGTGCTTTTAAGTGCTAGGTCTGAGCTCAAGGATGTGGTTGGAAACTAACGCCCTAGCATGAGTAGAGGCTTGTGTTCTTGCTGTATAGTGTATCTGGTTAGATTTTTGCAGAATTAGTTCAATATACAGGCTCTGTATTGCCTTTCCAAGACCAGGTAGGTTCTAGAGATAGAAGGGTGGTATGCTTGTGTTGGTTTTACCTTCGAATTTGCATGTAGCAGATTTTGAACTCAGAATTTGGGAGGTTTTAATTAGTGATAGAAAGCCTGTAATCAGTCACATTTAGTTTATTCACCACATAAGGGCCAGTGCAGGATTGTGCCCTGAGCTTGCTCCGGGCCTTTTTCCATTCCAGTTTCAAGCAAGCCACATGATTTCTCCATCTCCCGCAGGGATGTTTTACTATGATCTAGTTAGATGTCATAGTTTGCACATGTTTAGTGATGTGCAACTTTACATTTTCTTTCCTAAATATGAGTTTTCTGGTTATTTTTCCCTGGGGAAAAGTAATTGAGACAGTCATAAGAGCTCCATATGCATAAAATTGAAATGGAGTCATATAACATCTTTCAGTCTTATAGAGGACACCAGAAATCACAACAGCAATGATCAGATTATGATTTCCTAGGGTATGAAAAAAGCTGAAAAGTGATCTTGAAAGGCTAAACTGATACCCAGTCACCTTCTCCACAGATGCACCTACTCACACCTCAGTGTCATACATGTGCTTTGTGTTACATGGCATGATAGCAATTACGCAATGAGCATTGCAGCTGACTTCTGCCTCTGATAATAGCTACAAGTCAGGTCTGTATATTGGCGATAATTACCCCATCACAGTTCCCGGAGAACTGCCTAGTGACTTTCATCCTAGCTGGGACTCAATTTCAGTGAATGTAAATGAGGTTTTCACTGGGGTTGCTGGACAGTTAAGGCTGCAAAATCCAGCTGGGAACTGGAAGATATTTGAGTGCCAACTAAATGCAAAAATCACATTGATTACTGTCAGTAACTGAATTAGGCAAACTTAAGATTTCAGGCCTGCATAGATGTCTCAATGCATTGCAAGTATACCTTTGACCACAGCTTAGACATCTCCTAATATTGGCTGTTCTGACTAGTGTGACAAGATCTCTCTTAATTCCTTGAATGGACTTAAATGAATAGAAAGCTCAAGCTTATTAAGCTCAAGATTGCTCTCACTTTTTTTCCTGTGAAGTCTCTGATTTCTCTCATATCTTGGCATCTAAGCCTGCAGCAAACATGTGTTGTGAAGTGACATAAAATGGTGGAAAAACATTCCAAGAAATTAAAAACTAATAGTACTTTTGGAGTGTGGGGGAAGAGAAACCAGAGATGGTCACGCTGGATATCAGGACAAACTTTTTGCCCATGAGGAGTGTCAAGCTTTGAAAGGGGTTTCCCAGAGAGGTTGTGCAGTGTCCATTCTTTGAGGTTTTCAAGACCTGACTGGATAAAGCCCAGAGTAATCTGGTCTAACCTCATCGTTGACTTTGCTTTGAGCAGGATTTGGTGCCTTCCAACCTGAATTATCCTGTGATCCTGTGCTTAAGTTCTAAAGCCTGGAGTGGTTGCCTTTCTGAGTCAGGTTAGCTCCATTGCATTAGTTGTGTTCTGCCAGAGAACCCCAGGTCTTCTGCATGTCGTTAGTACACTCCTATACCTTCCCCCCATCACCACTTTCCTTTAACTACTGAGTTTGTCCCACAAACTCCCTCACCATAATAACCCCAGCTGCCAGCTGGAGTCCTCCCCATGTATTTTTGTCTGGCAATTTTGCAAGACACAGCTCAAGTGATAGCTGGTTTAGGCTCATGCACAGAATATCAGTCACTGGCTCTGCAGAATGGAAAAGGCAGTGCTCTTCATTTATCAATCTCTGGGTCAAATCTGATCTGCCAAAGCCAGCTAGCTGGCTTGCTGGACTCCTCTTTACAAGGAATGGTCAGAGTACTGTCAGAGGAAGGAGTACATACTTTCTATGTTGCTTTCTCACTGGATGTGCTATACTAAGTGTAAATGAATGGCTCATAGCATCCACAGCAGGAGAAATGGAGCCAAAGACCACCCGCTTCTAATCCAGTCACTTTAGATTCAGCAGAGTGGGAGCAGGATAGGAGACTGACAGGAGAGGGGGTAAGCAGCTGGAGCAAGCAGTTGAACATCCCCTTCATTTTTCTCCTTACTCATCCCCCCACAGATCTGAAGGTGTGTGGAGTGAGATCTGGTATGGCAAGTGTAGTCTATGCACTTGGAGTGTAAAAGTGTGAAACATCCGATCTGCATACATACACCATATCAAGGGGCCCAGTGTCCAGTTCCTCCCTCCTTCACCTTCAACATATGAGTCAGTGAAAAGAAATAAAGAGAGGGAAAAGTCTAGGAGAGAAAATGGTAATGCAGAGGGAAACTGAGTCATGGCATTAGGGATATATTTATTTACTTGCATGCACACAGGTGGAAGGGGAAGGAGAAGGAGCACAGAGCTCTGTGTAGAAACCTCCACTTTATAGGCAATGTGGGTGAAAGAGTGGGAATACATGAAGAAAGGCATCTGGGTATCTTGTTCCTCTCTTACCTGGGGGGGAGTCAAGCAGAAGAGAGGAACAAAGGGACACCTTCCCTTCCAGAACAGACTGCTTTGTGCTTGGTCTCACATCATTATTCCTACTTCTTCCCAGTCTGCCCTTTCTTCTTTCGAGCAGGTCTCAATCTGATCATTTTAAAAAAATCAACTGAAGAGCTCTGGGATAAGAACTTATTTCTGCTAGTAAGGATCTGAACAGAGACTGTCTCCCGGACCTAGCAGCCAGTTGTCATGAAGTGTGTACAAACTGATGATCTCTGAGACCCCTCTCTCTGTCTTGTCAGGATTAATGAAATGGCTAGTGGTTTCAAAGTTGTGGGGAGAGGGCTAACAAATAGCATGATTGCATAGCCTAGCTTTGTAAGGAAACCACACTAAAAAACACGTGCAAGATAAGTGTAGGTAAGTGTATCAACAACGGTCATTAATATATGAAAACAGGCTTTGGCATGTTGCTGATTGACCTAAGAATTTTGTTTTGGTTTGGATTGGTTTGGGGATTTTGTGTTTGTTTGGTGGGGTTTTTTGGGGGTGGGGGTTTTTTTTGGTAAAAAACACAACAGATGTGATTTTGAGGAACAGAACTGAAGAACAGCATACTGACTTTGTGAACTCTTATGGGCAGTGATATGAGAGAATTATGAGGGAAATTAGAAAGGAGCTGATGGGAAAATGGAAGTAATGAATAGTCTTTCATTGGCTTGATAGACCTGGGAGTCTGACTTCCATAGACTGACATGTATTGAAGCAGAAAAAAGTAGCGAACTAATCGATAAATATTTCAGGTCTGTTTTCTTGGGAGGAAGTAGGAGAAAAATAATTTTCAGCTCATTTAATAAGCAGATGCTGTCCAACAGCAAACACCCATGATTTTAGACTGATATGACAGCCAATTCAAGATAACTCGCACTCGAGTTTTTAAGCAGTTGGATAAAAAGTCAAAGCTTTGTTTTCAGTAAGTATTGAAATAGTGAGGAAGATCTGGAAGTGAAAAGCTGGGATTTTATCACAACTTTTAAAGTTCTACAAGGTGACCTAGGTACTTAATTTTGTCAATCTGATAAAATTCCCAGTAAAATATTAGAAGGACAATGTGCCAGTCAGAATGGGTTTATGCAAAACAGATCCTGTCAACCTAACTGCATTTCATGACTTTTATGAGACTCCCTGCAGCCAAGTACTTCTGTGACAGAAGTATCGCTACCTACAATCATGGTAATGGATCTAAAATACTAGACTGGTAAAAGATAAAATCACTAATCCAGTAACTAACTTAGTTCCATGTGATTCTTTGCCTAATAATATATGAATACAGTACATTTTAAGTGCATCAAAATTCAATAGATAGCAAAATTGTAACAAAGAAAGAATCATTGTTGAAAAGCTTGTGTTTCTTATGTGATCCCACATTTCTCAATACAGTTGTCAGTAACATGTGACTTTAACATATTGCTTAAAATCCTGAGGGAAATCTAAAATACTGATAAACTTGGTAGAATCTACAAAGACTGGAAGAACTGCTAAAAAGTGAAAATACAAATGATAAGGATAAATCACTGATATAAACAGTTTGATTTATTTGGAGAACTGAGTCTTGACAGACAGTGTATGTTTCAGTCTAACCAAATATGAGTTCATATATCTAACGACAGATTATGAAGAATATTTACAGGACCAGAGCTCTACATTAGAAAGCAGTCACACTGAAAAAGATTATAGATATCTGAACAGATAATAAGTAGATCAACAGCTACTATTGTGATGCTGTAGCTGAAGAAGCTAAGGTGGTTCTTTGATCTATTAAGAGCTGAATATTGAACAGGAGGAGAGAAGATTATATTTTCTCTGCATTTGGCACTTGTGAAAAAAATATTTTTCATCTACTTTGTCTAATTCTATTATTATCACATTGAGAAGTACTGCAAAACTGAAGAATGACCAGAAAATAAACACGGAACCATGAATAAAAACTTGCAGAAGTGACTCAATGACAATCTCTAGGTGTTTGAGTGAAGAAAAAACCCCTCAAAACCATCTGATTCTTCAACCTTGCGGAAAACAGTTAAGATGCAATGGAAGACTGGTAGATACATTCAGATTGGAAATGAGGTAAAAAATAAAATGGTAAAAATATTTAAGTATTTGACTAATTTACTAAGAGTTGTACTGAGTCCTCTGTCACTTGAACAAATAAAAATCAAGATTTTTTAAAAAAATAATGCTCTAGTTCAAACACAGCAACAGAAAGTATAATTAACAAAGGGAATACCTTTAGCCTCTCTTATTTTAAGGATGTTTCTCTGTGAGTTTAAGCTGCAAGTTCTCAAGTCCAGGAGTATACTAGACTTTTAAAGAAAACATAGTTTCTATATCCTGGGAAGATGTGGCTGTATCTACAGATGCTGATCCGACATGGCTTATGGGGAATGTTTCAATACAAAATTTCTTAACTAAATTGGAGAAAATAGTTTGGTGATCCAAATGGCTGGCATGTGGATTGACGTTCCACATGGGAAAAATAGTTTTGGGGATTATACTACTGACCATTTATGGTCACTGGCCAGGATGGTGACAGAAGCTGTGACAGCTAGAGGAAGATCAAAGAGGCTGTGAAGGCAGGAAAAACAGTAGTAACAGGGACTTCAGTTAACCCCACATGTAGGCTGGCAAATTAAATGTTTATGTAAGGAACCATTCAATGAGCCTGTAAAAGACAAGTAATTTGCCTTGTGCAATGATTAGGAGGACTTAGTGCATGATGCTGCTACTAAAGAGGCTTCAGGTGACTCAGAGAGATTAAGACCATAGCAGAACACCTCCCTCCCCCCACCCCCCCAACTTAAAAAAAGCCAAAGAACAATTTTGTATCTGTTCATTGTGGGGGAAGTTGTGGAACTTTATCCTGTGGAACCTTTCCTCATTGAGGATGCATCAGGAGATCAGCTTCACATCAAAGCCTCAGTAAATGAGGTTGTAGAGCAGGCAGACAAAAGAGTAACAAGTCATCAGATGATAGTATTCATGCAAGGCTTCTGGAGAAATTTGAAGCTGAAAGAGGTGAACTACTGATTATGATCTGTGACGCCTTCCAATTACTTTGGTACAAGAACATTGGAAGGTAGCTAATGTGATGCCAGTTTTTAAAATGATTTTGAGATCTGAGAAACTATAGACTAGTAAACAAGATACGCCTAGCAGGCAAGCTAATAAACATTACTCTAAAAAACAGAATTAGTGCGTGCATGTACAAATAAGATACACTGAGAAAGCATTAACACTACTGTTAAAGGATATTGCACCTTACAAGTCTTAGAAGGGGTCAACAAGCATATTGACTAAGGAGATCCAAAGCTATAGTCTACTTGGATTTGCAAAATACATTTGTAAAGGTCACTCACCTCGGGCTGTTAAAGACATGAATCTGCTGTTGAGTCAAAGAGAAGTTCCTGAAATTATGAAGTAGCTGGGTAAAGATAGGAAACAAGGGTTAGCATGAAATGGCCAATTTTCACAGGGGTATTTTTTCAGATTTGTGCATATTCATGAATGATATGAAAAAGGGGGGGTAAATAATGAGGTAACAAAGTATGATAATGACAGTAATCATTTGGGGGTGCAAACAAAAAGCTGTATGCAGAGATGTGTGAAAGAATTTCACAATATCAGATGACTAGGTGTTAAAGTTATGGGTGAAATTTGATGTAGATACATGTAAAACGATGCACACAGGCAAAGCAATTCTAGTGTTACTTTTGCAATGATGGAGGTTCTGAGTTTACTATTTCCATGCAAGAATGTGATCTTGGGGTTATAATGAGTAGCTTAATTCTCAGTACCAGTAAAAATGCCAATCAAATGTTAGTAATTAGGAAAAGAATAGAGAATAAAATGAGAAACAGCATTATACTATGCATAAATCCATACTATGCCTTTAGTTTGAATATAATGTGTTGTCCTTGATTGTCCATTCCCATTTCAGAAAGGACATAATCAAACTGGAAAAGATTCAGAATAGGGCAGCAAAAACAATCAAAGGTATGGTGTGGCATATATGTGAGGAGCCATTTAAATAGATAGGGATTTCCCAAGTATGGAAAAGAGATTATGATGATGGATATCTTTAAAATGTGAATTTTCTCTGTGATATGAGCAGCATGGAAAAAATGAAGAGGGAAGAATATTTCATTATCTATTTCAAAACAGAATCTGGACATCAAATCAAACTAGCAAGTGGCAAGTTTCAAACAAATGAAAGCCAGCCCTTGTTCATGGAGTGGAACTCCTTGACATGCAATGCTATGGGAACTATAAGTTTTCTTTGGTTTAAAAAGTGAACAGATGAATAGAAGAAAATTCATTTAAAGATGACTAAATACAGAGGCAACATCTCTGTCTCAGGAACTATTTGAGGCATAAATTGCAGCAGGTTAGGACAAATATTCGGGGAAAATATCACTACTCTTTCCCCTGTTCTTATACTCTTTCTTACACATCCACTCCCACTTTAGGGACAAGCTGATACCCATCACAAACAAATACTAAATGCCTACTTTCCCACTGTCCCCCCAGAGAAGAAGAGAGTGAAGAAAAGAAACTAGGGAGAAAAAAAGACAATCACTTGTCTCGGTGGGTGGAGTGGGGGGTAGAGGAGAAGAAAAAAATTAAGAAGAGATTACAGGGTAATGACTAACAAGCTAAAACCAGGAAAATAGAGAACCAGAGAGGAACAGTGAGCAGAGCACCCCTGTATTTCCATGGTATCCAGGGACTGGTAGATGCTGCCTAGTGATGCCCTGCCCAGAACAAAGGAATAGAAATAGCACTGCTAGTTGCTGGGATCTTGGGTTTTCCTCTTTCTGGAGCTGGAGACGGTCAGGTTGGTGAGAAATCGGGAAGTTGATAAAGAGGGCCCAGAATTTAGTAGGTCTTGGGATGGGAACTGGGCAAGTAAAGATGTGAGAAGTTCAGCCACAATCTCGGTAACAAGTTCTGGAGGAGTCGGAAGATAGGCATGCTTGATGTACAAAGGTGCCATCTATTGCATGAGACATGAGTCAGGGGGTCCTGTGAACAAACTTGTGCCTTCTGCTTTGTTGTGGTTTTACCCCAGCTGGCAGCTGAGCACCACGCAGCTGCTCGCTCACTCCCCCCCATCAGGATGGGGGAGAGAATTGGAAAAGTTAAAGTGAGAAAAATCATGGGTTGAGATAAAGACATTTTAATAGGTAAAGCAAAAGCCACGCGCACAAGCACAGCAAAGCAAGGAATTCATTCACCACTTCGCATCGGCAGGCAGGTGTTCAGCCATCTCCAGGAAAGCAGGGCTCTGTCACGTGTAATGGTTACTTGGGAAGACAAACGCCATCACTCCGAATGCCACTGCCCGTCCTGCCCCCCCCCCCCTCCTCTTCCCCAAGCCTCTTATAAAGTGAGCATGACATCATATGGTATGGAATATCCCTTTGGTCAGTTTGGGTCACCTGTCCTGTCCATGTCCCCTCCCAACTTCTTGTGCACCCCCAGCCATCCCACTGGCAGGGCAGTGTGAGAAGCAGAAAAGGCCTTGGCTCTGTGTAAGCACTGCTCAACAACAGGTCTATATAAGAAAAACATCATTATCAACAGTATATTATCAACACTCTTTCCAGCACAAATCCAAAACATAGCCCCATACTAGCTACTAGGAAGAAAATTAACTCTCTGTCAGCCAAAACCAGGACATGCTTGATGGAGGATTTTTCCAGCTGATGTTCTGAGTGGTCCATGGAATTAGCCCAGAGTAGAAAATGGACACAAGGGTTTCTCATCCTCTCCTGACAAAGCATGGTCCTACAACCATGTATTGTGATTGGGTGTAAGGGAGAGGAAGTTGAGGAATGGAGGCATGACTGTGTAGCGGTGTTCTCAAGGGAGGTCATCTTGTTGTTCAAAGTTGTTCAAAATTTATTGAAGTGGTGTGTGAGTTGGACAGTGAGTCACAGGTCAAGGCCTCAGAGGTATCTCCATGGAGCTACGTGTTGGAGGAGACTACCCTCCTGTGGGACTTCCCTGAGGTAGGAGATGGTGGTATAATCTGGGTGTTCTACACTGTACACCAGGCAAGCAGTATGGGGTTGACCTCAATTCACTGACCATAGACCCAGTTTTAGTGATGCTGCAGGGACAATCCTTCCATGCAGTGATGAGGTTTCTGTCTGCACTTGGAGGTGAGCTTCGTTCAGCTGAGGCTCCACAAGAAGATTCCCCCTTGCTGGTGATCACGAGGGACTTGATTGCTCCAGAGAGCTTCCAGGTTCTGAGGAGGGCCTTGTAAAACACCAGTAGTTCAAGAATTATAGAATCATAGAATGGTTTGGGTTGGAAGGGACCTCAAAGATCATCTAGTTCCAACCCCCCTGCCATGGGCAGGGACACCCTTCACTAGACCAGGTTGCCCAAAGCCCCATCCAACCTGGCCTTGAACACTGTTGGGGCTTCCACAACTTATCTGAGCAACCTGTTCCAGTGCCTCACCAACTTCACAGTAAAGAATTTCTTCCTAACTTCTAATCTAAATCTACCCTCTTTTAGTTTAAACCCATTATCCCTTGTCCTGCCACTACACTCCTTGATAAACAGTCCCTTGCCAAGAAGGTCTTGCAAGAGGCCTCTTGGGTCACTGGTGTAACATGACAGACATCTCAGAAATGGCAGGGTAAGGCACATGCCAGCACAAGCCAGGCTGGACTGTGAACCACAAAAGACAATCCAGAAGTCCAGTACTTTCTCTTGGAGGCTGGTCAGTGTTGCAGGGATAGGGCACATGGTGTTGATGCAGTATTGAAACATAGCACTCTTTGGTTGCTGACAACCAGAACCCTCTCTGAAGGAAAAGTTGCAGCATCAGTTCTGCCCACCTCTGCAGCTATTCAGACACCTTGATGTCCCTCTTATCCCAGCTCATAGCCAGAAGGTGGCTGGTAGCATGGAGGTAGGCTCTCAGAGCAAGAGGCACATGCCTTACTGGTGTGGAGTGCAGCTGGGAGGTTGCTAGCTGCCTGCTTAGCATCTGTTTCCAAGCACATGGCGAGACCTCTTGACTCAGTTGACTTGGGCAGAGGAAGATGCTATATACATGACTTGGTTCATCCATGTGTGCCAGGTCTTCTGGATACCAGAGTGTGAGGAGGCATGTCAGCAGGATTATACCCACATGACTACATACAACTTTAGTTCTGTGAGCAGCAGGCCCATCATGCCCTAACAGACTATACAGAGGAAGGATTCTACAGTGATGGAGTAGCAATGGCTGGAATAGGGCAGCCCTGACTCACTCCCCTTCTGAAGCCAAGAGGACCCTGCTGAGCTTGAACAAGCACTCTGCAGTTGTACACAGCTGCTGGAGAAACCCCATGAAGCAGGAGTTGAAACTGAATGCCTTCAGGGGCCCCTGTAAAATAGCCATTACCTGTTCTGTTAAACACTTTCTCCTGGTTGGGGGACCAGGAGGAGGAGATCTAATGACAGGCTCTCTCTTTGTGGTTTTAGATGACACAGTTTCATGCTCTGGACTGGCATCGTGTAGCTCTGGTCTAGGTGGACCACATACACTAGCACAGACTTTAGGTACATTGTAGCTTTTGCTGTAATCTGTGCTGAGGAGAAATACTGTACAGCAGCACCTCCCTTTGCAGAGGTCCCAATTTTTTTTAGCAGAAGAACTCTCATGCCTCTCTCATGAGAAACAAAGTTCTTTACTTCTGAGAGGCTCAGCCTGGCAGGCTTGGAGAGCCTGGTGTTTTGTTATTGGGCATGCGGTGGAGAGTTTTTGAGATCTCAGCCACTCCAATGAGTCCTGGTCAGCCATTGGGTACTTTTGCTCAGAACATGGCAAATGCAGAAATCAGTGTTATCCAAACAGAAGTGGGCTTGCACATGAAGTCCTTTCTCCTTCTTGCCTCTGCTCTGGACCAGCATAAGGAGCAGTACACTTTGCAAGGATGCAAGCAATGTGTTTTTGCCACGTCACTTCTGGAAGAAGTGAATGCCATGATCTATCTCCCAAAGGAACTGGGTCTACAACCAGGCAATGGTGTTCTGGACCTGAACGTCTTCCAGGACCCAGAGCTTTCCCTGCTGCATGTGGCACCCACTGAATTCCTGAGGGCAGCCTGCCTCTCCAGCCTGAGAATATCCTGTTCTGCCACAGTCGTCCACTACCTTGGTGCCATCATGTAGTTGTAAGAGAAGAACTTGGCCCACAACTTCCTACTCTACCTTCTAGAGCCTTTGGGACAAGGGAAAGGATGACTCTTCTTTCACATATTGATCCAGATGTCCTGGGAGACTGCTATAAAGCTCATATTCTGTATCAGGTTGTTAAATTATTGGTAGGCCAGCCTCATCCTACAGGAGGTGGTGGTGAGCACCATGGACAGTGATGTGAGAAGACTAAGCTTACAACATATTGTTGCGTGAAACAGATGCCATCTGGCCAGGAGTTGCTCGTGCTCTGCTACTCAGATTGAGATGGAGGAAGCATAGTCAGATGTGTGGAGTTTGCACCAAGGTGTGATCTTCAGATGGACACCTGCTGTGATCTGATATCTACCCCTGCCGGTCCAGTTCAGTGGGATATTTTAAAGACCCTGTCCAGGAATAGCACTTGGGAGGAACTAGACCAAGAAAGAAGGCAAATATAAGCTAGAAGAATTATAAATGTACTAGGCCTTCTTTTAAGGTACAGACATCAACTGGATTACTGACCCCCATTCTATACAGAATGAAAGGTGCATCAGGTGACAGGCATGTCCTCAGTGACTTCCAGCACCTTGATTTGGATTACCAAGGTCAACAGGGTTGCTGTTCCATCAGAGGTAGTGGCATGAGACTTTATCCATGAGACAGCTAAAGTAGACCATGGTTTTCTACCACTGTAGCAACTAGACTTGTCAGTTAGATTGGTGAAGTTCTGCAGGAACATGATGGAGAACCCTCCTGCCCAAAGCAAGGAGAATACCTCACCTCTGCAGAGACCTTCCCTCCATCCTATGGGTTTTAACAATGGGATTTTGAGCTGTTTCACTTGGAGGGAGAGAGAAGAGGTGTGAGAAACCTTCCGGCCAGCAGTGGTGGTGCCAGTGGTACCAGCAGTGCTGTACACCAGCAAGTTCTGTAGCCAGAACTGTGGTCCCCGTGATACAGGGAAGCACTCTGCCCCCTGGGTCCTCTTCCTTCCTTGAACAGGGCCGCCACTGATGAAGATGAGGTTGTAATCTGCCATGGCAAGGGTCAACTGCGTCTTCTTCCCAAAGCAATGAGTCTTCAGCAGGTGGCACAGCCTGTCCCTCAGCATGATGGGTCTGAGGAGCCTGCAGACTTGTGTGAGACCACAGTCCTTGCAGTGCCCAAAAGCCTGTCGACTGCGACATCTCTGTCCTGCTTCTGCTAAGGTCCTCAGCCCAGCCAGTGCACCTGGAAGAGAGCAACAACACCCCCGGATGTGAGGACAAGCAGCAGAGGGAGTGGGGTAGCCCTTTGGCGAATCAGAGGGACCTCATGAACAGCAAGTACTCCCTGAAGGTTGCTCCATGTAGATGCAGATGCCCTCAGGTGCAGCAGGGAAAATCATGGGGTGGGGTTAGGGGTGATGGTGGTTGTGATGGTGAGCTGTGGCCTCACCCCAACAGGTACAGGGGTGGGCAATCAGGCAGGGCTGGACACACCATGCCATCAGCTCTACCTGGTGAGCTCAGCCCCTGCAGTCTTAGTGCCAGCAGGTCTTTGTCATTTTCCCCAGCTGCTTAGGGAGCTGTGGTGCTGTCTGGTGAGGACACCTGAAGCGCTGCTGGTGGCTTTCTAGCATTGGGAACAGTTTCTTCCTCATTGCCCTGTACATCTGAAGGGGGCCAAGGCATTCTTGGCAGCTGCACTGGGTCACTGGCATAGAGTAGAATGGATTGGTAAGGGAGCAGTGCCCCAGGCAGGGCCCATCTCATCAAAGATAGCATCACCTCTACACCTAGCACCTGGAAGAGCTTGAGGGGAATTAAGAGCCCCTCACTGAGAGCTCTTTACCCATTCCTTCCCACAGAGTGGCTTGTGTTGCCAGGAAAAAAAGCCTACTGTGGCTTAGATGCCATTGCCATGGCCTAGGGCATCACTGCTTCTGGAGACTCCCACACTTTGGTTTTTGGGGAGGGTGGTGAGAGGGAGGCAGCAGTCTCAGTGCCTCCTGCTTGGCTCTGACCATTGCTGCTGTTCCAAAACCAGATGCTGGATTGGGACTGTGGCCAAGAGTGTGATGGCTGTGGTAGAGAAGGATGTAGCCACCTGGTTATATACTCTGGGGCTGCCAGAATGATACCCCACAGCTGAGGCAGGGACAGGTAAGGAGAGCAGAGCCTGGGATGAACAGGCTGCCACTGTCCCCATGTGCTGGTTCTTTGAGCACACTCTTGTTCTGCTGCTGCTTCTGACTGGTCCTGCTAGCTGGGGAATGGTAGCGGGCCCAAAGGTGCAGCAGTGGAGTCTCACCTCAGCCCATTGGCATCACCTTGGCAGTAGTGCTGCCCACCCCACAGAGAGGGACCAAGAGTGTCCCTGGAGTGAGAGGTGCATTGTGATCTGCCGGTTGACTCCTGAGGAGTATTTGGGATGGTTCTTCTTCCCCACTGGTAGAGATGAAACTATGGGACATAGAGGTCACAACTAATGGTATTCTTATGCTCTAGGACAGTGCCTATGTGACATGCTGGCCTCAGAGATTAAAATTTAAACACACCTGGAGAGCAACATGTGAAATTGCCTGCTGCATATTACTTCTGTAATGCTGGCTGTAGGCCAGCAAAAAAGGGCTGCTACCTTGGTTCATATTGACATTTTCATACTTACTGTGCTGAATGAGGTCCCTGGGGACACATTTTCTGCACTTCAGAGAAGCAGTGAAGAATGAGGGTAAACCCATTGCCACTGTTCATGCTGGCTGATACTTGTTCTGCAAATGAGACAGGACTTTGAGATTTTTTTTTTTTTTTTCAAATTGTGTTAATTGGATGTGTTTTGTTTTGCAGTACGTCCTTAGCTTAAATGACTGCTTCTCAGAACAGAACTGCCTGTGTCTAACATTAGGCTTTCGGTTCATCTCCTTTTAGTTGCAAGAACATGGTATGCAGTAGCCTTTAGTATTGGTATAAAAGTGTTTCCAGTCAAGATGAAAAATGTTGGTGTTGGAGCTTTGTTCATTAATGCTATTTCCTAAACAGCACTAAAATAGGACCTACCTGCAGAAACAGGCAGAATGGTCTGGAAAATAATTTAGATAACCCAAATCCAAAGCAAAGATCCTGAGAAATGCCCATCTGATTCCTAATCTTACAGACACGTCAGAGCTGTAGTTGTTGAAATTTTTGGTCAAAAATGAAAGACACATCTGTTTTGTGTACACCAAGACATTTCTCTGCCTTGATGAGTAGCAAACTGTTCAGCCCTACCTCATCCATGAAAACAGACTTTTCTCTGTCCATCTTCCACAAGTGAATCTGTTGGTAGGTACCAACAGCAGCTAACTAATTTTTATGTTTCCTTATGCAGTACAAGCTAGAATACTTACACAGGTATGTGAATAACTCAGGTTGATTGATTTCTCATCTTTACGTGGGAGAATTTGAAGGTTTCCATCTGAGGTTCACCTCAGGGACAGTTCACCTGGTAGAGGTTTATTCCTTTCCTTGATGGTGACCTTTTGGCTAACTTTGAATAGGTCTCTCTAAAGCAGGCTGGGAAGGAAAATGTTTCTATGATTATGCTATCCATCCATCAGTCCTTCCCAGTAGCTTCAACTGCTTTTATTTCAACCACATTTGACAGGACATGATGATGTTGTATTTGACAAAGATACTACACTCCCATGAGTATCATGAAAATTGATATTAGCGAAAGAACAATTTAAAGACCAATCATAATTACTGCAATTACATTTGTTGTTTTCTTAGTTGTTCGGGGAAAAGAAGGGAATGGAAAAGAATAATTGAACCATTTGCTCTAAATATTGGTCTTTACCAACATTAACATTGACTACCAATATCAAATGATAATGTTTCTACTCTCTGCTGGAAAGTAAAACTCTAGAAACAGAAGAAAGTTTGCTAACAGTGGACAATAGCAGGGCTGGAAATTCACTGTTTAATTAATATACTGCTTATGTTAATTGGCATGATACATCAGAAAGCAATTGACACAAGGACATGTTTGGAATATAGTGTACATCTTCACCATCATCATGTCAGGAAGGAAAAGACAGAATTCAAGACTCTACAACTGTATTAGTCTACTTAGTGCGGAACAAAATAGATAAGATAGATTAGAGACAATGTTTAGCATCCAGCACAGAAGTTAAAAAATAGATTATTAAAGCCTTCTGCATAGATGCAGATGCCTGATTCAAGCATGTACCTTGATAAATGAACAAAAATACAGGCACAGGTACAAAATATAGTATCAACAAATACACAGTGATATAGGAATTGAGAAAATGTCAAGAGGAAACCCAAGGAGAAGGGACTTGTTTAGATTAAGTAATAAGTAATTCAAAACAAGGCAAATTTCCTATGATCATAGAAATGCAAAGAAACTGAAAATATCTCCAACTAAGAAATTCTGTGTCTCCGTGATAAATTAAAGTATGTGGCAAAATGAGCTACTGAAATAGGAAAAACTAGTAATGTTAGATCAGCAAGGTGGGATACAGTCATCCAGCTGGCTTCTTGGATTTTTCCAGTGCATTCAAAGTGGTCATTATCTCATATTGCTTGGGAATGCTTAGTACACACATTTTCTAATTTCTGAGAGTCCAAAGTTATGATCCTAAAAAAAAAACCACCCCATAGTGAGGAAAAGGGTATTCTATTTCCTCCATTTCCCCCCCCCTTCTTTAAATGTTTGCCATCTTTATTGTTTTAGAAAGGCCTGAGTTAAAAGTAATTCTTGATTTTTACCTTAACAGAAAGAAGAATGATAATTTTTCCCCAAAGGCTTAGAGGGCTTGAGTTGGAAAATTGCTTTAGTTGTGATGGAGACATCTTTTTCTGATGAGTGTTTGTCAGAGTTTAAAATCAAATTTGTGTTGAAAATACAAAGCAACCATGATAGGCAGTGTGGCTTAATGTATTTATGTATTTCAACTGGCTTGGTTTTATCTCATTGCTTCATGTAATTAGCTTCCTCCTTGTTCTTCAATCATCTACTGAGTCTTCCAGAGCAAGGATGGAATTTATGATGTTAAAAAAAACCTCCAAACCAAATAATTTATTTTTTTCTTAAATCAAGAAATCTTTAAAAAGTTCCATGAAAATGAAAGCCATCTATATTCTTTCTATACACACCGTACAGAAACAATGACAAGGAAATCAGAGACCCAGTTTTCTCTCAACTTTCATCATTTCATTTCAGAACATTTCAATGAGAAATTCAGTAGCATGTGTTTGTAAAAATCCCACATTAAAATTAGCTTTATGGCCCACTCATTTTAAAATGTTTATCGGCTCTGTATGGAGAGGAGAAAATACTGTTCTCTAAGAGGTGATTGATAATAGAATTACAAATGGAATAGTCATGATGATTAGCAGAAGCTGGAATGGAAGATGGATAAGAGAAAAGAAATTATATTGGAGAACAAATGTACCATTACAAAAGAAAAAAACAATACAAATTGAAGTAAGAATGAGGTTGGATAAAAACAATACTATAATATACTGCTTTCAGTTTCTCTTTTCCCACTTCACTGCCCATACTAATTTCTGATTTTCCATGTTTCTTTCCATCCATCTATCAGAGCAGAACTTGATCTTTCATGTCTGTGGATTAATGGTGCTCTTGCTATTTCTAGCAGAAAAAACCCACTAACCTTTATCCAACTTTCAATAAGAGGAAGTAACATTGCCTCAGGCCCAATGACAGTTAAAACCCAGAGATTTCTTTTTCAACCACAGCATGTGATGTTGTAACTCTTCAGCAGATATTACTACACTTAAAAGCATTTAACAGATTTAAAGAGGTTTTTTCTCCCAATATATTTCTTTCTTAGTACCTGTGAAAATGTTTAAACCAAGAATCTTCAGTGATTATTGTCTTCACAACTATAGTGCATGCAAGATCACATATTAGTCATTCTCTTCCCTTATCTAGGTAGATGAGATATTTCAACTGGAGAAAAACAGTAATAAATAAACTTCATAGGCCTTTAGTTCTACTATTATGGAACAGGTGTGGACTTTGAGACAGATAATTGTTTGATGTTAATGTTCTCCAACCATTTGATGCCACCATCTGCCAGAATAATATTAATATTTTCCACAGTCTCACACTTCATGGAAACGGTCAGTGGGCAGCAGAACTGGGAGCAAAGTCTGAGTGTCATTTGCCAAACTTTGGGGCTGTCAGGTCAGATGTGCTGAGCACCAGGCACCCAGCCTCTCTCTTTGGCTTGGGGGGGTCTTTGCAGTGCGTTTGCAGAGCAGTGCTGCAGCCTGGGTTGCACTGTGTGTGCCAGGATGTCTATCTAGACTTACAGAAGGGTCACAGCACTATGCTCAGAAACAGCTGAGAGTGCAGGGAAAAGAGTAGCAGGTTTCACAGAGATAAAGCAGGCACAACACTGCTACCTGCACTGAAGGTTTCTGTACAGCTCCCTCTGGCTCTGGAGAGGTGGCATCTCTCCTGGCTCTCCAGCATCACTGTCTCAGGAATTCTGCAGCCCTCTCTGACTAGCATGAAGGGTTGCAGATGGAGGGAAGGAGCAGGGGTTGCCTCTGCAGGAAGAGGCAACTGGATCCCAGCATGCAGGGGCAAGCTCCTGCTCTGCCTGTAATTCTAGTTTTGTCCTCCCACTGACCTCTGTTGATCCTTCAGCTTACCCTGATCACAGTCAACCCCTCCACTCCTTCCCGTACCTGCCCTCTCTAGCTTTGCACTTCCCAACAGTGCCCCTTTCTTCTGCCCTTTACCAGTTCCCTGTTCAAGGGAGGCCGAATACAAATGTATTTGATTCTAGGTCACAACTAAACCTTATAGCTGATGCACCTGGGACTGACACTTGGGCTTTCACAGCTCTATCTGGTTCTTCCCTTTGCCAGAGATATTTCTAGCCCTAGGAGGTTTGCTTGCACCCCAAATCTAAGAGGTCTCCAGCCATGCTAGGAACAGGCAACCCATGAGTGGGCCCACCAAGCCCTTGCTTTAATCCAAGCACACCCCAAACCTCCCTCCCTTTGCTGAGCTCCAGATTGCCAATCCAATAGGCAGTAGTGCAGTCAGCCACAGCTTTATGAAGCAAAATAGAAAGAAAAGAAACTCCTGTCTAATACAGAGGCCAGAAGGTAATGAAAAATTGGGTAGAAGATAGCAATGATGTTCCTAGGCTTTTCTGCAGTGATAAAAGAAGTGTTCACTCAGGGTGTGCTAGTTGCAGCTGTACTCCCCAGCCAGAGGGAATGAGGGGCCCATCCCATCCATTCCTGCCATGACAGGATATAGAGAAAGCCTTGGCAGCCCAGCCCTGGGAGTGGAGGTGTCTCCAGACCAGGAAGCTTTGGTGCATACCTGCAAGTGCCCTTATGTGCTAGCAGGGGTGAATTTGGCAGCGCAACAGAGGTGAGGCTGCTGCAGCTCCCTGCCCCCAGCTGCAGCCAGCATTCCCAGTATGCATGCACATAAACACACATACACACCACATATATATACACATATATGCACATACATGCCAGCCACACAGATCAGTACAGACACACTCAGCGCTCACACAAACAGTGCCAACAGCCTCATCCTGCTCCCATCTCTGGTTGAGCACTATGGAGATCCACTATGTGCAGCATGGATCCCTCCCGTAGCAGGGCTACTCAGCCCAGTAGCTGCCCCTGGATCCCAGTCTCCACAGTCACTGGCAGCTGGGCATAGCAGTTCCCAAAGCCACAGCCACACTACAGTTGTTGGTACAGACCCCTCACACACACATCTGGCACCCAGATCACTTCACCTCCATTTTGGCTAGTCATCACTCATTCACATGCCCTCACTCACTCCAGTTGATTTCACTCACTTTGGTCTCTCCAATTCCCAGCATTTAGACCTCCATCAGGAAACACATGCACCCAGAATAGAGTGTCCTTCATGCCAGAAAATAGTTCGAAATGGAATTAACAAGAAGACAAGACAGGCTGCACAAAGTAAGTGCAGGGCATGGCCAGACAACCATACTGATCAGCAACTTGTTTACATGCTACTGGTCCCTTTTATCCCTTTATTTTCTCACATTTCCCCCACACCCCCCAAAACCACCTAGATCCCCCCCTTTTCCTGCTGTTGGTTCTTCCCCTAAACATCACATAAATTTAGTGCAATCCCTAAGTACTCTTCTCCTGCATCTCATAATGGGTCCCACACCCCTGGGTAGCAACTGCCCCTCTTGGTTACAAGACTGCTTCTGAACACCTCTCCCCTGCCTGATCTTGATGGGCTTTCCCTGGGGCTGAGGCTCCCCTGAGGGGCCTGGACAGGGTGTCCCTTCCTCTGAGTCCATAATTTGGGTTCCCACCTGCCATTGTGCCCCTGTGCTCCTTCAGATGGGCCTTTGGTGGTCTGATGGCTCCTGGGATGGGCCTGGGGGCAGCCCAGCAGGATGCTGTTTGGGCTGCCCCTCCTGCTGTCATCTCCTTGTGCTCCTCTTTGGGTGTGCAGATGAGCTTTTGTCACATAGCCTAACATTATGCCCTGCAAAGGGGGATACCTACAGATAGAAGCCAAATGATCTGATCAGAACATAACACAAATTCAGCTCTGCACTCAAAGCTCATTAATTGATCATGTTTAGTAGCAATCACAATTAGAAATAGATAACTGAGCTCAGTAAGGCCAAATACATGCACATGCTTGTAAAAAAAAAAAAAAAAATCAGTCAAGAACATTACAACCTGGAACGGTGGTCTTTGTCATGCTCATCATAGCCATGTCCTGCCTCCTCCTGAAGTCTGGCTGTGTCTGACCTCTGTGCTCACCTTTGTAGCATACAGTAGAGGAAACTTCTTTTAAGATCCCTGAGTCACAGTTCCTTGCAAGTCAGGGAACAGCAACTTTACTCAGCTTAGTCAGAAGCATATGGGGGATGCTATTAAAGCACTTGGCTCTAATTATCCTGATGAACAGAAACATACTTCAGGTGTGAAGGGGAAAACATGCCTTGGTTCTTTCAGGAAGAGACATCTTCTTACACAGCAGAAAATGATGAGATATTGACGTGGTTCAGGCCCAGCCGGCAGCTGAGCACCACGCACAGCTCGCTCACCCCTCCCCCAGCTGGATGGGGAGGAGAACGGAAAAATAACGGCAAAGCCTCGAGGGTTGGGATAAGGGCAGTTTACTGGGACAGCAAGGGAGAGGGAAAACAATCAACAACAGTACTGATAACAGATATTCGCAATGGGTGATAACAGAGAACAATTTACCATCCAACGACCAGACACTCAGCCCATCCTGAAACCATGCCACGGCCAGCTTGGGTCACCTGTCCTGGCTCCTTGTGAAATTAACTCTGTCCTTGCCAGAACCAGGACAGATGTGAAGGTGTGGTGGACACCAACTGAAATAGTTTCTGCTGGTTTTCATCTCACCGTGTTTAGCCTTTTTAAGGGAACAAATTATTTTTTTGCATTTTGAATTCTAGCTGATGAGTGCCTCTGGCTTCCCACCTGTAGATGCCCACATGCCTCCTGTAGTTCTGTGTAGGGTGGAGCACAGCATCTCTTGCGTCTCAGAAGATTTCTACCTGGGAAGTGCAGTGATGAGCCAGTGTAAACATGCCAGAGCTGCTAGAATGAGCAAAGGGGTTTGCGCATGTCCATGGAGGAGAAACTTGCTATAAAGAGTAAATAAAAAGCTAAAAGTTAATGAAAAGAGAACCATTCACATTCAATGGCATGTATTCCAAATAGATTAGGTATTGCTGAATTGATCCCAGGAATAGATGATCATTTTGGGAGCTATATTTTTTGCCAAGTTCCAAAAGGCTCAGGTTTAAACACAGTGCAACCTGTCCTCCACGACATGGGAGCAAGTAACTTTTAACAGAGTTTGAGGATGGCACAAAGGCTGGAGGAACAGTAAATGGCTAACTGGACAGAGCAGTCACACAGAGCAGTGCTGGTTACTTGGCTGACTATTTAAAGTGGGCTACTTCACATTTAGTTTCACTTTTATTACAATTTAATCTTATTTAATAATCTTTTTTATATTTATTAACTCGATTTTATAATTTCTATTTTATTAATATTTAATTTTACTTGATCCTTGAAGTTGTATTAAAATGCATCTAAAATCAAGTGGCACAGACTCTGCTTTTGAGTGGGTAACAATCGCAGAAAGCTGTGCAAAGTGCATAGGGATCTGCGTGAACAAACAGCTGAATGTGAGAATCTAGTGTGAGGTTATGGCACAATGGGTTAACGTGAAGAGGAGCAGCAAGTAACTATTTTTAGTTTTACATATATTACTGTCTATGTGTTTGTATCCACATTTCGAAGAACTGAAAAATTTGAGATGTCTTTTCTAAAGCAACACAGATTTATTAAGGAGACTGGACAACTGCTCTACAGTAAGGAACCGAAAAGATCTCAGTCTGTTTAGTTTGTCAAGAAGAAAAGCAAGTGTATGAATAACTTTCCTGAAATGTAATGGCAGGTATTAAAAAGGTCTTTAATCTTGCTGAGAACAGTAAAGCAAGGGTACCAGCAGCTCTAAGTTCATTTCAGACCAAATTATAAGGGAGAAATGCCTTTTTAAGTGATGATGGTTTAATATTGGAACAGGATATCAAAAGAATTGGTTCTTTCTCAGTCACACATCATGAGTAGGTGCATTTTTTCTGGAGAGCTGTGCTTTAGCCAAGCATACATTATGCTTGAGAAAAACACAAATGACTGGTCTTCATATAGAGATAACTGTGTGAAATATAATAGTTGCTGATGTACAGGTGGTCTCATTAAAATCAGAAGGACTGATTTAAGGCTATTGTGGCATTAAACTCTGTGATTCTCCTGTATGCTGAGCTGAGTTGGCTTAAGACTGCTCAAACAAATTGTAGTGGTACTCAGAAGCCTGACTAGATGTGTTCCCACAGGAAACGAGGTGATTGCAGTAGACTGGAAGGGACTGAAAGATGTGGACCAAATCAATATGGACAGCACCAGTTCACTGCATGGCAGCAGCTTCCATCGACCTTCCACTGAGGTGAGTGCCTGTCCCAGACCCACTTACCCAGGGGGAATCAGAAAGTTTCAGTTCTCTCTGAGTTCAGGAATAGGTGCTGTGCGTCAACTGAGGCATCACTGGGAGAGGACCAGAATGCCAGTGTGCACCCAAGGATCAGACTTTCATATCCGTGCAGTTTGGCTTGCATTGAATAGAGTTGAGTCACTCCCTTCACAATATCCACAGTGAGTAAGAATTTGCAAATCAAAGTGCTTTTAACCACTCATGACTGGAGTGGAACAGAACATGGAAAAAACTGTGGCAGTTCTGACAAGCCTGTAGGTCTGCATTCCTTGAATAATGGATTCATTTAAATGTCCAGCACTATGTCTGTCCCAGCTTCTGCAGCACAGCCGTAAAATCTTTTGAAGAAACACATTTGTCTTCATTTTGATTTTTAGGGATGCATTCACTAGTAACTCTCTGCCAATTGATTTAGCATGCTGTATCTCAAGGACTGGTTCATTTGCTGTTCTGAATTATTGCAGCTTCTGCAATCTTAGATACCTGAATTTTCAGTTCTGTAAGGTTCAGGGTACGCAGTCATGATTAATAAAAAGATCAAAGCTATTTTAAACACATAACATTTGAGGAATCAGAAATAGTGTTCACAAATAACATTAACAACATACAATTTACAAAACCTTACAAAATGCTAATGTATAGGTATTTTTATTATCTTATTACACCTTGCTGGCTTGGAATGTAACTTCAAGAAACTTGGAGTTTCATGGAATCCTGGCAGAAATTGTGGGGCCAAGCTTGTAGGGAAAATTCAGTTAAATCAAATGCAGATCTGAAAGTCAATGAGTATAACCTATATCTCAGTGAACATTTTGATTTATGTGAAGGGATACCATAGGTGTAATTGATTCATCTACATTTTCCTGAGTGTCCACATCCCCAAAACAAGATGTTGAGTTGTGAGTCCTCCCAGCAGGAGGAAATGCACTATGGATTGGTTCTGTAATGGCTGATATGGGAAATGGATCTAGTTTTCAAGGAGAAAGTGGGTCAGAATGGACAAAGTGAAAAACTACAAGAGAAAATAATTTCAGCAGAAAATAATTCTGTAACTTGCTGTATTATACTCAAAATACATAGGTAGTGTAGCTCCTCCTTGTGTTAGCCTCAAAGCGATGCAACTCCCACGCAGGGGTGCCAGCATTGCAACATTTAGCAAAGAGCTGTTGGAAGGGGAGCCTTAGGAAAAGCTTTTTGTTTTTCTCTCTCTTACTCTCTATATCTTCCTATTCACCATTGTACTTTCAAACACCGTGAAACCTATAGACACCATAATCAACAGCAGGGAATAAAACCTGCTTGAAAAACACAATTTTTTTTAATATATCAGATAAAGTAGTGGTATTGATTATGGCAAACTGCTAGAGAGATGCATGGCTGTTTGTAACTTGTTTGTTACACTAACATGATGTCCTCCTTTGCTTTCTCTAGCAAACACGGACAGATTTCTCCTGGGATGGTATCAATGTAAGTATGTGCCACATTGCTCTTCAAATTTCTAGTCATAGGAACACCAGGATTTGTCTGTCATTGGACACAGTGGAGACCAGAATGGAAACCTGACTGAAAGTCTTTAGTGCCACTGAAATTCTGGGAATTGTCTATGATTCAGAGGATGGTGATGAATTTTTGTTTGCCTCTGTCTTTTTCTGTCTGGCAGGTATTTAGATCTGCAGGTGGCTGTTAAATTGCCTTTGTCCTCTTTGGGACAAATGCATGTCATTTCATATGTTCTATTTTTGAGATTTCTGGGCACTGCTAGGTCAAAAAGGTGTCTGTCCAGCATGCTTAAAAAATCAGTAGTCTTTGATTAGACCCTCATTTGATCTTCTCTGGGAGTTTGGGAGAAATGTATCCCTCATTTTCAGCTGTATACAGAAGTAAAAGAACTCTTAATGTGCACTGGGGGAGATGGTCAGCACCAGTTAACTTCAGTTAACAAGTGAAAGAAAAACCGAGCAAACATTTTAATAACACATGTTCCTTGTTGCTCTTAATACCTATGCCATGAAAAAATATGGATTTATTTTTTTCTTTTTCACTAAAGTAAAAACAGCATCCTAAAAATCAAGTAATGCATATTAGTGCTACCAAACTATTTTTTCTGCTTGGGAGGCTTAAAACACATGTTCACATAAATTAGCTTGATAGTTTTGTACACTTCGAAAGGCAGGATTAAAAGCTCCATTTTTGGTAGCATAAGCATTTTCAAATTGCAGATACTTTCAAAACCTTTAAATGGCTGTCATTTTCTGTTTCTCTGTGGTTTGAAAGCATGGGACGCTGAACATCAAGGGGACTTATATTTTTAACTAACCCTTGCCCTACTGACATCTGTTTCATTGTGGCACTTATGGCTTGGGATCTTTTGCCTAGGCTCAGTTAGAGAAACAAATTGTGCAGGAAAATAATGGTGCATGCAGCAATTATCTAGAAGAAATTTGTCAGTTTTTTTTCCTCATTGCACTTCTGTTTAGCTGAAAGCAAGGTACACAAAATCATGTTTCCTTGAAGACAGTAGAAGACAGTTTCCTTACTTGCAGTTTCCCATTTCCTAACCCATTCTGAATCCATGGAGCTCTTTCATAATGCGGCTCTTTCTCTTTCTCAGTGTAATTCCATAGATCTTCTTTGGGATCAAAGCTGGTTCATGAATTTCCTTTCCTTCCCATTCATTCCTGCCTTCATGTCATAGCTCTCCAACCTTGTAGTGGTAGAGACCTTCTGCAGTTTACTCTCTTTTCTGGGCGGTTTCCATGAGGTGGCTCACTGCGCAGCCCCCAAGCTGTCTTGAAACAAATGGGTGGATACTGAACAGCAGCACGCAGGCAGGAATGACCAGTGGGGGCATAGATGGACATTCTTCAACCAGCTTCATCACCGAGGGAAATGCATCATGGAACAAGGGCTGTGTTCTCACTTTTTACGGTTCTTCCCTTGCTTTCTGATTTCTTGAGCTCACATGTTACACACAGACATTCCTGGCTTCAGAGTTACAGGATGCCTTAGCTGCTCCATTTACAGTCAGTTTCCAGAGAAACTCACCTCTCATGTTTTGGCAATTGACTGGGATTATATGCAGTTCAACATCTTTACAATGCCTTCTTTTGCTGCTGAGTATTTGACTGCCCAGTTATTGCTCCACTCACCTTTCATGAGGTTTGTGCCTATGACCAAATGCTTTCTTCATGTCAGGATTTAAAATTTCCAGTGTCATGGTCTCTGCTTTTGAGTATCTTTGTGTTTGAAACATGCTGGACTTGATTTTCAGAGAGATTGAAATGAAGAGCAGAAGCAATGCTTGTTTGGCCCTTGAGAAAATTAAGCCTCCTATGCAATGCCTGGCATCTCTGAAGAAGCCTGATGAATTCATCTTGAGGGATTGTGTTTGGTGATGTTTGTGACTGCTGACTGTCCCAGTAGTGTCCTGTCCTTGTTATTCAGGGGCTGAGGATGAACATAGAGTAAAGGGAATTAAGCAGATCTATAGACCTCATTTCTTTACAAGTAGTTGTAGGTGCTTGAAACAGGACGCATCACTGATACAGTCACGTTCATTTTATTAAGACCGTATGAAAAGAAATGAACCCCAAAAGTAAGATATAAAAATTCATATCTGTAGTATGATGCATATATGATGCATTATTGTGTTTTACCTATCAGATTGTCAGCTCCCCATTGTAAGCTCCCTGAATTGTCCATCAGCCATGTCTTGCATCTCTAACAAAGAGCTGGGAACAGTGCAGCATGCCTATGGGGGACTGGCAGCAGCCAAAGGGAGGCTTCTTACAGCCTGCTTCTGCCTCTCCTGGTGACCTTGCCTCACTCAGTCCCAACCCTATGCAATGTCCAGTCACAGTTAAATAGCTTCTAATTTTTCCTTCCCTTCTTTTGTACTTTTTCTTGTTGCTTGCTTCTGCTCCTCATCTTCCCCCCACCTTCTGGAATCCTTATACTGATTTCTCACTTCAATTCACTTCCTTTTCTCCTTCCTGTATATCATTTCTTCATATTCTCTCTCTTTTCAGCTCTCCATGGAAGATACGACCTCCATCCTCCCCAAGCTGAAACGCAACTCCAATGCTTATGGGATTGGGGCTTTGGCTAAATCATCTTTCTCTGGTGAGGTCCTCAAAATTTGGGTTTATCCTTGGCAACTGCTCTCCACAGGCCTTCGTGCCTCTTCCCATATCTCTCTGTTGCTCTCCCAACTGCTCCTTTCTGACTCTTGCCTTTTCAAGGCCTTAGAGGAGTCTCCACCACCATGATTCTAGATACAGAAATCTCTTAGTTGTTGCCCTTTCAAAGAACAGATTCATCTTACGCCTGTTGGCTTCTCACCATGCACCCCACCTCAGACATCTTCAGTTGCTTCCCCTCAAACAGTCTTGGGTTTAACCCCATTTTCTATTTCTTAGTCCGTTCACTTCCAGACTTCATCCTTCATGCCCAACTCTGTCCTAAATGGATTCGAGGCAAGGAAGGAAATGTCTTATATTTGGGGTTTCCCTTTTTCCCCCTTCTGAAAGCCAGTCCAAGGAAAGATGGAGAAACTCTCCTGGAGAGTGATACAGTGAAAGGTGGGAGACACCCAACCCCAGGAAAGGAAAGGAAAGGAAAGGAGGGGAGGGGAGAAGCTCCACTTCCAAGAGAGGTAAACATCATGGCAGACAACCCTGGAGCTGTGTAATAGCCCCTCCTTGTTTTCTAATGTCTGGCCCCTTAGGGATATCTCGCAGCATGAAGGACCATGTCACAAAGCCAACGGCTATGGGCCAAGGCCGTGTGGCTCACATGATTGAATGGCAAGGCTGGGGCAAAGGTAACAGCCAGCAGCAGCAGCACACTCATGAGACAGCACGCAAAGACGCTGATGCCTACTCAGACCTGAGTGATGGTGAAAAGGAGGCCCGGTTCCTTGCAGGTAGCGCTAACTTTTTGGCATGTGGATCAGATTGGTTGGGATGTCCCAGGGCAGAATCCCTAAGAGACCAAAGTGCAGGAACCTGAAAAACACACTCAGGAGAGCTTGTGGGTGGTTCAGATGGCTGAAGGGGAGAGAGAGACTGTGGTTGGAATATTGCCAGTGGAATGCAAAGTGGAGAGGGTGAGGGCCAATTGTGGGTGATGGGTGTTGCTGAGATAGGACAAGAGTGGGACAGTTTGACCAAGAGATGAGGTTCAAGAGGGTGGTGAGAAGTGGAGACTTTCACACATCCCTGCTTCCCCTCCCTGTCTCCTTTGGCACAGGAGTGATGGAACAATTTGCTATTTCTGAGGCAACTCTCATGGCCTGGTCCTCCATGGATGGTGAGGATGTGAGTGTAAACTCAAATCAGGAGAACCCAGCAGGCAACTACTCTGAGAACTATCAGGAGCTAATGGAGAGCCAAGGTGAGCTCCAGTGCCTCTTGCTAATCTTGAAACACCCCTTTCCTGCTCTTGTTGTCATGTTGCTTTCTTTCCCTCTACTCTGTTTTATTCTGTAGTCTCAGTTTTTGGGATTGGGATCTAGCAGAGGCATCACCCATTTGTGGAGCTGTCCAAGGAATCTGATCTTAACAGGGAGGCTTCAAATCCCAGTTCCTTTGCCTGTTTTGGGCACAACTGTGGAAAGCTACCAGCTCTTACAGTCAATTGTTGGTATAATCAAGTTCATCTGCTTACTGCCTAGAACTGCCTTTTCTCTTCACCCTCCTCCCCTCTAAAGGATTTATCTACCCTGTACAGTACAGCTGCCATGCACAGGCACACAAGCTATCTGAATGAGCCAGCTTGGCCTAGAGAGAGTGTCTAACTGTGTGTTGTTTCCCTCCTTTACTTGCAGAGCATATGGCCCAGACGCAGTATGATAGCTGGCCTCATTCCTACGTCTCGCAGGGCATGTATTGTTTAGGTTCATCTGATGCCTGGGAGACCAGTGACCAGTCCCTCATCGCTTCCCCAGCAACTGGCTCCTACTTAGGCCAGAATTTTGATGAGTCCCAGACAAACCTTCAGGAAAGCATTTTAATTCAGAGCAGCCTTCTCCAGCAGCAACAGCTGCAGCAACAGCGGCAGGAGCAGAACTTCATCCAGAGCACGGGGCTGGTCCACGTGTGGCCCCTGCAGACTGCTCAGGGTGGGGGTGGGGCTGAGTCCAGCACATACATGGAGGACCACATTGAGGATGAAGGGAACCCACGGCTGGAGAAGGCTCCTCTCCTAAACAAGAAGCCCTCTCCAGAGGAGGATGATGCAGTGTGCCGGGACCTGGAATCACTGTCTCCTCGAGAGGAGATGGAACATGCTGCACTGAGCCGCAAAGTCTCAGATGTCACCTCCTCTGGGGTGCAGTCCTTTGATGAGGAAGAGGGAGAAACAAACAACTGATGCTTTCTGTGAAGTTCTCGTCACTGCTGAATAAAGAGAGGGGTGGCAAGGAATGAAATTACAGGGATTCTTCTCTCCAGCTCCCCATACTTCCGAGCAGACACACCTTCCATTCCTGACGTTTAATTATTTTTTTAAATGAGAGGAAAATCTCAAAGTGATTGACACACGAAGACCTCTTCTTCCCCTCCGCCGTGGACTAGTATTTTTGATTTTCATTGCTCTGGGCAACACATGTGAGGTGCTTGGAGAGATCTGGATTGGTAAATCATTTCTAAATCTTTTTAATACAGTCTTGGCTGTGGATACAAACTCTTCTGGTACTGGGGATGTGGTTGATGAGACAGGCTTGGTATAGGGAGTGGTTATGTGGCTAGAATCCATCCTGACAGAATGGATGTTGCTCTGTGGACATGGTCCCCTTTGATAGAATATATAAATATAAACTGGTTTAAAATGAAGATATATATGAAATATAGATTGCACTAGTATTGTGATTGTGGCTTATACAGAGGATAAGGCTGTATTTCATACAGATGGTACTGAGATGAAAGATTTGCTGTGTAACCAGATCCTCAATAGCACCTTGATATGAAATTGTAGGCTCGATGGATACAAACTGCACTCCATGGGCACGGGCTGTGCTGCAGTACAGATGGTGTGGCTCTGTGGGCATGGCTCTGCTGTGGCATGGAAGAATGGATGCAGATACAAATCTAACCCTGCTCTCAGATATTCATGCTTTGGTCTCTTTCTAATTTTTCATTTATTTGTTTCTCTCTTTGACATTTCTACCTTCCCAGGAGCTGGCAGGAGTGGTGTGTCCTTTTGGCATTGGGCACTGGATGCCAGTGGAAAGGACATTTTCAGCTACAGAGACAGTCATAAAAAGCTGACTTTTGCAGGGGGCTTGAGAACATGTCCATCTTGGTGCTGCTGCTGTATCCTTCTGTCTTTTCCCTTGCTGGCAGTCTGGGAAGACCCAGAGAGTAGGCAGCAGATCCAGGAACAGTGTGTACAGCTATGAGATCACAGATATCCAGTTTACATTGGAGTTTTCAGTTTTTGCTTTTTTTTAACCGTGTTATATTGCTGGGTAAGTGTTCCTAACAAAGCAGTTAATAGTGGGAAAAGCCTGTACTCCAGTCATCACTTAACAGAAATAACTGCACCTTTCCCTTTTCTGCCACTCCTTCTGCAATTCCAAATGTAGCTGGAGGAAAAGGGGTGAGAGGAAGTTTTCTCCTCCTATTTATTTTCTTCTCTTATTTTCCTACCCTAAGCAATGTAAATAATGCTCAGTACTTGGTCTGTTTGTTTTTCCCTCCCATCTCTTTTTTAGGAGTGGAGAAAGCTGATTTCAGGAGTTTTCCCTATTTGTACGGGTTCTATATTTTTTTGTGAAAAAAATATGGTTCATTGACTACGGGGAATTTGGTCTCTTGCAATTCCTCGCCATGTTTCTACAGACCACCTTTTGGGGGGAGAGGTTTTGGAAGGAAATTAAACAAACTGTCTCCTTTCCAGCTCTCACCAGAGAATAAACAGGGGCAAAAGCAAAATTTGTACAAGGCTATCGATTTTCCTGGAGAACTGAACAGAACCAGCAGAGATTACCCAAGTGCTGAGTTTTAATTGCAATACCTCTTGCAAGGAAGCATCAGCAAAGCGTTGATTTAGACCAGATTCTAGATCTGATGAGCTAGAGAAAGGATTTTGCCTGGACACTGCCATACTGTCCCGGGGGCAACTCTTTCTCGCTTACTCTGACTCGTATCTACTCTGTTTAATTCATGGTACATTTGTCTCTTCTTTGCCTCCTCTTCAGGCTTGGTGTATTTTTTGGATGACAGGAGAGTGATACATGTTCCTTTCCTGATTCAGGCTTAGTCCCAGCGTATTTGCAGGGAAGAATGTCTGAGGAGAATAGAATGTGACTGAAGTAATATCATCAAGTGTCAGAGTTCAGACAGCTCCTGGCAAGCAAAGCAGATGATGTCCAGGAATTATGAAACGTATGAATGGGACTCTCAGGTAGAACTTTACCCCACACAGCTTTCTCCCACTTACACAGGCAGCTGCATGAAGAGGGCCTCCTCTATGAATGCCCAAGTCTTTCCAGCCAAGTCCACTTCAAGCGGATCTGTCTTCCCTATCCATTGCGCCTGTAAAGGAAAGACCTTTGGGATATTTAAGTAAGACTGGTATTTTGGTGTAGGTAAGAGATAAAAGTTTTTGTGACCACTTTTTTTTACCCATCTGCTTGGGCTTGCTTACATCTCTCTAAGGAGGTAGCTCTTCTCCTGAATGATGACCTTTCAGTATCTCTTTAAAGATGTTTACACATTCAGGTGCTAACCTCCCCTGGGCAGGAGGTCTTGATGAAGATGATCTCCTACAGTTCTTGCAGGGCCAGTGCTAGCTCATTGTCCTGAATTGGTTTGGGTCTAGCCATGAAGGAGGGCCTAGGAAATCACACTAGCCAGAACAGGGAGATGGGGCAAGTGCTAAGAGCACCTCAGCAGATGACGAATGACTAAGTGTTAACCTTTTCTTATTTCTTTTTTAAAAAGCCTTCAGGGAAACAAAAATGGTCGGGTATGTTCCTTTGTGAGAGAAGATTTGGGTGGCTTGTTGCTTTTTTCTCCAAACCATTTTGTTCCCACGTGCCTCTCCAGGACCAATCTGGATGTTTACGGTAACTTTCAGAGTAGCTTCTAATGATCCCTCTGTGTTGTTTACAGGATTGGGGCAAGTGGGTCAACTTGTCCAGGGCTTCTTTTTCTTTTAATGTGGACATGTGGTACGTTTACTAAGATGTCTGATTGATGTCTAAAAGATGTACATTATCACCATGCAAGGCAGTAACAGGGAATTATCTACATTGGAAAAAATGTGAAAAAAAAAATAATTGACCTTATAGAAAAATTCTATGGAGTTCGATAGGAAGAGAAACCTATCTATAGAGTTTTCTAACCTCTGTAGAATGGGACAGAGAATAATACCCTGCTGTGTAATTCCATAACCTGATCTCTAGAAACCTGTAGATAGACTCTCATTCTCTGTGAATTCAGGCTGGTTTGAACACTACACTCTATAAAAACTTTGAAGCTTACTGAATTCTATGAAATTTTTTCATAAAGGTCTTGGCTTTCTGTGAATAATAAAATTTCAGCCTTTTTCTGGAAAAAAAAAAAAAAGAAAGAAAACGAAAAAGGCTATTTTCCATGACCTCTCCACAATCCAAAAGAGAAAAGTATCTACCTTTGCCAGGAGTTTGACTGGAGAGAGCAGGTCTGCCCATCCACACTTGATACCTGAGTGAGCTTCCTGAGCTGAACTGGAAAGGCAGTTTGAATCTCTTTGAAAATGGAAAACGGTTTGTATAACCTGGCCTTTTCTTATGTAACAGGCCTACTGCTTCTGCGTATCCAATATCAGAGAGAGGGACATGGAACCTACTGTACATTTCCCAGCAAAGTGGTTATATAGGTACACCTATTCAAGCATATGGAAGGCACAGGTGCTCTGTGAGCAAAATTTGGCCTGCAGATCCTTTATCCTGGTGAGGAAGGATGAGTTGGAGAGAGTCCAGCCAAATACTCAGAGCCCAAATTGAATTTCTGAGGCTGAAAATAAGAAGGAAAGGTAAGCTCAGTATCCATGATCTACAGTTACTAAGAAACTGAGCCCTGCTGTTCACTTACACAAACCTTTTGTAAAGCAGAACTGCACTACATAAAAAATTTGGATTTGCTTAAAGCAGCAAAGGTAGAAGATTCCCATCTTTCCCCCCAAGCCTTTGTCTTGAACAGGCACTTGTTGAAAATATTGTGCTGAATATGAAGGAAGGCTTAAACACAACTAATTGAAAAAGATCTCAGATTCCACTGCAAGAAAATTCTTTCTTGTTCCTTTTCCTATGATTGCTCATATCTGATCAGTTACACTATTTCATAAGTTTTTCCTTTATATAAATCTTAAGCTTTCTTTATAAGCCTTGTGAGTTCTCTTCAACTCCATTACCTCAGGCTCTGGGATGGAGAAGTCAATCTGCTTCTTTCAGTTTCTGTGCCTCTAAATCTTCTTCTTCTGGGAAGCTGCTGAGAAGTCACCCACTTGTTCTTCTCCCTTAGAAACTTTAACATCACCTTTCGTGATAGGCTTGCAGCAGAGAACAGAGTTTAACCGTACCTCTAAGCCAATCAAATGGTGAGCTGCTGTGAAGGAGGCAGCCCTCTGCCCTGGCTGTGCTCACCTCCCACAGTTCTTGTGCAGATGCTGATGCGCAGCTGACCCCACAGCAAGCCAGTGCACTTTCACCCTATTGTAGAAGTGAAGAGGGAGCAGCTGTGACCAGAGGGAGAGAGAGCACTGTTCTCAGCAGCTGGCCTTTATATCAGGTTAGGGAAACTGGGAAAGTGCACTTTGAAATGTCATCTTCATTATGAGTTTAAGCTGCTAAAAGGAGCTGTCATGCCTTCTCCCTTCTGAAGCTGTATACTTGTACTGCCTAGGAAGCACCAGTGCTAACACTCCTTTGGCTGCTCAGGAACTGGCCCCATTGAAAACTAACCCAGTCCCCTATCAAAATAAGGGTTTCAGTGGGATCAGCCCCTTGTATTTTTTCACTTGGTGAGGCAAGCATCACTGAGGGCTGGTGAAACATGCAGATGGTCATGCTGAAGAATATTTATTTGGTTGCAGATGCAACCTAAGTTGTCTTAAGCTGGCTGTGAAATATCTGTCTGAGAATAAACCCAGCTGGGGTACCAGGGAGGACATATTCCCCCTTCCTTCCCTAGTGTTTTCCTTTAGAATTTCTAGTATGCTTTTACCTGACTTGGTCTTTGTTGTTATTTAATGCCCTGTTATTTCCCTCACTATTTCCTCCACTTCCACAGGCTCCTTTGAGATAAACCCTTGCAATCAGGCAGGAGGAGATGAGTAACTTGATATACTCATGGAATTAATAAATTTAACATGCACAAATCTCATGCACTCAGCGATTGCACTCCATGGCAGCTAAGATACTGGTAAGTCTTCTCCTGTAATTGCAAGAGGCAGAGCCTTGCGCAGGAGTGAAGCACAGCTGTTGGAGGTGAGGTTTATCCCTGTCTTTAAGCCAGTTGCAATCTACTGTGAAATCCAGAATGGCTCTTCACACAACACAGATAGGAAGCTTCGTGGCAGACTCCAGGCAGAATGGGCTCAGGTACAGAATTGCTACACAAGCTGTAGCTCCAGGATTGGTGCAGCTTATGGTAGTCCTTAGTCCAAGCCATACTTCTTTCTGTAAGACAGAGGGATAGGAAAGAGACCTCCCTGAATTTAGGCACCCACTGGCTTCTTTTTCATCATCTTTGAAAAACTGCACAATATGCTTAATTCTTTGGGGTAATCATATAAGAAATGCACCAAATAAGAACTTAGTTATTGTCCAGATGAAATTAATGTGAGTTCTGTTCTCACTGGAAACCCAAAATATCTAAATTTAGCTCAGTTTGCCTTAACCGTTGTATTGGTAATTGCCTAGAAGGAGAAACAAACTAAAATAATTCCATCTCTAAATGCTGTAGAGAGCAGATCAATGCTGGCCTAGTCTAAGCTCTTCTTTCAAATTTCTCCCAGATGGAATTTCCCACGTTCCTTGTTCAGAGAACTCTAATGTGTCATTTCCCTTAAACAAACTGTTTAATTTTTTCCAAAAGAAAAAGGAAAAGAAAGGAAAGAAAAAACCAAAACCTTCCACTCCAATATAGAGATTATCTGTAAGGGCTGGTGTCCTTACATCTAGAAAAATATAAATGAGTAACAATTTCATCTTTGATTCTCCTCCCCTGTAGCAATCTGACAGGGAAAGATTTCTATGCCATGGCTCAGGGAAAGGAAAAATAAACAGGGAAAACGTGAGTAAAGTAGTGCCTATTAGAACTCAATGTGCGTGTAGGACAGCCTACAATCATTAAAGCACAGTCTCAAATACAAATGCAAGCTGTAAAGTCAACATCAGGTGCCTCTTTTGTGTCATAGGCTTTTCCCAGGCTAAATAGTGGTGAACCTGCACAGGAGCAGAAGAGAACAGCTGGACCAGATCAATGTCTCACTTTGTCTCAGAACATGCTGTGGAGCCTGGGCAAGGCTGTTGGGGACACTATGCTCTCTCAGCATCACAGCCAGCTTCATGAATTGATTGGGGTTGGGATGAAGACACATGGTTATTATGTTAACAAATGGACATGGAAGACCTGTGCTTAGAACATTAGGGTCTATTTACATCCTTGCACTGACATTTTTCCCCAGCATAGGCAGAACAAAGTGTTATCTTTTCCCTGGAAATCAAGAGAAGCTCTATGATTGTCAGTGTTGGTCCGCACAAAAGAAAATAAATATGTGATATATTTTTCCAGTGAAGATACGCATTGTTGGAGGAGGAAAAATTTAGTCAGGCTGTGACTCTCTGAGAAAGAGTATGTTTACTAAAACTGTAAAGACTTGTTCAAGAATGTTCTCAGTGCAGATACTGTAGAATCATAGAATGGTTTGGGTTGGAAGGGACCTTAAAGATCATCTAGTTCCAACACCTCTGCCATGGGCAGGACTTACCTACTGATGAGTAGTAGCTGCTGTCTTCTAGGAAGAGAGGGGCTGCAGTGTTCTGTGGAAAGACTGCTACTGAGGATCTTCCTCATCTCCTTTGACTGGGGACATTTTAAATGCCCTCTGAAACCTAGTCTTGTTTTTGCTTTCCCATAAGGGATCAAATGTCCATGCAAGACAAAATCATCTAAAAAGACTTTTCTCCATTATGGAGACAAGATCGTGCACCAAGATTTGCTTCTAATAAGATAAAGGCATCTAGTCCACATTCACTGGCCTTCTGGATTCATTTTCATTGGGCATGGAAATCCAGTCATGAGTTGGAGGTCAAAAGGTTAAGAACCCTCTTCCAGTGTTCTGCCACGTTCCCATGAGGCAAGTACAGGTGGACTTCCCTTCTTTTCAGATAATGCATGTGTGAGCAATGTAGCAAGCCAAAAGCTCTTTTGCAGGTATATATTCTTGTTTGGCTTCAATTTTTCTTGTCTGATTTGTGGATGTTTTGCATGATTGGAGGTCTCTGGGAATCCCTACACTATAAAATTGGGACTCAAAAGTAATTTTACAGGGAGCAGGATCTCTTTTCAGCTCTTTTCAGATATGGGAGCGTACAGACTGAGGATTTGGGAGGTACAAGGGTGGTGGATGGGAGTCTCAGGGGTGGCATGTGGAATGGATTCCTGAAGCATGTTTAAAAGTAACCAAAGGCTTGGGTCTTCAAATGTTGTATTCTCAGTATCTGAAACTGCTTTAGCATAAACATATGGGACAACGGAGGTTGCTGCAAAGCAATTTTAAAGAGCTTCCCCCAAGCCTGTACACATTTGCTGTAGGGGGGAGGCTGCATGGTGATTATATGTATTCTTTCAAGCTAGTGTTTACAGAGGTGCATTGATGTTTGAGGGGAAGGTACTGAATAGAAGTAAAACACAAAGGGAAAGGACCCACTATTGAAAGCTTTCATCCTTACCTTGTCCCACACTAGCCCTTAATAAGTAAAATGAGTCTGATTTGCCTTTGGTCTTCCAGCTCCAAAACATGTTTGCCTGAAAATTTTTGTTGGATATACTTCGCATGTTTTGATAATGTGACTTATGAGATAACACTTCTACAAAGATATATATAAAGACATACATGTACAACCACATACATACATGTACACACACTACATATAGACTTAGGAAACTATATGGCGCTATACACCCCCATGCCTGTGTGTGGCAGCAACCACAGTAAAGGAGGGGAGGTAGCTCAAAATAGCATGTACAGTCCTTTATGGAGTTGTTATTAAACAGAATGTGGTCTTGCCATCCTCGCTGGTGGAAGTGTTTTATTTCTGTGGGACTGGTTCCAGGGGAGCTGCGTCTGAGAAATGAGGATCCTAGGAAGACGGGGTGGGTCTCAATGAGATAGTCTGATGGAGGACATTGAAAAGGATCCATGGTGGCTTGGAGAAGCATTTGAGACTAGGAAATATATGATACACTATTTCTCATTAAGAAGATAAGAACATCACATATTTGACTATACAGGGCTAAAAATCTCATGTGTGCCTATAGCTACCATGACACAAATCCCAGGCCATTGTGGCAGATTTGATGATAGACAGCATCACATCAATGGGATCCTTTAGTTTAGCCTAGAGTGAGTTTTCCTGTTACACTGAAACAGCATTTTCCAGATGATACATGTAAGTTTTGTCCCAATATTGGTGACATGCAGACACATCTGGTACAGAGTTGGACAGAAGTTTCACAACAGGACACAAGGACAGGACACAAAGCAGAGTCTGATACTGGGTTGTAAAAGGCACTGACACTGGGTAGCAAGACTCTGGGTTCACATTTCAGTTTTAAATTGGTGCTTCTCAGCCTGCTGTCCTCATAGCAGGTTGGGGAATTGGATGGCCCAGAGGGAAAGGAGCATCTCCGCACTTCCAACATTGCTGTGTCATCTCCTTCTGATTTAGGCCAGATCCAGTAGCGCTTGAGAATATCTACCATATGAGGATTTAAAATTCTAGCCATAAAAGATACCTATTTCCTTGTGAAGATAGTTGCACTTCTTCACTGGTTCTTGGAGGGGCTAAGCAGTGTCACTTGCCCTGCTTAAGGCATACTATATTTCACAATCAGGGCTGTTTAACTGATCTTTGCTTTCTGTATTCTATTTGAAGTTAATTTGCTTCCTTCCAGTTTACCTGCCTTTGCTACTGAATAGATTCCCCCCTACCCCTTGGTATGTATGTCTGCATAATTATGTTCATATAATTAATTGTGACTTACTAAGACACAAATACTTAACTCCTTTAGGCTTTTGTTTTTGGGTTTTTTTGGTCAATCCTGTAAGTCCCCTAGTACTTGCTCCTGATTTTTTTTTTTCCAAATGGCCTCTAAATTGTCCCCCCCCTTTTTTTTTTTTTTGAAACATAGTGTGTCAAATGAAATCAGTTATTCCACATATGTTTAAGACTTGAGTCCATGGGAAAATAACATATCTCTGGGCCTGGAAGTCGTACCTCTGCATAGGAAAAATGTCTTTTTTTCTTGATTTCACATTATGGTACAAAGATGGTGTCCAGCTACTGAGTGCTTCACCTAGCAGCACTCTTTTACCATCATACTAGTCTAGATTTATCCCTCAGTTAAGTATATCTCCTCTGGATTTAGCTGCTTAGCCCCAGCATGAACCTCATTCTGTGCTATCTGCCCAGCCTCTGATCTCCACTTTCTGCTTATTTCTCTGTTTAGACTAGATGGCAAATCTACCATATGTTTCTCTCATGTTACTGTCTTACAAGGTCTCATATGTTACTTCCAGGTCATTAATGAAAACAGTAAATAAAAGGGCGTAAGACCATTCTTGCTGCACACCTCACTGGCTCTGCACTTTGCCAGCTGCAAGGGTATTTTCTATACACTCCCTCAGACAGTTCATATCTTGTGCCAGAGAAACAACAAATTTGATTTAAGTATAAGATTCTGTGACATGTTTGGTCATAATCCAACCATCTCACAGCTCTCATTTCTCTTCACAGCCCATTTGCTTAAGTGCACTATAGAAGTTCGAAGGGGGGAAAAAAGCAGATTAATTTTATTTTTTTGGCAAATGTATTCCTCATAAACCTTCCATTACTGTCTTTTGCACTTGTTTTTGTGTGGAAAAGCTGAAAAGCTTCTAACTTGAGTTTGTGTGACTTTAATTCTGAACATATTTTTGTAGGTCTTGTATTTTTACCTTCAGTTTTTCAAACTAAGTAGCTATTCAGTAAATAGCCAGGTATTAGCAGCTTTTAGACTGTTGTTCATATAAAGCAGGCAATTCACATTTTCATTTCTCTACATTCTGTTTCCTTTATAAATTTTCCACTGGACTTTTCCTCAACAAACTTTGTCCTCCATATCAAGTGCACTCCTTCAAGTTGGCTAGATACATTTCAGTAACTGGTTTTACTATGGAGCGCAAGATGTTTGCACAAGCAGCACACCAAAACTGCTGGGATGTGAGCAAATGCTTATTTGAAAGGCCAGTGCTTGAACTAGTAATAGGTTTGGCTGAGACTGGCTTCATTTAGCCAGCACGCTAATCCCAGCAGCGTCCAAAGTAGCGTCTGGAGTCTGTGAGGCTGTGTCAGGACTTACGGACTTCCAGCAAGCTGAGGGAGGGGGGAGATGTGGCTCAAAGCACAGGCCACCCAATTGCTGAGCTATCTACTATTGCACACCAGTGATCTGAAAAAGGTGATGTTTGTGTGTGTGAGTATATGTGCACAGGGTTGTCTGTCCAGTATTGGGGGGGGGGGGGCCCACACTGAGAGTCTGCGTTTTACGGTCAGGAGCAGTTTAAGCTTGCCTCCCACAAATAAAGCCTTAAAAAGTTTTGCATCACATGGCTTAAGATAAAAAATGTTCTTCTCTATTTGAGAATACTAATGCTCAGGCATGACTTTTGTGCGGAAATATTAATTATTGGTCTGCAGTGTTGATTAAATTGTTATGAGAGCTATGCCCAGATCCTTGCTTATGTGGCCATCAACAACTTAGTGCTTGCTGTGACAGTATTTTTAATAGCGTGTTTTTAATTATACCCTTCCTGGGGCTGGACTACTTTGGCAAAGAGGGATCTTTACTTGCTCAACTAGTTATTGCCCTGTCTTGTATTCTTTGGCCACAAAACACACACTTCTATACAGTGTTTGCATAACTGGGGAGAGGGGGGAGTTATTTTTTATGAACTCTTGATTCTGTCTGTGTCTCTATTTCTGCTTGTACTAACTAGTTTTGACCATAGGGTTAGCAAACTAGATTTTTTTAGTCTGAAATAGTTTGCTAACAAAAAAAGTTACATTTTCCGGCAATTTTTTCTCGTTGTCCAGTAGTCCATCTCCATGTGTTTTCTACTTCATCCAAATCATGACTAAGTATCTTAGCCATGTCATAACTACCCAAAGCCCTATCTGTTGTCCTGTCAACCTTAAGTCCTCCTTATTTTTTCAATTCTTTACATTGGTGAGTTTAAAAACAAGACTTCTGCTTTCACATTTGAATGCCATATAAATACAGAGTTCATCTTTTTGCTAGATTAAAATTTAATAGATAACTTCTTGCCTTCATTAACTGAATATCAATAAACTGGCAATTAGTTGACATTAAGACTACATTTATCTTGAAGATACAAGGTCAAAGGAGTTTTTTTAGGGTGGGTTTTTTTGGTGGTGGTGGTGTTTTCCCAAAATTTTCTGCTCTGATGGAGATTTTTCACTGTCGTGTTGTTCTCAGACTATTATATCTTGGGTACAAAATGTAGTTCAGCAGGTGCTTGGAGTTGAAAATGCTGAACAAGATCAGCTCTATATTAGTGCTTTGAGTGGTAGTGTCAAGCTTGGTGTCATATGAATCTCTGCCCAAAACAATGATTATAAGCAACTGCACATGCTATTTAGGAGAAAAGCAAGCTTCTGTGGTTCAAAACGGCCTCAGAGCTTTTTGGTTTTCAAGGCTTGTGCTTAGATTTTTGGGGGGAGATTTGACTTTCTAGCTGAATGGGAAGGTCTCAGTGCTGATACAACTTCTGGGGATATTTTGGATTGGGGGAAAAATGGGATTTCTGTGTAGGTAGCCAAGTCTGTGCTACTTGGATAACATAGGAGATGCAAGTTTTTCAGTGACAGATCAGTGTGACTTTGTTTGCCAGACAAAGGTTTCAAGTTTAAACTTTGAGGGGGCATACTGGGATTGACTGAGAGGGTGCAAGCTTAGAGTTCCCTTGACAAAGGTTCAGTGCAGTTTACTGCACATTTTGCACCTGTTAAAGTACTTGGCATCAGCTCAGTGAAGATTTTATTGTTAAAATGGAAATGGAAACATCTTCAGCCATTGAAAACCATCTTTGCAGTACGTTTTTTGTCCCCTCCTGGTTCCCTATACAAATTCATGTATGCATACTTTTTCCCAGGTGAGAAAATGGTGCGGATGAATGCTCCTTCTGCTCCAAGGGTGGGGGCATGCCTGGAAAGGATCTTGAGTAATGCCTCCAAAGAGCAGCAGTAACACCCACCTTTCAACTTCCCCATAGAGAGCCATCCAGCTCCTCCTGGTAATTCTGGGACAGCTAAAGGCAATAGAAATGGAGAGGTGTGTGTGCATGTGTGGGCCCACACGTGTGTGCTCCTGTACTTTCAGGTGACAAACCTCAAGAAGCTTTCCAGGTTAGCTTGTGTCTACTTGGAGCTCCCCAAGCCTCTCCATGTGCATCATTTTTGTTCCAGCTTCATCTCCCCCAGCTCACAATCTGTCTGTCATGACTCACACACTCTCTGGCTTTGATTTAGACTCCATCTGCTTTCTCAGCCAGTCAGATCCCAGTTCTTCTGTAACACACTGTAGGAGAAGTGTGGGACTGGAGCAGAACATATATCTGTATTCAGGAGAGAGGAGGAGGAGATGTATTGACTCCAGCCTCAAAGGTTCTCCTTCTCTCATCTGTCTCAGTGCAAGCGATTGGCTAAGCTGCAAAATGTAAGTCTGTACTTGCTAGTAATAAGACTGAGGCTGACTTGGAGAAACTTGTCCTTCCTGAGGGTGTGTGGACCCTCAGATCAGATTTGGTCTCAGAGTTGCCACTCACCACACATTTATGGGTTTTTAAAAGAAATGTCCTTTCCCCCCTGCTTGTTTAAAGGACTAGCACTGTTCCCTGAGAAAAAAAAAGCCTCTTCTCTGCAGGCAGGGGAAGGTGACGCAAAGGTAGCAGGGAGGCTGTGTGCTGATGCCTGGCAGCCAGAAATGTGCCACAACCCTGTGGTAGAAGCAAGCAGCTGGTGTGCATAAGAGACTTGCCTGCAGATCACCGCTGTCTTCTCACAAGGAGACAGGGTGACCCTCAGAGGAGTGAAGATGACTTAGGCAGGGAAAGGCTGTCCCCAGTTAGTTTAAAGAAGCGGAATCATGTGTCAGAGACAATGCACAGCTGGTGGGTTCTGAATTCCAGACAGCAAAAATAAATCTCTCCCTCTTCAAGAGACTAGCTGGGGAGATTTCCCTCTACTAAAAGCTTGTCATAGACTCTCCCACCCATGAGCGTCATCAGAGAGGAATTGGTGCAAGGTCAATCCTTGGAATTAAAGCCAGGAGGGAATTTTCCTAGGGAGACTGGGTTAGAGGTAATGATATTTTTGACTTGTTCCTGAGACAAGCTTATGAAAAACCACCTGTTAAGGTGAAACTGGCCACTCTGAGTTAGACAATGCTTTACTAATACCAGGAAAATGGATGTGGCCCAACATCTGGGAGAATACCCCCAAGAACATATTCTCAGAACCTGGATTTCTTCTCTGTTGCTGATAACTAGAAACACATCCAATAGGCTTCTTGGGACTGCATCTAAGGGCCATGACACACCAAAAATATGATGGAAAGATATGGAAAATGTTAGAGGAAAGCTGCAGAATACACAGAATTTGATTTTGCCTATTTACTGAGAAAACCTCACAAGGACAGTGAGTTAAACAAAGCAGCATCTTATCTTTGGATGCTAACATTTTGCATGCATGACATGAACTGACAAGACATCTTTTTGCAAGATACAGATCAAGATCTGCTCCAGATTTAGAACTGGAATAGAGAGGGATGCTGCAGACAAGGGTTGAGGTCTCTGCTGTTAGTCACAACAGACAAGCCGGCAAAAGTGAGAGCTGGAATTCTCAGATCTGAGGTATGCAGAAATATGTGGAAAGTAGGCGGGGTAGAATTACCAGGAAAGAAAGCAGGAGTTTTCAGAAAGAAACCTGTTTTCCAAGTGTAGAAAACGTGGCTTCCCTCTGCTATATTTCTTGGCAGCCTGCTAACACTCCATAATTATTTTTTTCAGTTCTTATATTTTAAGACTATAACTTTGCAAAAATTGTGAACAGTGATTCAGAGAGACAAACACAGGTATTTGAAATACAGGGGTGCATACATGCTGTTCTACTCCTCTTCCTCCAACACTGAGGATGCCCCCATTTAAGATTTTCCCATTCTATTTAAAAACTCCAGAGATGATGGGAAAACAAAGAGGCTTTCCTCTCTTCCAGTGCTTTTCTTAGAGCCCTGGCTGAATTCAAGACATGAGACATAGACCAGATATTTTCCTCCCATCTCATTTTCGGGTACGGCTCAGCTAAAGGGCAGAGGAGAAGCTCCTAACTGCACCCCCATCCAGGAAAATCCCAGAGTAAAAATTGAGAAAGAGGACAAATGTTCTACACGGGAATGTTTGGGGGCTGTGCAAGATAAGAGCTAGTGAAAAGGAGCTGCAGCAACATGGACAGGATTGCAGTCAGAAGCAGCAATATGCTTCTAGGCTGGATCCAGCAGTGTTTACACTGGTGCATGCAGGCCAGGTGTGACTGGAAGGATGACATGAACGGAGAATGAGAAGAGCTGCTTCTCTTCCACTTTCCACATGGCAGATTGACCTAGAGCATCCTGACTGTGTCCAGCAGTATCCATGTCCTATTACAATCCCTTCTGCCATGTAGACAGAAGCCTAAGCATTTATGAGCCAGCCCTTAGCCACCTTGCAGTCCACATCTGACTCCTGCATGCACCTGTATAGTCCAACAGCCTAACAGTCTTTGCACAGAAAGAAAGCAGCAGAAGAAAGGGTCAGTCTGATGCCCCTTCTCCCAGCTGAATCAAACCTCTGTGGGGATTGCAAAGAACATCCAAAAGCTTCTTTTTGAGGAGCAAACACAAGACGACTGGCTCAACTGAAGATTGTGATGGACTACTCCCCTCACACCAGCTATAAGGGGACATCCTCATCCTCATCTTCATCCTCATCCAGGTCAGTGGAGTGTAGGCTTATGTCCTTGAGGATGTCTGAGATGTTTTCAGCAACTGGCCCTGTCAGCTCCATCTCTTCCAACTCGGTATCAGTGGCATAAGTGGAGCACAGGACTTCCCCCTCTTCATGCAACTGTGAAGGCTGGGGGGAGTGTGAGCAGGGAGGCAGTGGGCTCTCTGTGCCCAAGTCTGCTGCTTGCTGTGCTGCTGCCGTGTGGTGGTCCTCCCGGCTGCACACCTGAGTGGCCTGACTGACCTTCTCACTGCTGATAGAAGTCCGGTTGGTATCGCGGAAACTGGCAAGGGGTGGGCGGAGGCGAACCCCAGAGCGTGTGGAGCCCTCTATTGCCTTCTGGAGCTATGAGAAGAGAAGAAGTTCAGAAAAAAATGGATGAAAGGGAGGCTGACCCAGCCTTACCCAGCAGAAGTTCATTTACTCTCCATGGTAAAGGGATCACAAATGGAGAGAGTCACAGCTCTACCTCTGGGACCTATGGAGATCATCTGTTACACTGGTGGTGTAATTTTTCATTCCATGGTGTATAACAAATTCTACATCACGTTCAGAGACAGTAATAGCCACTCATTTAAGAGCCCTATGTTCATGAAAAGGATGAACCATCTAACATCCCTGTAAACAACACCTGCTGCTTCCTCTGAGATAGAGTCATACATTCTTCTACATGGTTTCCAAAGGGTTGACTCAGAATTCAACACTGGATTGAAAATGTAGCAATCACAGTTATATATATTCCCAGCTGAAATCCTCCAGCACCTGTAAGTTATTGCAATGATCCACAGGACATTTGTAGTTGATGAGGAGGAGATAAAAGGATCTGTACTTACCTCTTCCAAAGCCAACACTCCCCTCAGCTTCCCCATACTGGTTACATAGGCATGGCTGAGGCCCAGTAATGAGAACAATGTATGCGTCTATGAGCAAAAACACAAAAGACCATTTCAGGGACTTTGGAAACGTGATACTTGGTGCTAGATGTGGGACTTGGGTTTTAGAAATGGTAATCACAAAGGCACACAAGCCTGCAGTTATTGCAGTGAGAAACTACCTCTTCCCTTCCCCTTTTGTAGCTAGCAAATGCTACCCTTTGGTCCTTCTGCTGTGCAGCCATAGTTGGGAGTGTGTTGATGATGGAGAGCACATTCTCAAGGTCACCCTGAATGCAACACCCTGTGTGTTTGGGGACTTATGCAGATCCTATTTCATTTTGATGCTGGAAATTAAACTGTCAGACAGTGATATGCAAAGTCAGAACCTGCTTAGGTTATTTATTCCAATGCTTTCCTTAATACTAGATGATTTCTTTTTTCCTGTTCCAGAATATTTCCTGTCAAAATTTAAGCTTGTTGCTGCTTATCTGGTGCAGTGGGAACACTGAGAACAAGTTATTCCCTTTCTCTTACAAATCTTTCTTAAAAGGACAGATATCACACTGCTATCAGTCGTCTTTTCTTCAGCCTTAATATACCCCATTATTTTACTGTTCTTCACTGATCAGGCTTTCTGAAACTTTCAGCATTCTCATTGCTCATCTGTGGCATATTTCCAACCTCCAAATTTTTTAAGCTGAGCTCTAGCTGGACTTTACCTGTGGCCTTATATGAAGTCATTCTTTGACAGCTAGTGTTTGCCTTTTTTTAACATCACATGGGATAATGAATGTCATGTTCAAGTGTAAACTAGGGAAAATCTCATTTCTCAGGAACAAGACATTCTACCCTACTGTAAAAGAAAATCAGGCTGGTTAAATATAATTTGATCACGATAAGCTGTTATATTCTTGCCATTGTCAATAGTCTCACAATTAGCTCCAACTATGCATACCTCAAAGAGTTTGATTATTTATTCCTGCATTTTTTGTGCATCCAAGTTAAGTTGGCTTGTCTGTCAAATTTCACAGTTTCTCATTTGCTCTTTTTTACAAGAGGTATGAAACTTTGCCCATTTGCAGTCTTCAGGTACAATTTCTTGTAAGCCCTATATTCTCAAAGATAAATGCTAGTGGGTTTCAGATTACTTCAGCCAGCCCTTTAGAAAACATCAAACTGATCTTAAGCATATGCTAACCTGTTCTAATTTTGCTCAAGGCTGAGATCTTACCCCTTTTATAACAGTAATTAATTAATTTTGTGCAAGGCATACGCTGACCATTCATGTTAAATGAATATTGATTTTAAAAAAAAGCACTGTGCACTTTTGCTTGAGTAGACTGCTTTCCCTTTCCATTGAGTGAAAGCCCAGTCCTCTCTTACTCCTGATATACAATGATGGCTTTTATTCCCGGTCATCCTGTGCTAAGTCTAGAAGTTGTATGATCCAGCTTCCTCTTTCCTTCTGCTTCAGTTCAATGAAGATCCTATGATATAGGGTGGTTTCAAGCAACTCTTCTTATGCACTGAGGCAGATTCTACATCCTGACAGAAACACCCTGAGAAATCCAGTACTAATTCCAGTGCTGCACACTGACAAACCAGAGTGTAAATCTCAGTCTAATGCCCCCCGAGCAGCAAGGCATACAATGCTTCTGTTAATCTAGTGGCTGGAAAATCCTATGTGGTGTCCAAAAGCTCTTTTAATAAATGCACTCAGATTTCTTATCATGTAGTCTTTCAGTTTGCAGGAGATTGGAGGTACCTGCAGAAGGTTTAGGAACAAACTGACTTCTCTAGTGGGATGTGGAAGTAGCTGGTGATAGTAGTTGCAGGTGAAGACAAGGAGAAGAAATAAGTCATAGACTAGACTTGCAATGATAGATAGGGAGGAGAAGAACAGTGCATGCCTCAGAGAGAGACATCTGCACCCACCTTGTGCAGGGAAGTTCTCTCCACCAGTTGGAAAGGGGAAGGGTCTATGCGACAGCTGCCAAAGCACACATTCTTGTTCAGCTCCTCCTGTTCCCAAGCATCTATCTGACACAGGAAAGAAGAGGAATCACTCTTACAGTAGTCAGCAGTGTTTCTGTCTTGTGTACCCAAACTAGTCCCATTCTCATGTTAATGCTTCTTCCTTCCTATGTAGATCATTCATCTTGCCCATTATATCACACCTTTCAGGTTTCCCATACCTTCCTTGCCAGATATGAAGTCCCTGTGGAAACAGAGCAATTCCAATACCTCAGAGGTTTTCTGAGAAGGTGAGGTTTTGCTCCGTCTTGCTTAAAGAGGGAGTGAACATCTTAGCTTTCCTTTCTGAGTGCATCTTCCCCTTGTCATTGCAGGATAACAGTTCCTTTGTGTAAAAAATGAAGGAACAGCAGAGACCCACAGAAAGATTTAGGTGAGGGGAGACCTGTGGAGGTGTCTAGTCCAAAACCCTGCTCACAGCAGGGCTGACTTCAAAGCTCGATCAGATTAGTCAGAGCGTTACTCAGCACATGAAGCAGAACAATCTCTTCTTTTACTGGGTGAGACTGGCCCACTGAGCAACTCTAAGAAGAAAATGGCTTTAGCTATAGCTTTATGTGGCAATCACTGAGATTGTCAGAGTTTGGGAATTATTGCAAGTGATAAGAAATGGGCAAAAGAAGCACTCAATTAACCTCACTCTGTTTCTGTACCCAGTCTTACCTCTTCTGGCCTCATTGTGTCAACGACTTCCACCGGCTCCTGTAGGAAAAAACACTGTTCAGGACAGACAAAGAACCCACAGTTTCACTGAGTACAGAAAGGAAAAAAAATGCACAACCTCCTCACCCCATGTGGTCCCTTTTTTTGTTGCAAATAGTGTATTACTGAGTGTTTAGCTTTTCTTTATACTTATACATTATAAGGTGTAATCTGTACTTGCTGTGCTTCTCATGCCAATGAAGATTAACTATGGAATACTGGTGGTGCAATTCAGATGCCTAAACATGGTCATCCAGTAGTGCTTTAGATGCTCTCAGGTATCCCACATGGGGTTCAACCACTGCCCTAGAGTGGTTGGGTCTCCCATAGGCTCTGTATGATGTCCACCAACCCTATACAGATATGTCAGATACCAAAGGGCATCTAACGTAGCACAAGGCAAAAACATTTTTTCATTTTTATCTGGGCAAAACTGTTTGCCAAATGGAATTGAACTGCAGGTTAGCCAAAATAGCATTAAGTTATTCACTGAGAAAAAGATGCCCACACTCAGCCTTGACACCTGAGCACAGATGGCTCTTTAGAAAGTTGCACACTCCTTTACAGTAATCACACCCTTTCTCCTTGGAGAGAGTTCTCCACTGATGCTGTCAGAGTTCAGGACTGTAAGTATGTCCACGCTTTGGCCAAATGCTGAATGGCTCTGAGTAGTAGGTTCTATTTCCATTGCATTCCCTTCCCTCTTCAGGGTACTACTAGGCTCTCCCGCATCCCTAACCTGGACGGCACTCTCTGTTTCAAGTGGACGGTTGTAATGGCACAAGAGCTGCTGGATCAGTTGCCTCAAACTCCTGAAAGTGCCTGAAGAATGAAAACAAACACATGGATAAGAGAATAACAAGTGAGAGACAAAAACACAAAGCCCCATGCCCATCTCCTTGCCCAAGGCAGGCTGGGAAATAAAATGAAGGACATAGTAGATGGCATATTACAGCGCTGAGCCAGTCACAATCTAGCATTCAATTTGTAAGAAGGTGTGTGGGACATGCCTGAATAAATATTCCCATGCAATATCTTTTCCTCAAGGAGAGGAAACAAACCATTACAAAGCAGCCCTTGCAGATAATATTCATAGATCAGTGTCCCTGAAGAAAAAAAAACCCAAAACCAGAAGCAAGACTATTAACACAGCAAACAATCTGATACAAGGGGTAAACTGCTGTGACGAGAGGTTTCTGTGGTCCACAAAGAGAATGTGGTTTGGAGGATGAGTATGAAAAGGGGAGGTGAGAATCTGAAAATTACTTCAAAGACAAAACATAGCAGCAGCCTGAATGTGACAGGTACAAAGGGGTGAAGAGTCCATGGCTTGTGCCAGCAGTGCAGTGAAAAAGACCACAGAATTATGCTCTCAGGCAGCACAGTCAGAAAAGAGGAGGAGATGGGGTTTGGTGCTGTTGAGAAGTGAACAAGGCTGTGGAGGAAGGTTGGTCAGAAACAATGACAGCTGTGAGCCAAACTAAAAATTATGGCAGGGAAAGCCTCGTGAAGTCACCCCTGCTCCACTTCCGCTTGTCACTCCTGGATCACTCGGTACTAGCTTCATGTAAAATATCTCACACACTGTCCTTGTTTTGATGTGATTCTCCTTCTGCTTTGGTAAGGAAGGTGGATGGCTGTCCCACCACTCTACTGCTCTGGAAGCATAAAGTGGATTTTCCTATCCCTTAGAGGTTTATCCATACATGAGTGGTGTTAAGGAACCAGAATGTGCTATATGCTGTGTTACATGCTAACCTTTGGGTGTGTAAAAGCACGAGCCAGAGCCGTATCCTTTGTATTCATCCTCAAGATTGGGCTACACGTCTGTGCTTACTCATCCTCTGCATATTTCAAAACACATAAAGGAAAAAAAAAACCCACCATCCTGCATCAAATATACATGATACATGAATCAGTAATGAGCTAGGAGTACAGTCTTGGAAGCAAAGCTAATATAGGCTGGGGTGACACAAAAAGAACGCAACACATCCTTATTTGTCCACCATATTAATGTAGCTGAATCAAAGAGATATGTGTCCAAGGGAAGAGCTGTTCAGTTTTGGAGATGGCTGAGCAACAGCCTAAGGTACTCAAAAAACAAGTACAGATGTTCAGCGCTCAGCCTGCTTTTCCCAGGGAAATTCATTCACAGGGTGAAGGAGGCAAGAGATGGGACTCTTCCATGCAGACTCTCCAGACAATGTCCGAGGAGATGTTATTGCAACGGATGGAGTGGGGAGTATGGACAGAGAGAGAGCAACCTGAGTGGGCCTACTTTTGCCATGCTCTCTAAGGGATCACACACAGAAGATATTTCCAGGTACGTTACGCTGATGTTGAGGTTCATCAACAAAGCACCTTTAATACAGCAACAGCAGAGAAAGCTCCTTCTCTCAGTCTCTGGGAAATCAGCACCTTGCACAGGCAGGTACACACCATTAGCATGAAAGCTTCCACAAGCTGGCTAGGATATGGCTGAGGCATGCCAGAAGTTACTGTACCTGGGAGTTGCTGTGGCTCCAAAGTTTCAGGCATTTGTTTAAGAGGACTTGTCGGGCCATTGGGCTCCTCTAGGTAACTGGGAGTGGGACTTGGGGGTCGAGGCAGCTGTTATGGAAAGGAGAGAAAATAAAGTCCACCCTGTGTCATTTCTTTCTCAGCCTCTCCAAATGCCTTACTGCTTCTTAAGCAGTCTCTGTGTTGCAGTCTCTCCACTTCTCTCCCTCACCTCTCTCTTCTCATCTGTATCCTCATCCTCATCAACATAAGCAAAAGATTCATGCTTCAGCTTTGGCAGGGTTGCCCACGGTCCCTTGCTGTGCCCATCGTAGGGTGCCTCAGACAGCTTCTGTTGCATTTCTCTGTTGAGGAGCCGTCGCCGTTCTGGGCTTATATGTCTCTGGAGGAGAGCCTGCAGTTCAGATCGCTCTACAGACCCCAGAAGGATCATGGTCTCTGCACAACACAGAACAGAGAAGCCATTAAGCCACTTCAAGGTTTTGAATCTCCCCTGCCACACACTGCCCCTGCCACCCTCCAACCTCTTCAAAGTACTCGGACTATCTAGAGCTATACAAGAGTCACTGAGCAGCCCTGCTACTTGCTGCTAATACACTGTGGGGCTGTGGGAAGCTCACCACCCCTGAGTTGTGCTGCTCCTCAGCACCACATCAGAAGCAGGCTCTTTACTTACGCAAGATCCCTCCCTGTTGTCACAGTTCAGTCCACAAACTTCCCACACACCTCCCCTACCTGCTGTATCTGCTTCACTGCCCACACTCCAGCTTACCTGTCTGACCAGCTGAAACAGCCTTCTGTCATACATCATCCATAGCGGAAGATTTTTAGGCTGGTTTTTTTATATAGTGGGTCACACTGTCTCCCTCACAGCATGTAATTAGAAAGCTAGTTTCTTTGGCTCTTTAAGCTGAGAGTCTCCAGGAAGGACCAGTTTCTCCACATTGCTTACCTGGTGAGTCGACCAAAGGCAAAGTCTTAACAGTGGTGCTTTGTAGTAAAGTTTGCAAGTCTCGGTATTTACAGTTGGAGGAGACGAATTTCACATCTTGGACCATAATATCCTCAACAAAGATATTGTATTTGCTGTGAATTTAAGAACAATAAGGGGAAGAGTTAGTCTATTAAATATGTCTAGCAGATAAATTCTTTCAAGAAATGTATAAATGACCACTTCTTTAAAAAGTGTTCTCAATACAGTTGCTAAATAATATTCTGTGAGAGTAACCAAAGAGGACTTTCCAACAGGATCAGCATAGATTAACTGTATTTTCATTACAGTTGTATTCCACTCCATTAGCCCTCACCATAAAAATACACACACATGTATGTATAGATGTTTTACATATACATACCCATGTATATTATATATACTAGAGAGAGGAAGGCATGTATATGAATAACTGAATTTTGTTTTAAGCAAAATATCCAAATAAAATGATATTTCAAACATTTGCTGGAGAAAAACATCCAAACCCCACTGAATTCAGAAAAAAATGGGAGAGAGATACTTGTGTTTTAAATTTTTAAACTGAAGCAATTTGGCAGTATTAATACAAATTCAGTAACATTGCAGATTATTCACACTTGTGCTTTCAGTGAAAAAAAGAAGAGGACTTTTCTCCATTTCTGTGTATGAACCCTAATTCTACTCCACCACTTGTTTTTTCTTGCTGCAGGCCTATTCTGCCTTTTTATTTTCTTTGTAGAACTATCCCCTTTTCATGACCTTTTATTCTCCCATGGTCTCATCCTCTTCTGCTTTATTTCTTTGCCACTCCCCACCTCCACCTCTGTTTTACTACTATACCTTATGTGATTCCAGCCCAGGTCTGGCAGGTAGGGCAACTTCTTCACCTGGATGATGCTATCATAGAGGCTGGGCTGCAGACTCTGGGCCACCATGTTGGCAAGAATGACAGCCACCATCATGGGGAGGATGTGAGAGATCTGACCTGTCAGCTCGAAGCAGATCACAGCAGTGGAGACAGTGTGGCTCACTGCTCCTGTCAGAGCTGCTGCACCTTTCACAGGTAGGGTGGAAAAGGAATAGGGAGAGAAGAAGATTGTCATATAGAAACAGCATGTCATGTCAAACAGGAAAGTCATGGGGATGGGACCAGGTGAAGAAAAAGAAAGACATGGAGACTCACCAATGACAGCATATCCTCCAGGTAAGATTTGATAAACAATACCATCAAAGAGGATCCCATTGGGAAAAAGTGATGCCATGATTTCTCCAATAAGACGCCCAAATGCAGCACCTGGAAAATATTGCTGACAATTATGAAATTAACATCTAAGGAACACACAGTGTATGCTGCGCAACTATGCTGGGCAATCACTTGAGTATTTTCTAACAGAAACAAAATCAAAACTTACATTAAAATGACACTAGGGACTAAAGAGTAGTTCTCAGTTACAAAATATAGAAGTTAGACTCCAAGAGGAGAAAAAGATACTAAGATAGGTAAATATAGTTGACCCCTCATTATTCCACTTAGGCACACCAGGCACAGCGGTTATTTGTGATTCCCAGGCAGGAGGAAATATTTCCAGAACACGTACAATGCCAGTCCAGACCACAGTTGAGGCCCTTTACACACTCATTCTGTTAATGTCCAAACACTAGAATTATAGCTTACAGAGGAGTTTACGTGGGAAAGAACTTTTGGAGGTCTTGTTCTGACCCCTGCTCACAACATGGCTAATTTCAAAGTGAAATCAAGTCACTCAGGGCCTTGTCCAGACAAGCTTTAAAAGCCTGCAAGGATGGAGATTCTTGAGATTCTATGAGATTCTCAGCCTTTCTGAGCCTTAACCAAGGAAACAATTTTTTTTTTTTTATGTCCCATCAGCATTTCCCCTGTTGCAACTTGTGCCTTTACCTCCTATTTACTGTGTATCTCTAAGAGGAGTCTTTCTATCCTCTGCTGCATTAGGCGTTGAAGGCCACAGTTAGATCCCCTCTTGGCCTTCTCTTCTGCAGGCTGAACAAGCCCAAGCTCTCCTTGTTTGTTTTGTGCTCCAGCGCCCCAACAATCTCAGTGGACTCCACTGGATGCATTGCACTTTATTAAAATCTCTTGTATTGGTGGACACAAAATGGCACAATATTCCAGAACTGTGTCCAAAATGCTGAATGCAGGGAAATAACCAATTTCTTTGCCTTGCTGGCTAAGCTTTTGCTAATACAGCCTTGTCTGTGGTTAGCCTTCATCACTGCAAGGGCATGCTACTGACTCATGTTCAGTTGCTGCCTGCCAGAACCCAGAGGTCCTTAGCAGACACCATTTTGTTTCAGAGCTGTGGGTACTTAACGCTGAACTTCATGAGCTTGTGTACTTCAGTCTAACATAGCCTCTCTTTTTTAACACTAGCATCATATTCTTTTTATTTTTGCGTTTTGGAATTAAAACCAGTTAAAACCCAATAAACTCCCCTATGTTACCATATTTCAGTCAGAAGAAACGAATAAGTGGTAGATTACATTGCAGACACTAGTTTTGAACTTACCTTTTCCAGTTGGCCTTCAGGGGTGAAAGGAGCAACTACTAATAATTGTAGGATGAAAGTTTCTCTGTAGGTGAAGTGGCAGAGAAATTAGAAGGCCATGGCTCAGCGTGCCTCCCCAGTGTGGCTTTCCTTTTGTAAAAGGATGGGGATTTCCTCCTCAGCATTTGGATTTGGGGGGTGGGTATTGACAAGAGCAGAGACTCAGAGGCTGGTATATGGACTGTTAACTGAGCTTGTCATAGACATCAATTGATGACTCCTCGTCCACTAGAAGAAACCTACCGGGTATGTAACGCAATGTCTCTCTTATCCTCTCCACCTGTCAGACCCATATGCTGCAACACAAAATTGAAACTCACCTAGAACAAAAACAGGCATGAAGCCTCCACAGGGGATTGGCATCGTAGTAGCAATGACAGACATCCAGAACTAGAACAGAGGCAGAGGGTACGGTTGTTACTGAGCAGCAATAGCATTTGCTGCAGCCCTACTCTTCTGGCCAGCCTGTGAATCCATGAGGAGACATGTTGTGAGGGATCTGGCGGTTCAGACAGAAAGTGAAGGGTAAAGGGGCTATGGGGTGTGAAGGGGAGCTGGAGAAACTCTGGCAGCACACTAACACTGACACAGAGACCTCTGGATGACTGCTGTGGTAGCAGGGAAGCTGAATCACCAAGGGGATGGATAAACATGTGAACCCCTTCACCCTGGACCTCAGAAGTTGAGATTTTCTACTGCTCCAAACAGATTAGCTTTTCATAGAAGAAGATTATCAAACTTTCACAGACTTAAAAAGATTTCATTGTGAAGGGAACTCAGGAAGTCTCTCCCCCAACGCCCTGCTCCCAGAAGCGCTAATTCCCAAGTTAAATCAGGTTGTTCAGGGCCTTATCCAGGTGAGTTCTGAACATCTTGAAGGGTGGAGATTCCCCAGCTTTCTGGGCATTTATGCCACTGCTGACCCACACTCAGGGGAGAATTTTTTTCTTGAAGTCCAACTGTCATGAGTTTCCTTTATTCTAGCTTGTGTCTGTTGCCTCTTACCCTATTACTATGTTGGGCAAAATGTTGAAATCTATCCTGGTACTGCTAAGACCAATTTAAATGCTGACTTAGCCCAGCACATATAGACTTCTTCTGGAGACAACAGCCTAATCTTACAAACATCTCAAAGGGCAACATGCTCAGACTTTCTCAGGCAATATGACAAGAGATTTCCACACGTGAGAGAAACACAGAGAATGCTGCTGTTTCAAAAGCTTGTACAAAGAAGTGTACTGGCAAGATGTCCCTTGCTGCAGCAGTATCGTCCATAGGAGAGAGACAACCATGGTCCAGCATATCAAGAGCAATGCTTTCAGGTATTTCAGGACCATATTCTCCTCAGAATGGGCAAGTCCTTCCTGCTCAAAGTCCACCCATGAGGAGCTGATGCCTCTGCAGACATTGCTGTAGCTGTAGACAGATGAGATGCTAATCTGTAGACAGTCAGTCTGGTGAGAGGAAATCCACGCCAGACAGCTTTTTGTCTGTAACTCTTATAGGATGTTTGGCATAAAAGGGAAAATGTAGCCTGCCATTTAGGAAAGCCCTCTACAAAGGTAACAAAGAGCCAGCAGAACAGCATTTCTCAGCCCATGGTAGAGGAACACACTGTGAGGATGGGTTGGACCATCAATTTGATATTGGCTGTTGCTCTTCCTTCTCTAAGCCATCTGAATACTCCAGAGGAGAAGTTCCTGGCTGGCTACAGAGGCCAGCAAGCTGCAGAAGTGGAGTACTGCTAACTAAGCTCTGTCTTTGCAGTACCAAACCCAGGCCAAACACAGCTGAGAATTGCGGCTATAGTGCAGCGGAGAATCAGGCCAAGTCTTTGCCCAGAGTCGAAACAGCAGTTTATTTTTAATGTGATCTACCCTGGCTTTTCTCAGTTGAGAAGGCCTTTAGTTAATGGGGGAAGGCCAATGAGTCTAGTGTCTGAGGATACATCTCTTCCAAAGGAGAATTGGACTCAGGATAGATACACCATGTAGTCCATCCCTCTTTTATTCAAGTAAATGAGACCTTATCTGCTTGATAGACTATAATCAGAATTATCACAGAAGCAGAACCTGCCTGTCAGAAATTCAATACAGTGTTTTACTTTAGGTGGAATCAGCTGTGTCAATCAATCATTGATGTCTATTCCTGATCTACTGAAACGTTCAACTGATATTGCAAGGTGACCTCAGCTCTTTTGCTCCTTTGCAACAACAACAACAAAAAATAATCACCATTTCTATGATCTTTTTACCCTTTTATCTCCCCCCCTCCCCCCTTAGGAAAACCTCTTTTTTGCTACTTGTATTTTGAAAACTGGAATATAATGTTTTCTTCTTTCAAATCTCTTCTCTTGCTCTGTCATGTATCAGCTACACACCTGATCCTTTCAGAGGCTGAACTCTGTGAAGCTGTAACTTCCACAGACCATGTCAGTTCAGAACATTTAGTCTGCTGTTGCTTTCTGAGAAGTAAGCAAAAGTGTTTTCAACTGTATTTCTCCATCAAGTTACAGCACTGCCAACAAATCCTTGAGCCTCATACAACTATAGATTGTGCTTGCATATTCTTATTTGTCACCTGTCTGTAGTCAGGAATATCAAGTATAGAATCATAGGATCGGAATGGTTTGGGTTGGAAAGGACCTTAAAGATCATCTAGTTCCAACCCCCCTGCCATGGGCAGGGACACCCTCCACTAGACCAGGTTGCCCAAGTAGACTGTATCAGACATTTTTAGACCAAATATAAATTATCTGAGAGCTTTTTACTCAGTTATTTATTTTTGTGGAACTTGAGAAATCTTTCCTGATGTAGTCCTCCCTACTAACTACTACACAGTGAGGGTAATGCTACACAGTTCAGCAGGATGCATGAAGATGACCTAGGGAGCAGTGAAGGAGGTCACTATATTAAGGCCAGGAAACTATTCCCTAATAATTTTGATAATCTTGCATTCAAGGTGGACAAACATCACATCAAAAGATGTAAGAACCCATTGCAGTTGCAGTGCTTCATTCAATACCTAGCAACTCCTCATTGGCAGTTCACAAACTATTTTACAAAGGATCAAGAACATTCACTCTGAGTGGATAAGGCTTATTGTGAGGTGAGTTTCCTACCTTCATGAGGAAAAAGAGCAGGATGATGATGAAGACACTGACTTTAGGATGTATCCAGGCAGCAGATTTCCCTAGGATCTGAGGGTCCCCTGTGTATTTTGCCCAGGTATAGTTATCAAAGAGAGAGCTGATGGCTTCCCTTGGCATCAACTAAACAGCAAAAAACCAGTCATGAGACATGAGATTAGACAGAGTAAATATTCTACCCCTATTCCAAGAAAGTGGAGGAGATTTTTACTGCGGTAATTCATGATTATGAGACTTAATTCACATTTTTAATCTTCAGACAGAGACGAAATTTTACCTGAACTGGCGAAAGGACAACTACTTTTACTCACGGGGTAGCACCTCGTTACTTGCTTAGGAGAGTGGGCCTTTTTCAAGTTTTATATAAAGGAGATAGCAGAGATCATGAGTCTCAGAATATAGTCGCTCCTCAGTCCAAACTCCTATATCTTTCTTCCCCTTTCCGTGATGTAAGGATATTGGGGCACAGGATAAGGGGACACTATTCTGCAGAATTGCACAGAATTGCAAATACACATCCCACTCTCACCTCTCCTGCCATGAACTGCCCAAATCCAGGAGGAAAGGTCACAGTTGCTATAAGGAAGGTTATAACCCCAGGGTATATCAGGCGGCTGAAAAGAAAGAACAGTTCATTAAAATATAACCTGACATTCTTTTCTTGTAGCACCATTACTCTGGGACTATGAATGCTATTTCTGTGAAAGCTCTCTGTCGCATTTGTATCCATTGCTTTGGAGTTCTGTTATTGGCAATTTAATGCCCTGCTCCACTGATCATCATCATTCACAGAGAGTTCAACTGTCAGCCAAGCCATTTTTTCCATCAGAATTAATGTAATGGGAGGGATGGAGGGACAGAGGGGTGTACAAAATGCACACATTTGAATATGCAGAGGGGGGGTGTGTATTTACAATGATATGTTGACCTATTGTCAAAAGCCAGCACCTCCTCCACTTGTCCTGATTATGCCACTCCTCCTTCTTTGTCCCCCATGCAATGTATCCTGTCCTAGTGTACTTAAATGTAGGGGGTTTTATACATTTCTGCATGCATCCCTCATTGCATTAAGTCTTATGAGAAAAGCTTCTCTTCTTTCCATCGAATTGCTGACTGTCACAATTTTTGGGAAGGTGTCCTTGGTGGCCAGTGGGTCTAGCTGTGCTGCGCCAGTGGGGCATAGCTGGACAGCAGGCTGAAGCCATCTGTGTTTTCCTACTGATGTGTCCAGTCCCAGGATGGATGTTTGGGCACATCGTGACACTTCATGGGCACTAAGACAACATGAGTCTAAGCTGCCTCCACATGCTGGACTAATCCTGTCAGGTCTCCTCTGACAAATTACTGTGTTCCCTATGGGAAGTTCTAGCTGAGATGCCGTGGTATTCAGGAAGGCAAAATATAACCTTTAATTTCTTTCAGTCTAAGGACCTACAAAATTCCAAGAAATTAGTCAAAAGTTTAAAGTAAATTCCCACTTTTCAGGCTTTGCTCCACTTCTCTAACAACTTTGTTTGATGACTCTGCTGGTGCTTGAAGGGTAATGCTACACAATGAAGAAAGACAATTTTTCTTCACATAATAAATTAAGTTAGTGCGAACTTCAGATCTGCTCAGATCTGCAACTTGCTAAGAAATGTAGGTCCTCCACATCTCTCAAAAAATTCTCATAGCAATTCTTCTGTAAAGAGACTGAGGACATTTACAGTAAGCCACCTTTTCTTCTTCACGTTATAACTTTGGAGGTTATAACTTTATTAGAAAGGGGAAAAAAGTATAATTGAGTGCCTTGTAAAACCTTTATTGCTTAGATTTTTATTTTGTTTTGCATTTCTCTTCCATGCTGCAATTCACACCATTTGTTTACTATCAGTTTCAGCTTTTGGTTCATAAGTATGCAGTAATTGCAATACTGCAGTACATTCTTAACATTTTTGCCAATGTTTTGATTTAAAAAATTAGATTTTAAAGACATAGTTAGATTTCAGTTGTATTTAATTTTCTTAAAATATAAATGATGTTAAATTTATTTTTTACAGATTCTAAAAAAAGTAAACAGAAGCAGGATGATCTTAAGATGCATGATCATTGATTTTCTAATTAAAAACATTTTCTGCCCAAGCAATAGTTTCCCTTGTCCTCTTAATGAATATTACAGAGTCTCCCTTCTAAATCAAGAAGCTATTTGAAACTATTGGGGCTGATCGAAAAGAAAATCCAGCACAGAACAAACTCGCTTGATGTTTGCAGATATCTTACTCTCATATAATTTCAGTTTCTCATATTTTTACTATCTTGCACTTGAAATAGTTCTACTAGCTTCCAGAAAGCATTTGTTACTACCCAATACCAGTAGGGCATAAAAATCTGGTCCCTAAAGAGAGTATCTTCAAAGGTACTCACTACTTGGTGAGAAACTGGCTCAGAGCTGTATGACGCCGGATGCATAGAACCACTTGGCGATTGAGATAAACGAAAAATGCTCCAAGGAATCCAGAACATATCCTAAAGTAGAAGAAGAGAAGTAAAATCATACCAAACAACACACAATACACAAACCATCAACCAAGAAAATTAGTTTAAGTGTTTTACATGTTCAGCTGTTTATGAAGTCTGTTATACAGGCTTTTACCAAATCTCATTCAAAGGTTAATTTAGCTTACTTAAAAAGTTGTACATTGAAAAATTCCTGCTTGATCATTTAAAAATTGCATAGAAACAAGTCTAAACTAACTATAAAGCTCTTCACAGACAAACATGTTCAATGAGCTTCTCTTAAATATTTTAAGCCAGCACTGTTTAGCACTACTGTTAAAATAGACCAGTCCCTTAGACAATATAAGCCTAAGGGCTGCACAGTGAAGTGAATTTCTTTATAATACTTTATATTAAAAAATAGATCACTCCATTCCTGCCTATCAATTTGTCAATAAAATAGAAGTGCTCCTCCTGTATATATTTTGCAAATTAACAACATTTGCTGACACAGAAGAACAAGATCTACCTGTTAATAGTGCTTGGGCTGGCTCAGTTTTTTTGTCCTACCTGAAAGTGAAGAAATATGTTGCATAGAAAGAGAGTTCAACTTTGAGACTAATGTTAAGAGAATTTGGAGCATTACAAGTTGGCATCAGGACTTTATGCAAGACTATACAAGTCTTTAGCTTTTTTTTTTTTTTTTTTTAAATATACCACATTGGAGAGTCCAGCATTTGAAAGCAGTTCCCAGTTGTCATATACTCCTTTCCTAGCCTATGTGCAGTACTGCAAAAAACCCCAGCTGTGCCAACTCTGTTCAAAACACAATGACAAGAAGTTTTGCATTCTATCAGCTGTAAATCATAAGGATTACCTTTTTCTTTGCCAATCTAAACAAATAGATTCCCCTAAGTTCAGCATGCAAATCTAGGGAGAAGAACAAAGTGGATATGTATTACTAGCAAAAGCTCCTATATATTCATATATTTTCAGCGTATTGGACACTTTTTTTCACATTGGACACTTTTAACATTCAGGTGGAACGGGTGCTGAGCCATCTTGTCCAGACGATGCTTTTGTCTAGACAGAGCTTTTGCCAAGAATGGTTGGACCAGATGATCCTTGAGGTCCCTTCCAACCTGGTATTCTATGATTCATACCTGATGTCTTCAAAAAATCCTACCTGGGTTCATATTCAAGTAAATGAATATAGGGCAGCCTACTAAAAGGAGCTGGAAAACATCAAATATATTTCTGGGTCTTGGATCTAGGTCTTGCAACAGAATAAGTTCACAATGTCAACACAGGTATTTGTTCCTACAGTGTATTCCCTTCACTGCTGCTCTCCAGTGATTTTCCTGGAGCCTCTCTCAATCTCTAACCCACGACTTTTCCTCACAGCAATTCCAAACTCAGTTTTTCTCTAGTATTTCCCAATTCTCTTCTCATTTTTCTTAAGTTCATTCTTTCATTTCCCAAAATTTCCTCCACAAATGAAACCAATTCAGATATCTCCATAAATAAAATAAAACTGACACTCATCTTAATAAATTAACTGTTGTTCTCACTGAATCCAATTACAGGTCAGTAACCCTTGACACCAGGTCAAGTGTACCAACCTCTCTTGAAAAAGATAACCATTCTGACCTTGCAAAAGGGAAACTTCCTGGTTAAATCTTTTGACCCATTTTTGTCAAGTGAAAAGGCTGTACTTGTTGGGTCAGTTCATTTGGGGGTGCCATCAAAACAGTTAAAGGGCCATTCAGTAAATCTATACCCAGAACCTAGACCAAGTTAGACTTTTTTTTTTTTTTCCTTGAACTTAATTTCTGAAAAAGATATATGGAAAGGAAATAACAAACAGCTTGATAATACCCGCATTTCCTTCCTTACCCATTGTGCTAGATGGGCACCATTTCTGAAGGAGGAATCCCAACAAACAGAGGCCTTATTTGTGACAATCACAATGTCTAAAAGAGATGTATGTAAGTGTTTTGCAAAAGAATTCCTAACATGATAACCTTTGTAGAGCAAGGAGCCAGGTTCCCGGGAACTTACCCTATTACAGCAAATGCTGGCAGCTCTTGGAGATCAAAGGGGAAATCCATGCGAAAATTTGTTCTGAACAGGGCTGTGATGGTAACTGTGAGAGCAGAAAGAGAGAGAGGAGGAAAGGGAATAATGAGGTGAGAAGTTAAATGCCGAAAAAGCTAGGGGTAGGGACAGGGGAACTAGTTTATACATGCCCCTGTGTGCTTTCATGACATTATATACAATATTACAGATTTTAGTAGTGCCTATTTTTAGCACTTGCAACCCTAGCACTCTAGATGGTATATGTTTGTTTTCAAAGTATGGTTGTTTTTTTTTTAACTACAGTCCCAGATTTTTAAAGGGGTTTCTTTTCTTTCTTTTCTTCTACCATCCATTCTCTAGAAAATAAAAACTCTTCCTACTATACTCACTGACTCTGAAAACTCTCTTTGCTGAGACAAGCAGTGCTTACATATCTGGAGAAGCTGTGTCACACACGCTTATGACTGCCTTCTAGAAACAAAACTCAGATCCTCTCTGAAGTTATATCTGCAACTTTTTTGGCTGGTACCAAAAGAATGAAAGTCTTAGAAATCAGAGGTGGAAAAGATGAGTTAAGCCCCATCTTCTCCAGCTCACCTCTCCTAGTAGTGTTGCACTGCTAAAATGACTCAGATGTTGAAACCTGTCCTGCTTTTACCTGGAGGTAGCTAATCGTGTAGAAACAGTAAATATCTGTATGCGAACAGATGAAACACAAATTAGCAACCTAGTGCAGAGCAGAAATGCAGCTGAATGAGGATGGATATACATCCCAACTGGCCCTGGATTAAGGAATTATTTGCACAATGAGGAAAGAAGCAGTGAAAATATAGCATTATATGATAATTACAGGAGGCATTAATTACTTGTTAATTGGTCAGACAGGACTAGGTTTAGGGCAATGATTTAATCAGATCTCTGTGGATTATATTACCTAAGATAACTAATCCTGTGTAAGTGCATGCTACTATCCAAAATGATGGAAGATCTTACTCCTTGGCTCTTCAGCCCTTGCCTTCCCTCCCAGCTGCAATGTTCTCCCCTCCTGTCCGGCCCACTCTGACACATGTCAAAGCCTTCACTGAGTTCTTTCGCCTCATTAAAAGCTACCAGAAAGCCTATCTGCTCTTTTCCTGGATTAGTCCTCTGCCAGGGAAGTGAGTTGAATGGAGGCGTCCAACGAAAACAGAGGTGGTACAAGGGAGGGGTAGAAGAACAGTCAGGGATGGAAGATGGTGAAAGGCAGGATGTCCTCTTTTTTGTTAGATCATCTCAGTTTAGTTTTAGGAAACAGATAGTCCAAGCCACTTAATGACAGTACATTAAAAAGTTTAGTAGGGCTCACTTTCAAGGAGTTTTGCTACAGGGCAGCAAAGATGACCAGAGCAAAGGGAAGCAGTCACAGCACTTAGTCTGAGTCTTTCTAAGGTCCCTCTCTACTCCCACAAGACAGAAAGAGATTTCTACAGAAAAGTTCATCCCACCTATCTTCTTCCTCTTTCCTGAGTGACTCAGCCATCCTGAAACTGAATGGCTAAGCCCTTTTCTCGCCATCCGCTACAAAATCTACTAGTTTAGAGTAGCTGTCCAGCTCTTACAAGGTGAAAGTTAAAAGTTGTAAAAAGAAATGAGAAATTCTAGTTAATGGGAAAGTCTACTTAAAAAAACTTTGAACTTTAAAATAACACTGAAACGTGTAGAAGTAATCAGAAGGAGCAGGAGGAAGGCAAAGTGTAAAACACTATGGCAAATAAGATGAAGGCTCAGGACATAATGGTTGGACTTGATGATCGTAAAGGTCTTTTCCAACTCAACTGATTCTATGATTCTATGACATAGTAAAACAGAAATCCTGCAAATTTCAGAATGCCAGTCTTCCATGATTAGCAAACAGGGGCCTAAGTTGCAGCAGCCAACCAGAGTGGGCCAGATGTTATTTGGAAAGTACAGATGATGGTGTAAAGCCATCCAACAAAGCCATCAGTATCCAGAAGCCAGCAAAGATTTTGTGGGTCTAAGAAGGAAAAGAATTTTGGTAAGACGCCACACAACTTATTTGCATCTGTCTACTCTGATGTGATTACTTCCTGATAGCAATGATGCAGCTTGGAGGTAAAGAATGACAATAAAAGAGGTGTTAAAAAAGTTGTGGACTTAAAAGGCATTAAGATCTGAGACAGATTAGGAACAAGGTGGATGAGCTATCTAAAAAAATAATTTACCTTCTCTAATGAGCATCAGGGCTTCCAGGGACTGGAGGGAGACCGATGGGTAGCATATGTGTTTAAGAAGGTTGTAGAGCAATGTGGTGAAGTGCAAAAAGAGAGCTGTGCATTAGCACCTGGCAAATTGGTAAAATACATATAGATTTTAAAAGTAAGCAAAACCCTGGAAATACCTATTTTGACCCTCAAAGCCAAGGAAAAAAGCCAGAAAGATAATTCAAATGAATAAAAACTTTGTGATGTAGAGGGTGTTTCTTTTTAACAAAACAGTAAAACCAGATTAAGGGGAATGGCATTTATTTAGATTATTATTAATTATAAAGATTATTAATGTGGAACCTCATGTAGCAGTCCACTGATCAAACAGCAAAAGAGATAATAGTATCATTGATCAGAAGCTAGCCCAGAGAGAGAAAAAAAGTGAGTTTATCATGTCAGACATGCAATGATACATGACACAGTACACATAGCAGGAGTTGCTAATTGTTGTCTTGGGGCCCTGTGGCATTGAATGGATTTCTTCAGAGGTCAATGTTGGAGCTGATTCTGTTTAACATCTTCATCAAGGTCCTAGATGGCAGGATGGAACTCACTCATCAGTGACCATATTGAACTTGGGAGGGAAAGAAGGGAGTGGTTTGTCACCTGGAGGTCTTCACTCAGAGGGGCCTCCACAAACTGGAAGAGTTGACCAATAAGAACATCATAAATTCAACATATTTAGTCCTGCACCTGGAATGGCAGGTGTGTCAGTACAGCCTGGGGATCCAGCGAAGAGGAAAAGCTTTGCTCTCATGCCAGCGTGTCCTGGTGGATATGGTGCTTAATATCTGCCCTTGTGGCAATGAAAGCTAACCACATACTGGGCCACATCAGCAAAAGCACAACCAGATGGTTGAGGGTAGCGATTATTTCCTTCTATGTGGCACTTATGAAGCCACATCTAAAATACCTAGTGCAAACAAAATGTTACAAAACAGGAGAGCCCAGTGGTGAGCCCCAAGATGGTCCAGGACATGGGCACAGGGAGAGGCTGCAGGAACTAGGTCTACTCAGCCTGGAACTGAGAAGGCCCAAGGGGCGCGGGGTGTGGGGGTGCTATCAGCAGTCTTCTCTGCCTCATGGGGGAGTTGTAAAGACCCAGTGAAAGAAAAAGAGGTAATGGGTGTAACTTCCAACAAGGGAATGTTGTCTACATATAATGAGCAAATACTTCTTTTTGGGGCAGTGGTTCAGCACTGGAACAGGTGCCCAGAGAGGCAGTGGAAAGTTGTCCCTGCTGTAAGCAGGAGTTTGGAGTAGAGAGCTCCAGGTGTCTCTTCCAAACTAATTCTTTTATTCTACCATTCAGCATTTTCTGTGGAAGATAGCAAAATCTGCACATGATACTGAATCAGTTACCCTGGTTGGAAGCAGAGAGGACTGCATAGGAAAGGCAATGTTCTGTGTTGACGAATGCAAAGTCATACAATGGGGGAAGATTATTCATAAATTAGAAAGGAATCTAATTTAACAATAGTATTTCAAGAAAGAGAGCTCAAAGAAAACAGTCTTTTTTACCTTTTTCCTAACTGCAGCTGCTAGAAATGTGCAAAAGCTGCATAAAAATGATATCACAATGCACAGTATTGCATTGCAATATTGTAATACCCTCCAATAGATCCATGCAATGGCCACACCTGCTTGGAACTCTGATCATTTTATCTCAAAAATATCCTGGAAGAAGTTGGCAAACTTGCCTGAGCAGAAAAGTTAGTTCACATATTATGTATGAATTTGCAATAGTTTACGTATTCCACATGAACATTACAGGTAGATGCACATAGTGCACGTTAAGGGAAGCAGTTTCTTCCACTTTCAAGTACATTAACCTACCTCATACAAAGGCCTTCTCACTGGGCGACAACAGTAGCCATACAGGAAACTAGCACACAGACATCCGTTTATCTACTGAGTGCGTAACTTCTGTGAGTAGACAAGACTTTAGAGATTGTGAAGACATTAGAGAAAGGGCCTAAGAAAATACCCTTGCGTGAACAAAGGGACTGAAAAGACTGAGCTTGTAACTTTCAGAAGGAAATGAGCAAGAAAAGACATGAAAGATAAGTTAGAGCAGGCATGATAAAAGACAATAAAACAATGAATGACTTAGACAAAAGTTTCTAGTTCCTGATACAAGGACAAGGAGACTGGCAACACAAAGAAAATTCAGAACTATGAAAAGGAACTATTTTTCACAGACAATTGGATCATGGAACTTTTTAACCCAGACAGTTGATGAAGCAGAGCATAAGGACCCATTAATGTGGGCATTAAAGCTTGTTTGGATGATTTTGAAGATGTTTCAAGACTAAGCTATTTTCTAGTGATTTGGGAGATCAGCAAGGGAGCTAGAGTAGATAAAGTGAAGGATAGGAGATTATGTCCTGTCATCTGTCTTCAAATTTCTTGTATTTTTCTCTGGAAAGAACAGAAAGATGTGGTTTTTTGTGACAGATCTGATGATTGAATACCCCTCAATATGAGGCAGTGTTTCAGAAATAAAGATGTAGTCACTTTCTACATTCAAGTAGTAGTCACTACTACTACATTCAAGTAGCAGTAGTCACTTTCTACATTCAAGTGTAGTCACTTTCTATATTCAAGAGAATATTCAAGCCAATTAATGTTTTAGCACAAAAAATTCCAACCCTGTGAATTCAAGAGAGACATAAGTTATAGCAGTTTTAAGTAAGGGAACTGCCCACATGGAGCTCAGATCCATAAAATAGACATACCTGTAAGAATAAAAGTTAAAGACATTATAAGCAAGAAGTTTACAGTGAAATGGCAGCCTTCTGCATCAGCTGGAACTCCATTCCGACAGTATCTGAAATGCTCTCCTGAACAAGCTTGTCCTGTGCTATTTCTGTCTGCACAAATGTTGCACTCATGTTTTTCAGTTACTTGAAACAGCTATTTTTTCAGGTCCTTCAGTCAGGCCCTACCAATCCTGTAGCCTCCTAATCATTTTATCATCTCAATTTTCTAGACTATTTGTTTTTCATGCTTCTAGTCAAGAGACGACCAAAGCAGACCATGGCATTTCCAGCAGATCGCAGCAGCATATGCTGTAGTATGTGTTATATCCTCTGTGATGGGATACCTCTACATTTGCGGCCTTGACATAATGCTGAGTAAAGGCAAAAATCCCACCTCAGGGGCCCTCTTACTTGCCAAGGACTCGTATTCAGTCATTTTTCAGTCATATCCCCAGCACACCAAGGAATAGGCTGGGTTATACAATTGATGACATAAGATATTTCCCTTTCTCTTTCCTTCTGTACTGCTGGAAGTCACATGTCATGGCAGAAGATTGTGGTTTTGAGGAAGATGGAAAATAATAAAATAGGCAACTTCTGTACAAAGAGAGTAGGAATGGCTCTTAGCTTACCTGCATCCTTGTTCCAAACAGCAAGGACTCGGAAAATGAAGGCACTAAAGGTAGCTGCAAAGAAACCTCTCCAATAATTGCGCACAGCAAAGTAAGTGGAAGTGACTTCAATGCTGAAAAGGACCCCTAGGAAGAGTTCGAAAAGGAGCAAAGTTAAAATCAGAAGTGTAAAGTCAGAAGCATGAGAGAGGCTTCCAAATAGTCTTCTAGAGCAGTGGTCTCCACCCTTCTTTGATCGCACACCCCTACCAATAAAAGATTTTTGAGCATGTACCCTCCCAATATATGTGTATTTAAAAATTATATACATGTACTGCTGTACTACTATATACAATATAAAACATACACAAAAGGATGAGATAAGATGAAATAAGCAAATTTTTAAAAGATTTTGTTTTATTTATTAATGGAACACAAAAAATAAAAATATTTATATTCTTTATTTTTTTAAAATCTTGGTTTAACACTTTGTGATACAGTGATTCAAATGTCTGGTTCTATGATCACTTTATTTTGATAGCTGTCATAGCTGAAAAAGCTATCTCACAAAGATACATAGATCCAAATGCAAAAAATGCCTCATTTGCTGTGATGACTAAATCGTGATACTAATTTTTCAATCCCATCCACCACTTACTTATGCAAAGTTTTTTACTGAAATTTGGATAGTAAATTTCCATCTTGCAAACTAATCAGAAGGTGTTGAATTTTATATGTTTTACAAATGGGTTCAAACCCCATTTTTAAACAGGTTAGAAAGTTCTGTTTCCAAGCTTTTTAAGTGTACCTGTATAAGATTTTTTCGTAGGTAATACACTTACATTGTATTTGGCAACAAATTCACAAAATCTCCACAAGTTTCTTTTGAAAAGCAGTTACATACTCATCTACTGTTAGAACATCAATTTTACCTTGAAGGGATACATCAAGTACGTTTATTTTTACAAAAATAACTGCTAGCTAGCATGCTATTGACAGATGCTTGTCATTACAGATAAGATCTGCAAATTCAGAACACTTGTATTTTTGGAAAAGAAAAAAATTTAACTGGTCTTTAAATTCAACAACTCTTTTAAAAGCCCATTGCCACGAGATAACCAGCAAATGTCTGTATGCTACAAAGGATTTTCACGGTCTCTCCCCATCTCACTATGAAGTATTGTAAAGATTCTACTGTTTCTAGGTCTTGTTTTTATGAAATTAGCCACATCGATGTGCACGTCTGGCTCCCATTTCTTTGCTGCAATAGCTTGCCTACAAACAACGCAGTGAATGAATTTCAGGTATGGTGCTATCTATGTAACCTTACCACACAATCCTTTTCTTACTCAAAACAGCTGCTCCACTGGTCGTTACACTTGCACAGCTTTTCCATAAAACATTTTTATTAAAGAAGTAATTTATTGTTGAGAATATAGCTTATCTGGTAGATCTTTCCTTTAGTGGCTCACAGAAAGTAGTTCTTCATGTATTTCACTATCGAAACAGAATCTAGCAAATACCATAAGCTGAGAAAGTTAGAAACATCTGAACTTTCATCCAGCTGCACAGCAAGCCTCTCACACTAATTTGTACTGATATTTGTTTCTTTGAATCTTCAACAATGTTTTCTATGCATCTTCCAACAATGTTTGCTGACAAAGGAATGCATTTTAGTTTGCCACCATATTGCTTTCTGTGTATTATTGCAGCTATTTTTACCATGGCAGGAAAAAAGTGTTTCCCCAGTGGTATGTGGCTTTTTGTCTTTTGATATGAAGTAAAAAACCTCAAAGGAGGCTTCTAAACATTTATCATTAAGTTCAGTGAAATTTTGTAAAGGACTGGATTGGATATCACATAGCTTGAAACACTGCTGAAAAAAATGTCTAGGTTTGTCTTCATGCTTAGCTTTTAAATGTCTTACTAATTCTGATGGCTTCATACCATCATTAGCTAACTTCTCCAAGTACAATATACACTTAGGGTGAGGTTCATCATTAATGATAGCGGATATAAATCCCTATTTAAAATAGCCTTTGATAATTTTGAATTTCTTTTGGCCAACTTCTTATTCAGATCTGATTAGCTAGTCATTGTTTGTACCTCATAATGTGGCTGATTAAGAGCCTGTACTAGGAGTAGGAAGAAGTGTCAGCTCTGCTACTTGCTTGTCATTCGTCTGTGCTCGCATTATTAGTATTATCTCCAATCCGCAGTCTCTCTGCAGGAATCGTTTTAAGCCACTTGTCCATTTTGTGAGGGTTAGTTTTGTTAACACGAGGCAATATAATCCATAAATCCACTTAAATGGGCACACACTGATTGCAATACATTGCAATATGCTGAAAGCGAGCAAATGAGTGAAGGCACCGCTGTCAACCCTCCGTGTTGTGAACAGCTCCACACCCAGGACAGCTCATGCACTGTATGTGACATGTGGCCGTCTGACATACAGACCAAGTGAGGGCACCACTGCTAATATGTATACTAAATATTAGTAAAGCTTAATTTATTTCTCTCTCTCTTTTTTTTTTTTTTTTAGATTAAAAAAAATAGACATTCCAATATTTCCTTCCCACACCCCAGTGGATCATCTTGTGCACCCTCAGGGGTATGCACACCCCAATTTGGAGACCACTGTTCTAGACAGCCTTCCCTTCTTTCTCTCCAGAAGGCTGACAACATGTGGAAAAAAGTCTGTGTCAGAGATGCTGGGGAGGTTGGTAACGCTAAAGGTAAGCTTCTTTTTTCAAAGTAGATGACCGACCAAAAATATGGTGCAGGGAAGGGGGAGAGAAGAGGACTAGGCAGGAGAGGATTTAGGTACCTGAGAAAAAGGAAACAGAACAGCCACTTGCCTCCAAGTGGTGTCCCAAAGCAGCAGCCGACCCCCACAGCACAACCCACAGTCAGGACATCCGTGTAATAATATGGCTGCTACTGGTGAAAGAGACAAAGAGAGACAGACAAACAGGAGAAAGGAGAGAAAGCAGAGAGTGAGTAACAGAATTGGCAGGTACAGCCACACATGCTGTCACCCAGCTCTGTCACTAGTCTCAGAGTTATAGCTACATTTATCTTACTTCTCCCTTCTGGATGACTTCAAAATATTCAAAAGATAAGACCTGGCACAAGACAGGCATATACCTGGAATCACATCTTCAAGACATGTGGAGAAGGCAGCATCTCATCTTTCATTGAAACATGCACATTTCTGTCACTGTAGAAGAAATGTCTCATGGAAACTCCTCCGGAGGGTGGAAGGTACATAAGTACATTTTACTCCATCTCTTTTACTTTGGCAGGGAATCTCAGGATGTACATTTGCCAGAGAGTGCCTCAAAAAATGCACCCTGTGAGTCTGTGTGCACAAGACACATGCATGTCCAGAACTGAGTGTGGACAGATGCTGAAGGTCCTGTCACCCCGTGTAGGTGAGGGAGTAGCAGATCACCCAGTAAAGCATTGTGCTCTCCTGGTGAAACCAATCATGGTACTAAAGAGAGATGGAAGGTATAAAAGGTAGAGTCTCTCCTGAGACGGTTTTGGAACACATAGAGCTGTTGAAAGGCAGAAAATGCTCTTCCATTCTTTCTCCAAGATTTGGCCCTGAAGTGCCTGAGAATGGTGAAAGGTGAGCAGATAGGCTTTATTTTGTTTTATTTTGTCTAAATCCTAGGTGGTGTATAATACACCAGTGTTAAAAGCCTGTGTATTTGGTACTTTCCACTGTCACGCGTTCCCAACGTAGCCTGTTAGATCTCCTGTGAGAGTTTTGAGAAAGGGTGGTCCTGTGTTATGGTGGGAATCTGAGTGGCCAGGCTGAATTCTAAGGCCAGAAAGCCATGAATTCCTGTTTACCTGAGCAGGTGTTTGATAGAACCTCAACCAAAAGGTGTCTTAAGGCTATCTCTGCACAACTCAACAAAAAGGGCCATGTTTCATTCCCTGACCCAGAACAATGTGTCCTTACCAACAGTTTTGTCTTAGGTAGCTTCTGGACCCTATTAGTGCCCCTGTGGCCTTAAGTCATAATCATGTCCAGAACAGGGATGGGGTTCAGTTCAAAGTGTCTGGAATAGTGGGAAGGTTGTGTTATAGCCCACCAGCATGGTGAGTAACAGCTTGAAACTGCGGGTACATGCAACATGGCCTGTAGTATGGCAAGATTTAGAGTTGCCTGAAGGTGCAAAGTCTGATGGGAGAGTGTTGAAGAACAGTATAAGATAGAGAGACCTATAGCAACCACTGAGAACAGCCAGTGGCATATGGCATCTCCCAGGACCCAGCACTGTGTCAGAGTGCTGATGCTGTGTAGCAGCATGGGAGTAGCCAGATAGACCAAAACAAACAGACAAAGAGTACCAGACTGCACTCAGAAATAGTAGGCTAGGCACCTTTTGCTTGTCAAGGGTTAAATTGGCTTTTCAAATCCATTTTGAGGGCTCCTAATTAATACACATGATGTTGTTCACCAGCAACACCACCAATAAGTTATACACCATGGGCAATATGATGTGAAGTTGCGAACTATATCCTGGACTAAGGTCAGCTAAAGATTACATGACTCCCAGGTAATGGAAATCACATTTGGCAATTTGGTGTGAATCCATAAAAGGAACCCAATTAGGGCTACAAAACCTATGATAACTTTCAGTTTGCTCCGGTACTACAATGTTATCACAGACACACAGCAAGTTTTAGTCTGGAAGGTACTTCTGAATACTTCTCCAACTCTCTGCTCAGAGCCAGACTAACTTCAAGGCTAGATCAGGGTGCTCAGGATCAGGGTGCTAGGTGAGAGCACCTCCAAGGGCTGAGATTCCCCAGCCCAGTCTCTCTTGACACCTGTGCCACCCTGAACCACCTTTGGGACAAGGGGAGAATTCTTTTTAATGCATAGATAGAATTTCCCTTGTTGCAAATTGTGCCTATTGTCTCCTGTCCTTTCACTGTTCTCTGAGAAGAGTTTGGCTATTTTGTCTCTCTAACATCTCCTTTAGCTACAGAAGACAACAATTAGACCACTCCTCCTTTAGCCTTCTCTCTTTTCTTCTCTAGGCTCCCTTAGTGAACTATGCATAATGTGTCCTGCAGTCTCTGAGACTATATTAATTCCAGGTACAGAGAAAGAAACAAGAACTGTAGACTGTGTTATGGGAAGTTTTTGTTGTGGTTTTTTTTTTCATTTTTTTTTTACCATTAAGAGAGATACCATTGTCCTGTGTACTACCAATGGTTCCACCTGACTGCAGAATACTTGGTTCTGAACCTGCTTTCTCTCAAGGTATTTGGCAGACTTTTAAGTTTTGCCTTGAAGCCTCAGGCTTCAGCTCAGGCTGTCTCCAACTTGCTCTATTGCCCACATATACACAGCTCTCAGCCTCTCTCTTGCTGAACCTGATTTTCTTCCTTGCACATCTTTTCTCAAGTTTTCAACTGAAGAACCTCTAATTTGTAGCTGACAAACTATATTCCTTCTTTTTTTTTAATAGCAAACCAGAGTAAAGATCATTATTATTGTTGATGCAAGACCATATTGCATTTGTCAGCTAAACTCATCTGTTTGAAGACTAACAGGAAAGTAGTGCATGGAAGAAATAAAGCCAACTTAGAAAAAGCATCGCATTTTAGAAACTCTTTAAACCTCTGGGCACAATAACCATGGAGACAGGTTCAGGGTAGTGCATGGGGAGAAAGTGAAATGAAGGCACAACAAAGAATGTTATTAAAAAATAATTTTAAGACAAATTATTTATGAATATATTTCCAGTGTTTTAGGAAGAAGTTACCATATGCCTCTGGCACAGGTGCTGTTTAAGAAAATTCTGTGAATCAGAATACTAGTAAAAATGCAAGGGGACGGAGATATATTTCCACATTTCTCCTCATAGTGGGATCATAGAAAGGTGGGAAGCGACCACTGGAGGTGTCTCCTCCAACTCCCTGGTCAGAGTTGTGCTAATTCCAAGGCTAGATCAGGTTCTTGGTGAGGTGAGTCCTGAACATCTCCAAGGGTGGAGATTCTCTGGACCCTCTGAGCACCTGTGCCAGTGCTGAACCACCCTTGGGGAAGGGGAACATATTTTCCTTATACACAGAATTTCCCTTGTTGCAAGCTGTGCCCATTGCCTCTTGCACTGTGCTGCTCTGAAAAGATCCCAGATCAACCTTTGTTAAATTCCCCCTTTAGGTGGTTGATGACATCCGTTAGACCACCTCCCTTTAGTCAAGCCAGCTTCCTCAGCTTCTCGTCATATACCATTACTCCAACCTCCCATCCGTCTTCACATCTCTCTTATATGGGGATCCCAAAACTTTACACGCTGATATTTCTGTTCTCCAGTCCACTAATGAAGTATTCATATGGTAGTTTCCTGTTCACATTATCATTTCCTGTCATACTTGCCATCATCTTCTGCCCTTAGATGTTGCTACTCCTTACATGAACGGGTTTTTTAACTTCTGTTCTCTACTCAATCCTTATTGATTTTCTGGACAGCCCTTAGCGCTCTCCAGGTTGAACAATGTCTGTGGCAGGCAAGGACTGAACAAGCTGCATCATTAGAAATCAGCACATTAATAGATGTCACTTTTCCTATAACCTTCCCTTTCTTTCACTGCCACCAGTTACATGCGAAAAGAAAGAACTTTTGTTGCTAGAATGGAGAGGTATCTGTAGAGAACCTTTCCTGAGAGCAGGAAATCTCACAGCAAGAGGCTAAATGAGTAGTACATTAAATGTCACATATAGGAAGACACTTGCCTCCAAGAGGGGCCCTGAAGCAATATCCAACTCCAACTGCGCAAGCCGCTGCCAGGAGGTCGAACTGCCTATGCACATTCTGGAACAGAGAGTGCAGCCAGAGAAGGGCATGCTGGGGTTAGAGGGAGCAAAGCCAGGGGGTTAGGATCCAGAACAATGAAACAAAGCAACAGCCAGCAGCAGATTCAGCCATTGCTATTACAAATAGCAGGCTCTACACACTTTAGTGCAGTCTTTAGTACTGTCAGCTGGTCTTCAGCAGTGACATCTGGTCCTTATGCACAGACAGGATCTACTCAAGTAGAACAGCACCTCCCACTGTTGTATTACATAGCCAGTTTCTGCTAAGAGCCTGTATGTAAAGCAGTTCCTACATTTAGATATATATGCAGTTAATAGATTTTTTATACAACTAGTCAATACAGTGATCAGCCTGCAGAGGCTGTTCTGCAACAGCAAAAGCCTAGAGAGAGTCAGTGTCTATAATTAGCAATGCTGTATAAATTTGGCTTAAAGACAAATTGATCTTTGTCTGCAGCTACTTTTTTATACAGACAATGGTCACAGTACAAAAGTATCAGCATCATGAGAGAGAAAACTTATCAAATGCATATTCCTAACCAGCCTCTGTGTAATGGCTAGGTAACATCCGTGGTCCTGCACAGTTATTTGACTGTACATCTGGCCTCCAACTACCATTTTCTTTGGCTTGTATTTTACTGCTCTATAGCAGTACAGTGAACTTCAATCCATATGTTTCCTCTGTGTTTTGTGTCCTACCAATACTATCCTATGTGTCTCAGGAGTTCAACCTGTGGAAGAGCTGTATGCAGAGACATGTGCCTTACCTCATACACACCACAGAAGATTGACATGAACTTGCTGAGGACTGCAGCACAGATACTGGCAATATGCACAAAAGGACCCTGCAAGAGAATAGGAGGAGGAAATCAGAGAGGGTTACCCTCTGGTTACTGAAAACCATTTAGCCATTGCAGATCTCATAATTTCTCTTTGGCCATCTCAGACAGTCCTCCAATCTTTTTTTTTTTTTTTCCCCCCTCTCAAAGACTTGAGTTCTATGATGTTTTCTATACCAAGCCTTTCAAAGTGGAAGGAAAATGACCAATAGAAGATAAGCGTTGCTGGAAAGAGCAGAGCTTTGAGAAGAGGAACAGTGACAAAAGAAAGAAAACATTTATAGACTCTTCCTCCACAGCCAACTCCTCCCACCTCCCAGACCCTGGCCACTACTGCACAGGAAAACAGCAATATTTACCTCTTTCCCCACAGGCATGCCACTTCCAAGCCCAGCTGTGAGGCCCACAACTTTGGCCACAAAAGCTTTGAGAGTGAGATATTCCTTGAGGACCACTCCCCTCATAATGGTCTTGAGCTCTGGGATCCCAGACCCTGAAAACAACAGCAGAGCAACGGATGAACAAAACCCACAGGCAAATGGAATAAGAAAAACAAGACAGACAGAAACAGATCTTGCCATGCCTTCTGCCCTCACCAACAGCCTGTGGAGAGACGAGGTGGCAGAAAATGGCCGCAAACAGAATAAGAACAAGTGGGTATGAGACCCATGCCAGATACTGCATAGGAACATTCGGGTGCAGCTCTCTGTACATCCACTTGTAGGCTGTAGACAGACAAAGAAAGAAGTTGTCAGTAACCACAGCTGCTCTAGATAGGTTGGTAAACATGAAAGAATCACATACTTGCTAAACCTGCCCATATCAAATCTCTCTGAGAAATGCTGTCCTAAAGTCCTCATTTTCTAAGACAAGCCTTGTTACATTTTGAGTACGAGTTCCCAAACAAAACAGGAATTCTGCAGGAATGGATAGAAGTGTCTCTCTGTTCTTAGACACTATTAATACCTGTGCCCAAATCCGGCTCCCCACACAGCAGGAGGCTGAGATTTGATGGAGGGAAAGAAAATAAACCCAAAAGGACTCAGCTGTAGGGAGTATAAAGGACAGGGGCTCTCTGAGACTGGTACGGTAAGCCAGACGCCTGGAGATGGGGAAGGTCTAGAGGGAGGAACACTGGGATGAAGAAAGAGTGGTAGCTTTGAGGAACTGCAGTGTCTGGTGGACATCAGCAGCCAAGAGTGCTGAGAGAAAAGGTTTCGGGGATGTGTGCACCAGTCAGGACTGGGTCACTGAGGGTAAGGACAAAGGAACAGCGCAGTTAACGGAATATGGGCAATGTTGTGTGTGCACTGAGATGGGGGACAGTGAGACTGAAAGATCTTGTAATTGTTATAGCTGGCAAAGGGGAGAGGGAACACAGGAAAAATGTGAGGAAGGCATATAAGACAGTGATTAAGAGATACTTGTGAAAAGAGCCGAAGGAGAGAGCACTATGTGGCTAGGTAGCAGAAAACTGCAGGGCACCGTATAAATAAAAATTGGAAAGAACAATAATGAGGAAAAAAGCAGAAACAGTGTCAGGAGGGCATCTAAGGGCCCCTTCCCCTCCCCATCTCCCATATGCTCTATATTCTTGGGGAGGATGGGAACCAGTATAATAGGAAGGACCACAGTACTGCTTCCCTGTGCCCCTACATATTCAAGGGAGCAGGAGGGAAAGGGAGTCAAAACAATGGTTTGTCTCTGACTCATCATACATGTTTCTGCCTGCTCGCTTCCAAAACTTTCCCTGCCATCCCTTTAAAGAACCTCTCCCTAGTTCACCTTTTCTCTACTATGTTGCAAGTACTTCAAACTTCCCAGGCAGTGAGGGGTGAGGATGGGACACTGACGTTAAAGGAGGAGGAAGACCAGTCACTGGACTTTGTATAACATTCGTATTATTTATGGCGTGCTTTTGCAGCACCTGAATGGGACCCACCCTGTAGGCTCTTCGCACTGGCATAATCCATTCCCCAGCTCACCAACGCCATGACCAGACCCAGCAGAACCAAGAAAATCCAGTCCTCTCCAAGCTTCTTGGTAACATATTTCTGGATGCGTCTAGCACAGTCTGTGAAGGGAAAAGTGAACCAGAAAAACTGAGGGAACATAGATGAAACCTGTGTCTGTCTCTCCTCTCCTATGCTGAGAACTGACTACAATAAGGATTTATTTGGAAGCGTCATGGGCTTCCTGTTGAAGGACTGGTACCCATCCCTCTCTTACACAGTCCTGCAAAATCTTATGCAGTTTCAAAAAAAAAAGGGGGGGGGAGGACAGGGATGTGACAGGGCAGAATTTAACATCTTGTGCACTAGCAGCAAAAATCTGACACAAGAAAGTCCTTTTCCTCATGTTACAGAGATTTGTTGTGGAAAAAATTATTAACTTGGAACTAGTCTTTTTTCCAAACATATCTTGACTCTTCCTAGGATGAAAGCTTGCGTGAAAAAGTCTTTTTGATCCTCTGTGATTCCTTTTTGTTCCTTCTCTGTTACTCCTCAGTCACAATTTTCTTGTCTTTTTGCCTTGCTTGCATTCCATCTCTCTGGCTGGCCTACCAAATATGTGGTCATAGGGTAATGAAAGATGAATTGTCCCTACCTTGACATTTGGAATAGTGCTCTTCTTTGATCTCTACTTGACTTTCACGTTTCAGGGGTCTTTCATTGTTCTTTTGGGCCTGCTTCTTATTCAGTAATTTTGCTGCTTCCTTCTCTTCAAAGTTGGTTATCTGGTCTGTGTATTGGCCATAAAGCTAGAGAAGCAGAAAGCAAGAGAAATCAAAAGGAAAAGGTAAGGCAAATGCTCCTTCACAAAGAGCATTAAAGATGAAAAGGCAGATCTACTAACATTCCGAAGTGCAGACGCAAAAGTACCCAAGCAGGGAGACAGCGACACAGAAACTCTCAGACAGATGCAGCTCATCTTTTTTTCCCTTTTTCCTTTCTGGTTCCCTCTTCCCAAACTCACCAAAACCTTTTCATCTCCTTTTTGGGGGTACAAGATATGATCACAGAATATTAATTGTTTTCTAACATCCTGAGAAAGAGCTGGCTGTGGTCTGAAGAGATTAAGCAAAGGTACAAAAGAAGGTCAAAATAGTTCGCATGAGGTTGCCACCCTCAGGCCTGTCTCATAGATTTCAGCAGCACTGTAAAACATCTCTGAAGATTTCAAGAGGTATTACACTGTCAAACAGGCTGCAGGAATGTCCTGCATCTGTTCCTCCTGCTGCCAAGGAATGCTTAACAGGGCACACAGCCACTGATGGTGCCTGCAGAGGAAAAGAAGCAGCATCAGTTCAGAAATGTCACAGGGTACTACCACAGCTCCTCCCATTATTTACCCAAATCATCATACTAAGTTCTCACATATCTCCAATTCCTCTGAATTTCCTAACTACCTAATCTAGTCTTTGTCTTCAGATACTAATCTTGAAATGCAATTGGTTATATGCAATTCACAACTGGTGACATGCATTTACCAATGACATTTCATACAAGGATCTCTAGTAAACTTGGCAGTTGTGCTGTCTTGTCAACAATGAGATCTCAAGGGAGCTTGAAGGATCCTGACTGCACCCCCGTGTTGGTTTATCAGATTCCCTGAAGAACAGCTATCTTACCTCACTCTTTCAGAGTATAGGTGGGGAAGGTGTGCATTTGAGCAGCAGAGAATAATCCTCTCCCCCTCACATGTCCTTCAGTGAACAAGCTTTGGCTTAGATCAGCTATAAAGAAAAAATTCTTCACTGTGAGGGCGGTGAGACACTGGAACAGGCTGCCCAGAGAAGTTGTGGCTGCCCCCTCCCTGGAAGTGTTCAAGGCCAGGTTGGATGGGGCTTTGGGCAACCTGGTCTAGTGGAGGGTATCCCTGCCCATGGCAGTGGGCTTGGAACTAGATGGTCTTTGAGGTCCTTTCCAACCCAAACCATTCCATGATTCTATGATTCTACTTGAAGTCAGGTTACTACCTGAGACATGGCCTGTGATCTTGGTACTTTCCACCTGCGAGAAGGTGACCCTTTGCTTCCTCCCTAGAACAACATCTGCTTCTGTAAGATTTTCTGAGTGGCAGGAGGAGAGTGAGCAATGCTTTCATCAGCAAAATGAGACACTTCAGCTGGAGAATGACAAGAAATGCAAGAAATATAAAGCACTACCCCACGCTTAGGAGACATTTCTATTTGACAGCTTCATGCCTCCTCCTTTCGAAGTGACACAGGAGATGTTGCTCCTGTTCCCTCAAGACCAAATAGATTCAGAGACTCACAGAAAGATTTACACTGGAAGGCACCTCTGGAGGTTTCTAGTACAAGCCTCTGCTCACAGCATGAGAACTCCAGAGCCAGATCAGTCTGCTCAAGACCTTGCCCAGGCAACTCCTAAACATCTCCAAGAGTGGAAATTCCCCAGCTTCTCTGAGCACCTGTTTCAGTGCTCTACCAATTCATATTTCCTCATAACAAATATGACTGAAGGTCCTAACTAGTTTATTTATTTGCATATATTCCTCAAGAGACACTTGAACCATGTGTGATAGCACCCTTTGAAAACTCTGTGGTTTTTTCACAGAACACACACCTAGGCTTTTTAAAATCATCCTATTCTTAAGGTGGTTTACCTGCCATCTCTTAAACAAATTGATCTTATCTGAACATCTGAAAGTATTTTTCCATTCATCACTGTATTGGAAGCTGACAAATTTAATGTAATTATTAACCACATGGTTATCAACACACTCTAGGCAAATTAAGCAAAGCAGACTCTGCAGTAAGGAATGGCCATGCTCTGTCCTTCATAACAGAGAAAGGACAATGAAACGTAAGGCTGAAGAACTTCACATACAAGGTAAGCTGTCACATACAGAATCCAGCCCTAAATAGCAGACTGCTCCTTTTTTCTCTCACTGTGTCTATTTCAGCCAGAAATGCCAAGTACTAGCAGATTTTAGATGAATGCATCTTCACATCACCTCAACTAATGTTTCATTGCCTTTACATAGTCATGAGGGATGGGTTTATATTGAATATGGCTTAATCCAAACTACGAACTCAAACCCATGCCACGTATGATGATTTTCAAATTAGTCTTCCATCTGCTCAGATGGAACAGCATGACAGTATAATAGTATGAATGCTAAAAGTTCTCCTATGGTATCCTAGGTCACTGCTTCTATCTGACTGGAAAATGGTGCACTCAGGATGTGCGGAAAAAAGGAGTTAGTCTCCAGATGCAAAAATGAAGGTTCTGTCCTGGAGAATGAGTTAGTCTCAACTCACTTAAAGAATGCTTCATACACATGCTTTGCTTCTCCAGGACTCTGGCATTATTTAAAATTGTAGGAGATTGTGGGACAGAGACAGAATCCAGAAATCAGAGGATGACCTTAAAGCAAAATTAGGTTAGGCAGAAATATCCACTCCATTAGAAGACACGTAGAACTAAAAATATAACACAGTAGGACTTAGACTGTGCCTTCTTCTGATGCTCCCTCTCTAACACAAGGAACACAGGGTTTCTGAGCACCAGAAAAACTGAAGAGAATTTTAAAAGATATCAATTACCACTTAAAGGGTTGAGCCAGAAAACGAACTATCATGCCTAGCTTGGGTAAATGCTGAGTGAGAGCATGATAATGGTGCAAAATCAGCTGAAGGTATAAATATCACTTAAAAGGGGGGAAAAAAACCCCAAACAAAAAGCATCCAGGGAGAAAGCACAACCAGGGTAAAGTTTATTTTCAGGGAGGAAGCATTTATTAACGTTTAACTGTAAACTGAACTGTCTTTCCAAAAAAGATGGGGAAATTTCATTGCTTGAGTAAGGGAGGAAAGGCTGCACAGAATCTCAGGGGAAAAATATGTACAGCACCACAATCTCAAGACTTTTCTGGGACGTATTTTCTGAGAGCTCAGCACCTGCATAAAACTGTCCCCCTCTCACAGTCCAAAGCCTAAGCTATATCCCAAGCCATTCAGACTGAACTATATGCTCTCCACAGCATACGTCAGTCCTGAAATCCCTTGCCCCAGCACTGCCAGTGCATACTGCTTTTAATGTGCTGCTTCTGACCCTTGAGGCAACCTTGGGCTCTACAACTCATCCCTCTCACTCCTGCCTTGTAGCCACCCTGCTATTCCTAAAATGATCTTCCTTAGGGTTTTTTTTTCTGATGGATCACAAAAGAATAGCCATATTTGGTCTCAAAGGTGAAACCTCCCAAAACTCCCTTCATAAGTAAATTTAAATGTCAGTAAAAAGTCTGTGCTCAACTGCTTAGACATAGAGTCAATCAGGGACCTGTGAGGGGTGGGGGGCAGCAACAAAATAATCGTTCTTCTTGAAGAGCAGAAGGCAAAGGGGAGATCTAACACCTGAAGGGAGAGAGGGGTTGGGGAGAAACATCAGAGCAAGACTTCTGAGGGGCACAGTGAAGGACAAAAGGAGAAAGGTATAACTTGCAAGAAAGGAAAGTCCATGCAAAAGGAAAACATATCCCCATCCACCCTCTCTTGAGGGTGGTTTAACACAGGAACAGATGCTCAGAGGGGCTGGGGAACCTTCAGTCTTGGAGATGTTCAGGACATGCTTGGACAAGGCCCTGGACAACCTGACCTAGCTTTGGAGTCAGCCTTGCTGTGAGCAGGGTCTTGGGCTGGAGACCTCCAGAGGCCTCTCCCACCTACATCTTTCTGTGAGTCTGTTATTCCATATTACTGCATTGCCTAATTACTTATTACACATCCGTCCCACTACACCCATCTGTGTATTGCCGAGTGAGCTCTCTGCCACGAACACCCTTTCTATAGTCACGAACAACACAGCTTCTAAACACCTCACCAGCTGTAGCTGCTTTCTCATGCAGAAAGAAAACAATGCAAACCCCTACAGTGTATGAAAATGTATGTTTTTATCAATGTTTATCATCTGTCATATGTCTACTATCTGTTATCTTAATTGTCCAGATTTATGTATATATTACTATTATTATCCTACTACTATTATTATTTTATTATCTATGAACCACTCTATGTTTTTTTGACCACCAATTATCTGAAGGTCCCAGACTAAAGACCAAGATTTCACTGTTCTGGGGCCTGTGTAAACCCAGTCAAGTCACAGAGCTAATATGAAATAGCTTCCACCCTACATATAAACCAGAAGGCAACAGCTAGCAAAAGAAAAGGGCATGACAAATTCAAAATCTCTCTCTGCCAACTATTTTCTCACATGACAGTGGGGAAAGAAATCTTAATGGTTACTCTGCAGGGAAATGGATTAAAACATCTGCAGCAGGTTGTTTTTCATGCTAATAACATAAGTGTGCATATTTGTGCAAGGTGTACTTTAGCATGTATATTTATACTTTATCTGCATGTGCATGAATGGCTAGCAAAATACACATACAGCAAGCCTGGTTTTGTCAGAATATGTCTGCATACAAAGTTTTATACATAAATGTACATGCACATATGTATGTGATTGTTTATATAAAAGTGTTTCTAGGGCATATCTTTCAGTAAATCTATAAATACATCTTCATATCTTTCAGTAAATCTATAAATACATCTGTCTGGTTTTTAGATTGCAAATTGTGGTCACAAATGCAGGCTTGCTTGAGGACATTCCTGCCTGAAGATATGCATGGGAATGCATTTAATGGCCTGCTTGTTTGTGGGTGAGGTTATCTATCTATTGACCAGCATTCCTCTGGACTGGAGAACAAAGGCACTCCAGTGCCAGGTAGCAAGAGCACGGAGGTGGGTTGTACTGATGCACTGTGTCACCTGCACCTACTTATGGGAGTGGTTTTAGATGCGTGGAACTAGCATACTGGGCAGATACATGTGAACTGGGATGTTTTTGTGCATGGATGTGCTTTCCTGGAGAAACAGCTTGCATCCAGCAGCTCCCTCCCACCCCCAACTCACTAACAGTTCCTGTAGCATAGGGTGCATTTCCTTAACCCACCTCAGCCCTCCACCTCTCCATCCTGTCCCACCCTGTGCTCACCCTGTTAGCCTGACTGTTACAGCCAAACCATTGCCTTGCATTAGTGTAGATAAATCATAAACTGCTCCAGTCAGGCCTCTGTCCAGACACCTTCCGGTTTGGGCTGCTGCTTCCAAATCAGATAGGGAGTGGTTTTGGAAGAGTTTAATGTAGGAGACGTTTGCAAACTCTCAGATGTTTTAGTTTCAGAAGAGAAATTCCTGAATATGGCCATGGAACTGATTCTCTAATCTTTTGCAGTGTGGCACATATAATCCTCATTGGGATGCTTATCTACTGGAAGAGATTTTCTTGGTGGCAAATGTGGCTTTTTTACTATCACTAAATCACAAAAGTCTTCAGGAGATGAATCATGCATCCCCTCTGTCAATCCCAAATCATTCCCCTAAGTATTCATGTAAGGGGATTTGTATTTATGTAAGGAGAAACATCCACTCTGTATGTATTTCACATTCACATGCTCTCTTCCTCATTATTTGACTGGATCCTTCATTGCTCTAAAGCCCTCTTACGTCAGTTTAGTCTGAGCAGAGTGGTAGGAAATAAGACACCAGGACTCTGCTGTAAAACCTCCCCTTTGCAGGAGGCTGTCCCAAAAGGAGAGGTAGAGGAGATAAAGAGGATTATGGAATAAGAAGCTATAACCAGCGTACACCTATGTCCCAGATATTTTTCTGAACCCCTGCTTGTATGAACCAAAGCAAGAGTCAGGTCAAGTTTAAGCTTAGCTCCCCTAACAGTTACAAAACTATCACTATACATGTATGGGTTTATGACCATGAAGTGCTTTTTGGTCAGAGAAAAGTCAGAACAGAGCTCTGCATGACTTCATCTACACAGCTGTGCAGGTAGATACCCATCTATATACATCACTGTTCTCTGGTTTTATTCACTCTTCTGCTCTTAATATCACTATGCAGCTGAAGGCAGCTGCAGTTTCTCTTTGCTGTTACAAATACGTTGATGGCCTGGTTGATTTTCCCCATCCCAGCTTGTCCATTCTAATTCTCTTTGTGTCCATGGCAGGTGAAAATGATCCCTGACTCAAAATGCAGTTAGCACTCCTGGATGTAAGTACAACCACAAAAGTTCAATGCCTGACCTGGGAGTAAGCAAGCAAAGGGGAGAGTTGGTAGGATTGGGAATGGACAGAGGTCTGTGCTCTACCAGCACTATTCTGGGAGCGCCAAGAGCCTATGTGATCCCAGGGAGACCTGTGCTGCCACAAACGCCCCAGTTCTCCAGCCCTACCTGTGGGTAGCTGAGGGAGTTCTCCAGGTAGTGCAGGTCGTCCCCTGTCCCCCCGGCCTCGCGTCCTGCCTCCAAAGGTATCCCGTAATGGGTGCGTTTCTCAAAGCAGACATAGTCGTATTGCGGTGTGCCCCCCCACAAAGCTGACTTCGATCTGGGTTCGGGCGTCATGGTGGCTGAGGTCTCCATGCCTCTACTCTTCCTCACGCTCAGTTGTAATGGAGCAGCCACTCTGGGCCTTACCTAGAACCACCTCATGTTCTGGCCCAGAGCATGGCCTCTGCACTTTCTTCTGCTCCCTCCTTCCTTTCTTTCTCTCCTCAGACCACTCTGAGCTGTCCTGTTCCTGCACTCACTTTCTCTCTGCCCCTCCTCCTCCTTGTGCCTCTCTCACTTTCTCCCCTTCCTGCCCAAAGGCAGCGATTGCAGGGTTTAACTATATTTATAGCAACCTTCCTCTGCCACATGATTCCCCAGCACCATGTCTGATCTCAGCAAAAGGCACTAACTCTGCCGGGATTGAATATCAGGTGTGGGCAAGAGGGGAACTCCTGAAGGAGAGGAAAGGAGGGGTGTGGGGGGGAGGAAAGAAGGCGGTAAGATAGCCAGAGTTAGAAGCACAGAGGCAGAATGCAGACAGGAGGGAGCAGAAATGATTATGCAGGAGATCTCTTCTTTCACATCTCCCCATCCTGAGCAGGCCATGTTTGCAATGAGAACAAAATTCAGTGGGCATCCTTGTTCTCTCCCCAGATACCAGGTGTCGAAAAGACAATCATAAAGATGCCAGCAACTATGGTGAGATAGAACAAGATGGGTGCACACTCAGTGTCCCAAGACAGTTTTTCTAAGTCCGTGGTCCACAAGAGAAACAGTGAGTCCTAATGGAGAAGTCAGGCATCCCTGTAAACTGCTGAGTATTACAGCCTTCCCTTGTGTCCCTATGGGGAACACTTTACACTTTTGGAGAATGTCACCAAACTGTGGGTATTAAATTAGGGTATATGCCGAAATCTATTCTTCTTGATGCTCACTTTTCCACAGGCTAGAGCATTCAACAGCTTCTCCTCTCCACTTTGCTGCTTGTTCCTCAGCCAGGCAAAAAAGCAATGAGCTCAGCCAACACCAGTGAGTGCACAGCCAGTGACAGGAATGAGAAGCATGTTCCAGGAACAAGGTCTAGAGACACCTCCCAGCACTGTCAGTGTGCTATATGTCTTTTGATAGCTATTAATCAACAAAGAGCAGTGAGTTCAAGATCCCAGAAACTGTGTACAAGAAGACCCCACATGCCTCAAACACAGTCACTAAAGAGCTGCTGTTAACTCCTTCTTCCTCCTCTTGTACACTATGACCTCTCCAGAATAATGGTTTCCAAGCTTCTCACACTGCAGGATAAGAGATTTACAGGGAGGATGGGGAAGACAGAGAGGCAAAACACCCTTCTTTTGGATCCAGAACAGTACTCATTATTTCATTTTGCGGACCCCTGTAAAACATTTCTCCCGGAGGCTCGTTTTGCTTTTTCTCAGTCTGCATGATCCTCAAGAGTGGGGTACAAAGAAAGTCTCCAAGAGGAAGACACGCTTGATTTCCTCCATAAACCAACTCCCCACTTCCTCCAATGTTTCTGCTAACAATATCCATATGGATATCCAGTAGCAATAATATCTATATGGATATTGTTAGTCTGTACAAGCCACACCTGGTGGCAGGCCAGGCAAGCTCTAAATATTTACAGAAGCAATATCAGTGCTGCCTCAAAACATATAGGCTCATCCGTTTCATTCTTACTTTACTGTTGATAAGCAATGTTTCCAGCAGGAAGACTGTGGCCCACCAGTAGGACAAAACTTGTTATGAACTACCCTAAAGAAGAGTTTCTAAGTGACTGTGTCTAGGAAATCAGAGAACATTTGGATACCCTCATAGATTTCCATCATGAAGGCATTAACTGCTCCCAACCTATTGAGATGCTTTTGGAAAACCAATGTCAGTATGGCTTACATAAAAAATTATGCATAGCATATACTATATAGTGTATAAAATATAAAAAACCTGTATAGAATACAAGTGTACATCATATATAGAAAACCTAAAGACCAACCACAGTAAGCCCCAGCAAACATCAAAGCTGTAATACAGCACCAGATCTTCAGCTATTATTACACTTACTGGAGGAGAGCACTCATCACAGCCACTGGAGAAAACTAATGGGAAGCTTTACCCAAAGGTGCACTCTTTTAGCTCTTGTTTTTCAAAAGGCACAGGAATATCACTCCAGAAATTACTTCGGTGTATATATATATATATATATATGTATATATAACCCCTACTGCCAGCTAATCAAACTCTACTGTCTGTCTTGTATGATACTGTTATGGAATTTCCATGGAAAATAATTATATAATTATAGTCTAAAATAAGATGATCCTACCCTCAAAGGTTTTTTCCAAGAACTATCCCTCTCAGCATCCAAACTGGCCCCAGCCTCAGTTACTTCATCAATAAAGCATGAAGGACCCCAAGGCCAACATTCATCAAATGGCTCTAGATGCTACTCAAACAAGAAACCTTTACTATCTTCATGAGGATGACAGCCCACAAAACCCCTGCACCCTCACTTGTACTTTCCACAATGTAATACACCTCATCCAGTGCACCAAATGACCGACTGATAAGTATACAGGTGAAACTGAACAATCATTATGCACACAGTGGTGCACGTATACGTTCTAGCTCTAAGGACATCTGCAGCTAAGAACCTAGCATTTACCTAATTCCCAGTGGGAGAGCACTTCTCACCAAACAATCTCTCTACCTCTGATCTCTGTATCTAGATAATATCTACCAAGGAAAAGACTGAAAACTGAAATTCACCATTCCAGTGCATGACAAAATACATACCATCTGTAGAAGATACTGGATTTATGTCACATTATTTCCTGTGTCCTTAATACTAATCTTATCATGCTCCACAGCTTATAAATCACCCCTCTCACTCTTTCCCCTAGGAGGAAAGCACTTTGTCAGCTCTCTAGGCACTATTAACATTCTCTCTATTCCATAAGGTACCAATACTCTTTTGTCACAGCCTCACTGACACTAGTCTAGTTAAATTCAGAGCAGCTACTCTCAACTTGTATTTGCTTGGAGATCTGCTGCTTCTATTTCAGACTCAAAGAAGAACTTGTAAACCCAGTAGCTCGTCCACTTTTTCCAGCTGGCACAGCTGACCTAATGAAAGGTATTGTTCCAGCTCTACTCGTTGTCTTGTCCATGTTTTCAGATCAACAGCGTCCCAAAAGTATAGAATACTGAGCATACTCTGAAAAGATCTGTCTTTCTGCACTGCTGCTGCCCAGCAACTGCTGTCAAATCTCCCCATCACATTTCCTGACACAGTTATATATTATATATATAATATATTATATATTTTATATATATATGTGTTGGGTTTGCGTGGCAAGGTTTTGGTAGTGGGGGGGCTACAGGGGTGGCTTCTGTGAGAAGCTGCTAGAAGCTCCCCCTGTGTCTGATAGAGCCGATGCCAGCCGGCTCCAAGATGGACCCACCCCTGGCCAAGGCCAAGCCCATCAGCACCTCTGTGATAACATATTTAAGAAGGAAAACAAAACAGTTGGGGGGAGGCTTTAGCAGCCGGAGAGAGGAGTGAGAAGATGTAAGAAACTCTGCAGACACCAAGGTCAGTGAAGATGGAGGGGGAGGAGGTGCTCCAGGCGCCGGAGCAGAGATCCCCCTGCAGCCCATGGTGAAGACCATGGTGAAGCAGGCTGTCCCCCTGCAGCCCATGGAGGAAGGATGAGGGTGTGTAGAGATTCCACCTGCAGCCCGTGGAGGACCCCACGCCGGAGCAGGTGGAGGCACCTGAAGGAGGCTGTGGCCCTGTGGGAAGCCCAGGCTAGAGCAAGTTCCTGGCTGGACCGGTGGACCCATGGAGAGAGGAGCCCACACCAGGGCAGGTTTGCTGGCAGGACTTGTGACCCTGTGGGAGAGACCCCACGCTGGAGCAGTCTGCTCCTGAAGGTCTGCACCCTGTGGGAGAGACTACGCTGGAGCAGTTCGTGAAGGACTGTAGCCTGTGGGAGAGACTCCATGCTGGAGCAGGGGAACGATGAGAGGAGTCCTCCCCCTGAGGATGAAGAAGCGGCAGAAACACCGTGAGATGAACTGACCGCAACCCCCATTCCCTGTCCCCCTGTGCCGCTGAGGGGGGCATGGAGGTTGAAATCAGGAGTGAAGTTGAGCCCGGGAAGATGGGAGGGGTGGGGAGAGGTGTTCTAAGACTTGATTTTATTTCTCATTACTCTGTTTTGCTTAGTAATAAATTAGATGAATCTCCTCTCTAAGTTCAGTCTATTTTGCTCGTGACGATAATTAGTGAGTGATTTCTCCCTGTCCTTATCTTGACCCATAAGCTTTTTGTTATACTTCTCCTCCCCATCCCGCTGGGGGAGGGGTGAGCAAGCGGCCGCAAGGTGCCCTGCTGCCGGCTGGGCCTAAACCACGACAATATATAATATTATATATTATATAATATCTTATATATTTTCTTTATTGCTCATCTGTCCTGCTTTTTACTCGCAAGGCCTAGCTCTGCCCTTCTACCAAGACACAGCAATGTGGTACTGCTGTTGCTTGAGAGGTTACCAACAGACTCAGAGGACTAGCACAGAAGTGGAGGAAGATGTGAAAAAAGAGGAAGATGTCAGTACCATCTTGCACTAGTCACAAACGCAGATGATCCGTATGTATGGCTTGACTCCTCAGGTGCACCTAAGCCTATCGAAGGGGCTCACAAATGTTTCTAGACTTCCCCACTGCACAGAAGAGGGAAGCTATACAACCTGCTCATCACCAGTTTTTTTCTTTGCGTATTACAGGCCCTAGATGGACTCCAAACTGTGCTTCTGTGGCACTTCCTTCGAGCAGAACATCTTCATGACAGATGAAACCACAGCTACAGCCCAAATTAGGGTCTTAGGTGAGGAAAAAGAAAGGAATAGAATTTAGAAGACTTCTCACCCAAGATGGGTCTCTTCTCCAGTCAGCCATCTTTTTCTCCCTCCTCTTCCCAGTATTCTCTCAGGTCTCCCTTTCTCTGCCTTTATTTTTTTTCTCCTGAATGCTTTTCAGGATGCAGAAATATAACTCCTATCCTTCTCATCCTACTGCCTTTATAGTGAAGGCTCTGATAATATGTAGGGAAGGATGACTGAAGTCTCCACTTCTCTCATGGTCCTGTCCCAGGAGACTTATCACCTGAACTCCCAGTGCTGTAAATCAACAGTGACAAGCTTAATGTTGTTCCCTGTGCCCTGCCCACGCAATTATCAAATATACTAACTTCTGAGCCTTCTGCTTATACTTGAGCTTTTTTTTTTTGTTTCTCTAGCAGATAATTCTAAAAGATCTAGACTATTTTGTGATGTCACTGTATAGAAACCTTATGGCCCACCACCAGAGTGCAGCCTCCCCTGGAATGAAACAGAATGCCTATTTTTCAGCTGCCACCAGTACTGCATACCCAGACATTATAGCAGATGGTGATGCAGAGCCCTCTACCACCCCAGACTGAAAGGAGTTGAATTCGTGGAGGTAGAGTTATTGTTACTTAGGACCATGCATGCAGAATAGAAAAGCAGCCACTGAAGAATAAAGAAAAAATAACATTCTGTGCTTAAGAGAGCTCAATCCAAGAAGCTCATAAGGCTGTGAAGGAGATAATGTAAAAGATAGGCTATGAGACAAAAGAAACTGTAAAAGTGAACAGGGAATGGGGGGGGAGGGGGAAGAGTTTTGAAGGAGGAAGAGGAGAAAGGTGACAAAAGGAGGACTACTTAACAGTAACTTCACAAGGCTTCAAAGAGCTACAGGAGGCAATCGGAGCTCTGGGAGAGAAAAAATGCTGTGAAAAGGGTTAGGAAGAGGGAGGGAGACTGGGAGAAAAGACAGCTTTTATAGTGAAAGAAATAGACTGTGGGCTAAGGCTTGAACAGTAGCAAAAGACAGAAATTTAAGCTGTGCAGAGAAACATTGCAAGCAAGGCTGAATATGGAGAGATGATGGCAGAGAGGTCTCAGAGAACACTGGAAAGGAGGGTTGAGTTCACAGTAAAAAGTTGAAAGAAAAAGTCCAGAAAGTTTAAGGGCTTTCATCATGGAGAAATAACAAGGTAATATGATGATATTCAAGAAGACAGGTATTGACTAATACTGGACTGAATAGAGCAGAATTGACAGAAAAAGGGCGGATTTTGAGAATCATCAGCTTCTGATAAATAAAGTACGGAGATGATGTTATCACAGGAGAGGCAGAGTGGAAAAAAAATAGATCTCACAATTGAAAGCAGATAAATACTTATAGGAAGTCAGGGACATGAAGGAGCCATTGAAGTAGATGTTGGAATAGATGAACTTGGAAGGAAACTTCAACAGATCACGATATGACATGATGACATTGTGGTATGACATGATATGACATTATGATAGGCCATGACTTGGCAAAAATCAAATGAGCTTTAAAGGGGCAGGGTTATGTCCCAGTTCCAGAAACAATCCAACCGTGACAGTCTGCACAGATCACTTTGTGAATTCACCCCAAAATCAAATGAAACAAGGCCGTATCTATGTTGGTGCTGGTACCTAAGGTAAATTACTTGTTCATTTGAGGTTGTCTTATCTTACATCACAGTGTGGTCACAGTTTGGAACTGAAAGCAAAAAGAATAAGGGAACTTAAACAAACCCAGCAGCAAGAGCAAGACACAGAAAATCAGGTGAAAGAGAAGACAGCAAAATTAGGTTTTATAAATGGATCCAAATTAATCTAGAACTTTAAGGTGGATCTGACTAGATGTCCTGGTGAGCTCTCTGGTCAAGACCAGCAGGCTTCAAAACTCAAAACAGAATAGTCTTTACTAGAATTAAAATAAGATTATTTGATTTTTTTTAAAATTAAAAAAAAACCTTCAAGCATATAAGTCAGGAAGCACAGATATAAATACATAGTTTATACACAGCTCTCTCCCACCCACTGTGACTTTGGTTGCAATTAACTTGGTGACCTTCTGAGCTGTTAAAATTTTGTGCTTACACTCCATTGCCTAGGAGATTGTTTCCTCACCTCCACAGCTTGGATGGCTCCTCCCCTACAGCTGCCCCTCTTCTTAAATTGCAACCCTCAGTTCCCTCAGTGACTCTCTACCCTACAGCACCCTGTAGGGTCTATTAAATAATTTATTCCTTGCATATGCTCAATGGCTTTCCAAAGGAAGAGGTGTCTTACTGGTAGGATAGAGATCTGATTGTCTTGTCTTAGAATAAACTGAGAACAAATCAAATAGGCACAGAGTGTATACAAGTATCAAAAAGTTAAAGTAAAAAACCCCACAAAAATTAACATTAGACTGCTGAGAGACAGAAAACTTTTTATAACTGTATTATACATCCAAAGTCAATGAATACTAGCAAACACTCAGTGAACTGCTTGAAGTGGGTTCAGTGGATTTCTTATTTTGTAGCAGAATAATGTTGCATCACAAACATTCTCTGAAGTAATCAGCTTGAAGACATTTTTAGCAAAAGAGACTAAGGAACACCTAAGAAGTACAGATTCATCCCTAGTGATCAAAACATATTAGGGATGCTTCTAAGCTTGTGAATTTGTTATTACTCCAGGACAGAGAATCTACAGACTCTCTGGGAAATTGCTCTTTACCTGTCTATCTAGATGATGAGCTCTGATTCCAAATGGTGAATGTTCCCTATTAAGTCACCTGCACCATGACCTGTATTTTGTTGTCAGCTAAAACCATCCTTGAGAGATGGTAGGCAGTGCATGGTAGATAATTTGTGCCTTTCTTCCCCTCCTCCCTGTAGATTGCTTGTTGCACAGGTAAAATTAATAATTGCACATTCAATCTGTCAATCATGCAATTACACAGCAGCATGACTGACATCATAAGGGTGGAAAGAAAATGCAGTGATGAGCTGTGTAGAACTGGGCAGCATGGGCTGCGCTAGGGCTCCTGGTTTTGTATTGGACTTGGCTGTAAGCCATGGCCAACTAGGAACAAATGTGGTCATAGCTGAAAAGTTCAGGAGTTTGCTTATGAAGCAAAATTATCAGGACTGAGATGAAAAGGGAGGGTTTCAAGGACATGTTAGGGATATGCTTGAGCTGGGGTTGGGCAAGACGAAAGGACTTTGAGTATGGACAGATATCGCCAGGAGGCCATGGCTAGGATTACAGATATGCAAGGAAAGAAATAATTTCTTTCATTTTCCTGATATATCTTCAACTTTCAAATGCTGGAGAAGTCACTTCTTTGAGGCCCTAGAATCTACTGATCTCTCTGAGATGGCGATCACACTACTGGTTTAGGGGACTTAAGGAGCAGACTGGTTGAAAAGGACGGTCCTAATTTGTTATGTACTGGAACTAGCGATCAAGAAGCTTGATGCAACAAAAAATTAATTTTCAGCCAGCTCAGCTCTCCATTCCAGCCGATGCATGGCCACATGAATGTTAGAAAAGAAGGGGGCAGGAACTCACCTAGAAATGAGGAAAGGGACTGTCTTTTCTGATTGCAGCAGAGACATAAGCAACCATAAACCTTTTCTCAGTAACACTTGCTTACATTTCAAACTTTCACCATTATTAGAGCAAATACTATAAACTACTTACGTGAATTCCATGGTCACCAAGTATTAATTGCTGGCTATACTAATGTGTCCTGTCCTCAGCTAACTGAGATAAATGATGTCAATATAAAGTTGTAGCACAGACATGTTATCACTACCATTAAAGATTTTTAACCACCTTACTTACTATCAAAGCTATACTAGTAAATCTTACATAGTTTTGACTAAGCTTCCTGTTTTTCTTCTCCTTCCCCCATCCAAACGCAGATACCCACACAAAAACAACTAACCCACCTGCACAGCAGGGGTCTTGCCTGTTTCCCTTAAAACAATCCCTGGTGGTCATATGAGGTAAAGATGAAGGTAAACAGAGGGAAGATAGTAGTTCTTTTGGCACCAGAATAATAAATCCGTCACAAACAAGGGGAAAGCAATTCCCCTTTGGCAATAACCTTTCCTGTTATCACTGGCTGCTGATACAGGGATGATAGAGAGAGTCAGCATGACATTCACTGGACTCCCTCGCTCTTTTATCAGCCCCCTGCTTTGACTTGTAGGGAAGTGTTGGGGGGAGGGAAGAACTGCATCAAGCAACTGCATCCAGGTTGAAGTACTGGGTCACACTTTGGCATGAAGGCTGCAGAAAGTCTTTTCTCTGTGGAACTCATTAAGCTAAAGCTGCTGTATGTTTACCAGCAAGGGCCAAGGGAGAAAAGGTGCAAAAAGTACCCCAGAGCCATGAGGGAGCAACAATATCCAGCTGTCAAAGAGACAGGTAGCCTAGTATTTCAAGCCCAGGACAAGATAAGTCAGCACAGGAAAGTGCAGGAAGTGCCGCACAAATGACATTGTGTCCTGGGGCTGACTTTTAATGTCCATGCCATCTAAAAATATTAAACCTGGAACAGGAATCCAGGGAGGGGCTGTAGATTGACATTAGAGGCCATTGACCAAAGTCAGGAGTGGTGGAGGGATAATGGGCCAAAGAAAAAGAAGGTGCAGAAGATACATGATGGGAACTATCGCAACTTTAATTGAACCTGAGAACTGAAATAAGTTCTAGAAGCTGCTAACTCAGCTTATTTATGAGAAATTACTGATTTTTGGATGCTTTGTTTGTATGTTTAATAATGTGGCTCACAGTCTTGCTCATGTGCATTATTTGGTGTTCAGAGTCAGCAAAAATCACAGAGAGTGTTTGTGGTATCTTGTTCAGACACTGCTCTTGGTCTGGGGTGTAATTCAATTTTTACCTATCTGTAACAGTTATATTCTATTCCATAAGTAGTATTGTGTCTATAGCATATTTTGATAGGGATCAGTCAGAAACCAAAAAAAAAAAGCAGAGATGGTCTTTCTGAAATTTTTTAAATTCCACTCCCTCTGTGGCTTGTCCTTGTGCCAGGGGGAGAGTCGTTGCTCTCTGCCAGGTGCACTGGCTGGACTGGGCTGGGCTGAGGACCTTAGCAGGAGCAGGGCAGAGATGTCCCAGTCCACAGGCTTTTGGGCACTGCAAGGACTGTGGTCTCACACAAGTCTGCAGGCTCCTCAGACCCATCATGCTGAGGGACAGGCTGTGCCACCTGCTGAAGACTCATTGCTTTGGGAAGAAGACGCAGTTGACCCTTGCCATGGCAGATTACAACCTCATCTTCATCAGTGGCGGCCCTGTTCAAGGAAGGAAGAGGACCCAGGGGGCAGAGTGCTTCCCTGTACCACGGGGACCACAGTTCTGGCTACAGAACTTGCTGGTGTACAGCACTGCTGGTACCACTGGCACCACCACTGCTGGCCGGAAGGTTTCTCACACCTCTTCTCTCTCCCTCCAAGTGAAACAGCTCAAAATCCCATCATTAAACCCCGTGGGATGGAGGGAGGGTCTCTTTAGGGGTGAGGTATTCTCCTTGCTTTGGGCAGGAGGGTTCTCCATTGTGCTCCTGCAGGATACCTTCTCCTTAGCAATCTAACTGTACTTTGTGGCAAGACTACTTGGACAGACATGTCTGTCTATACAATTTCATACTCAGTTTTGCCACACTGATCATTATAACCCTGTCCTGTCTTGACCTGTAGCCTTGAATGCTAGGGAACATGATCGTTGTACTAAATCAGCTGCTGCACATTCAGGTCTGCTTGGAAGTGCATTAATGTCTTTATTATCTGTGTTCTGATACCAGGTCTGCAATGTAATTTTTATCAGGATGCCTTCCTCAGCAGTATCAGTCCACAGGAGTGTCTGGCCCTGGATGCTTCTTCCCTGCTCACAGAGCTGCATTGGAAATAAGAGGCAGATATTATCAGGAAGGCAGGAGGTCAGCACTCCTTAAAGGACACCTAGTACCACCTCCAAGCAGACAACAGTGCTTCTTTCACCTATATTAAAGTGGAAGAGATCAGGCTGAGCCACTCCTGACTAGACATAATCTGCATCTTGCACTGGAACATCTCACAGACAGCCTCTGATACTGAACTGTTGCCCTTCCCAGACAACCATGCACTCTCTGTGAGGGCTGCTGTCACTTCTTGCTGGCCTACTTGCCATTTTAACAGGGGTATTGTAGGACCTGTGGAAAGACAGAGCCAAAGGCTTTGGGAAATGGTGTGCACCTTGTGTATCTTTCCACAGCTACACATAGAGATGGCTGCCAGCAGAAGGATGTGGCAACAGGGCAGCTGTAGCAGGACAGTTTGGAGCTGGATGAGTGTTTGCCTGTCTTGTGATCCATCTTTCTACAGTGAGTGTTGGGAGAAGTGGGCTAAGCTGTAGCATTTGGAAGTTTGCTTGTCCTGGTGTTTTTTTTTCTGGTCATTCATGGAGCTTCTTTGGGACACAGATCATACCACACCTCTGCACCCTGGAGAAAAAGAAGGTTCTAGGAAGCATATCATCTGCATCCTGGCAGAGGACAGCACTTCTGTTCTGGGTTTGCATGGCAAAGTTTTTGGCGGGGGGCAGGGGGGCGGGGAGGGGAGGGAGGGCTACTGGGGTGGCTTCTGTGAGAAGCTGGTAGAAGTTTCCCTCATGTCTGACAGAGCCAATGCCAGCTGGTTCTAAGATGGACCCACCACTGACCAAGGCTGACCTTATCAGCAACAGTGGTAGCATCTCTAGGATAACATAGTTAAGAAGGAAAAAAAAAAAAGGAGCAGCAGCTTTTGCAGCCAGAGAGAGGAGTGAGAAGATGTGAGAAAATTTGCAGACACCAAGGTCAGTGCAGAAGGAGGGGGAGGAGGTGCTCCAAGTGCCAGAGCAGAGATTCCCCTGCAGCCTGTGGAGAAGACCACGGTGAAGCAGGCTGTCCCCCTGCAGCCCATGGAGGAAGGATGAGGGTGTGTAGAGATTCCACCTGGAGCCTGTGGAGGACCCCACGCTGGAGCAGGTGGATGCACCCAAAGGAGGATGTGACCCCATGGGAAGCCTGTGGTGGAGCAGGCTCCTGGCAGGACCTGTGGACCCATGGAGAGAGAAGCCCACACCAGAGCAGGTTTTCTGGCAGGACTTGTGACTCCGTGGGGGACCCACGCTGGGGCAGTCTGCTCCTGAAGGTCTGCACCCTGTGGAAGGGACTCACGCTGGAGCAGTTGGTGAAGAACTGCAGCCCGTGGGAAGGACTCATGTTGGAGAAGTTGTTGTAGGACTGTCTCCTGTGGGAGGGACCCCACACTGGAGCAGGGGCAGAGTGTGAGGAGTCCTCCTCCTGAGGAGGAAGGAGCGGCAGAGACAACATTTGATGAACTGACCGTATCCCCCATTCCCTGTCCCGCTGCAGGGAGGAGGGAGAGAATTTGGGTTCAGCCTGGGAGCAAGGGAGGGGAGTGGGTAGGTGTTGTAAGATTTGATTTTATTTCTTATTACTCTGTTTTACTTGGTAATAAATTGGATGAATTTTTTTTCTAAGTTGTGACAGTAATTGTGAGTGATCTCTCCCTGCCCTTATCTCAACCCACGAGCCTTTCATTATATTTCCTCTCCCGTGTCCAGCTGAGGAGGGCAATGACAGACCGGCATTGGTGGGCACTTGGCCTCTGGCCTGGGTCAGCCCACCACAAATTCTTTTAAGGATCTGAAGCAGGTGAAAGAAGGACTGAGGGCTTTCTATTGTGGACCTCTTCTCTTTATATACTAACATGGTGTTCTTCAGTCTTCTGGAAATGTTTCAGTTCTCCATGTCTTCTGGAAATGTTTTGGTTTTTTGATCATGTCTCTTAATTGATTAAAAGGCTTCTTCATTTTTTTTCATGTGGTTTTCTGTTTGATCCATTCTAGTGGATTTTGTGACCCTTGTTGCTTCCACAGGGGTATTGAGTCCAAGCACATTGTGGTCACTATGAAGTAGTAGTTTCAACTAAGAAGTTGAATTTTTTAGCACAGTATCTAGTCATAACTTTCTGTGGACTTCCTAGCTGGCTATTCCACAGTCACCAACTGCATCTACCTCACGTCCCAATGTGACAGTTGCCCAGCCTATACGGGGGTCATTGCAGTTTTGTATTACTACTGTAGTTTCTGCCCTAGCTGGCTCTCTGATCTCAATCAACATATCACAGTGTTGCAATCTAGGTTCAGAAGGTGGTGATGCAGATCCAACACTATACACTTCCTATACAGGTCTGAAATTTCAACCTATTCTGATGCTAACTTTATTAGTCTGATCCAAGTTCTCAACAGCATATAGTACTACTCTATCACTAGTATGGTTTACCTTATCTTTCTGCATATTTTGTATTCTGGTATTACAATTTCCCATTGATTGTCTGCCAGAAAGTTTTTGATATGCCTGGTATATCTCCTGTTAGGACAAGAGACTGGTCTTACATGTTATTTTTCATAATTCTAGCATTTGCCTAGAAGTAGGTATAACACTACTTTGGTTCTTGTTTTGGTACTCTCTTTAAATTGAACCATATTAGCTTTCTATGTCTAATTTGATTGTTCACAACCTCCAATCTGCCCTGCACTTGAGGAAACAGAATTTTTGTTACTTTACTATCCTTCATAGAAACAACCTGAAGAAAATATGCTTTTGCAGCTGTTATCTTCTCCTAAATCTTCAGTCCAAAAGTTTGCTGATAACCTTCTTAATGCTCAGCATCAGAAGTCTGATTCCTGCAGCTGGTCTGTCCCTCCTGTAGAAGGTCACTCTTTACAACAGTCTGTAGCAAGAAGCTATATTACCAAACAATTTTCTCTTCCTTTCATGGGGGTTTGAGCAATCATGTGACTGAGAGGTGACCAAGCTGGGTTGATTGTTTTGATGGGTTAGATTTGTGTTCAATCAATGGCATGAGCTAATTCAACATTGCAGTTGTGGGCATTAGATCCATCATGACAGAGGCAGTAGGAAAGCATGCCCAAGAACAGAGGGAAGAAAATAAGTCTGTCCCTTTTCACAGCTACCTGCCATTAGATCACATTATATTATATTGTAAAACTTCAACCTGAAAAGCATAAACAGTCAGCTGATATACTGTTATGGAATCAGTTGTGTCAGTCCTACAGTTCTCCACATTCAGTAGCAAAATGTCATCTGATGATGATTGCTCATTCTCTTTAGACAAGATCCATTTACTGCAAAACCAAACACATTGATCTGGGAAAGTGGAGAGAAGGAGAGAGAAGCGTATACTGATAAAAAGGGGTTGTGTTGGAAGCAGAAACAACTAGATGTTCTGAAAGAGTCAAAAATCCTTGAGGAAGGATTTGGAAAGGGTGTGCCAGAGTATCTTAGGGTGTTTTGTTAATATATTATACTAACATTATACCATAATATACTTGCCATAAGGATATCAGGTTCTATAAGATATCAGGAGTTAGGTGGCTGAGTAGAATATAAAATGAACAAGGCTGGATGAAACAGCACATCGAGAAATAATAAGCAAGCTATACTCAGTCAATCTCTTTCTACCAACAGAGGATATATGAATTCCCTCCCTTTCTTTCCCACGATTGGCACTTTCAAAGGAAAAGGTCAGTTCAGTACTTGTCCAGCCCTAGGGTTCTGTTCCCTAGGATGCTGCTGAGATGAAGGAGTGGGGCAGAGCTCACAAGGGTTGGCCCAGCAGGGCACTTTGGGCAGTTGGTACTGCCTCACAAGTTTAAACTGTTGTGATTCATGCTTCAGGGGTGGCGTTTCCATAATACAGTTATGCCCTGTGGGTAGCCTGTGTAGCATTCGAGCAGTTTTTCACAGTGATGGAACAGTAAATGTAAAGAATAAGGGAGACATGGGGTAGCTGAGGGCTAGAACTGAATGGAGAGTGAATGGTACTACAGGGAAGGACTACTTCTTGCAGATATTCCGTCTCTTTCTGTGGGCTTGCGCTGAAGGGATTCTAGTCAGGCTGGAATAGCCCACACTACCTAAGCCCTGCACAGAACAGGCTGCCTGTCACACTGTGCACCTGCCTAATCAAAAATCAGTAATGTATCAGACCTTGAACTTATTAGCTTCCCTTATTCCACATTTCCAGACAAAGTCTCAAGTCTGGTCTTTTATCTTTTGATATAAAGGCAGTTAAAAAAACCCCAAACCAAACCAAAAAACCAAAACACCCCCCCCCCCCCCAAAAAAACAAACCAAAAAAACCCAACAACGAAAAAAAAACCCCATAACCAAACTCTTCAGAGGTTATGGGGTAAGAGTAATTCAGGCTGCTTTTGAGAAGTAAAGAAGAGGCTGGGCTAAAGAAGAGAGAACACACAGTAATTTGAGATTTTTTTCAGTGTCAGCCTGAACTTTCACATCTGCCTCAAAATTGTGAGTGGCATAAAGAAAGGAGAATCACATTGCCTTCCTTGCACCATCTCTGATATATCTGCCCTTAGCACTGTGAAAGGCAAACTGACGGAAAAACATTCGTGTCTTTATGCAGTTAACTTCTCAGTGTCGTGCTCTGAATGAGTTCACCATAGGTCAGGGAAGCAGCATTTAAGAAGCTGTTACATGTGACAGTCAATAGATGATCTCAGCTACAATGTACAAACTCACATAAAGCATTAAACTACACGTTTAGGCAAGAAGAGAACTTAGCTCTTCTCGACAGAAAGATTTTCATGTACCCCTGGAATAAAGTTCCTACACCACACTGGCTGTTTCTTCTGTCACTACTATGTTGCACAGATGTTTAATCTTTTGTTTGCCTTTACCATTCCTGGAAAGCTTAGGTGAACCTGCAGTTCTTTACAGGGCTGGAGCATTATGGACTTCAAAGTAAGGGAAATGAGATATCCAACATGCCCTACTTCTGTATGGAATTGGAGCTAAAAGCAGCGTACACTCAGTGCCTTGTCCTCTACCACTGATAATAAACTTGGTGCCAAGCAGTGTAATATCAAATACCTCTCTGGTCTGGAAAAAGGCTCACAGTTTGTTGGTCAGTTATTCAGAGGAGTAAAAACAAAGGCTCACTGAAGAATTGTGTAAGGACCTTAGCAGGATGACTGAGCGATAAAATGACAGATGAAACAGTCATGATAGATGTAAAGTGATGACTGGGAGGAGGAACAGATGTTCTAGCTTTGCATACACAAGAATCATCCAACTATTATTATTTAAGCTGACTTCTACTATTTAAGAATAATGTCTTGGAGTTAAACAGAAGGATCATGATAATGACCCACTCAGGTATTTTTTAGAAGCATCGGTCAAGAATTAGGAAAATAAGACTAGATAAAATGCAATGTGCAACTACTTGAATAATATTTGCATTTCTGTTTCCTGCAACCTCAAAAAGAATACAGTAGAACTAGATGAGTTTCAGAGGATGGTCAAAATTATGGAATAGCTTCTGTATGAGGAACAGCTAAGCAGACTTGAACCTCTCAGGCTGGAAACAGCAATGGGGGCTGGACATGAATAAAATCATGAGTGGTGTGGAGAAATTAAACGAGAAGGTTTGTTTTGCTGTCTCTCAGGAGGTAGGCAGTGGTTCAGAACCAAAAAAATTTGTTGGTAAGATAACATGCATCCTGTTCCATTAAAGTCACAACTTCTTGGAATTTAAATGCAGGCAAATAGTTTAGTTTGCTTTTCTGTAATAGAAGTAAATGCCAGGGTTTTTTTGAGAGTCCTTTAAAAATAAGGGTAGATAAGAGAGTTCATTACAGATGAGGAATTAAAAATACAGTCTGTGTCATATTTAGAAGACAATAATCTTGTTGATCACTAGGTGACTTGCACTGGTGTTCCTCTGAGTGCTTCAGTTAATTACAGAATCAGAATATTTGAGCTTTGGATGGGACACTTGCTGTCTCATCCAATACCATGCTCAAGCAGTGTCAACAGGAGCAGGTTGCCCTGGACTATGTCCAGACAGCTTTTGAATATCTCCAAGGATGCAAATTCTACAACCTCTCCAGGCAACCTGTGGCAGTGCTCAACCACAGAAAAAACCTCTTTCCTTATGTTCAGACAGAATTTCCTGTGTTTCAGTTTGTGCCCTTTCCATCTTGTCCTGTCACTGGGCAACACTGAGAAGAGTCTGGCTTCATCATCTTCAGTCTCCCATCAGTTGACGTGATCTCCCCTGAGCCTTCTCTTCTCCAGGCTAAACAGTCCCAGCTCTCTCAGCCTTTCCTCATATAAGAGATGCTCCAGTCTCTTCATCATCTTTGTGGTCCTTCACAGAACTCTATTAACTCCATATGTCTTTTCAACTGGGGAGCTCAGAACTGGACACAGGACTCCAGATGTGGCCTCACCACAGCTAAGTGGAGGGGAAGGATCACCTCCCACAACCTACTGGCAACACTCCTCCTAATGTAGTCCAGGATAGCATTGGCCTTCTTTGCAGCAAGGGCACACTGCTGACTCACGTTCAACTTGGTGTTCACCAGGACCCTCAGGACCTTTTCTGCCAAGCTGCTTTCCAGCCAGTCACTGCCCATCACGTACTAGTGCATTGGATTATTACTCCCCAGGTGCAGGACTCTACATTTCCCTTTGTCGAACTTCATGAGGTTCTTCTCTGCCCATTCCTCCAGCCTGTCAAGGTCCCTCTGAATGGCAGTGCAACCTGCTGGTGTATCAACTACTCATCCCAGTTTTGTATTATCTGCAAATTTGCTGAAAGTTTACTCAGTTCCATCATCTAGATAATTAATGAAGATGTTAAACAGTATTGGATCCAGTATTGACCCTTGGGGTACACTGCTAATGATAGGCCTCCAGCTGGCCTTTGTGCTATTGATCACAACCTTTTGAGCCCTGCAGTTCAGCCAGTTTTCAATCCACTTCGAGGTCCCCTTGCCTGTACTTAATCAGCTTGCTATGAGAATCTTGTGGGAGACAGTGTCAAAAGCCTTGCTAAAGTAAAACAAAATCCACTGTTCTTCCTTCATCTACCAAGCTGTCATCTGATCACAGAAGGCTATCAGGTTGGTTAAGCATGATTTTTCCCTTCATAAATCCATCCTGGCTACTCCCAATCACCTTTCTGTCCTTCACATGTCTGGAAATGGTTCCCAAGACAAGTTGCTCCACCATATTTCTGGGAATTGAGGTGAGGTGGACCAGCTTGTAATTTGCTGGACTTCTTGCCCTTTTTGAAGATAGGAATGACATTTGTTTTCTTCCAGTCCTCAGTAACCACTCCTGATCCCCATGACCTTTGAAAGATAATTGAGAGTGGCCTTGCAATGAAATTGACCAATTCCCTCAGCACTTGTGGGTGCATCCTAACATGTTCCATGGACTTATGTATGTCCAGTTTGTTTAAATGTTCCCTGACCTCATCCTCTTCCAATGATGGTCCTTGCTCTTTGTCACCTGGTCTCCTGTCCCTTTAGCAGAGGGCCCACATTTTCCATAACCTTAATTTTGCTACTGATACACCTGTAAAAGCCATTCTTGTTGCCCTTGTTAAACTGCAGATGAGCTTTGGCTTTCTTAACCTCATCCTTGCACACTTTGTCAGTGTTTCTGTATTCCTCCCAGGTCACAAGACCCTGCTTACACCTTTTTATGTCTGAGTTTAGTCAGGAGCTCTTTGTTCATTCATGCAGGCCTCCTGTTGCCTTTGCTTGATTTCCTGCTCATTGGAAGTTTGGATCATTCCTGAACTTGGAGAAGATGATTCCTTCACACCAGCCAGCTCTCTTGGACTCCTCCTCTCTTCAGGGCCATATCCCATGGGATTCTTCCAAGCAGATCCCTGAAGAGCCAAAGACTGCTGTCCTGAACTCAAGGATTGTGATGTTGTTTTTAGCCTTTCTCCCTCCTCAGATCTTGAGGCTGTTCCAGACCATCACACCCCCAACCTTCCCTTGTTTGTAAATATCAGGTCCAGCAGAGCAACTCCCCTTGCTTTCTCCTTGATTATCTAGGTTAAGAAATTGTTACCAATGCACTCCAGAAGCCTCCTGGATTGCTTGTGCCCTGCTGTGGTGTTGCTCCAGCAAATTGCTTCCAGGGACTGTGAAGTTGAGGCTCTTCCGGCTGTCTGAAGAAAGCCTCATCTAATTCTTAAGTCTCTTTGCAGGACTGTGGTCTGTACCTAGGCTGACTACAGACTGAAAAATGGATAGTTATTTTTCTGTAGATGTTAAAAGCAGTAATTTCTTTTTAACAGTGAAATATTTTGTCAGCTTCTGTGAGTGATCTTCAGGCAAGTTCTATTCTCTCCAGTGTCCCAGCAGAGCTTTGAGTAGCTCCAAGTCTCAGGTTATAGACATCCATAGTCACTATAGTAGTTTACAGATGATCAAAGAATGTGTATGCTAGGCTATGCACAGTTAAGACTAATTGACCTAACTTCAATCTGACAAACTTGAGGGTCCACAAGATAATGTACTTAAATACTGTGTTTCCTCACATCATAAAATCAGAAAAGAATGTACTGCATGTCAGAGTTTTCTGAGCTGCAGGTAATGGCTTTCTTTGAAAAGGTGTAGGTACGACTCACTCTTGCATTAGCCCTGTGCAATAAATATGGTGAAGTTGCTTTGTATTCTTATGTACTTTTAGAATCTACTCTCAATGCCAATAGCATTCCTGATCCATGACCTTTTATAAATATTTTGTGGAAATGGGTGACTGTCAATCCCAACAGTCACTTGATTCCTTTAAGGATATGTAAGAATCAATTACTTCACCAGGAGGCAGGAAATTGTTGTGGAGATATATGGCTCAGTTTTAACAATGTGAGCAAATCCTTTAACTCTGCCTATATCCTTAGCAATATCCAAAGACTGAAGTGTCTGTTGCTTGTGGAGCATCTCTTTGCTACTCCTATGGTTAGTGTGGAGATCTGTGCCATTATCGAATACAAAAGCATAGTATGTCTTCACATGCAGATATGCAGCAATGAAATCTGGTTCCCCAAGTAGTTCTAAGAAGTCACTTAATATAAAAGGAAAACACTTTAAATAAGCAGGTTCAGTTAAGATAATCTCCAACGTTAATAGCCTATGTCTATCCTTCCTCTGTGTTAATAAGATGAGTTAAGAGAGTTATCATTGTATCATACAGGTATGTGGAAGCTCTTCTATCAATACTAAGAGCAGCAACTTCAGCAGCAACTTCCTGCTATTTCACTAAAGCAAGCATTGAAAAAATTATTTTTATGTAGTGTTTACTTCCAGCTTCTCTCCAGCATGCCCAGGTTCTTTGCTGTGATTTTGTGGAGATTCATAACAGTAGCTGAGTTTACCTTGAGGATTTGTGTTTGCTATACATTTCTGTATCAATGCATTATTTCTCATGTAACGTACTTTGTATGCCACCTGCTGTACAGCTTGGGCAGTAACCTCTGTATTCCAGTTGCCTCTCTACTACCATTGCTGACAATTTTACTAGCAACAGGTCTAACTTTTTGAAATATCAAGAACGCTAGTACGTGGTCTTTCCACCCCCCCACCTCCCAACCCCAAACTTGTCTGAAATAATTTAATCTGCTATACTGCCAAATTAGCATGCAAGTATTAGCTGTCAAAACAATGATGTACTTTCTTTATCCACGTAAAAAAGCTTATAGCATGAAGCTACCCTATTAGGTTTCAAACAAACGTAGGGTGCCCCCTTATATCATTTACACACAAGCAGGCTATTTTACTTTTTTATAGCACAAGATCAATGGCAAGAGTTAGACTGATCAATGTGCTGCCAGCCCTTGGCATTTATTTGCTCGGACAGGAGGTCTGTAGAATTTGTGGAAAAGCTTAAATTTTATAGCATTATAAGTAAGGGACATGTAACTGGACAAACTCACTGAAGTATAAAGATATTCTTACTGCTGCTGTGTTATAGGTGTGACAGCTTTCTCAGGAATAGAAAACTGCTGTGCTGAGAGAGAACACCACTGCTATTCAGCTGGCTCCTGGTGTGCAAGATCTCCACTTTGTACCTGGACACTTTGGATTGTTTGGAAATAACATGTTAAACCATGTAATTCTAGATACCTTCATGACAGAACCCAGTACCTGACTGATGCTGGAAATGGGTGAAAAAAATGTTTTTCTGCAAGTAGCAGGAAAGGCCCCTTTCAGCACTCTGCTAGGACTGTGTGGTAAGGCGCCTGCAGGCAACCTGCACCTGTGAGGCTGCAACTGCTCCAGTGGTGGGCAACAGCCAGGCAAGGTCTTTGGTGCCCTTTCTGCTACACGTCTTACTGTTAAATCAAACTTCTTCCATGGGAAAAACATTTAGGTCAGTAAAAAACAGCACTGGTATGCAGCTGTGGGTGTCACCTCAGGAAGTCTTGCTTGGGTTGTTGACTGGAGAAGCTGAAGGAGGTGGGTTTATTCACCCCAGAGAAGAGGAGGCTGAGGGGGGTCTATTTGCTGTCTGCCACTTCCTAGAGGGAGGGTATAGACAAGATGGAGCCGGGCTCTTCTCAAAGAGGCATGGGGAAAGCGCAAGAGGCCACAGCCATGACTTGCAACAAGGGAAATTCATGCCTGAGCAGGGGTTTGGACTGGATACTGCCAGAGGTCCCTTCCCATCTAAATCTTTCTGTGACTCTTTTTTTTTTTTTCCACTTCGATAGAGACAAAACCAAAATATTGGCAGATTATTAATAGAACTATGAAGACCAGGTCTGCTAGCAATACAATCTGGAAATCAGATAATTTCTTCAAGAAGCTGCTAGGTCTCACAGTGGAGTTTATGGCCACAGCAAAATATACAAAAATTTCCTATTCCTGTTTAAACAGGTAGGTCAGCTCTGAACATCTCTCCATGCAGTGATGGACAGAGCACTATTTTACTGTTTGGGCAAGATGTTCTTAAATAGATTATTTGCAAAAAGGGTGGATAGAATAGCTATGAATGTGATTTGTCTCTAGGGCCTGGCACTCTGGGGAAGTAAATCTATACTCAAGCTACCCTTTAACATGCTCCTAATCCAGAATCGATGAATGCCATGTCCATTCCATCCTACTAAAATCTTTAAAATAAAATCCATGTTACTTTAAGCAAAAGCTAGTTGTTAGTAGGCCTGTTCTCATTTTTGTTTTCCTCAGCCTTCCTCCTGGCATACCTGGTGGCACTAGAAACACGCTGTTACTCACTGGGATTTTGAAACTGGCCCATCCCTCAGGCAGGAAAGGTCCAGGCACAATCACATGGCACAAAAGCAAGAGCTCTGTTTGCCCAGTGACTAACTGACTGTTACAGAACAGGAGCACCACTATGTGTACATTGCAGGGGAATGCCTTTCAGCTCCCCAGGCATCTGTACCATGCAGCCAGGACAAGATCCTATCACTGATTTCTGCAGCAAGTTTCTGACAAGGCAAGGTATTAGTTCTGTGATCCCACTAATGGGAATTGAGGAGAGAAATGAATGCAGATCTTCAAATATGCCTATAGAACTAAGTCAGTAGATGCCAAAGCAAGGGGAAGAAGATGGCAAGGTGAATATGGTGGATAAGTGCATAGAAAGCCTTTAGTTTCAGTAGATATTAAATTCCAGTCAGACTGGAAAGATGGGCAATGGATCTCTTCTTTTTGCCTCTGTTGGTTTCACCAGAGGCCAGCCTGTGAGCCAACAAATACTGTCAAAATACAAGAGGTGACTTTCTCCCCCCAGAGACTGAATATGAGAAGCTAAAAATTGTTCCCTAATAGCACTAGGTGATGCTCCTAAATGCCTGCACTTTTAATTAGCCAGCAAGAAGCTGAAGAACTCCTTTCTTTCTTTTCTATTGTCATTGTCAGCAGCCTACATCTTGCCCTGTAGAGCTTGGCCCTGTATTCATCTGCATCTTTTGTCCTCTCCAGTTTTGGAATTAGCAATAGAAATCTGCACAAGTGATCTTTCTCATGACCTCAGTTCTCCAGGTCTCTTCTGCCTTCTCACATTACTTTCTGTATGATTGACAGCATCTTCAAAAAGAAAAAGAGGAGAGGAGGACTGTGGAGAATCCCCCCACTGCCTTGGGACAGCACAGGGAAAGGGTCACATGGGATATTTTTAGAACAGAATCCAATGGCAGTGATGTGAGGAAGGCGCAGAGAAAAACACAGCTGTGAAACCTAACACTTGGCTTCATATATACTGGGAGCAGGAACAGCAGAGAAACAAACTGAGGAGACGCAGCAGAAGGCAAGAGTGAGAAAAAGGTATGCGAGGATAACAAGAGAATGGTAAAAGAGTAAATGACAGGCAATGAGCACTTGGGAAAGAAGTGGCTAAAAGAGAATATGGGAGAGAAATGGCAAAAGACTGAGCCAGGAGGAGAAAAATTTATTAAAGTTGCCATGTTACATAAATAAGCAGAGATACTTTAGTCACAGAAGGGATCAAAGGGCAAGAAATGGCCAGCTGACTCATCAGCACTCTTACATCACTAGATGATTTGTGACCTTGAAGACTGACCAGCAACTACCTAGTTTACGATCTCTCCTTATCCCAAGGTATAAGGGCTTCATAAGTGACTTAGGTTTTGGATTGTGACACTGCAATAAATTTTCTAAATCAGGGGAAAACAGCAGTCGTTCCTACAGTCTTTGAAGCTAGGTGATGACCTACCATCTTCTCTCTAACTACAGACCAGCATGCCCAGAGAGCAGTGATTGCTTCATGTATGAAAACTGATGTATGGAAATGCTCTCCGCTACTGTTCACTCATTAAACAAGAAAGAACTAACATGACTGACCACATGGAGTGGATAATGGTAATGATGATACTTGATAGGAGTACACTTATAAAGATAGCATTTTAAGGCGTAACTTGCTAAGACACTCAAGTCCCAAAAGTATGTGGGATCCACTTGAGGCACCTACATTCAAATTACAGTCCCCTGTTCACTTGCTACCTGATCCTTATAACTGTTCTTAATTTTTCACATTTTGAGAAAAAAATTCATCAAGGACTCAAGTATATGGTCATTCTCAAAGAATTCCTAAATTTATAGCCACCTCTAATGAAATAGGTTGTAGCATAGTTGCCTCCTTAGCATAAAGCTTACCTGGGATGCAGGTGACTTGAATTCAATTAAAGAACTAAGCATTTTGGATTTATCCATGCAGACACTTGAGGGATCAAACATCTACCATTTATTACACAATCCTGTCCTGTTCAGAAGCCAAAAAAGCTCTCAGTGGCAAATATTTGGGATAAACTTATGAATAAATGAAGATTATGCAGTACATCATCTTGCTTTCTCTCCTGAATAGCTATTTGGTAATGTATAAATGTTTTGTCAAAGACGACTTGCCTTAGCTCAAGTTATACAGATTATACTCTTTGAACTCAAGAAATCTAATACCAGTTGTGTCTTCCCACAAGCATTCAAGAAAACTGTCACCAGTCTAAATACTGACTAGTCTAGTTCTAAAGAATCTAAAACTGCAAATTCTAGAGATTCATGACTTTGCTACAGTTACAGAAGAAATATAGCTATTTTCCCCAAGTAATGCTATTGCTGCATCTTTTGCTGTCTCATGCTCTCTTCTTTACAACTGCTTTTGTTCAGTTTTGTGGTATTTCCTTACAGTTCAGTACCTCATGCAATTTGATCAACTCAGAAACCAACTCAGTTTGAATTTTTTATCTCAGAATCCAACTCTTGTTCTCCCTCCACAAACCTTACGTGCTCGTATACTGTGCAAACAAGCCACTGCAGTCCCATTATGTCATATATTAGGTCCAGTCTCAATGCTCTACTGGTGGTGCTACTCGATCCTGATGCTGAAGATGCTACTTTTTTATATTGGACTACAGAAAGTCAGGCCAATAGAGATGAAATATTTCATAATCCAGCCTTTACACTGTAATGATTGGCTCCTTCAGTGATTTTAATACTTGACAAGTGATAAATAGCATTCTTAGTAAAACGCTGTTGAGCTGAGGGCACGTGCTTGTGATCTGCCCATGTGGACCCCTAAGAAATTTACATTCATTACATAAGCTTGGATTTGAAATCGAACTTTCAGTCATAAAGGGCTATATGGTCACACTAAAGATTGTACAATTTTTCATTCATCTGTAAGGCACTACATACTTGTCATACACAAGAGCAGGGCTTAGCAGTAGAAAATGTTGGACTGAAAGATACTCTCCTGGTCTTCATCTCAGCTTTCTGTTCCCAAAGGCAACCATACATTCATCCCCCCTTAGTAAATCAGATGTTCCAGCTTCTATAAATAGTCTCTCCATCTTTCTTTGCAGTAGCTCAAAGAAGATGAGATTTCCTGTTTTCCTCAATCCCAACACAGTCTTACTTGTCTCCAAACACTGCTACCAAAACTTTGCATGCTCAGGTACAAACAGGTCACCATTCATTTTTAGAGCCTGGAATTCCATTCACGCTGCTCCTTAGGCAATCTGGAGTGTATGATGCCCATTCTCACTTCAATTATCAAAGGAAGTGGCTTTTTAAATACAGTACAAACAGCTACCTCAGCTTGTTCAGAGAAGTGTGAGTACTCAGGAGATACAATAAATCAGTTCTAGTTGGCAGTAATCTCTTAAAGTACTTAAACCAGAGAGTGGGGCAACAGCCTGCATCCAAATACCTATAAAAACAAAGCAGTGCAAGACCCCTCTGGGACGTGCCCAAAAGATGCCACAGAGCAACATGCTCTGTGCTCTCACAGCACCTGTTAATGCTCAGCATGGCAGAATCCTAACCACATCTTCTGGGAGCTGTAGCAAAGGGCAGGGAAAGGTTTCAGTGCCTTATCTGTGGTTGTCTGGAGAAAGGAACCTATTCACAACCAGCAGTTGCATTTCTACACAGGTCTGCAAGATGAGGTGTCCCTACAGAATCAGCCCTGAGTCTCTGCAGCATTTTTTTTCCTCGTCTGGTGAATCTAGCGATGTAAATTTTTCACCCCTGGGTATTAGGAATGATTTCCATTTTCATACTGAGAAAAGGAGAATCTAGCCTCACTCTCTCTTGGAGGAAGACACTACTGGGGCATGTGCTCAGGCAGAACTCTCTCAGAGTCTTGCTAATACAAACAGGGCAAAGGAAGTGCTTAGCCCCTTGAGCAGAGAAGGGAACAGCTATCGTGTAGGAAACATTCTGTTCTCCTGCAGGTATTGTACTCACCAGAGTTTGTTGGTATCGGAACGCTTTTGTTGGAGAGGCATCCCCAGTCATATCCCCAGAGACGATGTCCTGTGGAGTAGGGGTTGTTCAGGGCAACGTCTTCCTCTCTGCTCTCCACGGCAAAATCATGGAGCGAAACAGTTGCAAGGCTTCAACTAAAATCCCACAGAGCACCCTGAGAGAGAAGGTTACCGGTGAGGGAAAGACAGAGAGGGAGAGTGTAACCAGAGACTCCCTGCCCCCTCCTGTTCAGTCTGTGCTTGGACACAGCAGCCGCTTCCCTGCTTTAATATCTCCCTGCTGCCCTGGCACCAGGACAGCTCAGTAAATTAAGAGGAGGTAAGGTTTCCCTCTCCTCGCTCAGGCAGTATCATTCTTCACTGCATTTGGAAGGGGTCAACAGTGGGACCACAGAAAGAGTGGGGGCTGATGACGAACTAGGGATGAAGAGGATGGAAATAAAAAAATTACCAAAATTAGAGACAAGAGAACCATCCTGCAACTGGAGCAGGATTATTCCTACAACCTGTTTCTGGGACAACTTTGTGAAGCGTCAGCATCTGAGAGGGCAACTTCTCCTAGCAGGCCTCGGAAGACTACTCCTTACATAAATTACATGGTGTCCTCGCACTTAATACGATTTTTCTTAAAGCATACCCATTATTGCTGATTCCCTGGTGACAATATCTCACCACAAATAACCAACCTTCCTCACAGTCTTTGTACCTTCATGAACTGGCATATACACTGGCATAACCAACACTCAATATCTTTCATACAGAATCACAGAACAGTGCAGGTTGGAAGGTGCCTCGGGAGGTCATCTGGTCCAACTCCCATGCTCAAGCAGGGCCACCTAGAACGATTTGCCTAAGACCATGTCCAGATGGCTTTTAAGTATCTCCAGAAATGGAGACTCTACAAACTCTCTGCGCAACCTGCTCCAGTGCTCCGTCACCTTCACAGTAAAAAAGTGTTTCCTGATGTTCAGAGGGAATATCCTGTGCTTCAGTTGTGCCCATTGCCTCTGGGCCTGTCACTGCGTACCACTGAGAAGAGCCTTTTTGCATCGTCTTTGCACCCTCCCTTCGGGTGTTTATTTACACTGATAAGATCCCCCTGAGCCTTTTCTTCTCCAGGCTGAACAGTCCCAGCTCTCTCAGCTTTTCCTCATACGTGTGGTGCTCCAGTCCCCTCATCATCGTTGTGGCCCATTGTTAGACTCTCTCCAGTATACCCATATCTCCTTTGTACGGAGGAGCTCAGAACTGGACACAGGACTCCAGGTGCAGCCTTGCCAGAGCTGAGTGGAGGGGAAGGATCGTCTCCCTGGATGTGACCTGCTGGCAACGTTCCTCCTAATGCAGCCCAGGATACCATTGGCTTTCTTTGCTGCAAGGACGCACTGCTGGCTCATGGTCAACTTGGTGTCCATCAGGACCTCCAGGACCTTTTCTGCTAAGCTGCTTCCCAGCTGGGTGGCCCCCAGCATATATTGGGTGCATGGGGTTGCTCCTCCCCAGGTGCAAGACTCTGCATTTCTTGTTGAACTTCATGAGGTTGAATTCATGAGGTTCTAACTCTTAATTTTTTTTAATTTCTTTTCATTTTCTTTCCAATTATTTCCCACCATCCTCAGAATTGAATTTCAAGTTTTGAAACATTTTGTGCTGGACAGATACACCAAAAGAATGCATATTCTAACATCTAAATATATGTAATTTCATTCCTGAGAACTACCTTGGAAAGATCTCATATTTTCCTTTTGTGTTAATGTTGTGGTGTTGGTTTTTTTTCTTAAGCTCTGACTAGCAATGACATGGGAATATAGAAGACAACAAAAAAGCTATGCTTAATCCAATCTGTTATACCTAAAACCAGTCAAAGCTGCTCAACAGCACAGTCAGGAAAGGTTCATGGGATGTTGAGGGTCCTGGAACATCAGTAGGGGTCTGTGGGACTATCCAAAACTTGTTAAGGAAAAGGGTTAGGGAGGAACAAAATGGGAAATAGATGGCAAGGGGCTGGTTTTGTGAAAACCAAGGCTGGTCAGCGTGCTTCTCTGACTGAGCACTGCATCCCGATCACCAGAGTGACAGCCTGTCCTATCTTCTTATTAAATCCTTTCTTAACTATCTTTCCATGAAATCTCACTATCCCATGTGCATGAGTGCTGTGAAGATGAGGTGCCAGTGACTGGTGAGACTGGCATGAGTGAATTTGGGGTCAGCAACCGCAGTCACACCAGGGGTGTAGCGGCTCTGGAGCTGTGGAGCCAGAAACTGGAGCAAGTGGGGTCTCAGCTGCAGTAGCTGGAGTGGCCATAGCTTTCTAGATCATCTCACTGGGTGCTCCAAGTGCTAGCTAAGGTGAGACCTATGTGAGGGAACTTGGTGTTGGAGTCAGACCAGGGGTGTAGGCACCCCAGAGCTGTGGTGTCAGCAACAGGAGTGGGTGAGTGCTTGCTCCAGCTTCTAGGATGGGACCAGCGCATGTCCTGGGCACCACTGCCGCGGGGACCAGTGTGAGCAGGGTGAGCTGGGGGTGCTCAGTGCCAGCAGCTAGAGCAGGACTGTGGGTCACAGCCCTTGTCCTGGGTGCCAGCTGCTGCAGGGAGTGTCTGTATCTTCTGCAAACCTGGGATGCATACATCTAATTTAGTGGCAAACTTCAATCTGGACTAACCAGCAAGTAGAATGTCCTGGGTCTGGCCAGGGGGACTCATGAGTGCGGGGAGCCTGTGGGATGAGCATGTGAGCACACCTGTTTGCTAGCAAGCATCAAGCAGACCCATGGAACAGATGAGAAGGCCCAAGATCTGGGCAGGAGTATGGGAGAGACAGAGGGGCCATGCTCTCTGGGTACTCAGTAGATCCATGAATGTGCTGGTGAACCTAGAGTGGTGCGCAAGTGCTTTCACTACTGAACTTCGATCCTTACCAGCTGAAGAGGAAGGTGAGATGGCTGTCTGTATTTATGCTTTGAGTCCTGGCAGCACTGATGCTAGGTGCTGCTGAAGGCAGTACCTTACCTGTTGCAGGCTGTGTAGCTGGCCACATCAGTGTCCTCCATACGTCCGTCTGCTTCAGAGATGCACACTCAGCCTCACCACTCTTTGAACCTGCAAATGCAAAAATCAACCTGGGACGGAAAGCCTGGGGTTTCTGGGCTGGGCAGAAGCTCAAGCCACAGAGCTCCTAGGGATGTTATAAGCTGCCACTGCCTCTTAACTGTTTATTTCTATGTAAAAATCAATTCAGAAAAGTTAAGCATACGCTCAGTGTGACCTTTTCTCCTCACCCTTTAAGTCACATTACAAGTGATCAAATACTAATAGCTAGCTAATTTGTGTTTTTATTTACAACCTGAACATAACAGATCAAAATCTAAGTATTTTCTCAATACAGAATGATGGTCTCCTTTGTCAAAGCATGGTTTCTATGAGAGGTGTTACTGTTTCTTCTTATTTTGCAGCTGAAAATCAGAACTTTTAGAAGTGACAAAGGAAAAAAAAAAAGTAAAAAGTCAACAGCCTAAGCCACAGCAATTTGTTATTTTTCTTAAGTTAGAGAAGCCTGAATACAACTCTAAGCTCTAAAAATGTAGAGCTACTAAAAATGTAGTAGCTCTAAAAGCTACTAAAGATGTAGTGAATTACAGAGAAAATGTCTTCTTAAGAATTTGTGCATGCTGGCGTGACAGTTTATGCAAAACTATAGTCTGGAGACTAAGTTATGTATAACAGTGGTCATAAACAAGGTACCAAACGCAGATGAATGGAAACAAAATACCAAACCTTCACAAGAAAGAATTCTACAAGTAGAATGGCAAAAGCAGCAACACTAGGCCAAAATGCATTGAGTAGGACTTAGTACTTGTGCCTAATGAAACAGCTTCACTGAGGCTGCTGACACTGTGATAATGGTTGATTACAACTTCTCTGTAGATTGTTTCATTCCTTTCCTTGAAAGGAAACTGTTTTCTGTATGCATATGCTAATGACATCATCACTGTGTAATAAAGATGACCTATTACATAACAGTATCTTCTTTTCTTGCATTTCCTTCTCCTAACTTAGTAATTTAGTTTTGTAATGTAGTGAAGAATTCTCATACCCTGAAGACAAGGGTAAGAACACATTGCATGACACAGGTACAGCGTATGTTAGGAGTCTCAGCTTGGCATAATTTTATTGTACAAGATGTTTCATGGAAGTTTAGCCAAATGTTCTGGAAAGCATGCCCTCTTTCAATATCATTCTGTATATCCTAGTTTTTTTAAGGAGATCAATGGCTATTTTTACAAAGTATTACTTTTCATAAAGGCAAATAGGGAAACAAAACCAGTTTAGAATTACTACACTTGTATTTATATACTGAATTGTTCTACTAATAAATACAATGATTTTCATGCAACTCAAGATTTGTAAAAATACCTTGTCTACATCCTGTTCCCTATTTTCACTCCCTGTCCCACACAACAAAACTTTTGACCTTATTATTATTTTGGTTTTTTAACCAAAATATGAACCAGTTAACACTTCCTTGCTATCCTGGCTATTAAAATCATTCCTTAAACTATGCTAGTAGCTCAAAACTTATTTCTCTGAAAATCTCGTTTACTTCATCTTCTGTACTACTAGAAACATTTTATGCATAGGTGGATGTTGGTAATTACACTGCCAACGTTACTACTAGATTTCCTGTACCAGAATTTGGTATTATTGAAAAACAATGTAGTCTTTCCATTAAAAAAAGAGAACTTAGAAGACAGAAAACACTCTTCTAGGTGTCACAGATGAGATAAATGGCAACATCTATCAGATCTGGATACTGGGATTTATTTTAAAACGAGTGAGAACAGAGCTTTTACCTTCTTTTACACTCACTGGCTTTCTCCCTGGTGCATTACCTAGGTCTCAGCTTCCCTTCCCAGCAGCGAGATCATTGCTGGTCTGTGAAGGTGGAACAAAGTTGTGTTGGTTCTGTGCTGTGCAGCTGCTCGCAGTGACCAGCCTTGGGCATTACAAGTCAATGCCTCCGGGCATCCCCTGGGTCCTTTCCATGCAGCTCTCCAATCGTCTGGATATTTCCCCTGCTTCCAGGATCTTTCCTCCAGCTGGTATCTTCATCTTCTTTCTGGGCCCCTCCTCCTTCCAAGACTCCTTCTTTATTTCAGGATTCCTTCTTTTTGGCACTAAGTCTTCTTTCAAGAACACCAAGCCCACAATTTTCCCAATCCAAGTATTTTATGTGCTGAAACACAACACTGGTCCCCTAATCAGTGGTTCTGCCTCATAGCTCTTTATTAAAAATGTATTCACTTTACTTTAGTCCAGGTACCAAAATTCACAAGCAGCCCATACCAGCTGTAGCTAGCAAGTAGCAGGCTTCTGCTGAGAGTTCAAAAGCACCTCTGGGAGGTACTGTCTCAAGAAACTGTGCAAAATTCTCTTTATACAGAAGCTCCATTTCTGCACAGAGGTATAACTCTCCAAATGGAAGATACTGCACAGATTAATCAAACAAGAATTCTTTATTTTGACACCTCAAGGCAGTAAAATACAAGTATACAAAAAGTATATACGAAAGTGGCAGTGATAATGCAACTTGATGCGATCCTACAGAAATCTAATACATCAGAGCGGACTGCTTCATCAATATACACATCTGTAAAATATTGCACCATTTCAAAGAGGGAGCACTCAGGAAGGAACTGTTTATACTCCAGGAAGGTACAATAGCCCCTAACTGTTATCTTAAACTTCAGAGTAAGGCACCAATTGGCAAGTATGATCCTTGTTCTGTTTATCATGTTGTGTGTAAGATAAGTGCAAGATGCATATTAATGCTGCATTTTTGTCAGTTGGAGGAAATACAGCTTTCATTTTCCTAGGCAGAACAACAAAAGCACATGCCTATTTTTCCAGCCTCCCTCCATATCCCTTTGTGCTTCCTATTCATAATTCTATCCTGAAAAAATATTTTAAAAGCCACGCTTACATAAAAAAAGTCAGGAACTATGCCAACTTACTGCTACAAAATGGAGAAGATTGAGACTCAAGTGAACAGACTGTTGTCCATATGTAACCCAGTGTAGGTCAGGATTTAGGCTCTACCACAAAAACAGAACAATGCCCATCTCCCATGTCACATCGGATGGGAGTAACTGTAACTGTACACAAGCAGGAGACAAATTACAGCATGAAGAGACTGTGTAGGAAGTTTCTAAAAGAAGCATTGGATTATGCCACAGTTCTTACTGACCAGTTGAAATGACACTTTGCAAACAATATTAGCTAAACAAACAGCTTTAAATGATCATGGCTGAAGAATGAAAACTCACGTAACAGGGTAATAATGTGAAATGCTTCCCTTTAATTTAAAAGGGAAACATCAAACTGCAGTGATGAATAATCCAAGCAACACGCTTAGACTGTAAAGAGCTGCCTTGAATACCTTGAATACTTTTTTTAGTTAAACAAAAGACAAAAAGATCCTTTTGTACAGGACTGTAGGGTTTCAGGGATTTAGTTGTACAGTGCAATTTATAGACTCCTGAGAAGCTGGTGGGTTGAATGCTATGCCTGTTGTGATACACAGGTACTATGGCAAACAAATTCCTCAAAAGTAATAGTCCATGTTCACTCTTGGGACTAAGGGGAGCTAATCTAGAATTTCTAGATTCAAAACTATTTCTGGGGCAGTTTATGGAGACTTATTTATCTGTATGAGAAATCCTGGATCTCTATTTGTTTTGTTAATAATCTGGGATGTCCTACAGTTTTCTTGATAACTTGGCTACAGAAGGAATGTGAAAAAATAGACTTTTAAGCAATCAAGATGGATAGGAAAGTGTCAAGTACAATACCTTTCCATTTTAGATAGGGGAAGGATTCTCCTTCACAAGGGAACACTTTTCTAATATGCACAGGAGTTGACTGTCCTGCATGAAGAACCAGACAGAAAGTATTTAAAAATTTTAAAATATAAGCATAAGTAGCATTTTATGAGTAATTTGCCTTCCAGAAAGGCTCAACTTTTAATAAAATTGTATGATTAGTCTGTTTCCCTTTTCACACTCATTTTGCTTACAAATGTCCTTATATCTCCTTCCAAAGGATGTTCCCACTTCTTTCCAGTTCCAGTGCTGATCTTCTTTCCATCAATTTCTATATATAAGGAATAAGTCAGGATATTTGAATTTTAAACCCTGAAGTGAATCAGATTACAAAGAGAATTGCCACGTTATTTTAGAAAAAGACCAAGAATTGGACTGGCCAGACATAAACAACCATTCCTTGCTTGCACATCTGAAGTCACAGCCCATAAGAAGGAAAATGTAGACATCCATACAAGTTCAGCTTTGGCAGCATCTCTCTTCCAACAGAGCTGGCAGGGTTATTTCCCTGGCAGATAGCCAGGAAACAGGTAAAGGTCCCGACAGAGCGTGCTGCAATATTCTGACATTTCCTTGCAGCGGTGAAATTCTGTGCCTGGGGCATAACCTTCTCGTTGTTTGATTTGCCTGTTCACCTAGATGTGAGATTAAAAAAAAAATAAAATGATTGGCAGGACTAAGAAGACAGAAGTAAGAAAAATGTCACTGCTTTCTGTACTCATAGATTATTCTGTTTAACTTATTAAGTAGTCCCCTATGTATTGTCTTTCTAAATTATAAGAAGGATAAAGAGCTAGGCTGCAGTTCCACAGCAGCTCAAGCTGCCGTGGTCACACTGCTGTCTTCACTCCCTCTTCCCGCCATTTTCTTAATCTTTACATTATATAAGTGCAAGTACTTGTGCAGCTATGTAGTGAGCCAGTTCAGGGCATGAAACCATCTGAAAAAAAGCTATTTCTACAGAAAAGTAATTCTCAGCAAGCCAGATTAATTCTTCTCGTAAGTTCACCATGCAACTGCACAAGTGAGATGGAAGGAGTCAAAGAAACAGCATTTTTACTTTGGCTAAACTGCTGTGGAACTGTGTATATATATACACACATATTACATTTATGTACATATATATCTATATAATATACATATATATCTCTAAACAGGGAAAGAAGTAATAATTTTGCTACAAACAAGGCAAGAACAATTGCTTTAATAGCAGATTAATCCTAGCAATTTGAAGCACTGGAAGTCTCTTTGGAAACCAGGTAAGTATGGGAGAGGAAAGACACTCCAGCTCACCTTCACCAACATGTCAGCCACATGAGTGTCTCGGGAGTCCTCTGCAAACACAGAGGTGAGAGCCTCGATATACCAGGATCCACGCTTGGTGTTTCGCATGGCCGCAGTGCCTGAGAAGAAAGAGTGTATGATGAACTTTCTGGGAATGCAGACACATAAAACCTCCTTATGCCCTAACAATTATGGCCTCTCCCCAGTACCTTTCAGACAAGCATATCCACAGATCATATCAGAGCAGGTAGGCAGACGCAGCTTGAGATTTTCTTCTTTGTTTGCATCACTTTCCTCACAGCCTGGGGAATCTGACCATTCTTTCCCATCTCTTTGATCCACTCCCCGGTCTGTCTCATCTAGAGGCAGGGGGAATCAACAAGGAGGGGGAAGGGGGAAAAGAAAGAAAAAAAGAAAAAAAAAAAGAAATTATCCTGAATTACTGGATATAGTCTTCCTGTACTTACTTAGCTTTGGGCACTGGTCAGCAATGCCACGAGTGCTGTCAAGTAGAAAGCTTTTGTGTGAACTTTAAGCTTTTCAGCTGTTTTTAGAACTCATTCAAAGTTCTTCTGCACAAACTAATGCAGACACCAACAAGTGCTGAACTTGATCAGCCTAACAGGACAGTTAGTCCACATGCCAATTGATTTATTTCTCCCTCTCCTTTCCTATGCAGATCACGGGGTAACCGCAAAGCAAAGAAGTTTCTGATAGCTCTTCACCATGCATAGAAGGATTTGATGCGTAGCCCAAAAAATTTCAATTTTCCACTTTTACCTACCTTAGAGATGTCCAAAAATGTCTAGTCTTGTTTGCAATGTTACCTGCCTACTCATTGCAGAACTCAAACGAGCTGTAATTTTAGGTGCTAAGGTCTACCTCCAACACATCAAGGAAATATGGACCAAATAGCTCACCTAGTTCTAAATTCTGACTATAATACATCTTGCTTCAATCAAAAGTATAAATTGTACAATAGTAAAATGCAAAATAATTTGACCCCAAACACAAGAGAACTCCAGTAAATGGAGATCAGTTTAAAATGTGGAGAACATCAAATGTCCTCTCTGTGATTCATTAGTATGCATTATGACAAGTGTAGATGTTTTCAACTGGTTGCTTACATGATGCAGAATTTCCACTGTAATCCAGACTAACTGCTTAGTGGCAATAACGTTAATAGTCCAGCTATCCTGTATGAAAAATAAAACCACATTTTACAGATTTTCTATATAATTTTGCCCTTTTGTTGCAAGATGAGGATCTACTACTCTACTTACTTCCTAACAGCATGGGTCAGATTCTAGTCTTAGGAGGCATAAGCATCCACTTCAGAGGCCTTCCTGTTATGATGCCTCTAGGTTTTTGTTGCCAGGTCATGCCTAAGAAATGCATGTGGATTTCTAACTTTTACAGGCAGTGGCACTGGTGGCATCTCATAATCATACCCAGAGAATCACAGAACGGTAGGGGTTGGAAGGGACCTCTGGAGGTCATCTAGTCCAACTCCCTTGCTAGAGCAGGATCACCTACAGCAGGTTGCACAGGATCGCGTCCAGGTGGGTTTCGAAGATCTCCAGAGAAGGAGACTCCACAACCTCTCTGGGCAGCCTGTTCCAGTGCTCGGTCACCCTCACAGAGAAGAAGTTTTTCCTCATAGTCACATGGAACTTCCTGTGTTCCAGTTTGTGCCCATTGCCCCTCGTCCTGTCACTGGGCACCACTGAAAAGAGTCTGGCCCCATCATCTCAACACCCACCCTTTAGATATTTATAAGTGTTGATGAGATCCCCTCTCAGTCTTCTCTTCTCCAGGCTAAACAGACCCAGCTCTCTCAGCCTTTCCTCATACGAGAGATGCTCAAGTCCCCTAATCATCTTTGCAGCTCTCCGCTGGAGACTCTTCAGTAGTTCCATGCCTTTCTTGAACTGGGGAGCCCAGAACTGGACACAGTGCTCCAGATGTGGCCTCACCAGGGCAGAGTAGAGGGGGAGGATAACCTCCCTCAACCTCCTGGCCATGCTCTTCTTAATGCACCCCAGGATCCCATTGGCCTTCTTAGCCACAAGAAGGGCACACTGCTGGCTCATGGAGAACTTCTTGTCCACCAGGACTCCCAGGTCCTTCTCCACAGAGCTGCTTCCCAGCAGGTCAACCCCTAACCTGTACTGGTGCTTGGGGTTCTTCCTCCCTAGGTGCAGGACCCTACACTTGCCCTTCTTGAATTTCATTTGGTTCCTCTCTGCCCAGGTCTCTAGCCTGTCCAGGTCTCGCTGAATGGTGGTGCAGCCTTGTGGTGTGTCGGCCACTCCTCCCAGTTTTGTATCGTCAGCAAACTTGCTGAGGGTACACTCTGTCCCCTCATCCAGGTCACTGATGAACATGTTGAATAAGACTGGACGCAGTACTGACCCCTGGGGCACACCACTAGCTACAGGCCTCCAACTAGACTCTGTGCCGCTTATCACAACCCTCTAAGCTCTGACATTCAGCCATTCATACGTCAGCAACATTGTTCTTTTCCCCCAAAATTAACGCAGCAGTGGGAGGGGTGTGATTGTCTGACAGGCTAGATACAGCCTATAATTAAGGCTCCATAAGTGAAACTTCCTGAGTACTTCCAGCAAGTTAATTCATCATCTCTTTATGGTAGCAATGTAAATTTTTCCATTTTTAACCACATTTTTTTCATGCCTTTTATTACACTTCCCCAAAACCTTTCTGTTCTGTATCTTAAAAATTTAGAGCACTGTTCACAGAGTACGTTATTTCAGATAGGACTCGGGTAATTTTACAGTCAAGCTATATTATTCACACCATCATCATCCCATAATGTATAAAGTCAAAGCCTTTTTAATTAAAGCTTCAGAATTAGATGTCTTCCGCATACATTTGTCTTCGAATACTATTCTAGTCAACTTGCCAACATAACTAAAGCGTAAAGCACTAACACTATCAAGGTATTCCTCTGTATATTTAACCTCTAATTCATATCACCAATACCTCCCACCCAATTTGATCCAGTGTTTAAATTTTACTGAAGCTCCCAGATTACTGTTTTCCCAAATGATTTAAATAACTGCCAACTACCTTTTTGTCATTATTTACCACAGTTCTTCACATTTCTGGATCAACTACTATATTAAACACAGATGTTAAGCAGCATCTGACTATTTGTCTTTGCCTGTTACTTTCTGTTGCCACCCGTTCTGGATCCATAACTGTAGGTGAACTACTTCAATTCTTTAGTAGACTCCTGCCAAAGGCTCTTTGGAAATTAAGTAGACTGTACTGACTCTTCCTTATCTACATTTTTTAATGTGTCATTAATAGAAGACAGATAAAGCTTATTACAGAAGCTTAGGGAAAAAGAATAACCTATGCATTTCTCATTTTGTTTCAACTGGTTCCAGCTAACTTGCATGGCATAGACTGACTACTAATCTAAAGTTGTCCACACTATTTCTACAGTCTTTTAAATGTTGCTTTAAAAAAAAAAATCGTATTGGCTAGTCTAATGTTTGAATGCTAACATGAAAAGGTACATGTTTTTGTTCACAGCTCAATTACTTTGTAACTAGCTTTGCCCTCCAAATACTAATCAAGGTTTAAAAGACAAGTTAAAAAAAGGCAGGTTTGTGCTTTTTGTTAATTTAAAGAAAGATTTTTCCCTTTCAGTTGCTCAAGTCTCAATCCTTTGCCTATTGCAGTATCCCAGTTCTGCAGCATTTTGCATAGATTTCTTAACTGAAACCTTTTTGGGAATCGGAAGGCTAAGTCTGATTTGTTGAGGTGAACAGACCCATTGTGGTAACATTACAGTCAAAGAAACCTAATTAGGTCAGCTGCCAATTCTGGCTTATTACACTTGTGTCCACACTGTTATGAGTCTGCATATTCACATTTGTTCAAGAGTATCTGAAGGTTCAATAACATAAAGGAAAGCAATCACACTAAATTCATATTGTAGACATGGACATTACAATATTTCCAAATGCTTAGAAGGATCAAATATTTCTGATACCCAAAATACTTCCTGTAGACTTCAGGTTTTTCTCTGCATTAGGATTAAACATGAGTAGGTAACAGGTGAATGAAACACTCTCTTGGATAGAGGACAAACTATAAAGCTCAGCTAGAAATGAAAAGATAATTGCAAGGAACAAGGAAAATGAAGGGGGAAAAGCTAGAACTATCACAAGGGAAAAACAACAAAGCTTTTAAGACAGAACTTCTCTTTGGAGTATCTGTAGTTTCACAGCGGTATCAAGAAGTCGAAACACTTTAGGGAAAAATTTGGTCATTAGCAGATCTGAAAGGTAGTTAGTTACAGACGTGTTTTGTTACAAAAGGAGGGAAAATGAACAGCAGAATTAAAAAAAAGAATGGAAAGAGTGAAAGAGAATCAATCTATGAGAATCAAGAAAAGAATTCTGTTACTACAATAGTATGTGGAAAAAGGTGTAAGGAAAGGTCATTTGGAGGTTGAAAGCAGGATAAGGTGAAGAAAAGAAAGAAAACAAAAGACAACTTGGAGCAAACTTCGATAGCTCGAGAGGCAACACGAGACACAACACATTCAAGATCAAGAAAAAGACAGGACTTCAGACAAGACTCCAGTGCTAGTGTACCACTCCACGCTGTGCAGCAATTTGATGCACCATATGCCCCACTCCCCTTACTGCAGGCACAGCAAGAGAAAGCCTCAATATATGAGTGGAATATGATAGAGCTTTGTATCACTAAGGTGCTCTGGGGTCTGCAAGTCAAATGCACACACCTCATGCAGAGCAAAAGACACTTACAGAGCAACAGATGCAGTGGCAGCAGCAGGGCAGAGGGAGGTGAATATGGGTCCCACTTACACCTGAGAGAAGCAAAGAGGAGAGTTGACAGCAAGTTGAATGTGAGGGTGTGTATGTGTGTAAAATGAGCCTTAATGGCATGCCAAATACATGGCTTTTAGTATTTGGGCACTCACCTCCCCGGCAGGCCTGAATAAAGAACATTTTGGGCTTATTCTGGAGATTTGGACAGTTTGCATTATCAAAGAGCCGGAAAGCTTCCTGCAACTGAGAGAAGAAAGATAAATATTCTTCACTGCAGTCTTCTGTGAGCCAAACCCAGTTTCAACTTGCTTCCCTGTATTTTGGTTATGACCACACCAGTCTTGATATTTTCTCCTTTATCTCCAAACTCACTGTATAACAAACACATGCCTTCCCCACCCTCTCCCCCAGGTCCTACTAGTTTGAGTTCATGCACTCTACCTCATACTTGTACAAGAAGAGAGAATGAAAGAACTTCTCCTACTTGCCCTATTTCTATGTCATCCTTTATCTTACAGACCTCTCATAGACAGCCCCCTGTCCTTTTCTTCCCACAAGCTGGGGTTTTTTTTCCTCTTTAAAAAAGTGTCTCACATCACTTTTTTTTAAACTTTCTTTCCTCTTTCCATTGTTACTTTCCAAGAGATAACCTACAACAACACATCAGGACACAGCAATATACCTGTAGTAGTTTGCCATCACTGCCATAAACCCCACCCTCCACACCATGGGAAAGTAAAGCTACAACACAGGAATCCACATCCCGATGATCTGGCAGCTTAGAGAATCTCTCCAATGCGTTCTGCATCTCCTGAAGAGAGAAGAAATAAATGTTTAATGCTTTCCAGACTTGCACAGGGAAAGTGGGTCAATATACACAGAAAAACACAAATGGTCCTCTTGTTATGGAATAAACACTACATACATCAAATTTACAGGACAAAAGATGTGTTCCATTAAAAGAACCCAGCAAAATGTTCTTGTTCTTTTATGTAATATTCAGTCCTAAGTATAACGTTGTGAAGTAGGAATCACTTAGGACACATACATTTCTTTACTGTCCAACAGGGGGATGCAGCAAGTTATCTGAGGTGGTACACACAGATTTAAGATCGGAGAAACCAACTAATATTTTACAGAGGTTTTACACTGACACTTGAGTCTGGCTAGGATATGGGAGCAACTTAACAGAAACATAGGCTTGTACTTCAGGCGTTCAAACACCAGTGAGCAAAACAAAACAACAATTTAAAGTGGAAAACTTTAGGAACTCTGACAACATGGCAGGTGCAAAAGTCTTATTATAATAGTGCTAAAGCTGCCCTCTTCAATAAAACACTCTTTAACAGGTTCTGTACCACTTGGTTTCATAGGGATTTAAAAGGAAGACAAACAAAAGAAGCTGGAGAAGGCAGTGATTGCATTCCTAGGGAAAGAGAGTGGCTTGATTCAGTCATAGAACATTACCAGTTTTCCTAAGTGAAGTACAGCCACTTCTCTACCAAAGCAAAGACTGAAAGAGTGGAACTTAACTGCATAGATACCAGAAGACTGATAAATAGGATGGCAATTCATAGAATCATAGAATGGTTTGGGTTCAAAGGGACCTCAAAGATCATCTAGTTCCAACCCCCCTGCCATGGGTAGGGACACCCTCCACCAGACCAGGTTGACCAGGTGTGTTGGGTTTGCGTGGCAGGGTTTTGGTGGTGGTGGGGCTACAGGGGTGGCTTCTGTGAGAAGCTGCTAGAAGCTCCCCCTGTGTCTGATAGAGCCAATGCCAGCCGGCTCTAAGACGGGCCTGCTGCTGGCCAAGGCCAAGCCAATCAGCGCCTCTGTGATAACATATTTAAGAAGAAGAAAAACACTTAGAGAGAGAGAGCTTTTGCAGCCGGAGAGAGGAGTGAGAAGATGTAAGAAACTCTGCAGACACCAAGGTCAGTGCAGATGGAGGGGGAGGAGGTGCTCCAGGCGCCGGAGCAGAGATCCCCCTGCAGCCCGTGGTGAAGACCATGGTGAAGCAGGCTGTCCCCCTGCAGCCCACGGAGGAAGGATGAGGGGGTGTAGAGATACCACCTGCAGCCTGTGGAGGACCCCACGCCAGAGCAGGTGGAGGCACCTGAAGGAGGCTGCGGCCTGTGGGAAGCCCACGCTGGAGCAAGTTCCTGGCCGGACCAGTGGACCCGTGAAGAGGGGAGCCCACGCCAGGGCAGGTTTGCTGGCAGGACTTGTGACCCCGTGGGGGACCCCACGCTGGAGCAGTTTGCTCCTGAGGGTCTGCACCCCGTGAGAGGGACTCCATGCTGGAGCAGGGGAACGATGAGAGGAGTCCTCCCCCTGAGGATGAAGAAGCGGCAGAAACACCGTGAGATGAACTGACTGTAACCCCCACTCCCCACCCCCCTGTGCTGCTGAGGGGGGGGAAGGTTGAAGCCGGGAGTGAAGTTGAGCCCGGGAAGATGGGAGGGGTGGGGGGAGGTGTTTTAAGAGTTGATTTTATTTTCTCATTCCTCTACTCTGTTTTGCCTAGTAATAAATTAGATGAATTCCCTCTCTAAGTTTGGTCTGTTTTGCTCATGACAACAATTAGTGAGTGATCTCTCCCTGTCCTTATCTCGACCTGCAAGCATTTCGTTATGCCTTTTCTCCCCTGTTTCGTGAATGAGGGGAGTGAGAGAGCGGCTCTGGTGGGCACCTGGCCTCCAGCCAGGGTCCACCCACCACACCAGGTTGCCCAAAGCCCCATCCAACCTGGCCTTAAACACTGTTGGGGCATCCACAACTTCTCTGGGTAACCTGTTCCAGTGCCTCACCACCCTCACAGTAAAGAATTTCTTCCTAACATCTAATCTAAATCTACTCTCCTTCAGTTGAAGGCCATTACCCCTTGTCCTATCACTACCTGTCCTTGTAAACAGTCCCTCTCCAGATTTTTTGTGGGCCCCTTCAGGTACTAGAAGGCTGCAATAAGGTCTCTCCACAGCCTTCTCTTCTCCAGGCTGAATAACTCCAACTCTCTCAGCCTGTCTTCTTAAGGGAGGTGCTCCAGCCCTCTGATCATCTTCATAGCCCTCCTCTGGACTCACACCAACAGCTCCATGTCCTTCTTATGTTGGGGGCCCCAGAGCTGAACACAATACTCCAGGTGGTGTCTCACAAGAGTGGAGTAGAAGGGGAGAATCACCTCCTTTGGCCTGCTGGTCACACTTCTTTTGATGCAGCCCAGGATACGGCTGGCTTTCTTTGCTTATGCCCTGCTGTGTTGTCCCTCAAACAGGTATCGGGGTGGTTGAAGTCTCCCATGAGGGCCAGGGCTTGTGAATGTCAGGCTGCTCCTATCTGTCTATAGAGAGGGCCTCATCTGCTCAGTATTCCTGGTCAGATGGCCTGCAGCAGACCCCCACTATAGTGTCACCTGTCCCTGCCCTCCCTTTAAGCCTGACCCATAAGATCTCAGTCAGCTCCTCATCCACTCCCAGGTGGAGCTCCGTACACTCCAGCAGGTCACTAACTGTATTGTGTTTGCGTGGCAAGGCTTTGGTTGCGGGGGGCGGGGGGGGGCTACAGGGGTGGCTTCTGTGAGAAGCTGCTAGAAGCTTCCCCTGTGTCTGACAGGGCCAACGCCAGCCAGCTCCAAGACGAACCCGCTGCTGACCAAGGCCGAGCCAATCACAGCCTCTGTGATCATGTATTTAAGAAGGAAAAAAACAAGTTAGCACTTTTGCAGCCGGAGAGAGGAGTTAGAAGATTAAGAAACTCTGCAGACACCAAGGTCAGTGCAGAAGGAGGGGGAGGTGCTCCAGGCACTGGAGCAGAGATCCCCCTGCAGCCCGTGGTGAAGACCATGGTGAAGCAGGCTGTCCCCTGCAGCCCGTGGAGGAAGGATGAGGGGATGCAGAGATTCCACCTGGAGCCCGTGGAGGACCTCACACCGGAGCAGGTGGAGGCACCTGAAGGAGGCTGTGGCCCCGCAGGAAGCCCATGCTGGAGCAAGCTCCTGGCAGGACCTGCGGACCCATGGAGAGAGGAGCCCACGCCAGGGCAGGTTTGCTGGCAGGACTTGTGACCCCGTGGAAGGGACCCACGCTGGAGCAGTTGGTGAAGGACTGTAGCCCATGGGAAGGACTCACGTTGGAGAAGTTGGTGGAGGACTGTCTCCTGTGGGAGGGACCCCATGCTGGAGCAGGGGAGGAGTGTGAGGAGTCCTCCACCTGAGGATGAAGAAGTGGCAGAAACGACATGTGATGAACTGACCACAACTCCCATTCCCCATTCCCCTGTGCTGCCGAGGGGGAAGTAGGTTGAAACTGGGAGTAAAGTTAAGCCCAGGAAGATGGGAGGGGTGGGGGGAGGTGTTTTAAGATTTGATTTTATTTCTCATTGCTCTACTCTGTTTTTCCTGGTAATAAATTAGATGAATTTTTCTCTAAGTTCATGTTTTGTTCATGATGGTAATTAGCGAGTGATTTCTCCCTGTCCTTATCTCGACCCACAAGCTTTTCGTTACACTTTTTCTGCCGTCTAGTTAAGGAGGGGGAGTGATAGAATGGCTCTGGTGGGCACCTGGCCTCCAGCCAGGGTCAACCCACCACACCAACATAGGCGGCAACACTCCTCAGCTCCCTGGCCTGTGCCCCTGATGAAGCTGACTTACTGGCTGGAGTGGCTGGAATTCCTTTGTGCTGCACTTCAGGTGCTCTCCTGCTGACCTGTGATCCTTCTCCCAGCTCTGGGCATCTGTTGCTGGCACTGGCATGAAACTGGTAGGAGTGGGATGGATTGAGGTTTCCCTCTCCTGGCAACTTTAGTTTAAAGCCCTCCTCGCCAGCTTGTCAAGCCTACGACCAAAGATGCTCTTCTCCTTCTCTGACAGGTGAGAAGCCCCCAGTAGACCAGGTTTCTCACAGTGAGTCCCACAGTCTAAGTAGCTGAACCTCTGGCTGTGGCACCGGTCCTGTAACCATTTGTTGATTCGCCAGATTCGACTGGCACTTTCAAACCACTTTTCTTTGACAGTGAGGATTGACAAAACTACGTGTGCTCCAGAGTCCCTTGCTGCTGCTCCCAGGGCTCTGTAATCCTCCTTGATACTTCTCAGACTGCTCCTGGCTGTATCACTGGTGTCCATGTGAAACAGCAGCTGCAGATAATAGTCAGTGGACTGCATCTGGCTTGGTAGTCTCTCAGTGACATACCTGATCCAAGTCCCCAGTAAGCAGTACACCTCTCTAGAGAGCACATCAGGTTGGCACACGGGTGCCTCTGTACCTCTCAAGAGATTTGCCCACTACCATCACCTGTCACCTTTTCTGGTGCTGGTTGTTATATGGAGAGCAGATCGGGCTGCCTGACTCAGCTCCAGTGTCTCTCCTAATGTGACGGGTCTTTCCCCCTTCAGTCTGCAGAGCTATGAAGTGGTTCTGCAAGGGCACCTCAGGCTTCAGGGAAAGTGTCTTCCTTCTGCTGGTGCTTGCCATCGCAAGCTTCCATTCTTCTGCATTATTGGCCCCCCTCCCTTCTGTGTGTGCTGGCAGGGGAGTTTTTGGCTGTTTGGCCGTGGGTCTACTGCAGGCTGTGCTTGGAACCAGCTACCTAACTCCTTCTCAGCCTCCTTAATGATCACTCCATCAGTGAAAGGACACTAAAACATCAGTTACACTTGCGAAGACTAAGTCAAATATTTACAAAGTTTAACTTTCAGGATAGCAGAACACTGGAAAAGTCTATCTAAAGTAAACTGGAGACTTTATTCATTTGTGGTTTTAACACACATGCCAGGTGTGGTCTAGAAATTCTTGCCCCTTGCACTGCAAGGGGTCAGACTAGAGTAGGACCTCTTGTGGTCCTTTGTGATCCTATTTTCCATCGTAAATCCTCTGCCTTCCAAGCTTCTTCATATTTGTCAGTAAGCAGACATCACCCCATTTAGCCTTATTTTCTATTAATAAGTGACCACATCTTCCTGTTCAAGCTTAGTTATACCAAAGGGAACCTCTTAAGATGTTTATGTAACAGTTACAAATTCTCATCTGTACTGGTTATGAAGTACTGGGATCCATCCCTCTTACCTGCACAGTTTGATCATGAAAGACAGTCACTTGATACCCAAGGTGCTTGAAGAGAACCTGCAGGGAAGTACAGTCCACATCTCCCCCTGCGCGATCCTCCAAGTCCTCACTGCTAAAATGGACATTACTGAGAATAAGCGCTAAGCCTCGGGGTTCTGATATCAGTTTATATGCCTGAGAAAAAGATTTAAAATTGGTAAATTTACACTACAGAAGGAAATAATAGTGTTAGAGTAGAACAGCAATCCCTACATACAAGCTTGATATGGATTTCTCAATTGTGAAGGCACAAAAACAGTAGAGGTCATATTTTTGACATTTGCTTGGGGTTTTTTTTAAATAAGTAAAACACAATGTTTGAATTGCAAGAGTCCCAAAACCAACTGTATTTGCAAGTCTCCACAACTGATGATCCTACAACACTATTATTAAGATGCTATACTAGCATGCCTTATTTCTCGTTTCAAAAGAAACACAGTTTATACATTTCAAACTATGAATTAAGCCTTGCTAACTTTTTTCCCTTTCCCCACCCTCACCCCAGCATGGCCCCACATATTTCTGTCATCTCCATTAAAGGCACTAGGACAGCACTACGTAAAATTGAGCTAATGTTAATTGCTGTTGGGAGCACATAGAGGTGTAAAATAGCGTGCAATTTTAACAGCAAGGGACTGTTAGTCACTGATCCTGAAAGTTATGCAGCTGGCAAAAAAGGTTAATAGAGAAAGAACTAATTTAAAAGGGGTGTCTTCAAATTAAGTTCCCTCTCTGCCCCTCCCACTCTGACAACAACAAATCAATAGTAAATCAGTTACTAACACTCCTGTAAATTGAAAGTGAAATTTAATACCAAAGGAGCATATCAAATAAGGTGTATCCAGGCACAGATGTAAAAGAAGCCAAGTCAAGCTCACACTTATGCTGCCTAATTAGGTGTCTCCCATAGACAGTTAAAAAAAATAAATCCGACAGAAGCGTTAAGTGTTAGCACATTGTGCAACCCTAGTAAAGTGTTTGCCCCATTATACAAAATTTTTTTTTTTTTTTATTAAGTCCACCCCATCACAACCTATGCTTTACAAACAGAATAAACAAGAAGTAATTAGACTACCTACAGAACTTCAAACCATGCAGAAGATTAGAAATTCAGGTTGTTCTACCCAGTACTATGCAGCACAGAATCCTGATCTGGTTCTTGAGCCTAAGGAGAGACTCTTCTGGGTACAGTTGGCAATAAACAGCCAAAACTGTGCTACTAGTTGAAGCACAGTTCTAGTATCTTACAGTCATTTGCAGGCTGTGTCATCACACAGAAAGAGATGAGGATGCAGACAAATAAATATGAGGCAATAATACCGACAGCTTACATGAGCAACAGAACAGAAGGCCTTTCATGAAGCTCTTGAGAACAAAAAACAGAGGCAGAGATTTGTATAGAGTTACAGGACTCAGAATTTCTTGACGCTTGTAAATAAGAACTACATCAAATCAAACATGATTGGTAACATCTTTCAGTTACACAAATAGCACAACACCGATGTGCACCCTAATGAAGCATGCGTTTTGACTCAGTTTTAAGTAGCACGTGTTCAGTTGATATATCCAAACACCTCACATCTTTCACATCTTAAAATTTTCTCTGTCAACCACTCACCAAGTGCTGATGATCATGATAAAATTCAGGAGTGCAATACTTCACTGGAGGAATCGGGGGACCATCTCGATTATCCAAGGAATGTTCCATTGGTTCTGTGCAAAACAAACATATCAATAATAATTAAAAAGAATTCCAGCTACAAACCCTCTGCATTAAGGTAGTAACTGGCAAATTCTGAAGTATGTTGTCTAAGGCATATCCCTGTACTACACTACTCATACCTCTCAAAATTTTGCTTGCTTACACAATGAAACATAGCAGAAAAAAACCATGAGTACTGGAATGGTATACTTATTTTTCTGTAATTTTAATTGGCAACTTTTTTTTTTGTCTTCTATGTGGGTTAGCTTTATCTAAAGCCTAGTAAATTTGGTTCTACAGAGTACAACAACAGAATTCTCATCTAAAATTAGAGCCGTGTGCTTTCTGTCATTTTGTACAGTATGTAATTCCTTTCACAGTTAGGCTAAAAAAACATTGCTAGAAATATTCACACAGAATAGTGCTTTTCCTTTCATAAAATGCCTCCCATGCTCATTGGATACAGTTATTTATTTTTTGCTGTACACACGCATAAGTGATCAAACTAGATGTTTCTAACTTCCATAAAGTGCAATGCCCTTTTTGGTTTACCTGCCTCTGAACAACCCTTTCCTCTGGATAACAGTAGATGAGGGGAATGATAATCAACTATTTGCCATTTGCAGACACTCACTCCTCTGTCCTGAAGAAACTGAGCTAATGGTATTCATGATCTCCTCTGAAATCCTTTTTCAGCCTTTTGAGACATGGCTCTCCTGCTTGGAGGAACATGTGCTCTAAAAAGCCAAAACAACCGAACCATAAAACTTTTGCACCTAAAAAAAAAAGCCTTCAAAGCCTAGACACTTGGTTCTTTAACACAAGAGACTGCTCCTAGTAACCAGCACACAGTTAAAGCTATGGCAGTGAACACGAGGACTCCAGGCATTACCAGAAACAACACAAAAAAAAAAAGCGAGGAGATTTGTTCCAACAAGTAGTTCCCTGATCTAAGTCACAAATGCAAGCTAAAGAAAAGCTGATTTGCTGCACTCAACAGAAGCTACAGAAATCTATGTTGGGCTCATGTAACATATATAAGGCCTTGTTCTTAAATTTATTTGTGAAGAAGAAAGTCTAAGTTAATGAATACTGCCCAAAATCAGTATCTTTTCACTGCTCTAGTTCAATTAAACTCTGTTACAAATCTTAAACAAAGAAGAAAATATTGGAAAAATCTAGAATTTTACTGACATGTACTGTTTAAGCAATAAAATTTCCTGTAAGAATAAATGACGTCAACTAGAAACTGATTGGGTTCTCTCTTCTAATATGCTATTTCACTTTCATTCTCTAGCCTAATTCTGCCTCCTGCATCCGATCAAAATATAGTCAGTTCACTGTCAACTTTGTATTCCTGGGATGAGCAAAGTTGTGGCAAGCTTATTTCTAGAATTGAATTAAGAGAGTATTAAGAAATTGGAAGCAACCAACCAGATAGCCAATCAAGTATTCAGGAAGACACGTGCGACTCACCAATCCAGCGCGGTCTCTTTGAATTACATGACTCACTGGCAGGGAACGGAAGATTTGATCCATAACAGTGTTCAAGCTACAAGACATCCAATAAATCCATGAAAAAGAGTAGCATAAACCAGCTATTTTTTTCTCTATGGTACAAGCCTGTAGGTATCATGGAACAAAGATACATGTATTTACATACACAAACACATATATATATTACTTTAAAAATAATATTATGGTTCACATCCAAATGAAACATAATGACAAGATAGCAGCAGCATTTTCTGTCAATGCAAAATTCCTTCCCTTCTTTGCTCATCTCTACTTTTATCCAAGTCCCAAGTTTGGAAACCTTTCATTCAGGTCACATCCTCCTTGTTTTTGCCAAAACTGGATTTGTCCAGTGATTCCTATCTTTTTGTTTGCTTTCAAGATTTCATTGTTCATATAGTAAAGCACAACTGAAAACAAAAAATAGGAAGGGTAGTCTAATAAATCCAACATTTTAATAAGGGAACATGTCTGCTCAAAAATATCTGGTATTCCTTCATATAAAATATGTTTACTGTGAGATTCCATGCTTGTCAATGCACTGAGAATATTGAATCTTTAATAAATTCTTCCTTTAGTCCAATGCTAGCAACTGCAGATAGTGAAAAGTTATAAATAAAAATAACAAAATAAAGAAAGAGTCGCCCTCTCCTCAACAGACAAGGCTAGCTTTTAGTAGCTTTATACTCAGAGAATCATTGAACACTAAATTAAAAGATTTCAGAGAAAATTTCTTTGCACCTTTTGGGTTCTTGATAACACATGAAATAAGAACATCCAGGAATCTTGTGCAGTTCAACAAGGGGAATTGCAAAGTCCTGCACCTGGGGAGCCACCAGCTGGAAAGCAGCTTGGCAGAAAAGGTCCTGTGGGACACCAAGTTGACCATGAGCCAGCAATGGGTCCTTGTCACAAACAAATCTAATAGTAACCTGGGCTGCATTAGGAGGAACGTTGCCAGCAGATCAGATCCAGGGAGATGATCCTTCCTACTCAGCTCTGGCAAGGCTGCACCTGGAGTCCTGTGTCCAGTTCTGAGCTCCTCCATGCAAGGCAGATATGGGTATACTGGAGAGAGTCTAACAATGGGCCACAAACATGATGAAGGGACTGGAGCACCTCACGTATGAGGCTGAGAGAGCTGGGACTGTCCAGTCTAAAGAAGGCTCAGGGGGATCTTATCAGTGTAAATAAACACCTGAAGGGAGGGTATAAAGAGGACAGGACCCTTCTCAGCGGTGCCCAGTGACAAGAGACTATGGGCACAAACTGAAATACAGGAGGCTCCTTCTGAACATCAGGAAACACTTTTTCACTGTGAAGATGACAAAGCACTGGAGGAGGTTGCAGACTCTCCATCCTTGGAGATATTCAGAAGCCATATGGATGTGGTCCTGAGCAACCTACTCAAGGTGGCCCTGCTTGAGCAAGGGATTTGGGCTAGATGACATCCAGAGGTCCCTTCCTACCTCTACTATCCTGTGATTCTGTGTGAAAATTCTCTTGTTCCCAAATTTCTTCCCCTCTGCTTTTACTAAGGCTACTACAAGTTTCAGTTTACAATGAAAACTTATCTTGTTCTTTGTAGGGGAAAAAAAAAAATTGTTTATGTGAAAAAGATCACTTTGTGCCCAAACCCAATCTAAAACGCAGACCCTCCATTTTATTTTTTTAAAACTGTGGTACCCTTGTAATCCCATGGTTCAGGTCGGATGTTGTGTTCAAGATCACTGCCTCCAGATGCTGCTGTTTGGTTTCTCGTAGAGCTTCACAGAAGGCTGAGAAGGCATTAGGGCCTCTCTTGGGCAGCAAATTGAGGAATTCTACATTTTGGCTGAAGCTCCCAGACTTGGCCTAGATCCAGAGAGAAAAAAAATCCACACTCAAAGTAACACTGCAACACAATTCATTTTGAATGAAGCTTCAGAACAACTCAACTTTTTTCCTTCAAGTAAATGTTTCATCGCTATGCTTACCTGTACTAGATCCATTTTTATAGCTTTTCCTAGTTGATTTCACTCCTACTCCTCTGCTCCTATTAGCTCAAGGAGGAGAGCATATGACAACATAGCAAGCCAACAATTCATACATTACCACACACAGTAAATACACCCTCTTCTCTCTAAACTTTTACTTCCAGTTACTGTTGGAATACTATCTATTTCCCCTCATTGAACACATGAGGTCCAGAACATGTTTTCACTACTGCCCAATGGTTTATGGTCTTATGCACTGATAATGCAAATCCCTCAGAAAGCATTAAGTAAAATACTGATTTTACGCAGTCAATTCCAAAAAGATAATACATACATATAAACTGTAACATTTAGACCAAGGAAGCAATATATAGTAGTGTATGAGAAAAAGTAACAATCCAAATGAAATTTACGTATCTGTAAAAGATTCTCAGGGAGTTCTAATTGTTAGAATATTAACAGGACATTTGCCAACAAACTGTATAACTTATACAATAATAGCCTTCCCTGTAAAATCTAAAACACACCAAAACATCATGTACTAAAATACTGGGTATCAAAAATAAATGTTATAAATTCCATGGAATTAATCCTATATTTTTTTAATTACCACTTAGATCCAAGATCTCTTCTTTTTGTGGACGAGAAGAAACGGTTGGTGAATTACGCAGAACCAAGGACTAACACTATGTCACAATCGCAGGAAAATCAGAAAAAAAGCCTTGAGTCACATGTGTAAATCTTCTGCTACATAAGATTTCACAACATCTGGTTTCTTTTATAAATTTTAATCAAGTTTGGTGTTAAAAGTAGCTTGGCTTTTGTTCCATCACATTTTTTGGAAGGATATTGCAGAATCTTGTTGATCCAATGCTTACAAACCTACTCTAAAATTTCACACTCACGTTCCTTCATGACTGCCTAACACCATTTATTTTTGTATCAACAATGTCGCTTGACTTCAGTGTTCTCCTGTCCCTTCCCTTATTTATCAAACTTCTTTCTATGAATCGGTCTCCATTTGCTACAGTAGACAAGCCACTTTCTTTCAGCCTCCTCATCAACGGCCTCTTCCCCTAGACAATGCATGCACCCTTTCCTATTCCCACAGAAACCTCAACTTTCAGACACTATTGACTAGAAGTGCATACAGTAATATCTCACCTGTGCCTTTCCAGAACTATGAAAATACATGCCCCTTTCTCCTGGTACACTTCTCCATTAGTCCACAGAAGATAACCAGCTCCATATACTTGTATCTTGCTGTAAGCCTACTGAATTTTATTTTACCTAATAAAGTGAATTGACAGCTGATATTCTAAAGTACCTATTAATTATTTCTTCCTTTCTAGTAGACCTACAGCTGTTTATGACAAGCTTAGGATCATTAATCTTCTTCACTTTATATGTCTTCATAGTCTATGATTCCAAGCCACAAATCATAATTAAGAACACAAGCTGACCCCAAGAATTGGATCTTAACTTTTATTGAAAAATTTATGGAAATTTCCATAATGTTCATATTCTGTACTCTATATGCACAGCAGTCAGCTTTTGGCAGACTTCTTTCTTAATGCTTCCTTAAATACTGAAAGCACTGTACCTCCTTCTGTAACTTCCACATCACCACCACATTTAGGTTAAACTAAATAATGTCCAGTAAACATTCAGTAAAGTAAAACTTTCATAAGACAGACTTATTTAATTTTATTTTCCAATACATTCTTAATTTACTTTTGTATCCTCACAGATGAGTTTGATAATCTGCATTACAGAAACTGGTTGCATGACCAACTCTGAATTCCTGTCAAAATCCCATACTATTAGTCTTCTTATTGAGCCTGAATATACACACAGAATCTGTGGAGAGAGCATATACACTTGAAAAACTTCCTAATAAATTTATGTGACTTTGTCAAAGCCAGTGATCCCTTCATTACTGTCTAGGGATCAATACAGAGCATTTAAATCTCTGCATCTACATGATCTGATAGTCTTCGATTATAGTACAGAGTATTCAACCTGTTTAAAAAGTAAGAGAAAGCTCTTGCTATCATATCTGCAATTCTGAAGTTCCATCCTAGAGCTCTGGAACATGTGATGCTCTGACAGGAAGGCATTAGTGAAGTGGATTTTGGACTTCATCTTAAAAATGGCTGTTTCCACTGTGCCACTTTACTTCCACTATCATTTTTGTTCTGTGTTTGAAATCCCTCTCTTCTGGGGACAGATGATCATATTTGCATCATCTTCTCTACACAGTAAAGACTTTTTTTTTCCTTTGTTCCTTCTTAAAAGTGTATATAATCGAAAAAAGACTCAAATTATTTAGTATCTTTCTGAATGACCCAATTTAAATTCATTCCTGTCAGTTTCTACTCTCTCTCCCCATTTCAGACATTAAAGGAAGCTGCTCCTATTTATTATTAGTTCTTCTCCAGTGTAGACCTATAAACTCTTTACTTACTCTTCATATTCCTTGTGAGCTCTTCATCCAGCTCAATCACCTTTGTCTTTAGTGGCTCTTCCTGCAACATCCTCCATTCCCACCTTTTCCTTACTTGCAATAAGTTTCAGGACTGGTTTATCACCTCACACTTGAAGAAATTTCATCCTTCCTTCTTCTCCCCAAGTTCCTCGGTTTATTTCACTTTCCTTAGATTGCAAAAGTTTATTTAAGTGAAGTGCCCTATTTCCAGAACCAATCTGTTTATTCTTCTGTTTAGTTTAAATCAAACCAACAGGACCAGTATAATTGTCGTGTTTTGAAGACAAGATGATTTAAGAACATAACTACATATCCAGATCCTCTTGATTTCCTGACTTTTGGGGGGAACAGGGGGATATATAGAACCAGTCAGCTAAAAAATCCAGGAAAATCTGCTCTATCAGACACAAGTGGCATTTGTCTCCTTTTATTTCCACTAAGGTACCAGATGATTAGCATCACAATATATTTTCAAGAATAGGCTACCTAACAGCACACCTAAGACCTTTGTTCACATTTGAGCCAGAGTAGAAGACTATTACAAATTCACAGACCTACTATAGAAAAATGAAAGGTAAGGCAAAGTGGTTTTGGTGCAAGTGATTTTTTTTTTTTTATGCACGTTAATTTTTTGTTTAATGCCCTGGTTCTGGCTAAGATATAGTTAATTTTCACAAGGAGCCAGGACAGGTTCTGCTTCCGCTGGTGTGCCCAATGTGGGGCAGGAAGGGTTGCGATAAGGACAGTTTACTGGGATGGCAAGGGAGAGGGAAACAATCAACAACAATACTGATAATGGAATGCTCACAATGGGTGACAACAGAAAGCAATCTACCCATCTGATGACTGACCAACTGAACACTCAGCCCACACTCAGTCAGTCCCCTGCCATGAGCCCCCTATTATGGTGAGCATGATGGTATGGAATAGCCCCCTGGCCAGCTTGGCTCACCTGTCCTGGCTCCTTGTGAAAATTAACTCTATTCTAGCCAGAACCAGGACATTTATGTATAGCATTGTTATGATTAGTACTATCCTGCAAATGTTCCCTTCATTTCTGTCCTTCTAGTGCAATGAGTATTTTGCAGTACTACTGTTCCAGTTGTGAATGCTTTCCTCCTACCCCTGCTGTATTTCTATTTTTGCTGCAATTTCTGGATTCATACCCTGCAACAGTAGTTCAAGTCACTTTGTTCTCTTGCTCAGGCTGCTATTGCTATTTATATACATTTCAGCTCTTAGTTATGTGTGTATGTTGTACTAAGCACAATTTTTCCACTAAGCTATTGCTATTTACCTGAATTATCCATCATAACACCTTTCTCCTTACTGATAATCCATTACTAAGTATTGTTGCATCTCCTTTTACCAATTACACCTGGAGGAGAAGATTCCCTTAGTCGTCTTCCCTTTTCCCAAAAAGACTATTTTCTCTAGCATCCTACCTTTGAGAGGGCTTTTTGTTTGTTAGGGTTTTTTTCCCCTCCTTTTCTTCCCTTCCCCTCCACTCCCTCCCCCTTCATTGACTAACTGCTGGCCAGCAACTGAACATCCCTACTAACCACCCATACTTCAGCAGCCCCCTTATTTAACCCTGGTGGGCTGCTAAGCACCACACAGTTGCTCCTCACTCCCTCCCCAGTGGGACGGTGGGGAGAATCAAAAGGGTAAAAGTGAGTGGGTTGATATAAAGATGGTTTAACAAGTAAAGCAAAAGCCGTGCATGCAAGCAAAGCAAAATAAGGAATTCATTCCTCGCTTCCCATGGGCAGGCAGGTGATCAGCCATCTCCAGGAAAGCAGGGCTCCATCACCCATAACGGTTACCTGGGAAGACAAATGCCATCACTCCGAACATCCCCCTCTTCCTTCTCCTTCCCCCAGCTTTATATGCTGGGCATGATGTCATATGGTATGGAATATCCCTTTGATCAGTTGGGGTCAGCTGTCCCAGCTGTGTCCCCTCCCAACTCCTTGTGCACCCCCAGCCTCCTTGCTGGTGGGGCGGTGTGAGAAGCAGAAAAGGCCTTGGCTCTGTGTAAGCACTGCTCAGCAGTAACTAAAACATCCCTGTGTTAGCAACACTGTTTCCAGCACAAATCCAAAACACAGTCCCATACTAGCTACTATAACCAGGCACATGGAAAATAAGGTGATTGGTGACAGCCAGCATGGCTTCACTAAGGGCAAATTGTGCCTGACAAAATTGGTGGCCTTCTACGATGGGGTTACAGCGTTGGTGGATAAGGGAAGAGCGACAGACATCATCTACCTGGATTGTGCAAAGCATTTGACACTGTCCCACACCACATCCTGGTCTCTAAATTGGAGAGACATGGATTTGATGGATGGACCACTCAGTGGATAAGGAATTGGCTGGATGGTCGCACTCAAAGAGTTGTGGTCAACGGCTCAATGTCCAAGTGGAGAACAGCGACAAGTGGTGTTCCTCAGCGGTTGGTATTGGGAACGGTGCTGTTTAACATCTTTGTTGGCGACATGGACAGTGGGATTGAGCTCACCCTCAGCACGTTTGCTGACAACACCAAGCTGTGTGGTGCGGTCGACACGCTGGAGGGAAGGGATGCCATCCAGAGGGACCTTGACAGGCTGGAGAGGTGAGCCCGTGCAAACTGCATGAAGTTCAACAAGGCCAAGGGCAAGGTCCTGCATGTGGTTTGGGGCAATCCCAAGCACAACTACAGGCTGGGTGGGGAATGGACTGAGAGCAGCCCTGAGGAGAAGAACTTGGGGGTGTTGATAGATGAGAAGCTCAACATGAGCTGGCAGTGTGCGCTTGCAGCCCAGAAAGCCAACCGTGTCCTGGGCTGCATCAAAAGCAGTGTGACCAGCAGGTCGAGGGAGGTGATCCTGCCCCTCTACTCCACTCTTGTGAGACCCCACCTGGAGTACTGCGTCCAGCTCTGGGGGCCCCAGTACAAGAAAGACATCCAGCTGTTGAAACGAGTCCAGAGGAGGGCCACGAAGCTGATCGGAGGGCTGGAGCACCTCTCCTATGAGGACAGGCTGAGAGAGTTGGGGTTGTTCAGCCTGGAGAAAAGGCAGCTCCGGGGAGATCTAACTGTGGTCTTCCAGTACCTGAAGGGGCCTACAGGAAAGATGGGGAGGGACTGTTTATCAGGGACTGTAGTGACAGGACAAGGGGTAATGGGTTTAAGCTGCAGGAGGGTTGATTTAGATTAGGAGTTAGAAAGAAATTCTTTACTGTTAGAGTGGTGAGGCACTGGAACAGGTTGCCCAGAGAGGCTGTGGATGCCCCCTCCCTGGAAGCGTTCAAGACCAGGTTGGATGGGCCTTTGGGCAACGTGGTCTAGTGGAGGGTGTCCCTGCCCGCAGCAGGGGGGTTGGAACCAGATGATCTTTAAGGTCCCTTTCAACCCAAACCATTCTATGATTCTATGAAGAAATTAACTCTATCCCAGCCAAAACCAGTACAACCAGTTTTTGATTCATTCTCTCACCTTCACTGTCTTCCTGTATCTTTGCTCTCTTTCACTAGGGATTAGAGCTATTTCAGGTAAGACTGCCTACATCTCCCCCAGCTTAGTACAGGTATTACCCTACCAGGCCCCATGAGGAGTTTCACATTATCTTTGACACACAACAAGTCAAAATTCATCAAGAGGTTATTTCCTCATTGCTTTCAAAAACCGTTATCAGTCTCAGTTTCATACAATTATGAGCTATTTGCTGGGCACCAGTGCAGAAGGTATTTTTCAGCATCTATTCTTATGACAGGACCATCAACCTTACTAAGAGACTAAAAAGTCCCTCAATTGCTTACTTGAGTCTTGAGATGCACTTGACGGCATCTTCAATCATTTCCTTTCTGGCTTCCTTTCTCTTTGAAAACCTGTATCTCCACCCTGCACAGTTTTCAGTTTTTATCATACCTCTGGGAGCAATCCCAAGCTATTTACAATGACTTCTCTTCATAGTACCCACTGCTCTGGATAAGTTAACAAAAGCCCATGAACAGTATTTGTCATCTCAGAGTGACAGTCTTGGATCACGTAAGGTTCTTCACACAATTTACAAAAACACATATGAAACACACATTGTGAAAGTGAAGAGGTGCACAAGTGCCAAAAGAAACTGGTTTATAACGTATTACTTCACTCACTTTCACAGTATTCTTTTGGAAACAGGTATTCCTACTTTTTACAGATGAAAAAACCAAGAGAGGCACAAACTGACAACAAAGGACTGGACGATACCACATGACTCACCAAGCGCAGCCTGCTGCAACTACATACCAGCACTTAAGCCAACGATTTAGTAAGTCTCAGACAAAAATCAGCTTACAGTTTTCCCGCGTGTTGCAAGTAAGTCTTTGCATACTCTCCAAACATAATCACATTAAAATACGCATGTGACACACAGATGAGCTTTACCGGGCTGCCACTGCCAAGAACGACACTGGGTTTAACTAGACATAAAGCTGACAGTGCAGTCGAGCACAAGCTGCATACCTGTATCATTTCCATCATCTCCGTGGTGATGATGTCTTTCTCTATCATATGCTCCATCAATTCTTTTAAAACCAGCTCTTTTGCCAGCATCACCCGGTTCCTCTTTAGCGCTTCCTGGTGACATCGCTGCATGCCGCAGGCGACCAGCATCCCGGCAGGAGAGGGGCGACCAAAGCCAAACTCAACGGCAAGAGCCGCCCTTACCCCTCCCGACTTTCCTCTCGGGAGGAGGCGGACCGATTCCGCGGGCAGCCGCCGCCTGACAACGGGCAGAAGAGACCTCCACCGCCGGCTCCCGAGGCGCCGGGCCAGGCGGCGGCAGGCCGCAGGCGCGTGCAGGGCGCCACACGCTCTCCCGCCACCAACTCCCGCCAAACGCCCGCGCCCCTCCCGCCGCTCACCCCCCGCTCCGCCACACGCGCGCACGCGCGCGCTCTTCCCTTCCCGGCAGCCCCAGCGATTCAAAACGCGAGACCGCTTCGTCCCGTCACGTGGCCGAGGCGCGGGCCCACGCCACAGCCCCTCCCTTTGGGAAAGCGACAGACAGCAAGCCTCTGCCGCTAGGCGGTGCGCGCATGCGCAGGCACACCTTCCCTCACGGCGCGGAAAAGGTTTCGCGTCTCTTCCTGCCGGGGGCTCGGCCGCGGGGGGCGGGGCTTTTCCTCGTCAGCACGTGCCGGCCCCGCCCCCCCGGAGCCTCGCGCAGCGGTGTGGAGCGGCCGGGGCCGGGGCCGGGGCCGGGGCCGGGGCCGGGGCCGGGGCCGGGGCCGGGGCCGGGGCCGGGGCCGGGGCCGGGGCCGGGGCCGGGGCCGGGGCCGGGGCCGGGGCCGGGGCCGGGGCCGGGGCCGGGGCCGGGGCCGGGTTGTGGTCTTGCACATCACGGAAACGGGAGGTGGAATTAACGGGTACGCAGCTTGCCTTGCAAACACACCGGTTCTGGCATTTGGGGTTTAATTTTATTTTTAGAGTTCGTTGCACGTGTTTTATTGACATGCGTTTCAGCTGAAATCAGCTGAAATAAAAAAAGGGCTCAAGTAACGTTCAGTAATTAAAAGGGAAGAAAGGGAGCACACAGGATGTGCATAGTACACGCGAAATAAGAAGAGAGAAGCAACCAGCGCATCCTTTTAGCAGAAGCACGTTTACAGCTCTTGTCATATAAAGCTTCAGATAGTTGTTCCGTGGTGCAGAGGAGTTTCGTGTGCGAAAACTTAACACAAGTCCAAAGACTTGAATAACCCTTACAGGCGCTGAAGGCAAAATCCTAGTGATCATAACTGGTGAGATTTTTGGTCTTTGTTTTGGCCAGTTGTTATCTGTGCTGGTCACCTGAATTTCTTCCCGATGCCTGGCAATTAGGTGCACTCAGAAAGGTCCAGGTTTGACCAGTTTAGACCCAAAGTGGTATAACTATACTGCTTTTTATTGTGGTTTGTTCTCTTGTGTTTGCAGATACAGGAGCGAAATGCAAGAAGTGATTGGCTTTAAAGAAATCACATTGCCTCTATCAGCAAATTTGTCTTTCATAATACTTTTATGATACAGGTATCGTAGCTGCTTCATCATTAATGATATTAAAGTCATTCAGCTGTAGAGTTAGAAATGGAACTCTCCTTTGTCTAAGGCAAGAGTATCAAATAAGCAGAATGCAAGTAAAAGCATGTCTTTATGGAGTGTTTCTCTTGAGAGGAAAAACTAACGATGCCACCAGGTATTTTAATGCAGTCCCATTTATTTATAAACAACATTAAAGGTCTTTTTTTTTCTTTGAACTATAAAGAATCAAACAATTAGAAATAATTTATTTGTTTGTAGCCTGTGGTTTGATGGCTCCTCATATGAATTAAAGATGATACAGTCGTATGAGACAAGGCTGTGATGACTGCTGCTGTCCTTCATAAGGAGATTTGGACCACCATATAATTTTTTTTATTTGGACATTCACCAGACATTAATGTCTCTCTCCATACTGCAGACCACTTTAACGCTGCACAACCTATCAGTTTAAGTCACCATTTTAAAAGACCGCACAGCATCGCTGATCAGTGGGAGCTGGAACCTGGCTCCAACCTAGAGCTGTCATGATGAAGACCACATGTGCCTCAGGATTGTTATTCTTAGGTGCTCTCTGCTGCAGCTGTGGCCTTGGCAGACAGACTGGCCCCTTCCAGAGTCCAGAGGGAAGCTTCCATGCACAGCGTCGTTATGGAGAACTGGAGGAGCGTTGACCTTTCTGTGCAAATGCTTGCCATGATGACAATAAAGTATCTCAAGCCATCTGTTTGGAGCTGTAGTACAGCAGAGAATACACCCTCCTGTAGAGCTGCGAAGGCTCGTGGTGCTGGCAGAGGGTACGTATGTGTATGTATCCCACTGCTGGCCTCTCTTATAGGAGGACAACTGCTATTATCTCCCTCTTGTCCACCACTGCAGGCTGTGTGGGATGAGAACCTTGTCAACAACAGAAGTCATTTCACGGTGCCGTGCTTGCCGTCAGCTTTTCAGCCCCAAGTGACAGGTATCGGGTGGTGCCAGCTTCCATATGAAGACAGCCACCCTCCCCTCAGTCACGCTCTGGTGCAGCACAGCTGAGGACGTGGAGCAAGTGTGACAGAGGGGTAGCAACAAACAGCGCAAACCATAAATTTGCGTTGCTGCAAAACAGCAAGTCAGGGAACTGCAGCCTCAGTCTCTCAGTAGGGACTTTAGGGTGGCTGATCATTGCACAGCTCTCAGCAGTGCTGCTGTTTGTAATGCACAGGCAGAACCTACTTCGTGCTGTTTCTATCCTTCCCCTTTCTCAGGCAGCTTCTCCTGGCTGCATCCTACAGTCCTTCTTCAGAGGTCCTTTGGCAACCTTGTCTCTTCTCGTGGTTCACTCTCCTCCCCCATGACGGTGTATCTCCAGTTTGAGAATTGTTGCCCTACATAACACAACTTTCCTCATAGTGGTTTTACATATCTGCCAAGACAAAGCATTGCGGTGTTGCATTGATTTGTATTTTGTGTAAGCTGTATCTGTAGTTCAGCTCTGGTTCAAAGAATGGTGAGACAAACTTTTACAGTTTCAGGCATGAAAAATCTCAGCTCTTTCACCTTCCCTTCAGGAGCACCCTGTATTGGGCTGAAGGTTTGGTTCTGCATTCATGGGAGGTGAAATTAATCATAACATGGAGGGCTGGAAAGCATCTTCAAAGACCTCATCGTTGATGGCACTCTCATAAGCAGGTGGTGGAGTGAGTGGCTCCAGTGGCTCAAACCTGTCCTCGGTACCTTTCACGTCATGGATGTCTGAAACAAACCGCTGCGGTCTTGGGGGCAGCACCAGCTGCAACTGCATCCTGGAGCCTGTGTCTGTCTCAGAGGTGTGCCTTGTGTCTGATGCTGCTGACACCCTGAGTGCCTCCACCATCGCCTGTTCTTGGGCAGATGATTCAATAACTGCATTGTAAGGAGGAGGCTCATTCAATGGTGAGGGCACTAAGCCTGGATTGGATGCAATTGTCCATATTGGTGGAACTGACATGGTCATCACCTCCTCATATGTGGGTGCTTCATAGGCAGCGTTCACCCTATGGACAAAGAGAGGAATGGCAGTTACACTGGTTATTTTACTGCTTAGTTTATGCAGAGGCAGGTAGTCCGGATAATGTCGTATAGGGACCACGCTACAATCAATAGATGTCACTGAGACAGGATATCTGACGTGGTGTTATTGTGTTGTAATTACTATATTATGTGATATTCTGCCACTGGATCAGCTCACTTGTCCAGCCAGCTTAATTTCTTGCTTCTAGAGAATGGATCATCTGACCATTTTCCCACACTCCCCAGAATAAGTAAAAAACCCCACACAGGGTTTCAGTGTTTTAGGCTTAGCTTGATCATAGAATCATAGAATATGTCAAGGTGGAAGGGACCCAAAAGGATGATGTTGCTCATTTAAAATCTCCTACTAGTTAAAATGCATTACTAAGAATTACTAACTACTAGTTATTTCTCAGAATAAAACAGGACCTTACTTTTTTAATACATTAGTTCAATGTTCATCTATTTTTAAGAAATGGAGAAAATTAAGTATTTTCATTTAGTTTAAACAAGGACTAACTATTCTGTGTTAAAAAGAATATCTGCAGAGAAAAATGTTACTTTAGAAACATTTTCCTTTTTAGGACATATTTTAAAATAAACAGATACTAATTTTCTTCTAATATGCCCCCGAGCTAGCACAGCCCAATATAGACTTCTTTTTATGTACTCTTTCTGAAAATAAACACAAAGCGACATTTTTGCCCTTCTACAACACCTTGTATTCAAGAATGTCAAGTCATTTATGGATGTGGATAATGATTATCTGGATTATACAGACAAGAAAGCAAAGTTAAACTCTTTACCTAAAGCAGACAAATTAGGTGATGTTGAGAACCTGCAAATGTACATGAAGCCAAAAAGATGTGGCAGTATTCAGAGCCTCTCAAAATCAGGGCTTATTAGTGTCAAGTTGGGTTTTTAAGACTGGAAACACACCCAGTTACCGGTTCCTTTTTAAAAGTTTGCCAACGAGCAGTTGCTCTGGCGATAAGGTTTATAGAGCTAAACCCGGCTAAGATTTGGTATTGCTTCAGCATTTTTTCTTTTTCCTTGTCTGACTCATTGTTTGGCAAGACTCAGTTACTCAAAGAAAAATAAAACCGGGCCTGGATCTGTTTAACCTTGGCAATGGATCACTTCCTGGGGGGAAAGAAAATATATATTGGACAAGATACGGGACACGCGTGGCATGGAGATTTGCAACCTCCATCTGAATAATGAAGGAAAACAACCTAAAAAGAACTTGTCTTCTGGAATGGAGTCTGCGTTTGGTGCCCTAGGAGAAGGGCTGCAAAACATATGTAAAATGGCCATATCTGAGGAGAGAGTTAAAGTAAGAGGAATTGCCAGGTTGCTGCTTACCCTGCTTGGCTTTGTCTGCTTGGAGGTATTTCATTTGCCTCGTGTTGGTGCTGATTCTTCAGGTAACACTCGACAAACACACTCAGCAAATACCCGATCAGGCACACTCCCCCTACCCCTAGGAAGAAATAGCCTACTGGATTGATGTTAGATGAAATGGCCAGCATGGTGACCCCAATGAGAAGAGCAGCAGTGAAAAGAAGCAACAAGGCTTGGCGGATGTTCTTCCAGTGTGTCTCTAACCACATGGCAGTATAGATGGCGGTAGCAGACAGTTGAGAACAGATGAGCAGTTAAGGGGACAGACATCTGTGGAAGACGGAACAGTTCTTTTCAATATGAAACATGAGCATACAAACACATTATCAGTATCACGACCAAAATAAGAACATACATACTCAAGTACATGCCATCATGAGAACACACAACTGTGCACATACGTAATAAGCCTGGGAAATCTGCACATGAATGCATGCCAGTGTAAATGTACTAGAATTTCCTGTGTGAATGCATATTGAATAATGGGAACGCTTGGACACACAGTTGCCAGACATAAAATGCATAGACCATCAGCACTTATTGCCAGGCTTATCTAAAAGGTCTAGCTTCTTAATAGAACTTAGAGCCGTCTAGGATGCAGATTTGAGGTTACTACAAAAGTGAAACACAGAATAACTTTAAAGGTTAATTCTAGGGCATTTGTATGTTGCATAATGAACATTCAGATACTAGTTCAGATCCCAGAAGAAAAGTATACTTATTAATGGGGCTGTCTGCCCCAGTAAATCGAGTGTCTGACTTCAGTGTAGCATTACAGCAATAACATTACTTTAGGTACTACATATAGCTGGAGTATGTCCATTTTTGCAAAATGTAGGCATGCATTTGAATATTTTCCTATATCCTCAGTTTGTTTTCTGTTGGTGTGCTCTTTTGCACCATTCTCAAACACAAAAGCCCCTCCTGTCCCCCATTCCAAACCACATCTCTGTGAAAGAGACAGCAGTTTTCAGTGTGTGCAGTCAATATGGAATGAATACAAGGGATCTGTTGTATTCAAGAAATATCATAATTAAGGAGTCATCTTGCATGTGTCATTCTAACCTACATACATCCCACTATTTTGATGAAGACTCCTTTGGAGAAAAAAAGCATAGGCACACAATGGGCATATTTTTTATGAATATGCATCTCCAAACAAATACACAATTTTATATAGTTCCATGTTACATTTTGTGCTTTTGCACACTAAATACCTTCCTTTGTTACAGCAAAAATAGATAACTGTGTACATAAAAATGCCAGAAAAAGAAATGCATTCTTTTTCAGCATTTACTTACCAGAGAGAGGTTTCGATAGGTAGGAGCAGTCATGTTTTAACTTCTCTCTTCATCACAAGGTAAAACTTGCAAGCTCTTTTGCAAACTCCTGCCCCTTCTGACCTGAGGATGGGACAGCAGTAAAAACTCTCCCTTCCTCCTTTTGAATTTTCTTGTAGAGAGGCCACGAAGACTTCTTTTAAAACTAAAAGCCGGCAACTAGTGAATATGGGAAGGTACCAAACGATGGGAAGATCCCGTTGTACCAGTTACACATGGGAAACTAGGACTTCACGTTTCCAGGTTCTGAATCCAAAGCAATTTCTAGACGATCTCATACCTTCTACTCTTTTGCAGCTCTTTTAGGTCAGTCCCACAAAAGCAGGAAACTCATTAGGAAAGAGGGCGGAGTGAGCAGTGGGGGAGTGCTTACCTGTGTCGGATCTGTTTGGTCTGCTTTACTTTAATGAGAGAAACTCTGCCCTGAAAATTATGTTCTGCCCCACTGCGTAGCAGAGGAATCTTGATCTCTGCCTCACAAAGCAGGAAGGACTGCCGGCCCAGCCCACGTCACATGGCCCACACATAAATCTATTTATGAGTTCTGTTAAATGTAAATTTATACATTTTCCTATCCTGATTGGGTGCTGTTTGTCAGATGTCGTTTTATGCCCTCTTTGATTTTACAAACAAAAGGAAAAAAGGAGGCGATGGATTATTACTTTGCAGAGGGATGGGTTAAAATCCTTTTTACTCCATGATGTATCTGGGAATGAGGAGTACTGATAATCAACAGACCAGGTACTGAATTACTTCGTGAAATCTGTTATCATCTGAACCTTTAGTCTGTGTCTGAGACTAGACTAGACTAGACTATTTCATTTGGAAGGGACCTACAGCAATCATCTAGTCCAACTGCCTGACCACTTCAGGGCTGAGCAAAAGTTAAAGCATGTTATTAACGGCATTAGCCAAATGCCTTTTCAACACTGACAGGCTTGGGACATCAACCACCTCTCTAGGAACCCTGTTTCAGTGTCTGACCACCCTCTCGGTAAAGAAAGGCTTCCTAATGTCCAGTCTAAACCTCCTCTGGCTCACCTTCAAACCATTCCCATGCATCCTATCACTGGATCCCAGAGAGAAGAGATCAGCACCTCCTTCTCCCTCATGAAGCTGTAGAGGGCAATGAGGTCGCTGCTCAGACTCCTTCTCTCCAAACTAGACAAACCCAGTGTCCTTGGTCGCTCCTCACACGCCATGCCTTTTAGCCCTTGCACCAGCTTTGTTGCCCTCCTCTGGATGAATTCAAGGACCTTTACATCCTTCTTAAATTGTAGGGCCCGGAACTGCACACAGTACGGTGTGCACACAGCCGCGCCGATGCTGAGTACAGCGGTATAATCACCTCTCTTGACCAGCTTGTTTTGCTGTGTTTGATGCACCCCAGGATGGGGTTTGTCCTCTTGGCTGCCATGGCACACTGCTGAGTCCTACTGAGCCTGCACCAGCACCCCCAGATCCCTTTCTGCAGGGCTGCTCTCCAGCCACTCCTCTCCCAGTTTATACTTGTTATTCCATCCTAAGTGCAGAATCCAGCATTTTGATTTGCTAGATTTCATCCCATTAATCATAGCCCAATGCTCCAATCTATCTAGATCCCTCTGCAAGGCCTCTTGTCCCTCCAGAATCAACAGCACCTCCCAGTTTGGTATCATCAGCAGACTTGCTAATGGTGTATTCAACTCCTGCATCCAGATAGTTCATAAATACATTGAACAGAATTGCCCCCAGAATCAAATGCTGAGGAACATGGCTGGTGACTGGTTGCCAGCCAGATGTAGCCTCATTCACTACAACCGTTTGAGCTCTGCCCTTCAGCCAGTTCTTCACCCAGCGCACCATTTATCTGCTCATGCCACAGTTGGACAACCTGTCCAGAAGGATGCTGTGAGGGACAGTATCAAAAGCCTTACTAAAATCCAGACAAACTACATCCACCTCCTTCCCTTCACCCACTGGGCAGGTGACCTTATCATAGAAGGATATCAGATTAGCTGGACAGGACTCTCCCTTTGTGAACTCACGGTAACTGTGCCTGATGATTGCATTGTTCTTTAAATGCCTTTCAGTAGTACCCAGTGTAATCTTCTCCGTAATATTTCCAGGAGCTGAGGTTAGACTAACAGGTCTGTAGTTCCCTGGGTCTTCCCTCACGCCTTTTTTGTAGATTGGAATAATGTCGGCTAGCTTCCAGTCAGCAGGGACCTCCCCAGACTTGCAAGACCTTTGGTAGATGATCGAGGGGGGTCCCTGGTGTATCATCCACCAGGTCCTTCAGTACTCTGGGGTGAATCCCAGTCGGGCCCCACGGACTTTTGAACATTCAGCTGATATAGCTGGTCCCTTACAATTTCAGTGTCCACAAATGGAAAGTCACTTTTCCTGCATTCATGGTCCTCCGACTCAGGGGACCGGGCAGCCCCAGGTCTATTGGTATTATTAAAGACTGAGGCAAAAAAAGTATTGAATGCCTCTGCTTTTTCTTTATCCCTATTAGTTGGGGGACCATCTTGGACAAGTGTCAGTCCAATGTTTTGTTTAGACCTCCCCTTGCTATTAACATACTTTAAAAAGCCCTTCCTATTATCTGCAACAACACTGGCCAGTGTCAGCTCTAAGTGAGATCTGGCCTTTCATGTCTTCTCCCTGCATATATGAACCACAGCTCTGTAATCTTCCAGCGGAGCCTGACCTCGCTTCCAGAGATCATACAACGTCTTTTTCCTCTTGAGCTCCACAAGGAGTTCCCTGTTCAGCCAAGCTGGTCTTCTGCCCCCACTTGGTTGACATGCTGGAATTGCCTGCTCCTGTGCTTCTGAAAGGTGGTTCTTGAAGACTGACCAGCACTCATGGACTCCTAAGCCCTGAAAAGCAGATTCCCAGGGGACACTGCTAAGTAGCTCCCTGAACAGCTTATAGTTTTCTCTTTTGAAATCCAGGGGAGCAACTCTGCTGTCCTTTTTTCTCATTACACTGAAAACTTTAAACTCAACCATTTTGTGATCACTGTGGCCAAGACAGCCACCTACCATCACATCTCCCACAAGTCCTTCTCTATTCACAAACAGCAAGTCTAGGAGGGCATCTTTCCTAGTTGGCTCACTGAGTACTTGTGACAAGAAGTTATCATCTCCTACAAACTGTAAGAATTTCCAAGACCTGCTTGTCTCAGCAGTATGGTATTCCCAGCTGATGTCTGGGAAGTTGAAATCTTCCATAAGGTCAAGGGCTACCAATCGTGAAATTTCTCTTAATTGCCCATAGAATCAGCACTTAGAGTTTGAGCATTGGAAGTGCTCAAACACTATAGTGTGAATTACCTCCAGGAGTGGGCTGAAGCTCCTGTTTGTCTATAACAGGAAGATGTCCTACTGCTAAATGTTTATTAATAGTATTCAGGTTGGAAGATTGGGCCAACAAGAATTGCATGAGGTTTAAAAAGTAAATGTAAAGTCATGCATGGATGGAACAATCCCAAGCAGCAGTAGAAGCTGGGGTCCGACTGACTGGGATGCAGCTCTGCTGAAATAAACCTGGTGGTCATGATGAACAGCAAGCTCAACAGGAGTCAGCAGTATGCCCTTGACGCAATGAAGGCAAACTGTGTCCTGGGCTGCATCAGTAAGAGTGTAGTCAACAGATCAAGGAGTGTGATTATTCCACACTACTTGGCACTTGTTAGGACATACCTGGAATATTGTGTACAGTTTTGGTCCCCCTAGTTCAAGAGAGAAATTGAAAAATTTGATGTGGTCTAGTGAATTGCCACCAAGATGATCTGAGCGTTGGAGAACTTCGACAACTTAAGGAGCTGGGTTTGTACAGCCTAGAGAAGAGAAGGCTTGGGCACCTCATGAGTGCCTGCTCACAGTTTTCCAGTGTCTAGTAGGTAGTTACAGAGAGGATGGAGGTACTCTTCAGTGAGGATACATGGTGACAGGACAAGAGGCAATAGGAAAGAGGGTAAGTGCCTCCGGATATAAGAAAAAAGTCTTCAATGTGAAAACAATGAAACGTTGCAATTACTTACCCAAAGAAGTGGATGAATCATCTTGGCTGGAAATTTTCAAGGCTCAGCTGAGTCTAAAACCCTGCTTTCAGTTCCCTTGCAGCCTAGATTTACAAATGTTTCTATGTTTTGAATACTTTTCCCTTATAATTGTCCTTTTGGCTGCTGACAGATAAAGGACTTTCAGCTCTGATTGTTATCCATTCTTCTCTTTCAAGAGAATTCCTTTGAAGATGGCAGAGTTAACATCCATGTAAAGAGGAGGAAGTCAAGCTTCTGGTGTATAGCATGTCATTTTGCAAGACTATCATATAAATGGGAAAACTGGTTTGTTTCTTACAGCTCTTTCCATTTCGGGGTTGCCTAGTGTTGAGAACACCTTAAGTGCTAAGGAAGATTTGACAAAACTGTTTTCACAGCCTCTCTGCACAGAAAGCATGACTGACTCGAGGTGGAATCTGGATGCCTCAATACTAACAGCAAATTCCTTCTAACTGGGGTAGCTGGTGGTTGTTAGAGATAAAAGAGTTATATCCTACTGGGCTGAGGAGAGCATTAAAATATATTACAGACCCTGGCTAAGTGTTCTGTTTTACTGAGCTACTGTAATAAAAGAGCATCACTGCTATGAGAATGGTTCTACTTTTTAAAGTAAAAGTGTGGTTTCACAAGGCAGATGAAATTCCTGCCTCTTCTCCATCTCCCAGCTGTCAAAGCCTGTCCTCCTTGCAGTGATTCTAGTGCTCAGTTGATCTCTTGCTGAGCCACCTCAGCTGTCTCAGGTAGTGGGAAAGTATTAACATTTTTCCTGAGTTAATTTAGTGAGCTCAATCCCCCCAACTATCTGACTATTGTTGAATCTGCCTTGTATCTACAGAAAGTACTTATCCTTCTGTAGGCTATGTAGAAGGAGTTGAGGCACTTTGCTTGCCTGCACATTCTCCTGTAGGGAGTAGGCATGTAAAAACTGCTTTGGGGCTAGACCTTTTTCCTAAGTTAGGAGAAAGTCAGAAAGGTGAAAAAGTCTTCATTATTTGCTGGAAAACTACCTCTGTGATTGGAAAGGCTCTGTTTGACTTGTGGATAGAAAGATAGAGGTTTTGCTGGAAGTGTGTATAGTAGTTTTGATTGGTGCACCACTTTTTAAAATGTTTATATAGTTATGAAATATCAGGATGAAAAAGGCTAAAAATGGTACGTACCTCTGCTGCATTAGTTGTTGCTTGTACTACTTCAGTTTATTTCAGTTGAAGTTCAGAGTTCAGTAACTCCTCTATATTTTACCCATGGAGTTGCGTGGATGACTGGGCTGAATCTTTAGGAATCATTTTTATGCATTTACAAGAATGATACTTTGCAATGCAGCATTAGTTGAACATGTTTATGAATGTACTCATTGCTTTGTGAATCTAAAGATACAAAACAGGGCAAGCTTCTATGAACTAACCTTTGCAATATGATTTCTAGCAACACAGTGCTTCTAAGTGAGGGCTTTTGGTGTTCCTGAAGGACTCCTGAAACTTTTATCTGTCTGCCATTTTGATTATCTCCATAGTCTGGTTCAGACTGTCGTTGGTTACAGTGTGTGAGGATCCATAACAAAGCAAAATTGATCATGTAGCTGCATCAAGAAGTGTTTGGTGATGATGATTCAGAAAACGCAGAGGGGCTTGGGAAAGGCCTGAGAGGTATCTCTAAGCAGTGTTTGTGAAACAAGGGGTAGAAGTCAGGGAGACTGAACAATGACATTTATACTACTGTCCTAAACTGTCTCACTTCCATGTGCAGTAGAGATGCTTTTTACAGAAAGCTTTCTGTTTGTCTGTTGTTCAGTCATGCCATGGGGATCAGACTTTATTTAACAGCAGATTTCTTTAGTTAAGATCACAGATTTCCCTTTTTCATTCTTTCTTTCTTCCAGTATCTCATTGTTGATCTTCGTTCTTCAGTCTCTAGGAAGCATTTTACCTTTCCCCTGTTTCATCTCACTATCTGCTCTGCCTCCTGCCCAGACTGCTACTAATTAACTTAGTACCTACAGTAAGCTCGCTTATCAGCTCGGTATGCAGAGAAGCTTGCTTTATTCCCAAGGGCTTGTGACGTACATACCACTGCATGATTAATCTCTCTCTAATCACTAAGTCTATTCTTCCCTATAACCTTGTCCTGAAGCAATTTCTGAGAGCCTGAGCAAGTACTGGGGACAAAGTGCTACTGAACCGCCTTTTCCTGTTTTGTCTACCTCTCCTTTTGTCTCCCAGGTTCTGCTTAGTCACCTTTGTGAAATATGACTTTGATTTTTCTGTTCAGGAGCATGATTACATTGTACCTGCAGAGGTCATGGGGCAGCCATGACCTACGGCTGATATGTTTCTGGTCAGTGTAATGTCTTGAGCAGGAGAAAGCAAAACCCCAAGAAAGTTATGCCTGTGCTCAGATGTTCAAAAAATACGTGTAACTTTGAGAAATCCAGTCGTGCTTGACCTGCCATAGCTGAATGTTCATGTTTCTTGGGACCTGTCAATCTCTTTTTGTCTTCCAGCTTATTCCAGTTTTCATAGGACAATGGTTGAAAGTTATCATATATGTAGTCACAGTATGGTGTGGTTTTTTTGGCATGGCTGTCTTCTACCTGCAGTGGCTTTTCTCTGTAGATCAGAGTTGAGATGTGGTCACCAAAGGCCTGATATTGCAAGGAGAGCTTCTACTGCTGCTACTAGTTCCTCACTTGTCTCAGGGATACCTGCAAAGCACAAATCTACAGAGATTGAGTCAGAGACACTTGTTATGTTGTCCAGAACTAATAGATTTCTATTTTCTGACAGTGGGGAGTCACATTTAAGGTAAGAAGGGTTTCCAGAGATGCCTGCACACCTAAAGTTCCTAAGTATTTAAAATTAACAAAGCAGCACCTCCTTTTCTGCCATGAGAATGACAGAAAAGTAAGAAGTGTTTTCCAAGGCTATGATATATGAGGTTTTTTATCTCCTCTTGCAGCCTTTCAAACTCACTTATGTCAGATGTTTCATTTTTTTCTCTGCAAAAAAGAAAGAAGAGGCTAGAAAAGTCCTCATCTTTTTATTCTGAATACTCCTTAGGGCAGGAGCCTTACAACTGTGAGGTTTCATTAGCACTGGTAAAACTCTGCAGCTGGTTTAGTTTGATGAT